>NW_024429188.1:19164041-19787369 GCF_017639785.1 Mesocricetus auratus
AGAAGGATCCGAGTGTTCTGCGTCGTTCTTGCTGGAAGACCTTAAAACAAATATTGGACTGAAGATAGTGTATTTGGGGGAAGATTCCAGAAAACACCAGACAAGGGTTGAAGCAGAGAGACTGACAAGGAACAAAGCGAAATTATTAAGCAACTTACCACTGTAAATAACTGGTGCTCAGTTCCACTAGGGAATGGCAAGAGACAGTGAAGAGTACATCCTCCAGACCTATGTCAACTGAGAAGCTACAAAGTTGAGATTTATACACCAACTCCAACCATCACTGGTCGAGGCCTAGTAGAAGATGGGTTCATTCTTTGACACCTCCAGCTAACCCAGCATGCAGGCC
Organism: Mesocricetus auratus; assembly: GCF_017639785.1. NCBI lineage: Eukaryota > Metazoa > Chordata > Mammalia > Rodentia > Cricetidae > Mesocricetus > Mesocricetus auratus. The sequence goes on from NW_024429188.1 coordinate 19,164,391, forward strand.
AGGCCTAGCATACTCCAGAGACCAAACCTAAATAAAAAACCTTCAGGGAGAGTCACAGGTGTTTGAAGTAAGCAGCCTCTAGTAAGTGTTAAGAGAGTGAGGGGCCATGGCTGGATACCAAGAGTGTCTCCTCTGCCAACCACACCCTAAAAATGTCGATGATTATTATGTGATCATAGAGTCACTAATTTAGGCCACCATATAGTGTTTCCCCAATAGGTGGACCATTTTGTGACCCATGTGAAGAAGACATCATGATTAAATAATAATGCCCATCCCTCAAAGGGATCAGCTCATGAGGAATATGACTCGAGACTTCATAAAAAGCAAGGCTCATAATGAGACGAGAGAGGACTATCAAAACCAAAAATTTCAAGAGATGGTCAGGTTAGCTGATGTGTTCCTTTGGTCAAATGGAGCCCTCCAGAAAGTTCTTTTGATATTATTTGTGTCAGCTGGAATGCAAGATGTCCCTAGGATAAGTCACAGAGGAAGTCTCTCCTCTGGTAATCCTTTGCTCCAACTCAGGGACCAAAATCAAATAAACAGCATTTTACATCATAATGCATACTGCCTAATGATAATGATGATGATGATGACAATGGCAACCTTGATCTGAAAAGTATGCAAAACCATGCATGGATGGTGTGGGGAGGGATCATCTTTTAATCAGTAGGATTTATTTCTGTAATTCTGTTTTCTAAGAAGCATCCCTCTGCCTGGGGTGACTCTCTTAAGAACAATACACTTGGCAGAATCTTAGGGATGCCGAATTGCTTCAAGTCACTAAAATTTCATTATTTTATCTTAAAGCAAGGATCACGGTTGAGCTAATGTAGCATAAACAACACAAAGTTGGGGTGGGGAAGGAAAAAGAACAGCTCTATAACATCTGGCTAGTTGGCAATAGAGAGTACAGGCATTAGTTCCTATTTAGGGAAAGAGTTCCTACACACACACAGAGACACACTACACACACACACACACACACACACACACACACACACACACACACACACACACACCATATGTGGTCAAGCAGGAATAAAACAAGAGTGATATTCAAATAAAGACTTATGTCTATTCCTCTTCTTTCTTATGTGCTTCATTCAGTATTTTCTCATTATTAAACCTTTATGGCATAGGTAGTATACACTGAATCTTGCCATTCTGTCAGCATTTCAGCAGAAAGAATAGGAGAATGGAGGAGAGTTTTCTACAAGTACAAGGCTGGAGGAAAGGCACAAATGGACAGGTGTGTCCAGGATGGTCCAGCTACCTAGGCAGCTGGAGCCCAGGACTAGTAAGGAATTGGGAAAAAGACAAGGATGCTTGGAACACTAGAAAAATGACCAACTCTTCCAGGGATTTCCAGAGTCACCCTAGGCAATGAACCTTATGCCCTAAAGGATTGAAAACTCAACCAATACAATTTTATATCTTCACAGTTTTCAATGAATACAAGGCCTCAGTTCAATAATGAGACTCTTAGGTGGGGAGGACAGGTGGCAGCCAATTTAGTTCCCAAAGCTTTGCCTCCTCAATGCTGCTTCTTTACAGCCTTTCTTTCACACATCCACAGAAAGATAATGATAAACTATTTACTGAGCTCTGACTTATCATGTGCCAGGCACCCTGCAATGTACTCTACATTCATTTTCTCATCTGTTTCTCAGCAACCCTGGCAGATTGGTACCACCTTGGTGGGATTTGATTTGTTGAATTGTTGTTTCCTACCTCCTTCCACCCCTGTGAATCCCCAGGAAATGGTTGTTTTGATGGGAGAGAGGAACAAAGCTTTCCAGAAGAAGAACAACATTCACTGCAGGGAAGGCAGTTCTGTGGGAGGGAAGGGGGAAGATAAAGCAGAGATTCTTGGTAGCATACATGGGGGCAGGGAGAATAGAGAAGAGTACAGAGCAGGTAATGGCTCCTGGTTTAGATCTTAGAATCGTTTGGCTTTCCTTTAGACCTTGGACAGGCCAATCCCTGCCTTAGTTCCCTTCTCTCCAGTCACTATCACTAGTGTTTACTGGATCCAGAAGGATGCAGCCTAAATTAGCTGTCCCTTACCTTTTTAGAGTTCATTGTAGTTTCCAGGCAACATAGTTTGGATAAGTGTACTTCTGAGGTTATCCTGTTAAAAACTTACTTTTTGGCCTAGTGAAAAATTTGAGAGGTGGGGACTTATAGTAGAACTTCAGGTCATTGGAAATATGCACCTAAAGGGAAGATGGGATGTCAGGATCTCCTGTTCCTGTCTTCTTCGCTTACAGGCTATGAGATGAATATGTTTGCTTCTCTGTGTACTCCATGCCTGAATGTGCTACTTTGCCACAGGAAATAAAGTAACAGGAACAATCAAATATGTTGTTATTTGAAGCTTCCAAAGCTGAGTGCCAAAATAAACCATCTTTTTAAATAGGATGATCTTCTCAGATATATAGGACAGTAATGGAAATTTGAATTGCCTCAGAACTAGCCTGAATCCCAAGCAGGGTCTCACCATCAGCTGGTCCAAGAACATTTCATCTATGGTTGGCTGATGACTTCATGGACTTCAATTTCCAGTGTACCTTGCAGTTAGTGGTGGTCATATGTCTGAGTGCTAGCTAATCAACTGGGAATAAAAATGGTGTGAACCATTTCCATGGCTGACTCATATAAACCTTCCTTCTATATATGATGTTCCAATCCTTTTCATAAGGGCCTTTGGGAAACCACATAATGAAGATAGTTGAACACAAGATGTGAGGGACTATATGCCCCTCTCTTGTCTTAGAGGAACATCCATTGGGGATTTTATGTGATTGAGAAACCAATATTCATAATGTTTAATCCCTAGTATATTTTCAATTTGTTGCTACAATTCATTGTAACAGTTGGCAGTTCTACAAAGTACTTCTTGGGACCCACTATCATGTGTTCACAAAAATAAGTATTGGGCAGGCAGGCTGTTTTCACCATCTGGGAAAATCTACTGAGTTACTTCCTCTATGCTTAGCACCTCCCAAACCCACTGACTGAAAGAGAAAGCTATAAAAGTAGCCCAAATGCCTCGAGCCAGACCCCAGGCTTCTTCCATCATACTAACTTTCTTGCTGTCAAAGTACCAACACCCTTGGCTGTTCCTTCCTGATTTGAGTTGATGTATTAATGTGGGTTCTGTACTATTCTTTGTGTGGTTACTACATAAATGAGTTGCTGCAAGTGTGTGTTTCATCAGCATTTACAGAGACAAATGAAGTTGCCTCCAGGGAGCAGGGAGACCCAGGGCGGCCAGCAGTTTTGTTTCCTGAGCCCTGAAGCGCCTCAGGTGGCCAGGTCTATGCCAAGTCAGTGTGGATAGCAGAAGACAAAAGCAGGAGGACCATGTAAACATACTTGGAGAGCCAGCACTTCTGACTTCTCATTAGAAGAAACTATAAGGACACTTCCTTTGCTTCTGGGACCTTTCCTTGGATTGATGATCTGTAGTACAGGGATCTGCTGCATTTTTCCCACACCAGACCCTTTATAGTAAAATCTTGGTGGGTTATCCTTTGAGGGAGTTCACCATCTACAGCTTCATAGCCCTTTCCCCTAGTTGTCTTATATATTGTTTTTCTAGGCAAATATTTAATTCAAGAGTCTTCCCCCAATCATTGTCCAGGGAATTGTCATCAATAGCAAACTTTTGCCTTGTTTTTAACATTATTGCATTCTTTTTGGATTCTTCTCCAAAAACTACTGGTTCATCTAAGGACAAAAGTACTTCTTGCCACATTGGAATGATCAAACTGATCGGAACGTTTGCTACACTAGTGGGGCTTCCATGTGCAAAGGGTACATCCAAACATGTTCTGTAACTTTAAATACCATGAAATACCATCTCAAGAAGTACACTGGGGTCATTCCTACTTTATCAATGGAACCCTCAACTCATTCTTGTCCCTCTGATCCCTAATCAAAGGTTGGTAAGTTTCTTAGTGGCTATAAGCTCCCTGGCTCTCTAGGCATTTTAAATAGAAGCTGTGATGTCTGTCTTTCCAGAAGGACATGTCCTGTCTTTGACTCAGGTGAAACCCTTAACCTTGTCCACCACAGCTCTCACATTGGGGACACAGCAGCTTCTGTCATAAGTCTGCCACTGAAGTTCCAGTCATCTCTTCACTCCCATCAATATCTGAGACTTATGTAGTTCACTTGATAGAGTGTTTGCTTACTATGCACTAAGCTCTTGTTTCAGTCCCCAGCACCACATACTGGGGCATGGTGATGCATATCTGTAATCCCGGCACTCTGGAAATGGAGCCAAGGAGAGTCAGGACTTCAAGGCCATAAGCTCCAGAGCAAGTACAAAGGCAGCCTATGCTACATGAGACCTTGAGACCTTATCTCAAAATAATAACAACAATAATAATAACAATAACTGTTATAAATAATTATAAATAACAGTAATAGTAATTATTGATGACATCCTGATTGTTTACCCCGAATGACCCTATGAACATGAACAGGGCTGTGTGTGCTATTTATGTGTCAGTATTCTCTCTCTCTCTCTCTCTCTCTCTCTCTCTCTCTCTCTCTCTCTCTCTCTCTCTCTGTGTGTGTGTGTGTGTGTCTGTCTGTCTCTCTCTGTCTGTCTCTGTCTCTGTCTCTCTCTCTCTCTGTGTGTGTGTGTGTTACCATTTTCCCTTGAGACTTGTCCTGTGGCTCCTGTGGTGTGCCTCTATGTTTCCTGTGCACGAGCCAGTAGTTTTTTCTGCTGCCTTCTTCTTCCCTTGTCACCCACCCCCTGCTTTGGCCTTCAGCTGGCCCTGCAGCAGCCCCCAAGTTACCCGTCAGGGCTGAAAAAACTGCTTTAGTGGTAGAGATCATGAACAGAAACATCATGTCCATAAAAATTTAACACCGAGCTTCCCTCCCACTGGACCTTCAGTGTCTGAGCTGGCAGTGATAGACACTTGGAAATTCCTAAAACAAAACACCTAGTGTGCTGGGGAGATGGGGTAATGAGTAAAGTGTTGGCTGCACAAGCTTCAGGACCTAAGTTCGGATTCCCCAAATCAGTGTAACAGTCAGACACAGTAACACAATAACCCCATCAGGCCCCTACATGGAAAGGGGAGGCGGAGATATGAGCACCTTCAGAAGATCATAGGCCAGCTAGCCCAGCTAGTGTAGTTGTAAAGAGGCCTTGTCTCAGAACAAGGTGCAGTGGTGAGAGCTAATGCCAGCAGCCTGTCCTCTGATTCATACTCCTGTCCTTTGATTTGCACACATTGGCTGTGAGTGTGCCCCTGCACCCATACACATGAATACGTACACACACCTCTCTCCCCTCCCCTCCTTCCCTCCCTCCCTCCCTCCCTTCCTCTCTCTCTCTCTCTCTCTCTCTCTCTCTCTCTCTCTCTCTCTCTCTCACACACACACACACCTCGAGTGATCATGTCACTGAAAATATGGAGAAGCTAAAACATTCTCATACAGCTGGCACAGGCCTGGCAGCTCCCAATAAAGTTCAATGCTAGCCTCCTCTACCCTTGTGATTCTGCTCATGTCTGTCCTCTTCCTCCAAATCCAAATACACAATCACACAATTACTTATAAGAGTCACAATTCTATTCACAGATTCCACACACTTGGACCCAGCCTACATGTTTGTCAACAGATGAATTAGGCTATGCCATGCTTGCACAATGGATTACTGCCCAGCAATTTAGAGCAATGAACTCCTGCTACCTGCAATGATACAGCTGCAAATCAAAAGACTGGGTTGAGCAAAAGCCACATACAAAAGCATACATATTGCAGAATTTCACTGATACAAATGGGATAAACAATCCAAAATATTTATGTTGTGACATTAGAAATCATAAAGTGGTTGTTATAGGGAGGAAGGGTTGGAAATAGGCCTCGTGTGCTTCCCATGTGGGTGGGCATGTTTTCTTATTGTCTTTCTGGTGGCAGCTACACAGGTGCTTTTCAGCTGTCAGTACAGACCATCTGACCACTTAGGAATCATTGTATTTCATGCTGTGTATCGCCTGCTTTAAGGAGAAAGACAGTTCAGATATTATGGAGGTGCTCCAGAAAGAGAAAAGTCCTTGTAGTTCTCTGTACGTGCATTGTGGATTTTGCTCACTCCTGACTCATATGGGAGGAGGGTATACAGAGCAGAGTTTTCTAGAGGCAACATGGGAAGAGCACCTCCCATGGCATCTGCCAGGGGTCCTTTACCATGGCACAGAGGAAGCAACAACACCAGGCCCCAAATATAAGCATTCAATGAAATAAAATAACAGAAGCCCTAAGCAAAGCTGGCCTCATACTGTGGGCTAGATAGCAGGTTCTGAGTCAAAACTGATTTCCAGGAAATGCCAATATTGCATCTGGAAAAGGAGAGAGAAGAGGGGGGAATCACCAGCAAGTGAGCTAGGGACACAATATTTTGTCATTTTGACAATGGATGCTGTTCTACCAAAGATCCTATGCCAAGGACATCAAAGCACTGGTACTGATCTCTGGCATGAGTCTCAAGATGTGCAGCAGAAAGGTTCCTTAAAGGCAAATGTCTTCTCTTTTCATTTCCATGATGGAGAGGACTATTCTATATCCCTATTGAAAGGCTAGGCACAGTCGCTTACATCCACCATGTTTAGCCCTCAGATAGCAAACATAAAAGAAGCTTTGCGATCTATTAGCACAGATTCCAGCTTGTGAGTTGAATCTGCACTTGAACCATGGTTCTATCTGGGGAAAACTGTGTGACTTTAGGAAAACGACTTAGCTCTTCAGAGCTACAGTTTTCCTTGCCTGTAAAATGGTGGGAAAGTGTAGTGACCAGTCCCCCATTTTAGCAGCCATTACAGGCTAACATGTGCTTGCATGGCCTTACCGCTCCTATCCTGGTCACTAAGAGGTCAGATGCCCTCCTTGTAACAAGGAACGAATCAGAAGTTAGCTGGCAGGCTGTGCTTTATGGCTTTGGGTGTGCTTTACAGACAAGTGCACAACAGTGACGTACAGAGCATAGCAACCGCCCTGGGATGGCCTATGGGCCATAATAACCAGTTGACCAATCAACACAGGGCGGGTCACCCAAACCTAGACGTCCACCAACCCTGAGACTGTTTCATACCCCTAGACACTCCCCTAATCCTGCCCTTTAAGATCCCTGCCTCGAGGTTGCTTGGGGTCTTTCTCCAGCCATCCACCATGGTGTCGGGTGAAGGGCCCGAGCTAATGGGGTTAGCTCGTTAAATATCTACAATAAAAGACTCTTTGCTTTTGCATTGAAATGTGCGTCTTGGTGATTTTAGAGTTCAGAATTTGGGCACAACAATACCTACTAGTGAAGTAATAATTTCCTAATTCCTATAGAATGTTCAACATAGAATCACGTCTGGATTCTAAGGAACTTTCAAGATGTTTGTGTCAACCTGTCAGTAGCAGCATCATTCCACCAGATTAAGATTCTTTTTTAATTTGGGGGTCTCATGTACACAAACTGCACATACAAGTTTTATGACATTGTTCTATTCATGGGTCACATTTTTCGTTGTTTTATTTTTTAAGTTTTACTTTTAATATTATAAAATAAATAAATGAACATAACTGAATTCATCTACCAACTGAACAATATCTAAGTCTATCTCTGAACTTTTTATTCTGTTCCATCATCTCCTTCATCTTTGTATTATACTTTCTAATGTTGCTCATCACCAAGAAGGAAATAAATCAGTCAAAGCAGATTGAGAGTGTAGGAATCAGGGTGTGTGGAACTGATCACTTCAGAGAGGTGGTCGGGGAAGGTCTCTATGTACAAAGACCTAAAAAGGAAAAGAAACAGCATGCCATGATTGCACCCCTGACTGCAAGAAGTTGAGTCATACAAGGTCATGAGTACATATACATATGTATGTATATATATATATATATATATATATATATATGTGTGTGTGTACAAAAATATGTTTGTATGAAGGGAACCAGCAGTTTACCCATTAGGAAAGAAAGGGAGAGGTTATCACATACAGTCTTCTGATTTTTACATTAGAACAATCCATTTGACAGACAAGAAAGCAACAGGCCCAGGAGATGTGGCTTGATTCAAACCATGAAGCTAGTTAGCAACAGGGTTATAGTTAGGAATCAAAGTTCTGTATATCTGTGACATCATACAGCCCCTTTGTGCTCTGAAATGATTTGAATTCCACAAAATGCCTCCAAGCAGCCTTCAGGTGATGAGGTGACAAATACTATATTGAAATGGTGTTCTTCCAAGCAGAAGTGCTTTACCATGAAAATGATTATTTGAAAGCTAATTAGGATTCAGACATTCTTTAATGACTAACTCCTTAGGGCTATGTCAAAATCCATGTGAATATTTCCAACTTATTTTCTTACATAGGTGATATTTATTCTCAGGAGATAAAACAAAAGTATGTTAGTGACATTCTTTGGAATTTGAGTTGAGTGCTATGGTCACAAAGAAAGAAGTAGAAATCCATCTTAATAAGCTGAAAATAGTTGAGAAATATACAAGTAGCATGATAATTTCACATATATTTTAATAACAGGCCTTCTGTGTTTAGAAATGGAAAAGAATTCTTATTCCCACTGTGGATGTAACTATTAAAGGCAAGGGTGGAAAGGTTCACCTTTGCCCTCTCTTTTGAAACTCTGAGCTGGGTGTGAGATAAAAACAGGGGAGAGAACCGTGACTAAAGCCGTTTGGGTAAATCTGACCTGCATTCCCTATTGAACCTTCGGGCAAAATGCATTTCTCAAATCTATTTTCCTCTCATGCTGGCTAATTTCTTTCCTTTAAAAGGCAGTTTAAGCATCTATGCTTGCTGACTGTCTATAGCAAAGGACCCACGTGCACTCTCCATCTTGCATCCCCACACTGGGCTCTGATACAACTGCAGAAATTGTCACTCAAGAGATCACAATTACTGACTTCCAAGAGCTGCTGATTTCTCCCAGAATAAGCAGATGAGAAGCCCTTCGTATTTTCAAAGACAGACAAATCCAAACTGTTTCTGAATTATGCCCAGGTTTTTCTTTGCCTCTCCTTCCCTCCCCAGACTATTCTAAAAGTATGCAGATATGACAGTGCGAATGACAGAAGAGCATGGCATCCCTTGGCATAGGTGATAACTGTCTGGTTTTACTTAGTTAAGTTTTTTCTCCACAACTCAGTCCAGTGGGTGCAGCATAAGTGACTCAAAAGCGATTGACTTCTAAGCAGTGCAATGATTCTCTTCCCAAACTCTGTCTTGAGCTCTCTGTCATGGTGTTAGCAGAGAATTTTCAGAGCTCCCAGATGCATACTCCCTCATTCCCTATAGTTCTAACTGAAGAAGGAAAATACAATGTAAAGATATAACAAGACAGAGAGAAATCCTTCTGATTTGCACAACAGAGACTGCACATATTAAATGAAATAGAGGCATCCAGCTCAGAGTCTGCTGCATGAGTATGAGCAAGTCCTACAACATCTGTATACCTCAGTTTCTTCACAGGTGCAAGGAGTGATAATGCTATATGGCTGCTCCAGGGTTGTTAAAGGGAATGAAGCAACAGATTCAAACCACCTATTATTAATTGTTTCTGGCACATGGGAATCACACAATAGGATTTGGTATTAGTATAATAAAAGATAGGATGTCAAAGGACCTATTGTGGAAGGATAAATGAGACTCATATTTGAAACTATAAATAAGCAATAAATATGATGGAATTGGGGTTATTCTTTTCTTCAACAGTTTCCAGTAACAATGGTTAATCTATTAAATATAAACCCAACATAGGCTGGTTTCTTATGGTCCATCATGAGCAAGAGTGTATGAGGAAACAATAATTAATAACAAATCTAAAGTGACAAGTTGTAAGGTTAAGAACATAGATAGCAGCTGGAAATCCAATGGAGAGTGTTTCATAAGACAGAGTCCCCTAGAAAAACAGTCTGGAGGGAGTGTCAACCTTGGTAATTGCTCAAGAGACTGGGGGTAGCTTTGAAGGATCAGGATGACCAAGTCACAGCCCAGATCAGTGAAATCTGAATCTTCTACAATAGAACTAAGAAGTCAGGATATAGGAACTGCACAGGTGGTCCCCAGGAGCAGACAGGGCTGAGGACTCTTTCTCTGTAGTCTGGCCACCCCACAAAATCCCCACTTCATAAGTGGAGAGCTTACCTGCCTGGCCAGTCTCTGAGCAACCCACACCCAGTTTCAAGAGATCTTAAGAGAGACCAAAAGAAAACCCAAGCCCCAGCCTAGGTAGGAAGTGATTAGTGCATCTGTTTCTGGGTAGCATTACCTGGTACACAGTCTTGGTGCTGAATCAATAGGTGAATGAATAGATAAATTAGTAAACGAATAAGAACACACCGTAACAAATGCATGTTGATAAGGAAGTAAAGTGGTTAAGAACTTTCTGGAGGGCAATTTGAAAGCATTCGGATCTACTGACCCAGAAAATCTGCTTGTTGGAATTACCCCAAGAAAATGCAGTTCAGAGCTGGCTCTTCTCCTAAGTACCTGAAGTTCTGGTTAAAGAGAGATCCAGTGGCTTTGGAGGTGGAAAGTTAGCACTCACTCCAGGGTGATCATGGTCTTACAATCCCACTTCCATTGGAAGACAAGAGAAGGGTACTTCAGGCAAGGCCCACAGTTGCTTTTCTCCCTTTAGGGCATTACGGTTTGGAATTTGCAGATAAGAACTCAGTATAATGAAACTAGGAGAGAACTTGTGGAGGAGAAGAGATCTGGAGGGAGGGAGTAGGGACTGAAGAGGGTAATACCAGGGTATGGTTAAAATACATAATGTACATGCATAAAATGTCAAAGAAATATTTAAAAAATAACCCTCAGCGTAGAACTAGAGGTCAGTGGCCCAAGAAAAGAGATCCCTGTAGATAGAAAAAAGCTATAGGAAGGCCCTGATAGTTGACCAATTAGACACCACAATGAGCCTCATTTTCAGCACGACAACTATCAGTTTCCCAAAGTGCATTAACTGCAGAAAGAAGTTGCCTCTGTGGGGTTAATGTTACTCAATTTTGCCAGTTGGGAGCAACGAAAGTGTCAACTTTTTTAGGCCTTAGTCAGCTTGTTGAAGATGGGTGTTTAACTTGGAGGGCTTGACAAGCTTTGAGTACACCTTGAAGGCACAATGCATGAGTGTAAAGCTCTCAGGACCAGACCTCTCTATCCAGTATGCAGGTTGATGGGGGCTCTTCTTCACTCTGTATGCAACTTAGGAGCTAGAATCAAGAAGAAGAAAATTCGAATCCAGGACCTCTTAAATGTTTATGTATGTTCTTCTCGGTGCTTAGGAGAAAATAGAATCATCTTTAAATTAAAAAAAATTCCTAGGTAAGGCTACTTACAAGAAGTTTAATCCAGAAAAATATTATTCTTGTGTTATGAAATCAAAGCAGTGGAAGAAAAAAAATCAAAGGGAATGATCAGTCAGGAAAAAATGCCTGGGTTCCAAAATGCTGCGGAAAACCACATAAAAAGCACAGCTAATATTTAAGCTTGTGCTAAACATGTTTTTCTCTACACTCACTTTCCACCAAGACTGAGTTTCTATATGCCTTGTCATGTGCCCCTTTAAGGATTTATGGTGAGGGATTTCCTGCCGTTCTTGGACTTAAAGGTTCACAGAAGGTTATGAGGCTGGGTGGGCTTTGAAAATAAAAGGCCACATAGAGGACAACTACCAGACCACATCTCTGAGGAGGCTGAAGTAACACTTCTCTATCTATCTTGCATAGTCCATTTATAAGGGGCATGGTAGTTATCCTAAGTCACAGGCAGCTTTTCGCATTGGGCACCCATTCTGCAATGAGCATGGGCCATGTCTGGTATGGAGAACCAGATTAGTATTAAATAATATTGGCTTATCAACCTCATTAAATATAAATGCCTGGTGCTTGATAGCACTATTGTGTTCTGAAACCAAAAGGCAAAGAGAGGAGCTGCTGTCCACTTCTACTTTGCAATTGCTCTTGCTAAAGTCAAGTTGACCTCCATGTGACCAGATATACTGACAGAATCTCTTCTCCCGTATCTTACTTAGCTCAGCAGTGTTCAACACACTTACCTATTCCCTCCTTTTAAAACATAAACCAGTGGCTTGAAGAGATGACTAAGCACTTAAGAGCACTTACTGCTCTTGCAGAGGACGTGAGTTTGACTCCCAGCACCTATGTCAGGTGGTTCACAACTGCCTGTAACTCTAGCTGCTCCAGATCTGATGCTGCCATCTGTCCTCTTTGGACACACAGACACACAGACACACAGACGCGCGTGTGCGCGCACACACACACACACACACACACACACACGGCATACGTTCACACACAAACATATATACAAATAAAAAATAAATCTTTAAAATGTTAAAAAGCATAAATCAGTTTGTTTATTCATCTGCATAAAGTTCTCCTATGGCATCTCATTTTACTTATAAGATATGCCCAGTCCTACAGAGCCTTGCCTGATCTGAACCCACTTTAACTCTTTCTAGCCTCATTCCCAGTGACTTCCTTCTTTGCTCAGAATACATCTTTCCTTTGAAGATAGCGGGTTTTCTCCTGTACTGGGGCTTTGTCCACAGACTGTATATTCAGTTTGCAAAGCCCCCACCACAACTGGATCCTTCTCAGACTTAGAATCTGAAATTAAAACAGCCCCCTGCTTTAGAAAGGTTCTGTAACTATCTCCATTCTGATTACTCTGTCTCACATCAGTCTCTGCATGGCTTTTCTCTTTCCTTTGACTTCTGCTTATAGTCCTTATCTGGAATGAAAGCCCCATTACCAAGTTCATTACTGTCTTCCCCACATCTAGAATAGCAGCTAGTGCATATATGGTACTCAGGGAATACTTGTTTGGAAGAAGGAGGGGGCATAGGAAGGGAGAGAGAGAGTATAGTATTTCCAGTGAATGTACTTATTAAAGTATGTCTCGAATTTCTCACACAAGTGTCATGGAATAGTGAATAATGGGTTCAATATATCTCATATATAACTGAAGAGCGGCCGAATTGAGTCATTGTTGTGTGGGATGTTGAACCCATGCAGAGTAAATTAGCATTCACCTTTTGATGAGTAAGAAGCACTGCATGTGGCCCTGAAATCATGTGGCATGTCCACTGGGATGCTGAGCATTTGATGTTGACACTGTATAGGAAAGCATAGCCCTCACCCCCATGGTCACTGCTCCCAAAGTAGCTCGTGGTCCAGAGAGGGAGACAGTAAATTCTGTGATCCCCTTTAGGATGCAAAACAATGGCTCAGAGCCTTATTTAAGTCACTGTGGGATCATGACCAAACTCAGAGCAACTACAAGGTTCAACACCCAATAAACAATTGCTGAATGACTGTGTTTATCAGATCTTTTCCATCCAGATTCTTTATGTTTTATTTACAAAACACTTACACAAAATGCTTATTATGTGCCAAGAACTCTACTAAATGCTTATAAATAATCAACTAACACAAACAACCCTACACAGAGAATACCATTGTTACCACAACAATACAGGTGAAGGCGTTGAGTCATGAAAAGAATAAGAAACTTGTTCTCTAATGGCAGAGTCAGGACTTAAACCTACTGTAGCCTTAGCTCCAAAGTCTGTTATCATAATCACTGGCCTAGGCTGCTTAGGGTGTTTAGAACCATAAAAGTGTGTACCAAGGATAGGCAAGCAAGAGGACAACATGGAAAAGTATAAATGGAGAAATTTGGTTTACACTAGGTAGTAAAGTTCCATAAACTTTTACATGCTACTTCCTGATGGTATCTTTACTAGATAAGTGAAGAAAATGAGCTGAGAGCTTTGGGGGTCCTGCCAGCATTCCCAACCTAGTGTCCCTGCTCCCATTGCACATCTCTTCCCCCTTTCCTATTTCTACTATAATTCTAAGCCAGTGGTACTCGGCCTGATGTGACACTGTCTGATGCAACACCAAGGTGATATTTTTCATTATCACAGCTGGGGGAAGAGGAATTCTACTGGTAACTGATATTTAGGGGAGACCAAAGAAGTTCTTACTGGTGGATCCCCCAGTCCTACCCAGCCTATAGCCAAGATTCACCCAAATGCCAATAGCATGAATAGAAGTCATCCTGGTCTTGATGCAGAGACCACCTTTCAGAAAGGGAATGGAAAACATGGTAAAGTCATCCATGAGCCTCTGAGAAGTTCCAGCCTGGAACTTGCTACTCCTCTGTGAAATATCTGGGGAAGAGGCAAGGTTGTCTCTTCTAGTTGCCTGCTGCCTGTCTCCCTTTCTTCTGATTCCTAGAACCATAGCTATTCCCTCCTACTCAGAGACTGAGAACAACCCTGACCCAAAATGGCCAATACCCGTGTCCTTTGGTATCTTCTTAATGCTGTCAGCTTGGAATTTGGGATTCCTAAATCCCCTTTGCCTAATTCCACTATAGAGATGAAGGGAACTTACATACAATTCTGAAACAAATGATCCTGCCATTGATTTATCTAAAGCACACCAAAGAAGGGAAGAACTGTAAATATAGTGCTTCCAAACAGATTCCCAAGGTCTTTGGAGAAAGGAGTGGACATGGATGAATCCAGCATGAGCCAAAGAAGATCTCTAAGCTAATCCCCACAGCAAGACTCATGAGTTAGAATGTTCTTTATGAGGGAAAGGGGAGGGGTGGGGAGAGGGGAGGAAGAAGGAAAAAACAGATTGTGACTACTCAGGCTCAGACCTAGGGTGGAAGAGAAGAGGGGGGTAAAGTGGTATGGTGAACCTTAAAGGCATAGACCAAACTTCTGGCTCCATGATCATCATTCTACTTTATCCTGTGTGAAATGAAGTTCCAGACATCTAAATAAAGATGCTGGGAAGGTCAGTGGGAGATTGCAAAGGTCCTCACAATGCATATGGATTACAGTAGATTGTAGTATATTGCTCACTCACTAACATTCCACTTTTTATTCACTTGTCCCTATTTATCCTTTCAATCATCTTGAAAACTAAGGAATCCAAAAAGTTATTTATGTTTTTCGCCCCCCAACCCAGGAGGAGCTGCATGTCTTAAGAACTCAGTACTGTAACATTGAGCAAGAATAATTCCAAGAACCACTGTGTGTGTGACTTGATTTTCAGCCTTTGAAGGAATTATGAAGTTGGTTGGTATTTAAAATTTGTCTTGAGCTAATGACCATATATACAATCTAGTCAATGACATATCCTAAGATTTTCTATTTTATATCCCTCTGTCTCAAAGACAAAATTGTCTAGGGTGATATAGATAGGATCTTTCACAGAGAAATGGACCAGGGAAGCAGTTCTGTAACTCAAAGTACCCTTGCATTGCTCTCTGGGCACACAGATTCTCCATCTGGCACTCAAAAGTCTGACCCAATCAGTCTAATGGTGTTAATAATTTGAATCTGAAATGTTTTCCATGGCACTGTGTTTTGAATGCTTGTTCACCAGCTGATGACACTATCTTAAGAAGCTGTGGCTCCTTTAGAAGGTAGGAAGTACCCTTAGCTAGCAGAAGTAAGATACTTGGAGAGGGCATTTGAAAGTTATAGCCTTGCTCCTTGTTCCAAGGACAGCTCTGTTTCATGCTCTATTGTGATGCAAGCAGCATCTGCCACATGTTCCCAATGCCATGAATTCCACCATGTCTTCTCCTCCATGATGGGCTGAAACAAGGAACCAAAAACAATTCTTTCCTCCTTTAAGTTGTTTCTGTCAGGCACTGTCAGAGTTAGGGTTCTATTGCTGTTACAAAAACAATTTTATTCCACCATACTGCTTACAGCCCACCATGAATGGAAGTTAGAGAAGAAACTCAAGGTAGGAGCCTGGAGGCCAGAACTGAATCAGAGGCTACGGAAGAGTGCTGCTTACAGCCTGCTCTCCATTACTTGCTCAGCCTGCTTTCTTATACCACCAGGACTACCTGCCCAGGAGTGTCTCTGCCCACAATGGCCTGTGGCCCTCCCACATCAATCATTAATCAAGAAAATACTTTGCAAACTTGCCTGTTGACCAATCTTCTTCTGGGGACGTTTTCTCAATTGAGGTTCTCTCTACCCAGATGAGTCCACTTTGTGTCAAGTTGCCAAAGAGAAACAAAACCTAAGCAGGACAGACATTGCCATTACAGCAATGCAAAAGCAGACCTAGCCAATACTGATCAGATTCTGGAATGTGCAGGTCCAAAACTCTCTAAAGGTAATTCTAAGGTTAGATGGATTTAGGAATCTCCTGACAAGGTTTCCAAATTATGTGGAGCAGCTTATCAAGTGCTAGCTACTAACCCATGGTCCTTAACTCCCTTCCAACTTCTTTAACTAAGACGTTTGCAAGCATTGTTTGACACTCCATTTGCTGTTACATCCAAGAGAATATTTTTAGATAGGAGATTTGTTTGCCTCCCAGCAAGATGCTCTACATCATTACTACCAACTAGACAAGTTTATTTTAGAGCTTTGAATCCATACTTGTAAAATACCCTTTTGCTCATCAAACCTTGTATCTCAACATTGCAACCGATGGCTGTACAGTTCCATTTCTGAATTCCACTCTTGCAATAGTATTTCTAAAATTGTTTCAGTACTTCTTTGTCTGGTAAAGCCAGGCCTGCTGGTTTTAATAAGAACATGGTTTAAACATAGTTATCCAGATCACTGATATTTCATGGCTTCCCAGAACACAGACAACACCCAGTTCCCAAGGAGTCCCTTCTCCTTCAGACAATTCCACTCTTTCTTCCTCTGGAAGGAAGGACCCATGACCTAATTCATTCTTACCTCATTTTGCTTTTAGATATAGTGAAATGGCTTCCTTCATGGCATAGAAACTAAGCCCAGACCAAGTGAAAAGAAAATCTTGGCCTACTTAAAACTCACCAACATCATGCAGTATCTAGCAGCATTCCTTGCACCCAGTGGGTGCTCAATCACTAACTGAGTGAAATCAGTTATTCACAGAACTACTGGAACTCCCTTAAAGGAAGCCTGGGCAGGAATTCTCTGAACAACAACTGCTACATTCCACTGCACTCACATGTGAGACTGTGTTCTATTGCATAATCAACAAAGTAAAAGGAACTTTATTTTTAGCTACTGGACTTCACAGGGATGATCAGAGTCCTATTTAAACTTTTCTTTCATCCCTAACCTTCAGATGACACTCTTAGGATTTGCTTTTGTAATTTGTATTTTTTTAAAAAAGGACTCAGTCAAAGATGGCCTCGAGCAGATTTAAAACAATACAAAACAACAAGAGAAATAAACCAGATGGCAAAAAAAAAATCATAAATCAGGCCAAGCCGTGCTGAACACACTACAAAGAAAAGCATCATGAAACTGTAAAGGGAAGAGGCACTTCGTTCCTCATGGATAAGCCTCCATTATTGCTTCTTCGCAGAGGAAACCTGGGAGGTCATCCAGGGGAGGCTGGTGCTCCCCCTGTCACAGATAGACTGGGAAGAGCTGCGTGCTAGTTGCAACCCTGGAAGGGGCAGTGTTCAGGAAAGTCTAATGTGACACTGCTTTCCCAGACAATACCCAGTCAAAGGGGAAAAAAGGTGTTTGGGAGGATCTCTGTTTTGCTTGCGTTGTGGTCAAGGTAGAGAAAGAAGAAAAAATTGGCTCAATATATCTGCACCGTTTCTACCATTTTATGAAAACAACAGAAACTCCTTAGTTGGAAAAAAATCAAAACAAAACAAAACAAAACCACTCATCCCTATGCTTATATTTTCAACAGACCTCAATAGAAGTACACAGACTCTCAGGGAAACATTAGTAGTCCCTCTGAACTAAAAGAAGACAAAAAAAAAATAAGCTGAGGTTCAAGATTTGTCCTGCTTGGCTGTGCCGCTGGCACTTGACTAAATGTCTCTGCCTTCCCATCCAGGTAAGGGGTTTATTTTTGTTGTTGTTGTTGTATAATTACGGATGGAAAGTCAACTGCTCAAAATCTATTCTCTGCCTCTATCTCTAATATATCAATCTGTCTGTCTGTATATCTGTATCTCTTCCTCTCTCCTTCCTTCTTTTTCTCCTTCTCTCTACCTTCCTATCTCTCTCCCTCTCCCCCTCTCCCTCCCTTCTCCTCTCTCTCTCTCTCTCTCTCTCTCTCTCTCTGTGTGTGTGTGTGTGTGTGTGTGCATGTGTGTGTTTGTATTTGCCAGCTTGCATTAGGTTGGCCTTGTAGCCTTTATAACAGCTGCCTCATTTTTCAAGTGCATTAAAACGTTTTTTTTTCAAACCAACAATAACTGAGCCTCTTAAGCAAGAGGACATCTCCATTAGTTTAAGATATCTGAAGTACATGTTGTTCTGTTGTAACACAACATGTAGACAATCTGGCACTAGCTTTTCAACCCTGGAGCCCTGTTTACAAAAACACTGAATTATTAGCCTCAGTACATCATCCTTGCCCTATCCACTTTATCTGTATGACCTGAAAAGATGTGAAAGGTTTGCCAGGGCATGTTTGTCAACCTGAATTTATGTGCATGGACAATGCCAAAGACTCCTGTTCACGACACACTCACTGGTTTGCACCACCCAATAGGGACTCTCAAAGCATGAAAAGAAATACTGCTGTGTGCCTGGAGACCTAAGCAGCACAAGGGATTCTATATGCATTCTTGCTTATCTTCACACCCCCTTTTTGCACAGTCACTAAGATCACCTGAGTTTGCTATGAATTGCTTTTCTCTCAGCTCTAGAATGCTATGACTATTCTTAGGAGGCAAAGGACTGGTCGTTGATTACCTATGTCCACAGCCCCTGGTATTTTTTTCAATTAAAGCCTTCCTTGCCTTATTATCCCTATTCAGGCAAGCATTACGTTGTACACAACAACTTCTTTAAATCCCACTCTTTTCTCTTCAGAGAAAATATTGTAGAAGGGAGATAGGAATCATGGTGGTCTTGCCAGGTACCACTCCATGCTCTCAAACCTGCAAAGTGCATGGTCTGTAATAGAAGCACAATAGCATTTGTCTACAGAATGCATAAATAAAGACGTGAAAATGTTTTCCTCTTCTAAGGTGGTCAGCCATCATGTTTTGCCTTAGAATGAGGGGTTTCCCATGAAAGGCTATGGGGCTGTTAAGTTAGCCAATTCCAGGCAAAGGGGCACAGTTAAACAAATCACCTTCTTCCAGTATCATAACGCCAGATCTTAACTTGTATACGTGGCCTTTCCCTCCCAGAAGATCCTAGAGCTGACATACCTGTGTACTCTCAGCTCAAGTCCTCATCTGATAGCTGGAAGGAAGGAGTATCCTCTTGTGCCAGCTTCTGCCAAATGCCCAATGCCTACCCTAGCCATAGCACCTGGACATTTAGTCTTCTTATGAGATGCAAGAAGAATTTATTTCCAGCATTCAGAAAATGGGAAGTGCCAGAATGGTCAGCAAAGACAACCAAAATGAAGCTGTGTCCTTGGGTCTGCCCAAAGGCAGGCATGGTACCAGATACCTGAGCATTCCAGATGAGAAACCCTTCCCCTTCCTTCCTTCCTGGATGCCTGAAGACCCTCTCTAGGACTCAACTGCCATCTGTTTCTTAAGATCGCCTGCCCTTTCCTGTGTCAGGCTTAAAGGACATAAAATGCTGAAGTGTATGATCCCCAACACTTCTGTAAGACATGTGACAACATATCCTGGAGCTGGATTGGAATCTTAGGAAAAGGATAAACTAATCCACTCCTGCCACTCCAGGTCGAGAGCACACATTTATGCATGACAAGTGGAGTTTCCTGCTAGTATGGGGCAAGTAGATTCACCATCATATCATCCTTGCTCATTTCTAAGGGTCCTTCTATAGACTCTTTAGAAAACGTACAGAGGATGGAAAAGGGCTGAGGGAACATTGTGACCTGAAATTGTCAAAGAACACATTAATTGAAAAAAATGAAACATGGAGGCAAGAGCCAAGGCAGAAACAGTCAAGTTTCCCACTGGTAAGCACCATGTACTAGGAAGCAATAACTGAGAATGAATTAATGATATACTCAATTGTGTGGATAAGTCTGGAATACATTATCCTGAGTGAAATAAGCCAAAACAAAGAAGAAGATGCTGTTCATTGCACTTTACACTATGTTCAAACACAAGGAAAATTGATCTTTTCTATTAGAAGTCAATATAGTGCTTACCTTGAGGATGAGGCCATGGAAATATATTGATTGGAAAGTGAACTTTTGCATTTTGACAGACAGGAATGTTGTATATTGATTTGGAGGATACAGTTACAAATATATACACAATCATGTATTAATCTGTACACTTGACTGGTTCACTTTACTGACTTTATACGTTAACAAATAAAATGAGACAAAAATAAAGAAGCAACAGAAGAAATACTTGCTGTAACTCTGTTCCAGAAAGTCATCTCACTTAACCCCAAGGAAAGTATTCTTACCTCTTCTGGAACTACATTATTCTCTCTACCTGCTTTGCTGTCAAATTGAATTAGATGTAACTGAGTGGACTAGTTGTTTAATCTCATTTGTTAAGTGTATGTTCAACAAAGGCAATGCTGTCAATTCCAATGAAATTAGACTTTGTCAAATGAAGGAAATCGAGTGTGTGTGTATTTATAAAAGTCAGATTTTAAATATCTTTCTAGCAGCTGTATCTCCCAACCTATTAGTAAAGGGCAGGCACTCAGCCAGCTATTTTCTAGATTCAACTTCGTTGTACATGCTCATTTCAAAGGTCATGTATATGTTAATTTACTACCTGGTTGTTATTTAAGAATATATTATTATATCATTTTATGTTGATTTCTTCTTCTTCTTTCTTCTTCTTCTTCTTCTTCTTCTTCTTCTTCTTCTTCTTCTTCTTCTTCTTCTTCTTCTTCTTCTTCTTCTTCTAGGATCCTAGTGTACCAATGGTAGAGTAGCTTTTAGTGAATAGGGGACTTTGTAGTAATCACTGTTGGCAGGTTTCAAATTAAACATGAACACACCTAAACAATAGGCTTGGGTAAGACACGATTACGATCACCATTTTTGGTGCTGAAAGAACTAAGTGGTTTAAACAAAATTGAACCTTTACAAAGAGGAGACAACAAGTAAGAAAGCTACCTACAGCTGCTCTGTATAACTAATTACTAGCAAGAACAATGCCACATGGTGAATTTGACAATGTCTCCGTCTTTATCACTTGACTCGATTTCCTTTTTGTCCTGGGGAAAACCTAAAGGTTCAATTATTTCATTATAAACCAGTGTGGTTTCTCTTCCTATGCAGTGAGTGAAGACAACAATATGATATAACTAGAACAATTAGGGAAGAGAACAAGGCATAAAGAAGTGCCCTAAAGAAGAGGTTCAGAAGAAGAGCAAGCTAGAGATACACTGCACAGTGCAACATGGAAAGAACAGATTTCACTTGGTGGTTTGGAGGTGGAGAGGGGGATGGGCTGTAAAAGGAGATTATCTAATGTGCCCTGCCAGTTCATTGGGCAGTAGGCCTGGAAAAGGTTGCTGTGGTGGAAGCCCATGGAAGAGAGCAGCAATGAGAAAGCCAAGGAGTGATGAAATGGCATACTAGTTCAGGAAGAGGGAGCTATAGAGATAAAGGCCAATAAAAGCATTTACTTGCTTTCAGATGAGCATTTCAGTGCCTGGTTCATTTTTCTCCCGTACCTGTAATCTGTGAGACCTCCTCCACACATGTTGGAGAAAAGGATGACTCAAGCACAAAATTATCAGTTAGTGATCACCATTTTTCTTCTGCTCAAATGTCACATTCAGGCACCCCTGCACTGCCATTCAGAAATCTATTAGCAGTATAGCAGAGTCAGGAACTCCCATGACCTGCTTTTACCAGACAGTGGATGCTTCTAATTTTGTAATCAGTGAAACAGCAAAAATGATTAGAACATGTGTGTGGTGTGCTAGATCGGACCAGGCAAGTCCACCCACTGGGGAAAGGTTAATAGAATATAACTTAACCAGCTTGTGTGCTTCCAAATTAGCCCCAGGTGAAGAGGAACAGCAGACAAATGAGAGCCCTTTAAAACCCCAAACACGGTTTCTCTCTGCCACCCATGACCTTTCTATACAGCCTGAGTATATCTTTGCCCTCAGATCCATCTGCCATAGCCTTCTTGATCCAGTTGTGCCTTGAGTTGTGTAAAACAAACTCCATATCTGCAATTTGACATCATACAGTCTCCAAAGCTGTAGGCCTCCACTGCCCCAGTCCCACACTGAGATATATGTCCGTGTGTTTCTCTTTGCAGAACCATGAACTTAGATTCCGAATCATTGAATCTTTGTGACTAATTATATCCCTTTTCCCCGAGCCCCGCCTTCCTCCTCTGCTCCCTTTCTTAAATTATGTGGAAAAAATCCTCCTCCAAGGAAAGATTTAAAAGGAACCAGACAAAACACTTTGTGCGTTATGATCTTTCTCCTCAAAATGTCCGTATCTGCATTATAGCTGCATTTTGGAAAAATGAAAGTGAAAACAAATCATTCCAGAGTCTTATGTCCTATGGCTGGGTATGGTAGTACATGTCTGCGATGCCAGAACCTAGGGAGTAGAGAAAGAACATAGTAGGAGTTTGTGGGAATCCTTGGCTACGTAGCACAAAGTGAGTTACAGGGCCATTCTGGGTTATATTAGAATCTGTCTCAAAAAACAAACAAGAGAAGGACAGAAGGCAGGAAAGAAGAGAGGAAAGCAGGAATGGGGAGAGAGGGAGAGGAAAGGAGGGAGGAAGGGAGAGAAGAAATGGAGGGTGGGATGGGAGGGACAAAGATTTCTGCCTTCAACAAATCATAACTATTTATTTGGTTGTGTTCACTTTATTTTTCTAGAGAAATGCTTATCATGGAAAAGATACAATTTTTGTCCTTTCCCTTTCAATCTGTAATCTATAAGGCATTTCGTTAGGTTTACAATTTTTAAGTAGCAATACCTATGCCCAACCCCCACTCCTATCCCTTTCTAATATCCCGTGTCTTAAGTGATTCCATTTCCCCACATTTTTCTGTGGTCAGGTATCCATTGTGCACATTATTGGTAGTGACAAGGAGCAGTGGGACCAAACCTGCTTGCTTTCGTTGCAGTTTGAAAATTAAATATTATTTATTATTGGCTTCCCCTGGGCCAGTCACTCATCAAAAACTTCTCCACAGCAAAGATACCTAGTGGTGACTTAACCTCAGAGCAGGTGATGCCAAGGATACTATGGAATTTTCAAAATTCTCAAGCCATATTAATACATGTGTCACTCTAGAGAACATTTCTCCTTGGAGATGGAGTGTAGTTGTACGTGGGAGGAATCCATCACAGCAATTGCTGACACTAAGATTCAAAAGTATCTAGTGTAAATAAGACTGTCATGAAGTGGCTGTGGAAGAGTGGGAACCCAAGCCAGGAAAGGAAGGTAGCCTAGGCAGCTATAGGCAATGATATTCTAGGCCACTGAAAATTAGCCCTAGGTTTCCTTCCCCCGAGGAGTAGGAATCTGGGGCTTACAATTCCATCGCAAAGTTGGATGAGGGATGCTCCTGTGGTCATAAACTACCAGGGATCATGCTTATCCTATGCATGGACCAAATGTTCCTTGGGGCCATTCCTGAAGTCTTGGAGCAGAGTTGCAAGAGTACTCAGCATCTAATAAGCAAATCTTGGCATCAGCACCCATATCACAATTCAGTGGCTCTTTCAAAGACCCCAATATCCAACAAGGGAGTAATTAATCACTATATGTAGTGACTCCATAAATACTGAAAACCTCAGAGATGATGTCTGTTTTGCAGCAGAGCTCTGTATCCCAAAGAGGCTGCTATCTTTTCCTGTGCAATGTCCTTGTCTCCCAAGGGAGAGAAGCAGTCAGTTTCGAGACAAGTCCCAGACAATCAATTGCTTCATTTTTTAAGCCTGCTGGGATATTCAGGGGTTTTGTTGTTGTTGTTGCTGTTTGAATTTTGGCATGGGGTTACTTTTTGTAAGCTCTGTCTTTGTCAAATGCTATCACAGGCAACATTAAGACAGCTCTACATATGGGCACCAAAAAACATGTTCGAGAATATTCATAGCAGTTTTATTTCCAATTGCCCCAAACTGGAAACCACCCAGATGTCCATCAGCAGGAGACTGGATAAACAAACTGTGATACACCCATACAATCAGACACTATGCAGTAATAAAGAGGAAGAAACTATGAACACTAGCAGCAACATGGATGAATCTCACATGCAGTTTCTAAGTGAAAGCAGTCAACTACATAAGGCTGCATCCTTTGTGATTCCATTTATGTGAAGATATAGAAGAGACCAAACTAATTCAGGGAAACAGAAATCAAAATAATGTTTGCTTTCACAAGATCTTGGCTAGAATGGGGATGAGGGAAGCTTTGGGGCATCTGGAACTAGATTCTGTTTTGATCTGGGGGTGGTTAGATGGGTTAAAATACATGTACTCACAAGCCATCAGTTCTTAACAAGTGGTAGAGTATTTGTCTAGCACGTGCAAGGGCCTGGGTTAGATTACCACCAAACTCCACCATGTTGTATTTGTTAAATACCTCTCAATAACAAAATAGAGTAGAATAATAAGTTGAAAGAATTAGCAGATAAAATTAGGCTACTCTGAAAGATGCTCTGACTCTGTCTCTGTGACCAATGGAAATTTAAGCCCCTCACTAGATCTTGGCCTTGGCCTCCTGAGGAAGAATCTAACTAAAAGAGTTCTCTTGGGTAAAACAAACCATTTTTTGCCAAGGGCAATAGTGAAAGCAAAAGAAAAATCTTCAATATGAGCAATTATTTGGTAGGCACAAGTGGTATGGGAGATTGGAACTACCCTGCCCTTTAAAACCATAACACACTCACATATCATTCCACCCACACACTTTCTACCCAATGTTTCACAGTAGCCTAAAATATTACATACACTCACTCTCCATTCTACCACTGCAGCACACCTTCAATGGGCACATACAGCACTGCATACATTGCATACACACAACACAGAACATTCCAATGTACAGCCTCTGCATATTTTACACACACACACACACACACACACATACACACACTTCAGCATAACAGAGGCAATGCAATTTCTGATCCTCACAGGGTCCATTCTGAGCTGTCACAGCATTGTCTAGATAATCATCTCCTTCTCCCTGCAACCATGACTACTGTCATCATCATTATCATCACCATCACCATAGTTCCTGGAACAATTCTCACAGACAGGGCCATCTCAGAGCACACACAGCTGGGTGCATAAAAACATCTGCCTGGAGCCACCTACTAATGATAAAATCTGTCCAGACACATCAGGTTTATGCCTTCTTCTGAGGAGTAAGTGTCCTGCAACTGCCAGCTTCAGCTTCAACAGGAATCTTGCAGTGACAACTAGCCTAGACAGTATTATCCTCCCCCTCTCTAACCTACAGGCTATTGCCAGTAGAAACCTTGCTACACATCCCTGTACCCAGATCAGCGCTGACCTTACTGATAAGGGTGGCTTGATTGCCAGAAGTATGCAGTGAAACCGACTAATATATGGAAGGTGCCATTCTCTCCCCTTCAGATGTATCTCCTCATTGCTATCCCTTGCCATGGGTTTGGAGCACAGCTGCAGCATTCAGATAATCTGGACACTCTTTCTTCAAATGTTCTTAGTTACTGTAACTTGGAGAACTAAATTCATTGAGTTGGTTTCCATAACTGTTGATTATCTGGTTCTTATGAATAAATAGGACTCCACACAGAGGACAGTGTGACATGTGTCTCTCAGAGTACCCACAATGTCCCAGTTAGCTTTATCAACTTGACACAACTAGGAACAGGGGGCCTCAAATGAAGAATTGCCTTGATTAGACTGGCCCATGACTGCAGGACGTCCATAGGACAGTCTCTTAATAGGTAATTGGTGTAGGAGGGTCCAGCCTACCATGAGTAGTTCTGTCAGTGCTGTGTAAGAAAAGTAGCTGAGCAAATTCTGGAGACCAAGTCAGTAAGCAGTGTCCCTCCATTGGTTTCTGATTCAATCTCCTTCCCTGAGTTCCTGCCTTGGCCGCCCTTGGTGATGGAACCATATAAAACTTTCCTCATCTGCGATCTTTTGGTCAGAATGTTTTGTCACAGCAATGGAAACCAGACTAGAACATATGACTTCTCTTTTAGGAATCTATCCTAAAGGTACACATATAAACATTCTTGTAACAGCTCTTTTACATTAGGAAGATTGGAAACAACCTGTCAGTTAAGACATACTGGTTATCACAGGTTAGTACATAAAATGTTACCCAGTCATAGCAAACATGACACAGATTGGTTAGTCTTAACATAGAAATGTCAAAGGAAAATTTTAAAGCAAAATAATAATATTTTCTCCAATCAGAAAAATAGGATAAATGCCAGGGGTTCTGGTGCATGTCTGTAGTTTCAGTACTTAGATGGCTAAGGCGGTATGAACACTGAGTTCCAGGCTAGCCTGGAAAACTTGGTGAGACTCTCCTTCAAAAGAACGAAAGAAAAGAGCTTGGCATGTTATCACACACCTACAATACCATCACTTGGAGGCAGGAGGGTTAGGAGTTCATAGTGAGTTCAAGGATAGCCTGGGCTTCATGATACCCCCATCTCAAGGAAGGAAAGGAGGAAAGTAGTGAGTGATGGAAGAAATGAGGAAGGAAGGATGGAAAGAAAGAAAGAGAGAAGAGACTAAAGCACTAAAGCACTTATCCTAAGGGCTTCCCACAGGCTCCCCACTCATTTTCAAATGTCTTTGATTATTGGTTCTCAGGGGCAACTTTATTCTGAAGCCAGGCAAAAGATTCCACAACAGACACCACTATTTACTAGCTGTGAGCCATGGGAATGTGACAAAGTACTTTCTTTCCTCCATTGTTAAAGTGCCTCATCAAATAGCCTCTTGTGTTCCACTTCTCTGTGTCAACTGTGGTGGGCAATACTCAGCACTTTCTGAACTGGAGTTATAGCTACAGCTATAAAATGAGGGAAGGTACTTGTGCAGAACTTGTGAAAAGATCGTTATTGCCATAACAATTCTTAATACATGCATACATACAATTCCTGCAAAAGGCCTTTACCTTTAAAAACTGACAGCCATTTTTAAAACAAAACCCAATAAGGACTTAGCTAAGATAGGGAAAGTCATCTCACAAATGGATCCCAACTTGTAATGGCTCATTAATGGAAGCTAATTTTACGCTTAGTAATGATCCAGGGTGGGCACTGCACATTAGACACATCATGAAATGACACTCCCTAGGCAGTGAAGGCACTAGCATCTTTGAAAGTAGTTTCCATGATATCCATGAGACTATTTTCCATCTCAGACAGCCAGCAGATTAGGAAAGACTTTGGAAGGAAACGTAGGAAGTATTTACAATTGGACCAGAGGTACACATATTATTCCTATTTCCATTCTTTGGTCAGAACTCAGGCACATGCTAATCATACAACTACATAGAAGGCTGGGAAATGTAGTCTAGCTGGGTGTCAAGGGAGATATACATAATATGCTTTGGCACCTAACCAGCAATCACTGCCACTATAAATTAGGGAAGGAAACCTATCTCAGTAACTGTGTGTTTATTTGTGGCCAGTCTCAGAAAAGCTGACAATATAAGGAGGTCTTTGCTCTTGGAAGCTCAGATCTTTCCTTTACTAATATTTTATGTTTTTTATAATTATTATTTTGGAAGAACTCAAGAACACATCTTTTAGAGATTCTCATTATTATCAAGGTTGTCCTGTCACTGTCTGAGATGAACCTTAAAAAATAATGCTAGCCCCCAAATCTGACTTTCAAAGATTTGAGATGATGTCAAAAATAAATGCCAGCTCATCAGATTTTGTGTGAAAGAGATGCTAGCATGCATATAACTCAAGATAAAAGTGCAGACAAGAAACTGTACTGCACACACATTGCCACCTCTTCCTCAAAAGGACTTTATATACTAGCCAGTGAACCCATGAACTTAATCATCAAAACTAAGAGGAAGTGTCATTTTCCATTTAGCCTAGCACTCAGCAGGACCAATACTTCTGTGTCTATCTATCATAGGCTTACATTATAGTCAAGTGCTCAAGATATAATTCCAAGCTTTTGTTGCCTTGTTTTTTTTCTTTTCTTTTAAGAAATCCCATGATGTTCATATGGGTAGTTAATACCAGGGAAAGATATCTACAATGTGATATATTTCATTCATTCATCTACATATTGTGTCAGTATGTATCGAATAATTCTTTAGAGACAGGCATTGTGGGTCCTAGACTGAGGACACCATGATGGAAGGTACATCGACTAACTTATGGGAGAATTACCTATAGGAACACACAGGTGCAACTCAGCTGACGCCTTGCTGTGGAGGAAGCATGTGCAATCACAGCAAGAGGCCACTAAGCAGATTATTAGAAAAGCCCCTCAGTTCTTTGCTACTCTGATTTATTTGGCATGGAGACACAAATTTAGTCACCAGAAACTTTCATGTATTTGTTAGATTAAATGAGGGGGCATGTTGAGAGAAAGGCAATGCTCCAGGGTCTCGAGAACTCTACTTATTCGGTCATTAGGAAGAAGGCAAAATACTAGTGGCTTCAGATGTTGGATCCTTCCTGTAAAGCAGGCTTTGTGCATACTGGTTAGTAATCCTGCCAGACAGGCATCACCACTGCCTATTGTATAGAGGCATCATTGATGTCCAGACAAAGACACTTGCTTCCTTATGTGCTGATCTGAGAACTGAATATGTCCAGCTCCCAAGACTAGGCCTTGCCTCCTTCCACTACTTTATGACATAGAAAGTAAGAGGGAGTAGACACACTGTCAAGGGACAGCTACAGTTCAGTCTCACAGCTATGGAGAGGTAGTAAAGGGTGGTGAGAAGAGGTCAGCCTCAGGAGACAGCATGTGCATCCTGGGAGTAATGTAATGATAAACTCATTGTCCATTCATTAATTCACCAACATTTACTAAGAAACAGCTAGGTGCCAGGCACGGTTCTAGGTGCTGAGAGATTTGACAGTCAACAATGTTGAGGTGTTGGCAGTAGAACAAGGGGAATACATTTGCTAAATATTTTGATCACATGGGAGAGGCAACAGGCCAGATACTGCTTCATTCTTCATGTTGATTATTAGGAAAAGTGTGTTAGCTGGGTTTTGAAGTACATCAATTTAATTATAAGGAGACTTTGAAGTGTAGGATATACTTTTCAAACTCTTGGAGAAGGTAAAGGATGTATGTATGGGGAAAAGACTCCGAGGACATAAAGAAAAAATATTGACCAAGGCAATCTTTGGGTGACAAGACTATGAATGATATTCTTCTCCTGTCATCTTTATATATTTAATTTGCAAAAAGTATATATTAATCTTATGATCATAAAAATTGCTGAGAGACTAAAGAGAATCGATCTACAAAGAAACAGATGTGCTCCATCCTTTCCTTTCCCAGCACTTAGGCAGCTGTTGGCAAGTCAGCCACACAGGGTGATGTGTTGCTTGTGTAGTCACACTTAATGATATCTTATTTGAACACGCTGCCTGATCATTTCAGAATTCACTCACAAGGGTAGCCGCAGGAGGAGATATGAGGGACCGAATCCCGGGCCTAGCTTTTCATTAGGGCATTCTGCCATTTTTCAATTAAGGCAGGGTCACCTCTTTGTTTTTGAAGGGCTGATGTTCCTTCCTTAGCACACCGGCCTGTGCATTTTATTCTAATTTACTTCCATGTTCCTCGGTAGAATAGCAAAAGGAACAGAACTGGTGAGCCGCGTTGCCACAGCGTTCTTGGTGCCTGAATGGAGGCTGCAGCTGTGTGAGGACAATGCTGTGGAAAGGCCCTGAAACCCAGTTGAACACACTGAGGGTTTGAATGAAAGGGCAGGCATTACTCACAACAGCTTTGACAAAGTGAGAAAGGAGACAGAAAAGCCATGCAGCCCTTCAGCAATGAACTAGCCTGGATGAATCAGTCAGGTTTAATCTCAAAGGCAAAGGAAGAACTGTCTAGTGTCTCCATACACTGCATTCCTTGCATTTGCTTTTTATTAAAGTGTTTTCCACACTCTCAAATAAAAGGAGATTCCCCACCCCAGTTCCTTAAGAATTATACCTAGAAATGAAAATATCTTTACTCAAACCAACAGAGTCTGTGAGGGGCCTAAGTTCTTAACATAAGATTCTGTTTACTGCTCGAAATATTGTTTTAGAACAAATAGCAGCTATGATAGAAAGAGCACAGGAAACATCTGTGTATACAAACAGGCCAGCTCACCAGGAATAAAAATGCATTATGCATCACAAAAGTCTAAATATTTTTATTAACAGTGTGTTAACCAAGAACTGAAAAAATAAGGTTCCCTAATAGCTTGTCCCTTCTCTGCCATCACACACTTGCTTCAATATTTCATCTTATTCTTAGGAGGGAAGTAACTCTGAAATCTTATCTTAGATTTTAGCAATGAGTTTTCTATTAAAAGTTATTTCTTTTCCATCTCAGACTGAGCAAAGCTCTGGGCCAAGGAGGTTAGGGAATTTGTTTCATAAAACTGACAGCTTGGCGAGCATTCAATCACTCAGCACTCCACAGCCCAGGAGAACAAATAAGTCCATTTCTGATGCTGCTCCAGACACATTACGATGTATGTTTCATTGCTTTATTCCTGCCTCCGTGCTGCTTGCCTCCTGCAGTAAGAAAAAAAAAGTGGGGGGAGCAGAAAGCACATCGAGAAATATGACAAGACCTGTGAGGATGTGAAATTAATCAAACATAATCTCATTTGGAAGTAGGAGAAAAATGTCCACATCAGATATGCTATTTCAGTGACCAGGTCTGGCCTTGCTTTTGAAAAGGCCAATACATTTGGGCCACCATCGGCCATTTTGTTGTCCTGTGCTCAGTGCTTTGGGCCATGTGGCTTTGAAGGCTCTGACAGCAGCTTTGATAAGGCAGATAAATCAAGCTTGGTGGCTGCCTTTGATAGGGGTGCTGAGAAAAGCAGGTTGTAACAGATGACAGCCTGGCTGTAATCCCAGGCACTAGAGTACAGTCCCCCGCCCCAAATCCTATACCAGCTAGATCCCAGTTTGGAAACTTCTAGCTTAATAGCCTTAATTCAGAGCAGCCCCAGAAAATAAACCATTGAGAAATGTCTTTCCTCTCCACATCTTTTAAGAAATTGTAAGGACTTTGTTTTCCTTTAGTACTCATGCTCTAAATTACAATTTGAAAATTCTCAACCAGGTGTGGTAGTTCATGCCTGTAAATAGAGCACCAAAGATACTGAGGCAAGAGAACTACAGCAAGTGTGAGTTCTAGGAAAGCCAGGGTGTGAGACACTGCCATAAAACACAAAATAGCACACCAAAATGATCAAATTCTGTATGTGACATAACTAATCTAAGCAGGTAGACCAGTGCTGCTGTTGAAAAGGTCGATGAAGAGGGCATTCCAGAATTCTCGAGGCTGCTACAGCCCTTGTCTCCACTGAGGTGCTGGTGACAGAGGGGTATGCTGTTTGTGGGACTTCTTCTAGCTGTACACTTAGCAATTCATGGGTATTTTTTCTGAATGTATCTCTCAGGATTTTAGACCAAACTCTGAAAATAAAAGTCCAAGATGGATCATTTTGAGAACATTCCCCATCTATATGGCTGCTATTTTCAAAATGCAGCATTAGCCAGAGAAGTGAGCTGTGTTCCCCTGCTACTCAAAAGGTTTCACCTCTTGAAATTATATGTGAACTACAAACCCTGTGTAAAATGCTGGTGCTATTA
Source organism: Mesocricetus auratus (assembly GCF_017639785.1). Classification (NCBI taxonomy): domain Eukaryota; kingdom Metazoa; phylum Chordata; class Mammalia; order Rodentia; family Cricetidae; genus Mesocricetus; species Mesocricetus auratus. The sequence goes on from NW_024429188.1 coordinate 19,196,191, forward strand.
TGTAAGGTTCCACTCACTGTGTCCTTTATTCCCAGGGAAGAATATACTGTAGGCAATTTTGCCCTGACTAATGCCTGTTCCTCACAGAGTGATTCAGAAGGAAAGACACAGATAAGTGAAAAGGCTCATTGTCACCCACAGACTCCTTTAGGACACTGCAGTGCCCTAAAGGATTGTGCCTTTCCGAAGACTGAAGTCTAGCTGGAGCTTTTGTCGCCCCTTTGCTATCTGAGGCATGTGGGCAGAGGAATCTCATTTTTCCTTTTTGTGTACCTTTTCTTATTTTCTCTTTTTTCTTATTTCTCTGAACTCAATTGCTCCTAGACTGACTGTCCCATTTATTCCTACTGTGAAGGGTTCAGATGGCACCAGAAGAATGAACTGGTATTCCAAGATGAGTATGTTTCCTCCCTCTGATGTATTTTTTCAATTTTACTTTTCTTTTTCTGATGTTTAACTGATACACCCCAAAAATGTACTAATGTATTGGAATATCAAGAGATACCAAGATACTTGTGGTACTCCAATATATGAGTACATTGTGTAACATTCAAACTTGGATAAATATATCCATCTTTCAAACAATTATTATTTCTTTATAGTAAATATTCAAAGTTCCTTTTTTTGTACTTTTTCCTGCATTCTGAATGCAGTTGAAGTTTTACCAGGCCTCAAAGGGAAGAAAAATCCCTTTCATTTGCTTCTTATTTCAAGTGTTCCTCACCCTACCATCTATTGCTTGTTTTCTGTTTATTTACTGAGGTTCATTTTGCAAGAGAAATAGTTGTGATGGGGTGAAAAGGGAAACTTTTGAAGTCTTCAAAACTGTAATTCAGTTTCAGAACAGTTATGAATAATGGAGAGCTACAGTCACTTTAGAAACGAAGATCTGATTGGCTGCATGTTGATGATGAGCCAGCTTTTTGGTGCTCCTACAAAAATAAGTCTTTTCTAAGCACGAGTTCAAAGATGAAGAAACAGACTATATAAAGAAACTTTTTATCACACAGGGCCCAGTTTAAAATATTTCTGTGTTCATTAAAGATCTGCAAGTCCTAGACTCCAGCAGGATCCAAAGTGTTTCTTCACTCAACCTGACATTCACCTGAAATGTCTAAACAAGGCCTCAGAAGGGCGGGGTAACAATGAGTATCATGGCTAGGGAAGCAGAATGGAATTTTCAGCTCCTATTCCAGAAGCATTTCATCTGGAAGCAAGAAGATATGTGAAAGGTCTTGGGATATGTTCCTGCCTTTACTATTCCCAAACTCCCTTTCTGCTTTGTGGTGGCATCCCTATGCCAAATCCCCAGACTGAACTGTCTCCGTTCCTTGGGCCCCACCCAGTTCAGCTGTCCATGTTGCAATGCTTCCCTTGGAAAGGGGTGGGGGATGAGCCACTCATCCTGGTTTGCTGGGACTGTGTGGATTTTGAAACTGAAAATCTCACATCCTAGGAACCTTTCTCAATCAGGGAAAAAAATAGGACAGATGGCCAGTCACGCTAGTGGTAGGCTACCAGCCAACTCCCTCTTGTTATCTGGGCCTGGTCAAAACCTAAACCAGCAAGATAATTTAGATGCCTGAGATTTTAAAGAGGCTGACCTACTGAAAAAATGTATTTGCAAAGTCTATTTAAGGCTGCCAATGAGAGGTAGTCTTGGTTATGCCCACATCTGTTCAATTTGGTTATGACCCAGAGTAGTTTTAAAACTCTTCTGACCCATTCATTTGTTTTATCATATTTTAATCAGAATTATGGACTCCAAGAATGACATGGGTCACCACAAGATTTTATGACCAATAAACAAAGATTAGGCTTCCATTACTCCAGACTGAAGAGGGAAAGAGATGCTTTACAGGTACTCACTATCTCTCCAAAGGGCCTATCAGATAGAAACTAGAATGTTATGAGTTTACTCTAGTTCCCAGCCATTCCCGAGTCCCAGAGTTAGACTGTTAAATTTTGTTCTGGATTCAACCCTCACTCCATCACCCTGGTTCATTATTTTGCTTCCATTATTTCTTGCCTCCCTTTTTAGATCACAGAAATAGGGTTGATTTGTTACACACACACACACACACACACACACACACACACACACACACACCCTCCCCACCTTTCACCCTGGTTCATTTCCCACCACCAAAAATACCAAAGATATAACTTACACAGTGTCATTGGCCTCCACAAAACTGCTTAGGACTTGAGTTTTGTGCCTGGCTCCTGAGTAAATTGGGAGCGTGGGGGACAAGGGGGTAGAAGGAGAGTGGAGAAAAAAGTATGGCTAAAACATGGCAAAAATAAATAAAAATTTCTAGAACTTAAAAAAAACTGCTTAGGACAAACTTCATGTTCTTGATTAACACCAAAAACAAACCATTATGATCTGGTCCTGGCCACCTGTTCTTTGTGTGACTCTGTACCTATCCTTTGGCCACCTTGGTTTCCTTATCCACAAAGGAAAAGATGTTTCTAACAAGTAATTCTGGTCAGATACTTTCAATCTCCCTTGGATTTAGAGGATGTGGAGTCCTTCAGCCTCAGCTTCTGAAGTGTTGGAAAGTGATAAATGAGAGGGTAAAGCATCGAGCACGGTCTTCCATAGAAAGAAACAGTTAGGCATCTCATTAGAAGGAAGTACAGAAACATCTCATATGGATAGAGGGTGAAGAACTTCATGCTCCAAATCCCATGAGGGAACTGAAAGCAGATGGAGTTCACTAAAGGATGGTGGGGTCAGCCGTAGTGAGTGACAGTGACAAAGGTTAGAGAGAGCCAGGCTTGGAATTTATAGGTGTGTCTGCACTGGCTGATCTCATTTATGAGCAGGTAGCACAGAATCAAATGGTAGGAAGGTGAAAGGACTCAAAATCATACGGATTTCACATTCTAGCATCAATTAATGGGGACAGATACCCTATGACAAGGGAAAGGAGGCCTTGAGGACTTGCTATCTGCATCTAGATGTTGTGAGCACATGGGCAGGAGCCAGGGAAAGATGGATTGTCAGAGATTATTATTCAAATGGACTTTAGGAAGTGCTGCCTGGCTCAAGAGAATGAATGTTGGTAAGAGACCAAGCCACAGGAATGACACATTATTTCTACTCTCAAAACACAAAAGCCAAAATCAAAAAAGAAAGAAGAAAACACAGGGCAAGACACAGAGAGGAAAGCAAGCAAGCATAGATCCTCTTGGAAAAATAGGACAGATTTGTGCATACTTAGAAAAAAGAAGATAACTCCATATTGCTTCCATATTCCTAAGAAAAATGCCCTTAGCACTTCCTTTCATAAGAAACTGTAGGTGTTTCTTTCCACCTGTCATTTTTTTAAACAAGAGAAGCCTCAATATTGTTCAAACCAGTACTGTTCAAAATACTGTTGATCAAGAGTCAACAAGGCCACATTCGAGTTTTAGCCCCGGGGCTTGGAGATTTTGCCCTCCAAATTGGACAGACTGTCATTAGGGGGAAGGGCTAAGGGGAAAGGGAGAAAAACCCAGTTTCCTTATCTGTCTTATTGGCTTCACTCATCTTTTTTCCTAGATAAGTATTCTGTCCCCATTTGATCACAGACAGCACCAGATGGGACAGCAAATGGGTCACTCTGGTAGGGTGTGCCCTGAATCACCAGGGTTCTCAGTCCATTCCTAGAGACCTTGTCTCTTCCTTCATCCTGTGGCCTAGCTTTCCACAACACCCCCTTCCCCAAGCTGCCCACAGTAAAGCCAATACTTTCTAGAATAGTTGTCAAAGGGAGTCACCAAATTCAGCTGCCACCCAAACAAAGGTGGGACTAGAAGAGAGGTCGGCTCCAAAGGACAGCAACAGGAAGGAAGCTTCTCTCAGCTGCTCTGGGCCAGGGCCTACTGCCATCTGCAGCGTGGGGTGGGGGTGAGGGATGGATTTGGATTCACACTAGAGCACACAGATTTCCCTCCCAAGAAAGGATGGCCTGTTCTGGATCGGTCAGGAGGGAGGAAGCCTCAACATGGCACATAAAGCAGAGAGCTATAGTAGGGCCATGGGATCGGTCTCTTCTTCCGGTATTGCTCCATTTAGTGCAGTTTCCCCTTGCCCCATGAGATGAGGAGAATTAACAGTTCAGGCCTAGGTCACATCAGCCACCTTCCTAGTGCTTATGGGTAATAGCTACAAGAAAGAACAGCACAGCATCTTTCCATCACTGAAGAGATTTCTATTGAGCATACGTCTAAGATCCAAACTCTACTGTCTGTAAGCACTATGATCGTGTGACAATTACTAATCCTCTCTGAACCCTGAGCCCTCCTCTGTGAAATGGGGTTTCAAATAGCCACCTAACAGAAATGGCATCACATTGAAATCAGTTGGTACCACTCTCCCACCTGCAGCATGAATTTGGTAGATGGCAGGGAATATTGCTGCTCTTCTGATTTTCTGATGGACACTGTTAAGGATAGAATCAATGCTTCCACCACAAATTTCAGAGCTTGTGAAAGCAGCCATTATTGACAGGACAAAGCAAGAGTGCCATGCTAAAACAGGCCCAAGAGGTCGCAATCTGACTCAGAGGAGTGAGAAATGTGCTGTTAGTCATTCTTGAAGCTAGAAAACCTCATTTGGTGGGAGGATGAGGGGCTTTTCTTTTTCCTTCCTTCGTTCATTGCTTCCTCTTCCTCCTCTCTTTCTCCCTTTCCTACTCTCCCTCTTCCCACCTCTCTTGGTGTCTGTCAACCTTGCTGTCTTTCTTTATCACTAAACTCTTCAATACCTGGAACAGCCAACCTAATGACATTAGACTTCAGGGATTTTTTCCCACCTAGAAATATGCCCAAGAAATCTTGAGACATTCTTGTTAATTCTTTCCACCCTGACTTGCATATATGCTAAATATAACCCAGCCCAGAACAGTTGTACAAACCTGGATACAGCCTAACAGGACAGCTGATTGCAGTCTGGTCAGGAAATCTATGAGGAGAAGTGGTGAGGAAAATGAGGAGAGTGTCAAGTGTGAGGTTTTATTTTAACTCACCAGGAACATGTTCTTCAGTTGGGAAGATGCTACCCGAGAAGCCCTTTAGCAAAAGGAAGCTGGCACAGACCCATGGAACAGCAGTTAAGAGAGCAAGCACAAATCAGTCAATGCAGGGCAGAGGCCAGGTCAGGCCAGGGGGGGTATGCTTTTGAAGTTTGTATTCATAACGGTGGTGGGCAGAGCTGAAGAGAAGGTGAAGGACATTTAAGCCCATGGGAACTGGCAGCAATGCTGGCATTTAGAAGCCAAAGATAAGGGTGAAAGCTGTGTGCTCAGATGTCTGTGTATGATGAGCCAATTTTGCCCTCATGTTCATCTGAAGAAGCAGTTCCGTCTTTCACATGGATTTTAGGAAGAATCAGCTCTCTATGGGTCAGAGATCCGGAGAGTTGAATAACGGACTTGCAGTAGCAGTCCCAGAACTCTTGCTCATGTTTTACTTTGTTGTTTTTCCTTCCCAGTGCAGGAAGCATAACAAAGGCTACCCTTACCCAGACTTCTTAATATTGTAGATAAGCAATAAGTTTTTATAAGTTTTATAAGGATGGTGATTGAAGAGATAGTTCAGGGGTTAAGAGAGTGTACTGCTCTTTCAGAGGACCAGAATTTGGTTCCCAGCACCCATGGTGGGCAGCTCACACTGCCTGTAACACCAGATTGAGGAGGATCTGATGTCTATGGGCACGTTCACTTACATGCACATACTCACATATATACATAAAAACTAAAAATAAATACAACTATTTTTAAATGAAGTATATAGGCTGAAGAGATAGCTCAGTCAGTAAAGTACCTGTACACAAGGATCTCAGTGTGATTCCCCAGAAGCCACATTTTCAAAAAGCAGAACTTGGTGGAGTGCACTTGCAATCCCAGTGCTGGAAAGGTAATGACTTGGGGATTCCTAAGGCTCACTATTCAGCTAACCATCTTGCCTGATTACCTCAGGTTAATGAGAGAGTGTGCCTCAAAAGCCAAGGTGGGTAATAGCTAAGGTTGTCTTCTGGCCTCTTATACATATACAAACAAAGACAATAATACACACATATGCATTCATGTACTCACACATGTGAGTGAGTATGCCTCACACTCACACACCCAGGTACACATACACACAAAAATAGATTACAAAAGGATTAAACAACTTTTGATTTTGCTAAATAAAGATGTTAAAACCTAAATGTCACTGGCTATCTTGACCTCAGGTTCACCTACTTAGCTACTAAGAGTGTACACCAAGCTGGAGGTCCTGGAGTGGGTGTGTCATATCTGGAAGGGCAGAAAAGAATCCTCTTTCTCTTCTCCAAATTAAAAAAAATTCAAGCTATAAGCCACAAAAGATCTTAAGACAAATGATCTCACACTGTTATTTTCACATTCAATAATTTCATATTCAGTGTGAAGGGTTAGTGGGGTTTGTTTTTCATGAAGAAAAACTGCAGCCAGAGCTAATTGCTTAATCTGAAATGTATCCATGCATTTCTCAGATGAGATGTTGGAAAGGAAACAGTAATGTTGCTGAGTTTTAACAAAGAGGAGAGAAATGTATTACAAAAAATAAATGCAAATTAGTAGGAATTATAGTCCTGTATGGTCCTCAAAGTCCTGCTATAAATAGTTAAAAGAAGGAGCTTTCCTTGACATTTGTCTTGTTTCATTTATAAAATACAAAAAGAAATTCATCAGTGCAGGTTCAGCCTATTCCCAGTCATTGATTTGTTAGCCAATCAATGGCTTCTGTGATCTGAAAATAATAATAATAATACAGGTTTCTATGACCCTTCCCAAGTGAGGCATGTTCAGCTAACCTTAATAAAGGGGAAAACATCAAGCACCATCTGGAAAACACTCTTCCGGACTCACAAAAGATAGTGGCAGCCTTTGCCCAACCTGCTATAAATAAGTGTCTCAGAAAAAGAAAAAAACCCTGCTATTTTCAAATCTGTTTCTACTTAATACAGCTGCAATAGAGTTTATTTAGCCTTTTCCTATAGCAGGAAGACTGTTTGCATTTTTATGACAAGGGTCTAAATGTTTTTCACAGCTATTTCCATTGCCATTATTTTGAAGAACAACATACCACTCAGACCTGTCTGTTTGCTTCTGGAGCATACACCAGTGGCCCCAGTGGCCTCTGCACCATGCCACCAGCCTCCAAAGCCCAGATTTATGATCCTGCTTCCTCTCCCAATGTTGCAGCCATCACCCAAATCCTGATCTGCAAGTGCTGGCAGCTGAGAATGACCAAGTGTCTCCTGCTGAAAATCAATTATTTATCTGCCTGGGTCCAACACATTGTGGATCACTGCCAGCTTATTGCTTTTCCCTTTCCAACAACAGGGAGGACTCAAGACACTCTTTAATCGAGGCTAGGACTCACCATGGAAGGTGGACTGCTGCCTTGGCAAGTGACTAAATGTTCACCTTATCCCCCCCCCCCACTGGCTAAGCCTGCCAGGGAGTTCTTCTGTATGTGATACTCTGAATACCACAGATACTCTGTGGAAAAGATCAGCCTGATTGGGGTTCCTACAACATACACCGCCCTCCACTGATATTTCCTTTCTGAACACCTGTCCTTGTACTAATATAACTGTACAATCTTTCCACTCTAAAAGACTAGTATGGCCAGGGTGAGCTGGGAACATTTGCCTTGTGTGCAAAAGGATCCACATCTCTGTCTTTCCCTTTCTACACATGGGCAGGACATGGATCATCCCCACATTACCTTTCTGGAACATGCATGTCTCTTATTTCTAGTCTTTCAAGGGACCACCAAAAATGTGTCTCAGTGTTTGTCTTTGTGATAATTTGTCACCTCCTCCTGCTATGCAAAGGGCCTCTGCTGGCATCTTTTTTCCTGGAGAAGTTTCCCAAACAGAGGTGTTCCTGCACAGAAATAAACATGTGACGATTAGGGGGCCACCTCAATCTGAAGGTCTGGTAAATGTGGCAAATTCATCACCTTTCCACCACTGGTTTTTGTTCTCAATAAAAATACTAGAAAACACAGGGTGTAGTGGAGGGCAGAAGGGATGTTGCAGTCTGAAATGTATCTGGTGGAGCAGAGTGCTCCTAAGTCCACTAAAGGGCTGAATCCATTGGCTCTGACTTAAGCTGCTCTAGGAAAAATAACAGTGGAGGGAGTGAAAGTTAAAGATGTCTACTGGCTTTGATGTCATACCTGGAATTAGGTGTGTATGAAAAATAATTAGGGAGAATAAGTCTGTTCTCTCATACAGAAAAGCTGCGGGTCCCCCACAACATGCCCTCCAATTACCTATGGCTTATTTCATTGCCTGCCTTTAAAAGTTTTCTTTATACCCACCCCAGTATTAGAAATCATATAGATCCTTCCACAATTAAATCAGGTACATAATCACTTCCAACTACTAATTAATCACCCCTTATGAATTGTATATATAGGATTCAGAGGAGGGATATTGTATCTTTGATGATTTCAAATTAAATTTTCTGAAAACCACAAATTACTTATTAAATTTTGCTCTAGACCAGCAGTTCTCAACTGTGGTGATTTTCTCACAAATGGGCCATTTGGCAGAGTTCAGGAAAGAGGAAGGGGTGATGCTACTGGTCTCTGATGAATAGATGTCAGAAAGATTTCTGAACATCCTACAGTACACAGAACAGTCTCCCACAACAAAGACTGGCCTGCCCCCAAATGTCAATAGGGCCAATATGGAGAAATTGCTCCAGATAAAACCAAACATTTAGCTTTTAACACACATAATCTAGGCAGTCAACAAAAGGGGAAATTTATTTTCTTTAAAAAAATCTAAGGTAGTTTATATATGCCTTGATTAAGGGCATATGTACTGCTTTTTCCACATACATGAAAAAGACTCTCAGCCAGTATACTGGAACAATAAAGAAATATGACAATGGGGCATTTAAATGCATATTACACCAGTCTAAATGGGTGTGAATTAATATCTCATAAAATAAAATGATTGTCTAGTTATGTTCCATACAAAATCAAAATCAATATATTGTGTCTCACTTAAACTGCAATTAGGGTTGTTTTCTTTTAAAACAACTCAAACAAGGAAATGACATTCTTTCTCAATTGTTTTTTAAGCTGGAAACACCCTTTTGAGCATGAGGCATCAAACAAACAAACAGACAAAATCCTTTCTTAAAAGCCAATTTTTCTGGGTCATTATAAGCTTCTGGAATCATTTCATTTAGTCATATAGATTCAGTCATTCTTTAGTGACCAAACCATGCAGCTCATTCTCTTGGTTATGCTTGTCTGGCTGTGCAAATGCCCTCAAAACTCAGATGATGAATGACATACTATGGCCCCATTGTACCAATTAATAGTAGCAAAAGAATTCCACACGACAAGATAGGACGTTCTGCCTGGTGTGTGTGATGGTGGGAAGATGGAGGAGGGTTCTTGCAGCCAATTTGCTTTCAAAGGATTGTAAGAGCAGGTGCTGTGATTCCTTTAATTCTTGAACGTTCTATGTGGATCTGCAGTGACCCCAGCTTGGGGGTAGGGAATGATTAGGGAAAAAAAGCCCATGCTCTTCAACTTAGCTTGGATTTGGGAGGTTGAATCCCTAAAGACAAGCGGGCTGACAGATACATTGTTTGTACTCTTCCAGACCTCTGTTTCTTTCTATAAATTATAAGGCAAAAGTGGCCATACATACAAAATCAAAAATAATATCAACAACAAAAAATGCCCCATCACACCCAGTCTTGGCTGCCAGCAAGGCTTGCTCTGCTGCTGAAAAAGAACAGTTGCTCTAGTGCAGCTGGAGGAGCTTTTCCAGGGAACTGGTAATACCCTGGCTGTTAATGAATTATTTTTCGCCAGAATGTCGGATTCTTCCTGTGCTCCAGTAAACAGTCTGCTTCTGCCATGGGAAACAAAACCAGCTCCTTCCAAGGAGCCTGAGGAGGTCAGCCAAGGGTTCCCTGTGGGGGCAGCGCCCTCAGGAGCCAGAGCCACAAGCGCCTGACCTATAAATCACCACAATCCCAAGTTCATTATTCCATCCCTCTCCCATCTATTCATGCTTTGCCTAGCACCCAGGGAAGGGCCCAGGAATGTATGGCTGTGGCTGAGATGATCCCACAGTGCCAGATGAAATCCTTCTCCCACCCCTGGGGGTTCCTTCCCTCAGGTAACCTTATCTGTAGTACTATTGGGGTATGCGATATTGGGTTTCTTTGAAATAATTCTGTGTTCCTTATAGAAACTATGTCTTTGTTGTTGCTTGCATGAAGCTGTCAAAAGATAACTGAGTGTGGATCTTCTTTTTTTTCTTTAAAGATGTTGCCAGCTCCTTACTAGCCCATTTTCAGCATGATGCCCCGAGCACAAATCCCCAAGAAAGATAATATTTTCAGCTATTACAACGACAGGTGGGAGAAAAAAATCAGTGGTGTGGCCAGGAGATAACTCCTTGAGAGGATGAGGGCATAGGCTGGGTGCTGTAGAGAAGTAAAGCCAAAAGAAAGGGAAGAGGCCATTTTGTTCAAGCTAGCCTAGCCTTTAGTCCCCCACCCTGCCTTGATTTCTGCATGAGGGTTTTGCAGCCCACACATCTCAGAGCAGGATCACAGGCATGCCTAGTGGGGAAGTCCCTAAATGGCACCTTAGTTACTAAAAATCACGATTGTCTAATGTCAGCCACTGTGCCTACTGAGTCAGCACAAGGCCTCCCATCTGTCATGGAGACAGAAGTGTTTGGCTCCCCAGCCCCCAGCACATTTGCAGGTGCTATGACATCATGAAATTGGTGCCTGATAGAAACAGATAAGCAATCTACAGTGTACTAGTAGTCACATTAAAAATTTAAAATAAACAAGCAATATTAATTTTATATCATTGAACCAATGTATCCAAAATATCATCTCACCATGATATCACAATATAATTTCAAGTGATGAATGAGCTGTTTTGCATTCTTTTTGTACTCTTTGAATTCCAGTATATATATTACACTTACAGCATACCTTATTTGGGACAAGCTTCCTTTCAAGCACTCCATAGCTATGTGTACCAATGGCTTTTGTATAGTACAGTACTCATAAAGAATGTTTCCCTGACCATTAAGAAATCCTATTAGTGCTGAGCTAAAAGGCTAAAAGGCCATGGGAAGGGGGAGTGACAGGCATAAAAAGGATGTGATGCAAAATTCTCCTAAGTATGAAATTGTTAAAGCTAATGATAATAAAAATCGAAACTATGAAGGTTTAGGTGTTCTATAAGGCCAGGGGAGAATAAAATGGACATTTAAGAAATGCACAGGAAAGATGCATGATCTGAAGGTTTGTGTGTGTGTCCCCCAACCACAAATTCATATGTTAAAATCTTAATCCCCAAAGTGATGGGATTAGCGGGTGGGGGCTACCCAGGAAATGATTAGATCATGAGAGCAGAACCTTCATCAAAGGGATTATTGCCTTCATAAAAGAGACCTCAGAGGGCAGGAAAGGTAAATCAGTGGTAGAGCACTTTCCTAACATGTACAAGGCCCTGATTCAGTCTCTAGCACCAGAGAGGAGAGAGGAAGACAGAGACAGAAACAGAGAGAAACAGAGAATTCGCTTATGCCTTCTGCCATGGGAGAGCACAATAAGAAGTCACTTCTATGAATTTTAAAAGGCCTGCATCAGACAGTGAGTTTGATAGCAAATTGATTTTGGTTTTCCCAGTCTCTGGAACTGATAAATTTCCATTGCCCAAAGGCATGTAGTTTAGCCAGTTTGGTTACAGGAGCTCAAACTGACTAAACCAGATCAATTGCTCACATTGCTGCCCCACAGCTTCAAGGAAACCGGTAAGTACCACCACCATTGCTCTAGGCAACTGCTGGTTGAACCGCCTTCATTTAGCTATTCTGATTTGTTCAAGACAGGGGCTGTGAAACAAAATCACCAAAGCCAAGTACATCTTCCAATAACAACTGTGGGTTAGCAATCTAATTTGTTGAATCAGATACAGAAACATGATCAAATTACATGTGCCTGTGTCTGTGCCTGTGCATTTGTGTGTGTTTTGTATGTTCTTGGCAAAAAAGAGAAGGGTCATGTGTGAAATCGAGAAGTACTAATGTAGCTGCCAAAATGCCCTTCTCCCCAGCTGCCATCAGAGGACAGAGGAGCAATAGACTCAAGAGGCTCATCAAAAATTGTGAGTCACAAAGGAGAGGCCATGAGTGCAGAGAGAATGCAATGATGGGCACCCAGGCAGATGATCAGGTGCGAGGGAGAAGTGGTAATCAGAGGCATTCTCCAAAGACAAAGAGCTTCCAACTCTACAGCAAGGATGTCAGCCTGATCCCCAAATCAAGCTTAATTCAGAAGCCCACACAGGCTTTTGTGCATGGGGAAAGTGCAATTAGCCATCTTTGCTCTCGTAGAAAGCCTCATTCTCTGAGGTCTTCCTCATGTTCCCATCAGAGGAGTGGCAGTCAGAAGCCCCTCCTTTCTGGAATCAAATATTTGTTTGGTGGCTCTGGAATCACTAGGGTCTAAAGGCTATCATAAGATTGGATGGAGGTTAAGAGACTTGCATAGTAAATCTCGTCTTCATACTTATTTGGTATTTGAGAGTAAAGAAGCAAAACTCCCTCACCTACAATTTGATCCCACCATGGACCTTGGTCATCTCAGTCCCCTTATCTGCATAATGCAATTAATAGTTCTGGCCTCACAGTCTCACATAGGTGTTGTAAGGATTAAACCTGGGCTCCTGAGAATGGGCTCAAACTGGGGCATGACACTAAAAGCTATGAGGCTGCATCAAACACGCAGACCTCTGGATTTTTCCTGCTCCGGCTCCATTGACAATGATTTATGGCTCCCTCTCCACCATTGTTCACTCCATCAACTCCATCATTTGGTAACTCAACTTTCATTTATCTAGTAACAGTAGGTTTTGGGGTTCTTAAATAAAAGGGAAGGGCAGCATCTGAAGTAGTCAGGAACTGGTTCAGATCTACTATGGCACATATGTGTGCAATACAGGTCCACTAGTAGCCCCCTCTTCAACACACACACACACACACACACACACACACACACACACACACACACACACTAACTAGGTACCATATTTTATGAAGGAGGTATGGGTTGAGGGCTCTGGACTTTGGGAGAAATAAATAAGGGGCTTTGAGCAGGGGCAGAAAGACATATTGCATCTTAAATCATAACCACCAAAGTCTGGAATCAGATAAGGACCGACAATTTCTCTGAAAATTATGTTAAATAATGCTTCACTGGGGTCACAGGGTCACTGAGAAGGTTTGCCACATAGTCAGTGCCTGGCAGACAGGGCAAAAACAAATGTGAGCTTCCTTTCCAATTTATTTCACTCCACTTCTCTATTCCCCACTAATCTAAGGATAGGGGAGGAGCCAGAGAACAGACACTTGCTATTTTCTTCCTGTGGCTTCAGAGGAAGCCATGTGTGTGGCTGTCTGCACATACAGAATAGCTCCATTTCTGCTCAAGGGATTTGGGAGACCAGTACTTTCCCCAGTCCCTGGGTCAATGGAGCTAGAATCTTCTGGTGTCTGACATTGGAGCTCTCCAGGCCACACCTGCTCATGCACTTCCAAACCTAAGGGCGTTTTGTTTGTTGGTTGGTTGTGTTTTGTTTGTTTGTTTGCTTGCTTGCTTTGTTTTCTGCTCTGTTTTGCCTCTGTTTTCCACATAAAATTTTTGCAGTTGGTTTTATACTTCTTGCCTAAGTGCCCATCAATCTGCTCTCAAGCAAGCAACTGGCACCACCTGGGAAACAGCTTTCTCATTTGTTCCAGGGATGAGCAGGTTTTCCTGGACCAAAGCTCTCTGCAGGTGGCCCTGGATTCTTTGAATAATAAAGGAGCCCCCTTTGATAGGCCTGAATGATCCCCTGAGTTGGTGCCAGACAGCCAGTGCCTCTCTGCCCCACAAGTTTCTATCTGATGGCTCAAAGTGCCAGGGCCACCTTGGACATGCACTCAGTGGGCATCTGTCACACTGAGAAGGGAATAGCCATTGGCAGAATACAGTGTATCTGTCGGGGTGGGGGCTCTCTGGAATGGAGGAGTAGCTTCCCTGAGTTCCTAAGGACCAGAGAAGGTGTGATGCTACCTGGCTTGATTCTGTACCTTCGGGTCCATCCTTGCTTCTGCAAGTGGCACGGCTCTCTATGTTGCCTTTTTGGAAGAAAATTTGAAGAAAAAGCAGAGTGGGTGCATAGTGCCACCTTGGGGAGGAGGCTCCCTGCCCGCCAACCTCTTTGCTGTCCCCCGGTATACTACTATAACAAAGGCTCTGCCACAACACGTTTCAAAGTTAACAGAAGTCTCTTGGTCCACCCGCACACAATTGCGAAGATTAAAAAGGATACAAGGAAAGATAGCTAGAAAACGGTGGGAGAAAGACCCCGGGAAAGCAAAGAAAATCTTGCCTGATGCGGAAGAGGCCAAGAACTGTTTTCTCCCCGCTGGCTGCTTTTCTCTGTGTTCCGAAGAGAACCTCCCAAAATTGGCTAAATAAAGGGATCACACCAGAGGTTGCGAGATAATGCTAAACCAACAAAAACAAAGACCAAACGAAACAGAGCGAGCCATGAGAATACGCGGTTATCAAAACTTTGTTTGGCTGTATCTATTTATCATCGCTGCACACCCGGGCTCTGCGGAATATCATTCTGTTGATGTCACTTATCCTCAGCAAAATATTTACATATCCTTAAAAAAACGCCAGATGAGGGAGGCTGGCCCTCTGGCTGTCTCGTGCTGATTGCCAGGTCCGGGGTAGCCCAGAAGGTTGAGGGCACAAGGGTGGGTGGTCCCAGCGGATACAGGCAAGAGCTACGAAGAGTTGTAAGAACGTGGCCCCCCAAATGCTGTACCCTGCCCAGCCCTTCCACTTCTCTACCTGACTCTGCAAGAAGCAGCCACATCCCCGATATGGTGTCAGCGCCTTCTCCTCCTCCCCTCCCTTTCTCATTGATTAAGTTCTCAAACCATTGTTAGCTGGGTTGCCTCCTTTAAAAATGGGCTAAATTCATTTGGCTTCTGTCTTCCACAAGAAGAATATTCATAAAAGTTTGGCAGTCAGAAGGGAGGCTGATTGAGTGTCATGGGGTGGGTGACAATTCGCTCTTTCCAAAGCCGCTGTCTTCCTTCATGCCCTATCTGTCTCTCCACCCATCCGTCGTGCCCCAAACCTACTCCACCGACTTCGGATAGGGAAACACAAAGCAGCAGCTGTTTGGCAACATTTCGACCCCTCGACAACAACTGTGGTGGGATGCCTTTTCCCCACCCAGGCGGAGCTTATCCTGAACAATAGTCGGGCTTTAAATGGCAAACAAGCAAACACACAGAGCACAACCCCAGCCCCGTAAAAAATCTAAGGCGCAGAGAGGCAATAACTCCCTCCGCAGCAAAAGGCGCCACTGAAATGCACGCATTTAAAAAATTAAAAAATAATAAAACGGCAGCGAGAACGCTGCTTGGTGCCTAACATGGCAGAAAGCCGGAGCTGGTGCGGCCACCCTGGGTCTGGGCATTGGGGGGCACAGAAGCTCCTGGGGTGCCGACGCGCACTCACCCTGCTTCAGCGGGATGCGGGACTCGCTGAGCGGCACAAAGAGGATCCCAGCACGATCTGGCAAAACCCAACTTTCCACCCTGCTCGCCAGGGCCGCCAGATACGTCAACAGAATCCATCTTTCGAAGGGCCTGGAAGGCGCCGGGTTTTCCTGGCTGGGGCAGAATGGCAGATACCGAGACAAGCCCGGTGTGGTGCCCGGGCACGGAGTGCGCCGCGCGCCACCCTCTGTGCCCAGTGCCAGAGCGGGTGGCGGCCTGAAACCCACTTCGGGAGGCCCCCGCCCCACCACCGGCGCCGCCTTCCTGACTGTCCCCGGCCGGGCCGGCCAGTGCGTGGCGCCGGCTAGCGGGAACCCGGCCTGGGCGCGCTGCACAAGTGGTGGCCTCGGCCCGCGTCCCCGCCCTCGCCCAGCCCTCCCCGCTGGCCCCGGCCTCCGGGCGCCGTCCTGCCCCCGGGAGCAGGCAGGCCCCTCCCCGGGTGCCGGGCCCCACCAGGCGCGCCCAGCCCAGCATGCCCCCTGCGGGAAGTCCCGGTGGCAAGTCCGCCTGGGGAGGGCGGGGGTGACCCTGACCCGCACCAGGACGCTGTGGCCGCTACCTGGCGATCGGGGCCGCCGCCTCCAGGAAGCCACGGGGTGGTCGCCGGTGTGGGAACTCTCTTGGTTTGGCCTCACCGCTGGCCGCCTGAAGGGGGTGCACAGCAGTGGGAGCCTCCGCAGCCGCTGTCACCAAGCTGCTGTGGCTGCCGCCGCCGCCGCCGCCGCTGCCGCTGCCGCTGCCGCTTGTGCTTTTGCGCGTGTGCCTGTGTCGGGGAGAGTGTGTGTTTGCGTGCAGCGCCTGGCCTTTACTATATACACCAAGGGGTGGGAGGAGGCGGGGAAGGGGAGGGCTTGGAGGAGGTGGCAGAGGAAGGGGAGCAGGAGGGGGGCGAAAGGGTACCCAAGGAGGCGGCGGCAGAGGAGGGACAGGTGATCTCGCCCACGGGGAGGGCGTGGTTGTGGGCGGTGCGAGGTGACAGAAGGCTGGGGAGCTGGAGGCGAGGTGTCTGTGTGTGTGTGTGTGTGTGTGTGTGTGTGTGTGTGTGTGTGTGTGTGTGTGTGTGTGTGTGTGTGTGTGAAAGCCCAAAGGAGTAGGGACCCTGCTGCTTCCAGGAGATCTGGGGACCATTCTAGACTTTCTGATGAAAAAGAGGGAAAGTGTTTTGGGTGATGGAAACAGGGGCATGAGGAAGGAGCAGCCAGCTACCAACCTAATGTGCCCCAGGAGATCAGGGTCTAGGCAGAAATGGTGCTCCCAAGGCAGGACAAAATTAGTCCAGCAACAGAATATCATTTCCAACTAACATGTGAGTCACATATTAATCTAATGTAGTATATACCTAGTGTCTGATGGATACTGGGCTATATAAAAGCTGGAGTTACAGACATTATGAACACGTCGTTGGTGACCCCTAAATAAAAAGTATGAATCAACAATATTATTGATTGTCGACATCTATTTAAGTCTAAATCCTTTAAAATCTTATAAGACAAAGGGAGTAACTGCCTTGGTTTAATTAATCCTCAAAGATTAGGGGATTTTATTGTCCCCCTATTCAATCAAAACAAGATGATGATATATGAGAGAGAATGATATAGCAGAAATTACTTTAACCAGTTCAGATAACAGTATGAATCTTATAGTCCTTTGTGTACTCAAACTCTTCACGCCTGAAAATTGTGGGCATCGTGGCATTTCTCTATAGAATTTGGGATGACCACAGAATAAAAAATACCCAGAGAGCTTCCACCTTACCCACCTGCTCATAACTAGTATGGGAACCTGAATTTGCATTTGAAAGGCTTCCATCTAACCATGATGTGATGCAAACCTAATGTAGTATCCAGTGCCAAACTATAACCTCTGTGGGTACTTTGTGGACTTTCTCCATAAAAAGATATTAGAAGTTATACTACAATTGCATTTGTGGTAAGTTGAATAACATGTATTCAGTTTCTTCAACTAAAGTATCTTTTTGTACTGATTTTAAGTCCTTCGACTATTTCTGAGTGTACCCCCCCAAAACTTTACTTCCACAAACACTGCAGTGCTGGTGGGAGTCTTCCTACTAGTACTCATACTTCATACTATATTGCTCCTTTTTGAAGGAGTTGATGATACAGGGACAGAAAGATATATAATCCAAAATTTGGGAGATGATACTAATTATCAGTATACATACATCACTTTTGTCAGACAGGATATGGGAGTTCCTATTGGCCTAGAGTAAACAGAACCTGTGGAAATATTTACCTATGAACGTGTCTTCAGTCATTTGGCTGGGGACTTTCTCTCATCAGAGTTCTTGGATCAGATATGTGAAATCTCAGCTGCCAGAACCTGGCTTGAATATAACTAAATAAAGACACAGCTGGGCAATTATAATTAAGAAAGTCCATGGATGAAAGACCCATAAGTGTTTTCTGTGCGATGTGGGGGGATGTGTGTATAAGGAAGAGACTTGATATATATCCTGTAAGGCAATTACTAGCCTGTTCCTTTTGTTGGCTTCATCACAATGCTGGGGGAATGTTTGATCCTTGCTGGCACTTGTGATTCATAAAGTTACCCTTTGAGATCTATGTATATATATTTTTTTTCAAAGATGATTATATTGATTCAGACCAATACGAAATAAACAGGCATCATGATTCCTATTCCCAAAGAAATGTACAGTGGCATCTTTCTACATTTCCACTGAGATTCCCTTTGCAGAGAAAAGAGAGGAGGGGGGTCCATTTATAAAGGGCTGGTCTAATTTGGAGTTAAAGGGTGCTTTGGGAAAGAAATGGGGCATTATTGTGGAAGGAGTGCTAAGGGAGAGGACATGCAAAACAGCAAGAAACAGTAACATCCAGAGTGGGTCAAGGGTGTCTTTTGAGATCTGTAATTTTAATATTTGGTAACTCTAAATAACAAATATACATTTCTATAAATACAGTATAAATTAATTATATAAATGTATAATTAAAATTTAAATAATTAACATAAATCACTATTTATTTAAACATCTGTACATACTCATTACCCAGTCACTGAGTTAAAAAATGTCAGTTAGTGAGATGGTTAACACATGATTGCTGACCCAAATCTGCAAACTGATGATAGAATATTATACACAATAAGCAATGAAATAGGCTGGGTAAACTTCTACCAGGAAGGGTGAGTACAGTGTGGGACAGAGAAGTCAAGAAAGGTTGAGCACACATGATGACAGTTACAGAATGCTCAGCGATGAACAGGAGTTCTCTGAAATGGGGGAAGGTATTATAAATCGAGGGAACAGCAGGTACAAATGCTTTAATATAAACATGTTCTAGACACTGTAAATATTTTGTGAATCTGGAATGGTGGCTGCATAGAATAGCAGAGAAGGAGGAAAAAGGAAACTAGGTGTCACTTGAGGTCCCTGGTCTGTCCTATAAAGGAAACCATTAAAGGGTGTTGAGCCATGAAGCAATGAAGATGTAGATTGAAGACTGACATGTTTGTTGTTTGATGTTAATGGACGACGGACAGGGTTCGAGAGATTGGCAGCTGGGAGACAAAATGAGACTGTTTATATTTGCAATATTGAGGGATCAAGTCAAGTTAGTGTAGGCACCAATGAAGAGAAGGAACTGGAGCCAAGTAGTTCTCAGGATATAGAAGCAACTAATTATTGGGAGGGAGAGAAAGTGAAGTGTTTGATTCATGTGTCAGGGTGGGTGGGGTGTACTCAGTGAGATACAGGTTCATGGGAAACAGATCTGGGGCTAGAGATGATAAATGAATTGCAGTCCTGAGACAGGGATTGGAATGTATAAAGTTGATTTGGAGCTGAACAGAACACCAGTGGAGTAGTACCTAAGGCAAACTGAGATGTCAGCATAAGAGTGTGTAATTTCCACCCTGGGAGACTGAAGCTTAAACCCATGACCAAACTCTTGGGTGCTCAATGAAGAGGTGAAAAAGGTTGGCGAGGAGTGTTGATTTTCTGGCAGATTGAGAGAGGCCTAGTCAAGTATAGTGAGATACTGGTAGCTGCATATATAAGGAACACGTAGAAATAGTAACAGCCAATGACTGGTTGGAAGGCCCACCACTGTCTGTCTCAGGGTGCTCTGGGTAACTCGGCTTGAGTCATGTTTCTGCTGAGTAGCCTCATTGGCAGGTGCAGAGTTCAAAATCTAAGCAGGAGACCAAGAGTATAAAGTTGTTAGGTCCTGGGTGTAGTTTGAGACAGTGGAAACTAGTGAGCTAGCTCTGTAGAAGTTATGTGAATTTATCTGACAACCAAAAGTCTTACCCTATATGACCTATATGAATACACATGAGATTCTCAAGGGGTTAATGAAAGCCGTTAAAGTATAGATGATAGAATGTTGGTTGGTGAGAGTAAAGTATTTGTACTTTCTTACTTATTGAAGGCAAGTGATGTACCTAATGCTGGTGTTGTGTTTTCAAATGATTTGGGGCTGAACAATGTTCACTAGGTACATGTGTCAGGTGGTTATTTGGCAGCACAACCACAATACAAAGTGATAAATGGTGAAAAGTGCAAGAGTCAATTAAAATACAAAGGGTTGAAGTCAATACAAGCTTAGAGAAAGCAGATAGAAACCATTCAGAGAAACAGATCAGTACAAATGACAGTTTTATATGATGAATAGTCAGAGCCCATGGGCAAAGGGGAAATGTGTTGACATTTGGTAATGGTGACAGAATGGTGATATTTAAGGTGGTCTGTATGGGGTAGAGGTTGAGGGCTTCAGTATTCATCTATATTATGCACTTTGGATAAGATTTTCAAAGTCTAGAACAAAGGTTCTGTCAGTTTGTCCTTTGCATAGGTGATTGATAAGCACATGCTAAACAATGGCTTTGTAACACTAAGCTATATGCTAGAATTCAAAGAATAATAATGTAACATTCTTGTCCTGTGTTGAAATCTCTCTGGGTCCAGGTGGAGCTCTGTATGATATCATGATCAACATAACAGTTCCTTCCATTTCACAGGGATTTTTGAGAAAGTATCATGATTAAAAAATCAATATCATTACAGAAGGGTTTGCTCATGGAAGGGCTGTTTTGTAGTCTCAGTTTCTCTTGTCTAGCAGAACATTAATGGTCAGATGCTCATCCCTCTCCTGTAAAACTTAGGCGCTTTAGAATTTGATCCTAGCTTTAGGGTGGATCTGTTTGATCTAAGGAAAACTGCATCCCTCCTGCTATAAGATGGGTCAAATAGATAAAAGTAGAGATTTGCTGAGGGCTTATGGGTAAGTCCTTACATTCTAGGAGATTATCTCTTCCTTTCCCAATGGATGTGAGGATAGTATAACTCCATTTGCAACTGTCAGCTAAAATGTAATGCAAGCAACTATATGCTTGAGCATCGAGGCCATGTCACTACTCACTGTGAAAGAAGCTCCTACTAACAATCATGCCAGGGCCAAACCTGGGTCTTGAGAAGGTAGGTTCAGGAGGTGGTGATGCTGAAGGAAACGCACACAAGATAGAGAACTGAGGGTCATGACTGTTAATAAACTAGAATAGTCAGCTCTATAGCCAGGGGCCTGTACATCATGATATGTAAACGAGTGCACGGCTTTTCAGTTAAGTTTCTTTGGGTCAGATCTCTATTGCTGGCAGACTAAAAGCATCCTAAAATGTATACACCATACTAGTATCATTGCTGCTTTGTTTTACTCCTATCTCAGAAATAAGGGTTACTCGAGATAGATCTAATAAAAATTGTAAAGAAGAAACAGATTAAGAATGGCAGGTATAAACTGACCCTAAAGACATTAATAAACAGGCATGTGGTTATGATCCATGGCTATGCTGAATTTGGCAGTCCATCTGTACACCCAGTGATTTTCATTCTATCAGAACCTTCGATGTATGTTTTTGCCCTGACAAAGCAAGAAAAACTCTGTGCCAGGGGCTAGAAGAATTCGTTTCTGTCTGCTTCTCTCTTGAGGTTGCTAATTCCTTATGCCCATAATAGCCATCTTTCCTCTCATGTCTTGTCTTCCTCACTTAATTTTAAACATCAAGGGAGGATGCTCCGCTTATATCTTCCCTCAACTCCACTTTAACTCTCTCATGTGTGAGGCCTTAGGTATGACTGTCAAATTCATTATTATCTTCTTTCACATTTGTGTTTGTTCTCCTATTCCCAAGGAGCTTTGATATCCATTTCCTTCTGCACATATTATAACCAAATACACTTTTCATTGCCAAGTAAAGATGAGGTATGAACAGAGAAAGCCAGAGGCTATCATCTGAGGCTATGGGATTTGCTGTATCAGCAGAGAGCTCTGAACAAGCAGAGTGAGAAAGCATATTTTGTAAGACAGTAGATTCCATCTAAAGTCACCAACAAATGACAAGAAGAAAATTATAGCCAGGATAAAGATTTGGAGTCAGATACAAGAGCTAATAAGGCAGCAAATTTTATTTGAGCAGAAAATGGACCCAGATATGTTTGGAAAAAGTGACTTCCTTTGTCTGATGGAATACCTTTGCTAACTGTGGGATGGGTGTGGCACACGAAGATAGCTCAGAAATGACCCCATAGAATCCAAACTCCTGAGAGGGGAAGGAGATTCAGATGAGAACTGCATACACACACACACACACAGTACATGAATACATGTACATATAAATATGAACACATGGCATACATATGCATATCATATGTATGCATATATACGTCCACATACATACATTCAATATGTGCCAAATGCTATTTTTTTCACAGATGTTCAATTTATCTGTCCTTTCTTAAAAATTCTAGGCCTTCTGCATATGTTATAATTGTGTAGCCTGGCCTTTTTGTGGGACTCCTAACAGTGGGGACAGGGGCTGTCTCTGACTCTGTTGCCTGCTTTCGGGACCCTTTCCTCACACTGGTTGCCTCATCCACCTTTAATACAATACAAGGGGAGGTAGCTAGTCTTACTGCAGTTTGATGTGCCATGTTTGGTTGATATTCCTGGGAGGCTTGCCCTTTTCCAGAGAGAAATGGAGGAGGAATGGAGGGCAGAGGGGAAATGATGAAGGAACTGGGAAGAGAAGAGGGGGGGAAGTTTCAGTCAAGATGTAAAGAATTTTTAATTAAAAAATCATTCACAGGTGAGTCAGATTTATCTCTAAGGAAAGAAAAATTAGGAAAAGTACCCTCAGTACTTCGTATTAGAATATCCAATAAGGATATCCAAAAGTGAGCATTAAAATCTAGATACTGAGAGACTTCAATGCAAAAGCGTTATTGTTAGATGAGGGAACAAGCTGTGGCCCATAGATAACCACAGTCAGCCCCAAAGCACATCCCCCTAGTGCTAGCTCTATGGGTAGTACAAGACAACCTCAGCAACAGGTCTTTTTAAAGGAGGCTGTTGAGTGCTGAGGACTTTGTCAGTCACCAGCCCAGATGTCTGTTGGAAGTGCTTAGTGCCCCCACAGATATGGCCCATCTGATTTTGCTAGCATGTATATCATAAACAGACTGTGGCAATCAGTTTCCCAGATGGTCCCTGCCACAACATGCATGTCATTCTACCATCCCCTACAGTGTGTCCGAGACCACTTAGGTTTGTCCTGCTTCATTCATTAAAAAAATCTCTCCAATGTAGCCAGTGGTGTTTCTGTGACTGTGCCTTTTAGGAGATGAAAGGAGATGCAAAGCTGCACTGCCCAATGTTTCAAAAGACTTATTTATTTTATGTTATGTGTATGAATGCTTTGCGTGTGTGTGCATGTGTGTGTGTGCGTGTGTAAGTGCACTGCAGAGGCCAGAAGAGGGCACTTGATCCCATGGACAGAGAATTGAAGACTATTGTTATCCTCCCATATAGGTGTCGGGAACTGAACCTGGGTCCTCTCAGAGAGCAGTCTCTCCAGCCCTGTCATTCATTTTTGAACAGGAAGCAATGTCTAATACAAAAGGAGCTTTAATCATTTTGCTTTTATTCCCCCTGTATAACTGTTCAAATTATACAATTTTATGTATAAAGCCATTTTGCGGGGGGTGGTGCTGGGGAGTGAACTGGGCCCCAAGGCACCCTGAGCATGGACTCTATCACTGAGTTATACTCCTCCAGCCCAGTCCCTGAGCATGGACTCTATCACTGAGTTATACTCCTCCAGCCCAGTCCCTGAGCATGGACTCTATCACTGAGTTATACTCCTCCAGCCCAGTCCCTGAGCATGGACTCTATCATTGAGTTATACTCCAGCCCAGTCCCTGAGCATGGACTCTATCATTGAGTTATACCTCCAGCCCAGTCCCTATGAACTGAGGAATTTTATCAGAGGAAAAGAACAGTCTTGTCCAGCCTGGTTGACCTTTTTTAACTGTGATGTATCACATGCATGGCTTTTATAACAGATTGAAATGTAGTTGCTCTCACAAGAGTGCCCAACTTGGCCCCTCTCAGGAAAGTCTCTGATACTCTTTCACCATTAACGTTATTCTGGCTTGATTCTTGAGTCCCTAGAGAGCTGGGTCTGAGCTAAGGCTGACTTCTTTATTTTAAAGATTTTTTTTTATTTATATTAGAAACAAGTTTGCTTCACACACCAATCCCAGCTCCCTCTCCCCTCCTCTCCTCCCCTGCCCTCCCCCCAGCCCGCGGATTGGGTGAGGCTGGCTTCTTTCACACAGGCTTCACGTGTTCTTGAGGGAAGTACACTGGGCACCACTCAGGAACAAAGCCACCGCCTTTAACCAATCATCACCTCTGTAACCTCTTCCCACATTGGCCCAAGACATAGAACTAGGCTCCTGCGGGTGAATATTTGAACGTCTCTCAGGCTTTCCAGCAGCTATGCAAATCTATAAAGTGTCCCCACCTGTCATCTTTGATGTGTATAGAGTTGCTTCTCATTCACTGGCATCTTTCCCTAAATACATACCTTGAACTTAGTGGACGTGTCGCAGAAAACTGTGGACTGCCATCATCTGAGTTCATTCTTTCTCCCACTCTCCCACCCCCAAATGCATGTACACCTTCTGTTTGACAGACCCTTGTTTTTATGAAGACAAACATTTTTTATTTTTAATTATTTTATTCATTTAGACAAAACATTTTTAAATGAAATAGAGATGACTTTTGGAAAAATACATTACAGCTTTCGGGAAAAGGCATAATTAATGTAACAGTACTGGGAGATATGTAGAGTGTATTCTTTAAATTGGATTGTTTCTTATGATACTTGTTTAAAAATTATATGTAAGTGTAAAAGGCTATCCGTGTTTAAGTATAAACACTCAATCACAAGAACCTCCAATGACCTGGGTGTTTTGTTCAAGTGTTTCTGTTTATAATATCTTCTCACTGAAGTAACATTACAGATAATTTTTGTCCTCCTTGGGTCTCTTAATACATTCAACTAATATGTCTTTTAATAATACTACCTAATCATAACACATTTCAATGGTCATATTCATTTTTCTTAAGTGGATTCATTAGCATATACTATTTCCCCCCTTCTACTGGCAGGAAGTACTTACCAATTCTGCTGTTAGAAAGAACATTTTTATCTCTGTGCATGTAAATGTTGCCTAGAAAAAAAAGGTAGCTACCAGAAAAAGTACACTGTTATAATGTTTTGGAGACAGGCTCAGAAACATATATGTGTGGTCAAGCTGATTTTTCAGAGGATTCTATTTGCCTTTTGAAATAAGAGGTCTTGAGAGCACATGCATGATGAGTACATCAGTACATCTTTCACTACTAGAGAGGTATGGCTTTTATTTGTTTGCTTGTGAGCTTGCTACTTGCATATTTAATGGAGTTGTCAGTTTATTTTCCTTGTCTCATTCTTCATGAAATCATAGTTTTTGCGTCTTATTAGCATGTAAATATGCTTTATTTAACACAAGTAAATATCATAATAGTAACAAATAATCATCCTGTTTTCTTTTTGTCCTGTGAGTTTGGGGTATTATTTTAAATAAACGGGTTTGTTTTTTTTTTTGTAAAATTAAGTATACCCATCATCTGTTTTGTAATTCCTTCTGATATTTGGATAAAACCTAATACACCTTCAATAATTCCATTCATATTCATTTGGGAGATTTTGATATTTTTTTTGGTAACGTGGGATTTTAGACATCCCATGCTTATGGATTGATAGAGTGAATATTGTGAAAATAACCAACTTACAAACATTAATTTTAGATTTAATGTAATCCCAGCCAAAAATCTCTGCTTCTTCTTCTCAGAAATAGAAAAAACCTTTCCTAAAATTCATATGGAATCACAAAAGATCCAGGATAACCAAAACAATCCTGAACAAAAAGAAA
Source organism: Mesocricetus auratus (assembly GCF_017639785.1). Classification (NCBI taxonomy): domain Eukaryota; kingdom Metazoa; phylum Chordata; class Mammalia; order Rodentia; family Cricetidae; genus Mesocricetus; species Mesocricetus auratus. The sequence goes on from NW_024429188.1 coordinate 19,222,140, forward strand.
ATTTCTGAGGGTGGGGAGTTTACCATTCCAGATCTTAAGATACATTGCAGAGACATAGTAATAAAATAGTATAGAATTGACACAGAACTAGACTTGTAGACCAACAGAACAAAGTCAAAGACCCAAAGAATACCCATCATCTCAGCCACTTCATATTTGACAAAGATGCCAAAAATGTATACTGGAATAAAGAAAGAATCTTCAAGAAATGGTTTTGTGGAAACTAAATGTCCACATGTAGAATGAATTGGACCTGTATCACCTTGCACAATGAATTGAACCTGTGTATATCACCTTGCACAAAAATTAACTACAAATGGAACAAAGATCTAAGCTGAAACACTGAAAGTGCTAGTAGAAAACTGGGCTGGTTTAACCCCCAGAAACAGCTGACCTGACAAGGGTTAGCTCTTGAATCCCAGACTGATGCCTGGGAATCTAGCATGGGATAGATCAAGACCCCCTGAATGTGGGTGTCAGTGAGGAGGCCTAGGTAATCTATTGAGCCTTGGGTAGTAGATCAGTATTCATCCCGGGTATACAAATGGACTTTGGGCTCCCATCCAACAATGAGAGATGCACTCTCACCCTGAACTCTTGGGGGAGGGTCTAGGCCCTGCCCTGGATGAAATGACAGACTATGGACACCCCTATGGATGACCTCACCCTCCCTGGGGAAATAAGGGGATATTGGGGGGTTGGGGGGAGGACACTGGAGGAGGGGAAGGAAAGGGAGAGGGACCTGGAATTGACATGTGAAACAACCTTGTTTCTAATTTAAATTTAAAAATAAAAAATAAAATATAAAAAAGAAAAGAAAACATAGGCAGTACCCTGTATTATGTAGGTATAAGAAGAGACTGTCTGAATAGGACTGTATTTGCCCAGGAATTATGGCTAACAATTGAGAAGTAGGACTGCATGAAACTACATAGTTTCTGTACAGCAAAAGAAAGAGAAAGCCTACAGAATGGGAAAGAACTTTGCCCGTTACACATCTGGAAGAGGACTAATATTCATAATATATAAAGAACTCAAAAGAACAAGGAGCCTACCCACACACACACACACACACACACACACCACCACCACCACCACCACCACCACCACCACCACCACCACCACCAACAGAAAAAAAAAACCCAAAACACAAGACCCATTCAAAAAGCTGTGCCAGGAACCTGAGCATAGAGTTCTCAATAGAAGAAAAAACTGGCTAAGAAATATCTCACAGAATGTTCATCATTCCTGGCAATTAGGGAAGTGCAAATCAAAACAACTTTGGGATTTTAATTGTATAATTTTGTGCAAGCAGTTGCCTAAATGTCTCTACATTTTTAATGTGGAATCTCTTATTAACTGATTTGTACTTTCTTTTTAAGCAAATACTAACTTGATTTTTTAGTAGATTCTATTTTTGAGCTGTTGGTTATGTTTCCTTGGCTGTGTTCCTCTTTTTTAACAAAATATTTTATTTTGGCACATGTATAGATGCAGACGCAGCAGTAAGAAACAATATAGTGAGGTCTCTGTACCTTTTACCCAGTTTCATTCAATGGTAACATCTTACAAAATTGTAGTGTAGTATCACAACCAGTTTTATTCAGATTTCCTCAAATTTTTACCTAAGTGTGTGTGTGTGTGTTGTTTCAAAAAGTGCTTTATACATGAGATCATACAGTATGTAACCTTAAGAGATTGCCTTTTTTCTTGGCATAATTCACTTGAGATTGATCATGTTGCTGTGTTTCTCAATATCTCCTTTTTGCTGGATAGTATTCCATGTGATATACATGTGCCATAGTTTCATTCTCTATTAGGATCTTTGAGTACATCTAGAGTGTATTCTCCAGGATAAACTCTGAAAAGTTCAGTTGCTGAGTCATAAGGTAATTGGATGCTTGTTGTTTTTATAAATTGTTTTTATAAATGACCATAGTATTTTATATTGCTTCTATAAATGGACGAGAGAACACATTCCTCCACATACTTGCCACTGTTGGTACCAGAGATTTTTGTTTGTTTGTTTTAATTTTAGGCATTCTAATTGGTGTGTAGTGAAAGATAGTTGTGTTTTTAATTTTATCTCCTTAATGGCCAACGATGGGGAACACCTGTTCATTTGCTTGCTTGATTCTGTGTCTTTCTCAGTGAAATATATATACACAGGTCCCATTTATAATTAGTTATTTTTTATTATTGACATTTGAAAATTCCTTCTATAGTCTAGCTTTTAATCCATTGATCCTTTGCTGGTTTTGCAAATGTTTTCTCTGCCTCTTTTTACTTTCTTAATGTGGTATTTCATAGAGCAAAGATTTTATTTAGATTTATTTTAGTTTTAACTATGGAAGTCTCATTGCATGAGTACTATTTATTGAAAAGGCTACTCTTCCTCTTTTCGCTTACTCTTCTATCTTTTCAAAAGTTGGGTGTGTCTGTGTGTGTGCATGCATGCATGCGTGTGAGTGTGTGTGTGTGTGTGTCTGTGTGTGTGTGTGTGTGTAACTAGCCCTGGATATTCTTCATTGTAATATTGATCTATGTGCCTATTTGCATTTCCACAGATAGTCATAGTTACTGTGACTGTAGAGCAAACATTGATACAAGGCAGAGTTATTCCACTTACTTTCTTCTTTATCCAGACAGTTGTAACTATTTTCGTCCCTCTCCTGCTCCCTTACTTTTGTTCTTTTTTGTATGTATGACAGAGTCCTGGCTGTTCTGGAAGTTGCTATGTAGAACAGGCTGGCCTCAAACTCATGGAGATCCTCCTTCCTCTGCCTTCTAATTGCTGGTATTAAAGGTGCTTACCACCAATGCATACCTCCTTTGTCCTTTTTATATAAAATTTTAGAATAATTCTTTCTATGCCTATAGAAAAATTTTGGGTAAAACTAAAATCTTTGCTATGCTAAATTTTTCAATCCATAATTATGAATGTACCACCATTTATTAAGTTCTTCCATTTCTCCATTAGCATATGGCAATTTCAGTGTTCAAATCCTGTACATAACTTGCTAAGGTTTGGCCTGTTTTATTTTCTTTGAAATAATTGTAAATGGTTTGTGTTCTAAATTTCTACTTCCATATGTTATATTCAGCACGTAGAAATAAGTTTGATGTTTTATATTATTATCAGTTCCAGAAGGTCTTTTTAAAAATAGAAATTCCATGGGATTTTCTTCATAGGCAGGTATTATCAGCAAATATGGACACTTTTATTTCTACCTTTGCAATGTGTGTGTCTTTCTTTTCCTTGCTTTGTTGCAGTGACAACTAAAATTCTAAGACTATGTTTGACATGAATGCTGACAGTAGGCAACTTTACCTTATCCCTAATCTTAGGTTTAAAGCATTCAGTCTTGCAATAGTAACCATGTTGTTATCTACAGATTAAATGTACACGTTATTTCTCAATTGAAGATGGTAATTTCTCTATATTTACCTTCTGAGAAGTTGGCTTTTAAATCAAGAATGAAAGAATACTGAATTTGGTCAAATAGATTTTCCAAATCAATTGATATTGATCACCTGTTTATTCTTACTGATATAAAAGATTATAACTTAATGTTGAATCAGACTTTCATATCTTAAATTCCATTCAGTTATGGTGCATTATTTTTGCATCTTACTAGATTCCAGTGGATATTATGTTATAAATATTTGTGTCTAAGTTCATGAACAATATAGGTGTTTATCTGCTTTTCCTTTTGTGCTAATTTTGATGCTAATATTTGCCTCACATTATAAATTAGAATATTTCCTTCATTTTTGTTTGCTAGAAAAAGTTATGCATAATTGCTATTATTTTTCTTTAAATATTTGGTAGTTTATTTTTCTTTAAATATTTGGTAGTCTTTTCTAATGAAACTCTCTGTGTCTTGATATGTTTTTGAGGAAGTTATTAAAGTATACATTCAATCTCTTTAGCAGTTACAGGACTATTTATGCTATCTATGTTAATTTAGTTGAATTTGAATAATCTGTGTTTTTTAAGAATTCATCCTTTATTTTCAAATTTATATTTATAGTAATTTACATTCATATTAATAAAATTTACATGTTATAATAGATATATAATAGAATAGAATAGAATTTATACTTACATTAATATAAATTATCTGCAGTATTCCCTTATTATCTTTCCAATTTCTATGAGATTCGTAGTGACATCTTACCAATCATTCTCTTTTGTTTGTTTGCTTGTTTGTTTGTTTTTTGAGACAAGGTTTCTCTGTGACTTTGGAGGCTGCTCTGAAACTAGCTCTCGTAGTCCAGGCTGGTCTTGAACTCTCAGAGATCCTCCTGTCTCTGCCTCCTGAGTGCTGGGATTAAAGGCCTGCGCCACCACCGCCTATCCCCCAATCATTCTTGATATTGATGATTCCTTTCATTTCTCTCTTTTCCTAAAGCCTTATCGATTTTTTGATGAGCTATTTTTTATTTCACTAATTCTTACTATTTCTTCCTACTTTCAATTGTATTAATTATTTGAGTTTCATTATTTATGTCTCTCTGTTTGCTTTGGGCTTGTTTTACTCTTTCTAGTTTTCAGGTTATGACTTAAAACATTTCCTCTTTTTTATGTAAGTTTTTGGTGCTGTAAATTCCCCTGTCCATACTTCTTTAGTTGTATCCCAGGTATTTTATTATTTTGTATTTCCTTTTCATTAATTTCTATATGTTTTTTAAAGTTTTTTCTTTAAGACATTCTCCTAGCCACATAGATTATTTAGAAGTCTTCCTTGTTTTCCTGCTATTTAATATTTTTAATAATTTATTTTTATTTTATGTGCATTAGTGTTTTGCCTGCATGTATGTCTGTGTGAGGATTCTGGATCCCCTGGAATTGAAGTTACAGACAATTGTGAGCTGTTGTGTGGGTGCTGGGAATTGAACCAGGGTCCTCTGGAAGAGCAGCTAGTGCTTTTAACCACTGGGCCATGTCTCCAGCTCTGATATTAGAAGTTTTTAAATTATTGACATGTAGTTTCACTCCTTTGTTAGAAGAGGACATGAACAGTTTAAGCTCTTTCAAATTTATTAAGATTGGCTTTATGGTTCAAGATTATTTATTTCAATTACTGTTACATGGATGCTTGAAAAATATGTACATTTGCTGTTGCTGGATGTGGTGTATTGTGTTTGTCATGGAGCTCTCACTGTTTTGCTCTGTTGTTCTACTCTTCTACATCCTTTCTGATTTTCTCTATGGTAATTGTATCCCTTGCTTAACTGTAAATTTATGTATTTCTCCTTTCATCTTATTTAACTTATGCTTAATTCATTTGGTGGCTTTTGTGGGTACATAACTACTCTTGGTATATTTACCATTAGCATTATGCAATTTCTTTCTGTCTCTAGCAATTTTCCTTTCATTTAATTCTATTTTAATATTTATATTACTTCCATTAATTGTTGTAACTAATGCTTCTTTGGTTTCTCTCTTTCTATTATTTTGTTTTCCACTTACTTAGGTTACAGGATTTGAGGTGACATTTTTATGAACATGGTTGAGTTATTTTTTTTAAATTATTGTAGCAATCACAATCTTTTTATTGTTGAATTTCCCTCATTTGTTTTTAACATGGATACTGGTATTTCATGAGACTAATTCTGTATTTTATCATTAGGCAGTGTCATAAAATTCTCAGTCTTCTGTTTTTCTTCCCTTGTCTTCACATGAGCTACCTGAACTTTTGAATTAATCCAATTTGAATTGTTTATAGTGTTGCTGTATGTAACTCTTCAGTTTGTTTTCTCAATAGCAAATGAATTTTGTGTATCACAACATAGATATTTGTTGTATCAGAATTTATTGTCAATAAAATATTTCCACTTCAAGTAAAGAAGAGAAAATCTACTTTTGTCTTCATTCCTTTAGACTCTAAGATAACATTGACTTTAATATCAGGTGATACTGTAACTTCTGCTTTAATTATAAAATACAATTTCTAAAAATTATGAAGATATTTTATTGTATGCACCCATATTTTTCCTATTTCAATTATTTCATTCTAAATGCCCTAAGATTCCTTCTTTCATCCTCCAAAATTCCACCTAGTCAGTATAAAAGGTAGGTCTGAGAGTAATACATTCTCTTTTTCCTTCATATGCAAATATATTGATTTCCATTTAATTCCTGAAAAATATTCCAGCTTTTAAGAGTTCGTTCATGCTTTCTGATATGAAAACCAGTCATTTGAATTGTTGTTCCCTGATAGGTAATGCATCCTTTCTCTGTTGCTTTCAAGAAGCATATCTTTCCCTTTTATTTTCAGAATTTAATTATGATGTATGTTGATTTAGATTCATTTGAATTTATTGTGTTTGAGGCTTGCTTTGTTTCTTGTATCTATGCACTTCTTTGTGATAAATGTGGAGTCATAATAATTCTTTCAGCTTCCCTGTCCCATTCTTTTGGAATTCTGTGCTGTAATATTGGATACTTTATTAGTGTGTCACAGGTCACTAAGAATCTCTTCATTGTTTTCTCCAATCTATTTTCTGCTATTTCAGAGGAACTAAATTTTATTAATTTGTCCTCTAGTTCACTGATTCTATCTGCTGACATAGTTACTTTACTGTTGTGTCAAATCAATAAATTTAAAAGTTTGGGTGTTTTATTTCTCAGTTGAAGAATTTCTTTTCATTATTCTTATAAATTGTACCATTTATGAGATTTTTTCCTAGTTTTCATTTATTTATTTCTTTTTTATTTTTGGTTTTTGGTTTTTTCGAGACAGGGTTTCTCTGTATTGTTTTGGAGCCTGTCCTGGAACTTGCTCGGTAGACCAGGCTTGGTCTCGAACTCACAGAGATCTCCTGCCTCTGCCTCTTGAGTGCTGGGATTAAAGGCATGCGCCACCACCGCCCAGCCTTTTCATTTATTTCTAAAGGATTTATTTGTTATTTAAAACTTTATTTTAAAATCATGATTGTTTTGTAGTCTTTGTCAGATAATTTCAGCAACTGATTCATCTTTTAGTTCATATAAGTTATTTTTCCTCTTAAGTCGTGACTTCTGTGTATTTTGATTTTATAAAAAAATCTTCATTTGTATCTCGGATATTTTTGCTATTATTTTAGTAAATAATGATCATTATTTTATTTTAGGAGGTAATTACTCTGCTTAGGTTTGGCATTCAAATTCTGTTAGAATTTTGTGAACTGTGATTTCAATAATCATTTAAAACTCAGAACTTTTGCAAAGCTGGTTAAAGTGGGCCATTTGTTTTGTTATGTTGAAGTACTCAACAGAACCTGGTGATTCTGCCTTGGAAAACAAAGGGGTTTCCCTGGGCAAGGGCCACCTGTTGTCTCAAGGTGGAGAAAAGAAGTCCTTGGCACATAGGGCTAAAGAATGCTTTCTGGGTCAGAGGGCTTTTTAACACACAGCACAATGTTGGTACTAATCTGCAACCCAGTGTCAGATTTTGCATTAGCTGCTTGTTTGAAAGGGTTCCCTGATCCTTCTTCTTTATTAGCAATACAGGCTCACTTGACATTGCCAGAGGGACAGTTTGAGCTGGCAAAGGAATGAGGGTACTTAAATTGTTGTGTTCCTTCCTTACTTTTCTCATTGCTGTTACCAAATACTTGGCAAAAGCAACTTAAAAGAGCAAGAATTTATTTTGGTGCATGGTTTGAGGGAAAACAACCCATCATAATAGGAATGGCATTATCATGGGAATCTGTTCTAATCTCTCTTTTTTAAACAAGTTTTTTGAGATTTTAATAAATTAAAATATTTCTTCCTTCCCTTTCCTCTCTTTAAACCCTACCATATATTCCTCCCAACTTTCCTTTACATTCATGGTCTCTTTTTTCAGTAAATTCTATTTCATGTATATATGTATATACATATACTCTTTAATAAAACCTGTTCAGTCCATATAATATTACTCTTATGTGCGTTTTCAGGGTTAACTGTTTGGCACTGGAAATCAATCTGTGTGCTCTTCCTTGGGGAGAAGTGTTGGAATCTTGGTAGATCTGAAAGCACAGAAAGGGAAATCCCAGTGTTCAGCTAGCTTTTGCTTTTTTTAGTCAACCCAAGACACTAGCCCGTGCCACAGTGCTTCATGCAGTCAGGGCAGCACTTCCTTCCTCAGTTAATCTGCTCTGGAAACTACTTCACAGACACAAGTATTGTGCTTTGCTAATGCATGAAGTGTTTTGCTAAGCCAATTAAGATGACATTCATAAATAACGAGATAACTGCTGCTGTGCCAGATCTCCAGTCATAAGATTTAAAGCCTCACCTTCTTTACTTTGCTGAGTTCTCCTTTGGTTGCCGCTAATTTTTTCCAGGACTTAGAGATCTGTTTTAAGGAGCCTAAATCATCTTCTCCAGACAAAAACTTTACAATTGTTACTTATTTTAAAATTATAGAACAATTCTAGAAAATTACGATCATCATATGATTGATATTAAAACAGTTTTGGCATAAAAAGCAAAAAAAAAAGAAAATGCATTTAAAATCATCTCAAAGTGTCAAATATATTAGGTGTATCACAGAGTAGGCAAAGCGAAGGAGAGATTAGAGGGGTTGTAGAGAACAGCCTTCAGCTAAGGGTGAAATAGTATTAAGAAAATGAGTTGGGTTATTATCATATTTCTTTTATGATGGGATTATGGACCAGAGGAACTGAAACATTAGGCTGCTTACCTACAATTGCCTGGGCTAGATGGACGATGGTTATAGAATTCAGGATTATGACATTCCAAGACCATGGAAACAGCATACTGTTTCCCAGAGCACTGCTTTCAAACTCCAAACATATTTTCTAGAGGATATACTGTACCCATGAAGTAAACCTTTTGCCTATCTGGCAAATGACCAACAAGTTTTAATAGAATCAAATGTTTACTAAATCTGACTAGTATTAAAAGTCTGTTATTAATTGCCTCTTAGTCATGCTGCTTGGAGAGCACTTAATGAATGTTCAAGACTTCATCTTGAGATGATAATTACCAAGGGAAGTGCTTACTTTTAGAGGAAAACTGTTCAGTTACTATTGGAATTTGAATAAGTTTGTTAGGAGTAGTTACATCTCCCTTGAAAGCTCGTACTTGTATAATTTGTTCATAACAATTTCTAATAAATTATATTTCTCTAAGTTTTATTTGCCCATTGTTCATGTAAGCTAAACACTTGTTCTCAACAGTATATACAGGATTTCAAATAAAAGCTGACTACTTTATGATTAAAAGTGTTTGAGACTTTCATTATATTTCTAAAATTTGATCCTGGGAAGTATTTATAATGTTTTTAGATTCCTTTTCAAAGAAAAATTAGTTTTCAAAGAAACTTGAAATGAGAGACTCAACTTGCATCCCTCTCACTCCTTCCAAAACAAATGCTTCATGGAAATTACCCACAAAAGTGCCTAAATATAGATAGCATCCTCAAAGAAAATAAGATCTGCTTACCTACACAATACAAAAAGTCTATGTATATTGATAATTGGCAATTGTTACTTTAAGAGATAGGAAACACCTAACTAAAAATACAAGGAACCCTTGGGAAAATCTATGACTACTTCAAATATGTCATCATACCAAGTCTCCCTCTCCAAAATTCCTCAAATATATTAAATGTCCACCTGAAAAATTTTAGAGAAAATTTCCAGAAGGGTCTGTCTGTCTTTCAGCTATGTGGCATGTCTGCCTGAGGCTTGGCTCATTTCCAGAGGTCTTAGCTTCTACTCCAATGTCCCATAGCATCCATATGACATCTTGATAATTTGAGACCTCACTTCACAGCCGAGCCAGTCTATCATAACTGGAGAAGGAAGTGAGATGGAAAGCGTTTGCATGGGAGATGATCAAATTTATAAAATACACATTCAAGAATGTGTTTGTTAGTATGAACTCTTCCTTTACTTCGAAGAATTTAAAAGTTATCTTCACAAAATATCCAAGTGATATACAGATGATTTCCATGAGAGAACAATGTACCCCTTCGATGGCACACTCAATACATATAATTCTGTTACTCAGAGAAGGAAGCAATAAGTCTGTTCCTGCAAACCTGTTGAGAAGGAACACTGTGATTATTGGTTCCCTTCCTCACTTGTTCTAAAGCACACTAACAAATGAAGTTTTGAAATATTCTCCTACACCAAAAACTTCCCTGTTGTGAACAGGTTAGAAAAGCCATTGTTCTCACCCCTTCAGTGAAGTCAGCTTTGTTCTGCCAATACAAAGTGGAGAAATGATGTGATACAAATGATCATTTGCTTATTTCATAGTAAAAGAACCCAAATTATTCTAACTCAAATGTCTCTTTGAGGATAAAAATTAAGTTAAGTTAATCTAAACTTCCTAGTTTCGTGATAGTAATTGTTTATGAAGGGACCAGCACCCTCCCCTGCTTTACCAGGCATGACAGGCTACAGAAAAGACTCAACATGTACTTTCCTGACGTTGTCCCTCCTGCTGCCTCCCACCCCTGTCACTAGGATGTCAGATACCCTCCTCATGGCAAAGAACCAATCAGAAGTTAGCTGGCAGGGCTCTGGGTGTATAAGTGCACAAGAAAAATGTGCAGAGCATAGCAACTGCCCTGGGAGGGCCTATAGGCCATAATAATCAGTTGATTAATTAACAAAAGACAGGTTGTCCAAGCCCAGAAGCTCACCAATCCTGGGACTGTTGCATACCCCTACACACTCCCCTTACACTGTTCTATAAGTTCCCCGCCATCTGCTGTGGTGAAGTAATTAAGGGCCTGAGTTAATACAATAATCTCATTAAACAACAATAATAAAAGACTCCTTGCCTGAACCTCTTAGAAGAGAAAGTGGGAGGTACCCTTGAATGAATTGGTATAGGAGACTACTTCCTGAACATAACACCAGTAGCACAGACACTAAGATCAACAATTAATAAATGGGACCTCGTGAAACTGAGAAGCTTCTGTAAGGTAAAAGAAACAGTCAACAAGACAAAAAGACAGCCCACAGAATGGGAAAAGATATTCACCAACCCAGAGGGCCGATCTCCAAAATTTACAAGGAACTCAAGAAACAAGTCTCCAAAACAAAAAGGATCCAATTAAAAAGTGGGGTACAGAACTAAATAGAGAATTCTCAATAGAGGAGTCTAAAATGGCTGAGAGACACTTAAGAAAGTGTTCAATATCCCTAACAATCAGGGAAATGCAAATCAAAACAACTCTGAGATACCATCTTACTCCTGTCAGAATGGCTAAAATCAAAAACATCAATGACAGTCTATGCCAGAGAGGATGTGGAGAAAGGAGAACACTCCTCGACTGCTGGTGGAAGTGCCAACTTGTACAGCCTCTATGGAAATCAGCATGGAGATTCCTCAGGAAAATGGGACTCAGTTTACCACAAGACCCAGCAATTCCACTCTTAGGCATATACCCAAAAGATGTCCATTCATACAACAAGGGAGTCTGTTCCACTATGTTCATAGCAGCATTATTTGTAATAGCTAGCTCCTGGAAGCAACCTAGATGCCCCTCAACTGAAGAGTGGATAGAGAAAATGTGGTACATTTACACAATGGAGTACTATTCAGCAAAAAAAAATAATGGAATCTTGAAATTTGCAGGTAAATAGATGACACTAGAAGAAACCATCCTGAGTGAGGTAATCCAGTCACAAAAAGACAAACGTGGTATGTGCTCACTCATATGTTGATTTTAGACATGGATAAGGGGAGTGCCAGCCTACAATCCCACTGCCAGAGAGTCTGGGAAACACAAAGGACCCTACGAGAGATATGCATGGTACCACAGAGAACAGGAATGAGACAAGATCTCCTAAGCAGATTGGGATCATGGGGGAAGAGAGAGGGAGCCAGGGAAAAAGAGAGGGAACTAAGAGGAGGGGAGAGGACATGGAGGAGCAGGAAGGTTGAATCAGGGGAAGAATTGAGGAGAGCAGTATACCATAATAGAGGGAGCCATTATAGATTTGAAGAGGAATCTGGCATTAGTGAGTTTTCCAGATATCTACAAGGACACCAACTGGCAAATTAAGCAATAGTGAAGAGACTACCTTAAATGCCCCTCCCTGATAATGAGTTTGACAGTTTGAAGACTACCTTATATGCCATCCTAGAACCTTCATCCAGTGACTGATGGAAACAGAGGCAAACACCCACTGCTAAACACTAAACTGAACTCCTGGAACCCAGTGACAGAGAGGGAGGAGTGATGAGCAAAGGGGTCAAGACTGGGCTGTTGAAACCCACAGAAACAGTTGACCTGAACACGGGGGAGCTCTTGGACACAGACTCATGACTGAGAGGCCAGCATGGGACTGATCCAGACCCCCTGAATGTGGGTGTCAGTGAGGAGGCCTAGGCAATCTATCAGGCCTTGGGTAGTAGATCAGTATTTACCCCTGGTCTTTGGGTGCCCATCCCACAATGAGGGATGCTCTCTCAGCCTGTACTCTTGGGGGAGGGCCTAGGACCTTCCCTGAATGAAATGACAGACTCTGGAGATTACCCATGGAGAGCCTCACCCTCCCTGTGGAACAGAGAGGGAACTGGGTAGGGAGCTGCGGGGGAGGGGGCTGGAGAGATGGAGAGAGAGAGGGAGCTGGGATTGACATGTGAAGCAAGCTTGTCTCTAATTTAAATAAAAATATTATAAAAGACTCTGCTTTTGCATTGGAATGGGTCTCTTGGTGATTTGGGGGTTCAGAATCTTGGCACAACACTTACTTACTTAACATTACTAACTTTCAGAAATAGTCTCCCCTTTTCCAAATGAGTGTTTATGGATGTCCCTGGCAGAATTAGAGAACAGCATGGCAGATTCAGGCCCTAAATATCCACAATGAGCAAGGCTTTCCTCTCTCCTACAATGACTTCTCCTGGTCACTGTCATCTGCTCAAACAAGAAGCAATAGCCTCTGCCTACTGTGGCTGCTACTGGTGGTGAGAATTCCAGTTTCTCTACCAAGCTCACTCTGTTGCTACACTCTCTAAATAGTCTATGATGCAATCCCAGTGAGACATTCTGTTTTGGGCAGTCAACCAGAGAATGCCTCTCTTCTCCACTGTGTGATATTTTTTGTCACCTGAGCTCCAAAGCAAAACTACTTGATGTTAGTCTCACCAGAGTATATATGTCATAAAATGGCTCCTTCCATGTCATATCTCATTACCATTCTCTTCAGAAGAACAAAATCATGTCATCAAAACAGGAAAGAAAATTTCAAATTTCTCTAGCTTTCTGTACCTTCATACTCCATGGATCCAAATCTTCTTTCTTCCTTCAGGCATAGAACTAATAAACTCAAAAACTTGTGAACATTAAACCATGGAACTTCTGCTCAACCTCCTATACCCTCTTTTAGCCCCCAGAGTAAGTGAGACCTTGTAAGCCAGTATTTTGTTGTTGTTGTTATTAACCTCAGTCGTTGGTTAGGTTTTGACTCTTTAAATATGGCCTTAGATTCTGAAGAGCAATGGTCTCCAAAATATGAAGGTGAAACCTCAGAAGGGAATGGTATAATCACTCCAGTGCAAAGAGAAAATGACTACTGTGCAGAGAGAAAATGCTAGAATGAAAAGATAACAGATTCAATTTTACTGTTATTTGATATCTAAGTTGCTATTAGTGTCCTTCCTATGTGTCCTATGTGGTTTTTGAGGTATCCTAGGAAGGAAGGATTGATTCACAATGGGAAGTTGACAATGAAGCTCTTATGTGATTATAACTGTCAGTGTATTTCAAAGTCTTACCATTTTGCATTCCAGGTAAGGTAGCATTTCAACTTATGTTTCATGGATATAACTAATAACCCTCTAAAAATAGACATGTAACTCGAAATATTATCCCCATAAGGAAACTGTAGGTCAAAGTACTGCTGTTTATGTAAGTATATCAAACCAGAAAAATATGACGGTACTGACAATCCTACTCTAGTAGGAACTCGGCATTAGCCATGTTACACAAAATAATGGCATTCTAATTAGACAGGTAGGGCATAGACAAGATCAGAGACTAGTTTTAAAAAGCAAGTTTCTTACTCTTTCTCAAACAAACCTCAAAATAAAGATTTGTATGCAAATATAGTCAGGAGACAATTCCAGGAAATACCCTCTGAGGGCAGGAAAGTGACATACAAAACCAAAAATTCTATAGAGTATGTTGACTAGTGGATTACCACTTTGTTGCAACCAGGACTCTAGCCTTCTGAGAACCAATAAGCACACTAAATACTAATTTGTCCCTTTGAGGTTCCAAGAAGTTGGGCTATTTCCTCATAGATTCTTGTCCCTTGCTGAACGGGAATCATTCCTGGGGTGTTTGGTCCCCAGACCTTCAGGTGTCTCTAGCAATACTGTTCACACTTTAATCATTTTAGCATTCAATATACAGAAACATTAAAGCTGTTTCTCACAAAGGAACCTCTGGAAAATGATTGCTGCTATTGGGCTTTCGGCCCTTCCTGTGACAACATACTATTCCTAGAGTTATCAGAAAGTGATAGAGCATGGTATGGTTATGCATTCTTGTAAATTCAGAACTTGGGGGCATTAGTGAGGTCATGAACTCAAGATCAGCTGGTGTTACAAAGCTATCTATTAAGAAGGATGGAATGGAGGAAGGGGGAGGGAGGGAGGGAGGGAGGAGAGAGGAGGCAGAGGGAAGGAGAGAATGAGAGTAGGAAGACATAATGATTGGAAATTCTTTAAAATATGAATATATCAATATTATTCATTTTATCTTCATCTGACACTTTCAAAATGTATTTTTATATATGCCTCATTATGTACATACTACATGTATAATATACAACATGGTGATAGAATATCAACGTAATTTAAAACTAAATATATTTGTATTGGTGACTCATGGTCAAAATCTTTTAATTTAAATAAATGCTGGATCACAAAAAGCTTTGCTTTTCTCTTTTCTCAGAATAATTTATGAACATGAAAACATCCTGTTGAAACATTTCAGGCTAGAGGAGAGTTAGAGAGTTACAACACAGAAGCCTTATGTCTCCTCAGAAGGGCCATACAAACAACCTTTTCCCTCTGCTTTCAGTAGACTTCAGCTACCTACTTGTGTCTTCACTTCTCTTTGGGTACCACAGAATGTAAGGTCAGGTTGTCTCATAAATGAAAATGTCCAAATTTTGGGTTCATGAATTAAATCATGGAGGAGAGAAAATGCCATGATAAGATGATACTGAAATATTCCCATTTCAGGGCTATGATAGTGAGACTTGTTCAGAGATATTGTCCTGTCTCTCCTGATATTGGGCTGATATTTTCTTCATGTTGAAAAGGTAACTTCTCAGTCCAGTGAGGCAGACGTGACTGGAAAGTCACAAGAGGTTACTGATTAATCAAATTTATCTTTCTCATTCACCATTTAGTGACTTAAGTAACTTGATCAACAAAATAAGGGAAGCCAAGATTTTCCTGAGACCTGCATTAGTTATTGGTAATTAATGAGTTAGTGGTATATTATCAATTATTTACAATATGTTCAGAAAATTAAATTTCAAGAAATGCTGCAAGATTCACAGCCATAAGCCATCAGCCCATCATTGTTTCATCCCTGGAAACTAAAGGATAGATTTTTGGAAGGCTGTGTCTTACTTGCAGATGTCAAAGCTAAGAAAATACCATCCAAATGTGTGAACTCTGCTCAGCCACCTAAGTACAGCCAATTAGTAGTTGCTAACTGAGTCTCTGTGGTAGACTCAGAAAGTCGGAAAGGAAGGAGAGCAGCAGGCAGACAAATGAAGAGAGCAAATAAAGCAGGCTGCAAGGAAGGCTGCTTACGATGATTGCCAAGTGAGAAAGTCAAACATGGAAACCTCTTAAGAACTTACAGGCTCCAGTGATCCAGAAAGCACTCAGACAGTGTTGAGTTCAGGGTCAGAAGGACTGTCAAAGCTGGAGGAGCCATTCCATCAGTTTATGGAATCCTTTTACAAGAGGCTCTGCGTCAGCAGGTAGGGATGGAGAGCAATCATCTGCCTTTCTCACCATCTCCCAAGTGAAGCTGATGGTGCTGGTCTAGAAACCAGAATCCGAAAATCTTCACTGAAGAGTTTTCCATATGCAGAAGGGAGGGGTCTGTCAAGAGTTGAGATGAGAAAGAAATCAAGAGAAATAAGGAAAGAGAAAGAGGAAGATCCATTTACAAATATTCCAAACTGAAGAGACTACATAAGAAATAATGGAAAGAAATGTTTGACTGCAAATATAAGGGTTAATTTCCAAATTACATTCCATAGCTCCTAATGATACTATCACCACTGTGTTGTTTATTATACCTTTCTAGCAAGATTTGTTACATGGCATTTTATTAAATCTTAGTTTCATAAATTTATTTTGATCATATTCATCTCACTACTTCCCGTGACTCCTTGCAAATCCACCTCCCATCTCACCACCTCCTCTTTCATTTAACAACCCACTGAATCCAGTTTGTCCTGTCCATATATATTCATGGGTATGCAGCCATTTACTGGATTGTGGTCAACCTACCAGGACCCACATCCTTAAAGAAAATTGGTTTTCCCTCCCCCAGAACTCATTCATTTTCAATAGCATCTCAGTCAGGGGCAGAAGCTCATGAGCCTCTCCCCTTCCATGCTAGAATGTGGACTGCTTGATTTTGTGCAGATTTGTGATTAAAACCACAGCTGTATGAGTTCATGAGTAGAGTGGCCCTGTCATGTTAAGAAGATACTGTTTCACTCCGGTTCTGTTTTGAAATTTATACTATAGGCAAATGGAAGTCATTGAATGTCTTTGAGTAGTGAGAAGACATAGTTGAAACTTTATTTTAGGACTATCTGATCTGCCAGCAATTGTCACATGACTTTTCCTGAGGAGTTTATTTCTATACATCTCAGATACAGCGTGCAATGACAGACAAAAGAAACAATTCCACCAACTTTAGTTTAGTGTATCAGTGAGTGCAATAGGAGTTAACTTGAAGGAATGTGAATGAGGGGCTATTTACAGCACTGGCAACTACACCATGAAAGAAGTCTCACTCCACCCCCAGAAATCATTCACTGTTTATGTATCCTGGGAGAAGGAATGGAGGAACCTCGTGTTCTTCAAGAGTCTTGGATGCCTTCTTCCCCTTTCATGAGGCAATCCTGGCAGGTTCAGTTGGTCTTCTGTGGGTCTCCTGTAGGTAGGTAATCACAACTGTTCTGATTTCAAGATAACAATGGCCATGTCATTGGAGGACAGTACAGTACTGTACACAGCAATCTATACCATAATGTTGTACAAGGGGCAAAGAAGAGATGAATGCTGAAAGGTCATGAAAGAGATTGCAAATTCACTAAGTTTCTTAAAATTCTATTCTTTCCAAATGGAGATGCGGGGGAGGGGGCTGCCCCTTGAGGGGTTATACTTTGGTGAGAAACATGGCCAGCATTCCTCCCAAGAAAGAAGACAGAGTATGCAAATACATGGAATCTGGGCTTTGAACTGCTATTATTCAACCTTTCCTAAAAGTGACAGCATGGAAATCCTCAAGGCTGCTCAGAGCCTGTGCCAATGTGATGGGAGAATCTGCAGATTTTCAGGCAGTAAGTTGATCTGTGGTGGCCTTCAATGCACGAGTGAGGAAATTTTTGTTTATAGTTTTGACTCAAAAAGGATCCAAATTTGCTCCACCCTGGAAGTGCATCATTAAGGGGGAATTTTCCATGTTTAAAAATGGTTTATAATAAGATCACATTGAATTTCTTCTCCTTTGCCCCTCTGTGTAGATAAATGCAATATGTGTGGCATGAAATCTACATTAGGCAGAAGAAATCCTGCTGTAAACACACACACATACACACACGCACACACTGTCAAAGACAGACTATTGAGCACTGTCCAGGGGTTCTGCTCCCGAGAGAGTTGCCTAGGCATATTTCTTCATAAAGCAAAATCAATGTAGGTAAACACAAATACCATATGTTGCGGACCTTTGGAAAAGAAGATGAAGGAGGAGGATGAGAGACAAGAGTGAAGACCTGGGAAATGATTCAAAGAAGCATTGATATGACCATCTAAGAGACACCAAGGTAAGCCTACAGGCCATGCCTAAAGGATTCCTGTGTCAACCAGGAGGTAGATCAGATTCAAAACAAACCTCTGGCATCTCCGAGTCTCTCTGTGCCTTTGTTCTCTTCATTTCCACCTCACAAGGCAACCTCTCTTTTCTTCTGTGGTTTCCCCCATTTCCTGCTTTTCTCCTTTAGCGACCACTCAGCTCCCTATGAGTTGAGTAGATAATTTAGTACATGTTCAGGGTTTTGTTTTTTTTTCCAAAATGTTTTGCAATAATATCTTACTGCTTTTGTTCTCTGTGGCTAGAGAGTTGGTGGCTTGGTATGACTGTCCCAATTTTTAAGGCAGGAAAAATAAGGGTAATGGATCAAGTGAATTGGCAGAGATGAAAGAACTGAGACTAACACCCGCTACTTTTTACCCTGGCAACTGAAATAATGCAAGAGCTGGATTGCAGTAATTACTAGGGAAAGAATTGGAAGGCATCACTCTTTGTGATTCTCTTGTAATGAATGTGGCAACAGACAAGATGGCTATTGCCAATTTTTAATTCAATGGAAATTTCGAACATATTTCTTATTTCTTTGCCACACCCTCAGGTTTATCATGCACAAGATGGAAATAATACAATGAGTAGTGCATATCTTACAGCCGTTGTAAGGATGAAATGACTTAAAACTTGTCAAATAGAGTAGCATGTGACATCTAGTTGCATTCATGATTATTATAATCACAATTTATTTTAAGGTGACAACCTCTGTGTTTAAATATTCCAAAATATGGGTACTCACAATGCCTAGATGAAAAAGAGTTATTTTTGCTTTTGTGAAATTTTTATTAGAATGACAAAATAACAGATAGAGTCAGTGAATGAGTGGAACAGTGTTCTCCCTAGATGACTTGGAAATTAAATCCTTCTTATTTGAGGCTAAATAACCTCAATATATTAGGGTTTGGTATGCTTCTGGGGTGAAGGAACCCAAACAGTGCAGATACCATTGTCACTGTTATCTCTTATCATAGCAGAAGTCATTTAACAGCCACTATGGATCCAGAGCTATATTGTCATCAGTCCTTTACCCATATTCATCTGTGAGCACTAAGGCACTCAATGCTTTGTGTCATCTTTCATACATAAGCCCTTATTCATATATCACCTTCCATGTTATAAACTAACAGTTTATTGGTTCTGATATTTACCTTTCTTGCTCTTTGTGTACTGTCAAATCTTTTGCACAGTGTCCATTTGAATTTGGCTTTCCTAGAGCTCTCTTAAGCACATTGTATTTATCTTATGATGATCTACCTCAAATGTTCAGATCTTGCACATTTGTTTATTTTTATATTTCTATTATTTATTGTCATTTTTGTTGTACCAAGCATTGAGCCTAGGGCCTTGAACATACTAAGCAATTCCTCTAACTTAGCTACAACCTCAGTGCTTATAATTTGGGAACATCAACAGGAACAGACAAAAAAAGAGTAGACAAAACTGCTCTGCAACCAAAGTACTAGACAGGATGATGTAC
This sequence comes from Mesocricetus auratus, assembly GCF_017639785.1. Classification (NCBI taxonomy): domain Eukaryota; kingdom Metazoa; phylum Chordata; class Mammalia; order Rodentia; family Cricetidae; genus Mesocricetus; species Mesocricetus auratus. Next base: position 19,241,712 of record NW_024429188.1, read on the forward strand.
TGTTCTGCCTAACAGGACAGAACCTTTCAAAAATAATTACCGTGTTACAGCTGAACAGCACAGAAAGAAACATGGCTTCCCTTTCCCCTCCAAAAGAACTTGTCAGCAGAAAAGACCAGGTGAGGAGACTGGGCATATACTATTCATTGTCATAATGGGGCCTCTCAGCTTCCCAGAGTAGTGTCTGAAGAGGCTGAGGAAGAGGTCAAAACATTATCCCTGGATGGCAACAATCTTTCTCCTCGAAATAGTGGTAATGAGCCACTTTCTTTATCTATCTGTGTGGTGCCAGGGGAGGCTTTCTCACCACCAAATGGTAATAAGACTCCCCATCCAGGAAAATGGAGGCTACAAGGACAGTTGGAACTTCCCTCAGATGACAGCACAGTCTTAGCAGGAACTCTGGATTTCTATGCTTTTCTGGCAGAGACAGCGGCCTTCCAACCTACTTCCATTTCAGAGTAATATCAGAAGAAGCCAGCTGAAACAGAAGTTTTAAATAAAATCAGCACTTGAGATGGCAGGGTTGGTAGGATTAAAAACAGCTTTCATAAAAACGCCTTGCTGGGCAATTACAAATATAATTGAAGCAAGTTAATAAAGTCAATGTCTAAGCAAAGAGGAGATGTAAAGAAGAAACAAATGAAAATTATAGATCTAAAAATACAACAACCAAAATAATGCACTTAATAAGTGAGTACAAAAACAAAATTGAGAAGAAAGACAATATAACCAACGTAGTTTAGAAAAAAATAACAATAAAAGTACTGTGGAAAACAGAAAAAATAGAAACTACATAAATGGTTAGAATTGTATTTAAAAAAGAGATCTAGTATCTTGGTCATGAAAATTTTAGGAGAGGGAAAATTGATGGAGCTGAAAAGTGCATATCTATCTGAAAGAATGGTTAAAGGAAATGCTTGTTGTTTGATATTTTATACATGCAGATAATGTATTTTGATTAAGCCCACCCTGCATTCTGACTTCTCAAATTCCTTCCCTAGTCCTGCAACTGCTCTTTCTTAAACCTACTGAGTCCATTTAGTGCTGCCAGTCATAGAAACATCTCTTCCTGAAGCTTGGGTAGTTTTTCAGAGCCCACATCCCTAAAGAAAATATATTCTCTCTCCTCCAGTAGCTAAAAATTGTCAATAGATTCTCAGCTAGGGTTGAGCTCCTGCCCCATCTATGCTGGGATTTTGGCTGGCTCCATCTTGTGCAGGTTTAGTGCATACAATTACAGCCACTGTGAGTTCATGTGTGTGATGACTGTCATATCCAACAAATACTGTTTTCCTGTAGGTGTCTACTACTTCTGAGTCTTAGAATCTTTCCATGTCATCTTCTACAATTATCCTTAAACCTTGGTGGAACTGGCTGTGATATAGATGTCCCATTTGGAAATAAGCACTCCACAGTCTCTTATTCTCTGCACAGGCACCAGTTGTGGGTCTTTGTATCAGTCACCTTGTTTTGATATCCATCTACTGCAAAAGATGCTTCCCTAATGAGTATGGAACAGTGCATTGATCTTTGCATCATGATAAGAACCTGAACAACATGAACAAATATTCCACCAAACACAGTATTCATATGGGAAGTAATAACATGCCAAAATGTTCAACATCATGACCCACTCTGAAAATGTAAATTCAAATCACGATGAAATAATACTGTATTTATAAGAATAACTAAACCAAGGAAAGTGAAAATTAGTGACATAACCAGAAACAATGATTGCAAGGATGTGCAGCAACTAGATCAATCACACACTACTGATGGGAGTGTAAAATGGCATAGCTACTCCGGAAAATATTTTGACAATTATTTTTTAAAATGAAGCATGCAACTATCTATCATACAATTCAGAAATTGTGCCATGGGCACTCATCCCAGAAAAATGGAAACTTATTTTCCCCCAAAACACTGTGCATGGATTCTGTAGTCACTTTATTCAAATTGATATAGCACCGAAAATACCTCAGATGTACAACCCCAGGGCAATGGCTATACAGAGTATGGTGGTAATCAGCAAAGAAATACTGAGGCATACACAAAAAGTTTCAAAAAATCTCCACAGAATTATGAGATGAGAGAAAAATAAAGTTAATCCCCAAGGATTAAAAGTTACATGGTCTCATTTATACAACATTTTTGAAACAACACAATTTTGTAACTTAGAGAACAGAGTGGGGGATGCCACTAGTTCCTGGTTATGGATTCCGGGAAGGGGTGGAAGAGGCATTGGTATCATTATAAAGAGCAATAGGGAGGATCCTATTGATGGAAATGCCTGTATCATAACCATCTCAATGGGAATGTTTTTGCGACATTATACTACAATTTTACATATTACTGTCAAGGAAAACTGCATCCAAGGCGCACTGGTTATATACATATTATTTCTTATCTGCCTGTGGATCTACAATTTTATTTAGAAGTTCAATTTAATTAAAAAGAAAATATTTTTCTTTAAGAATTGTTATCTTCTATGTGTATCACTCTGTCTCTTCATCACTATTCCCTTCCAAATGGAAACCAGTGGTGAACTGGAGTAGTGAGGGAGTGGTGGTAATGGCGAAAAGGTGACTTGAGTGTGTTTTGAAGGGCAAGCCCCCCCCAAATTGCTAATAAATCAAACATGTGAGGTAAAATGAGGCATCATATAAGACTCTAAATTTTATTCTGCTCCATCTTGGTGGTGGATATTTTTTTAATCTCCTGAGTTGAAAAAGACTGCAAAAGAAATACATCCAGAGAAAGCAGATAATTTGCTTTGGGGTATGTTGAGTCTGAGATTCCCGGTAGACCTCCAAATGGAGATGTACAGCAGTTTAGAGAAAACTGATTATGTAGTCAATCAGTATAGGAGAGAAGTAGCCAAGGTCTAAGCTTCATGACTTCGAAGTAAGTTTAGATTCCTAAGAAATGAGGAAAAAGCAGTAGAGCTACTGAGAAAGAGGTTAATGAGATAAAAAAACACAGCTACTTTAGAGAAGAGCGTTGGAAACCAAGACATAATTCTCCAATGATACATCCTTCTGTAACCTTTTAATTGGGTGTGTTGACCTCTTATTTAATGTTCAGCACTTTTAGCCATTTGCATTTGCAGGTCCTGCACCAACGTTTTATCTTCAGTATTTTATCTTTGCTATAAATCTTCAGTTGAGAAAATCTCAGATTTTTGGACACTGGGTTGAGATAGCACTTCAGTGCCTGTTCTAGTTATTCAGTAATGTACAGAAATTCGGCCACAAATTCAGTGGCTTCAAACAATAACACCTGTTTATTGTTTCTCCCAGTTCTTTGGGTCAGAAATTCAATGCTGGCTTGGTTAGGCAGGTTTTGGCTGAGACTTTTTTAGATGGCACGGATGGCTGAAGTTAAAATCATCTGAAAGTTTGCTCACTTGCATAATCTGCACCTGTGCTGGGAAGACCCCACCTATTGCTCCAGGTACACCCCATCAATCTTGGATTTTCACAATGCACAATGTAATTGCAGGCCATGGCATTTTCAAGCACAACCAACGTGGTATCCATCACCCGCTGGCTGGCACAGTCCAAGTACATACCAGAATTCAGTGGTTTGGAACCAGAACCAGATGTTAGTTTTCCAGATAGGAAACAGCATTATACCAGATAGGATGATGTTATCCTCGTGCAATAATCCCAGGCAGTCTGTCCTTCTAGAATGCTACTGTACCACAGCCAAAACAGCTTTCTTAAAATTACTGCATTCCTCCATATGACATACACCAAACACAATTTATCATGGTGACACACCCCCTCAAGTGTCTCTGTGATCCTTGAAGAAACTTTCTCTAGCATGAGTATTTTTATGTATCTGGATTATCAAATAGCCTAGTTTGCCAATGCAGATGGCCTGGGTTTTACACTTTTACCACACTAAGTTTTAATAATGTCCTCTTTACTGTCAAAAGTGTCCCAGCTGGATGACAAATTTTAAAACTCCATATAGTTTCTTCACTCTGAATGTGTTTCTTGTTTGCAATTATATCATTTCAAGAGTTGACGGGAGGTGCAAATTTTTCTTATAGAGGGGAGTAGACAGATATATCAGCAAGGATTTATGAAAGGGAAAAGATGGAAATTCCCATGAGTGTGGGGTCAGGGAAGACACAAGAGCACAACGTCCTTTGTCAAAAGAGAATCAGACAGAAAATAAACGCACTATTAGTAATAATTAAAACACAAAGACGTTTGCTTTACCTGCATCCACTTACTTACTTGATATACCTGATTAGCCAGTTGCTTAATCTAAACAACAGTGGTGTCCAGAGCCCACAGTTGCCAGGAGTAATATGCCAGAAAGTTCTGTTATTACAAGTTGAGTTGTATGTCTTACAAACGCAAGCTGAGCTTGTTTCCAAGCCTGTATATGTTATGGTCATTAGAATTCTATAAGCTTGTTGGGTGTGACCTGAATTGATCGTTAAAAGACCACAAGTTATTGATAGACTTGAGTAAGGCACTTTGGGGCATGAGGTAAAAGATAATTTGTTTGGATACCATAGATTTAGCTACAAAAGATTAGGCAATCTCTAGAAGTGTCAACGCTAATTTCCTAACAAAGAAAATTTAAGCCACACCTATTCAACAACCTTCAAACATTCTGTCTAGGTAGAAAGCACTAACTCCTCAAGATAAAAGTGAGAATGTAACCTCCAAGCATTTGAAGGCGGGTTTAGAAGAGTCCACAGATACCCAGATAAACAATTAAGAGGTATTTATTATATTGTTTTGGAGAGCACTCACAAAATGATGGTAAATAACCACTGGTCTTTTTGCTTCTGAAGATGCAGCCTCTGCCCTTTCTGATACTCTGACCACAACCCAAGAGAGAGTGAGCCAGCCCTTCCTCTTCCTTATTAGGGGTCATGTCAGCACACCTGAAGCCACTCCCTAAAGTGTTGCCACCACCTCAAGTCCACTAGTGGAACAAGATGCCACTACAAGCATTCTTTATATCCTAGGAGAGGACACATGCATCCAGGTTCTGGTGACAATCAGAATTTGCAACACAAGTGGTGGTACATGCCTGCAGTCCTGATACTTGGGAGACTGAGGTAAGATGATCTCCACAAGTTTGAGGATAGCCTGGGCTACGTTAATGAGTTCTAGGCTAATGTAATATTTATAGTAAAATATTCTCTCAAAAAATGAAAGATTTAAGTTGTAAATAGACAAGTATTTATGGATAGATTTACTTGGTACCAAGGACTGATCTATACACTATAAAGGCAAAGAAAGTTTCATTCTGGTAAGGACAGATAAAAAAACAAACATAAAATTGTTATGAATTAAGTGGTGAAATGAACACTAAGGAAATACGATCAAGATAAAGACAGAAAATAATGAGGAACTGTCATCAAAAGCCTTTTTGATTCAATAATATTTGAGCAGAGGGCCTGAAAGATGAGATGAAGAAGGTTACATTGAATATCTGGGCAGGTATGTTCTAAGCAGAGGAAAAAGCAAAAGTAAAGTCTCCGAGACAGTAGTAATTTCTGGAATGTTCAGAGAACCTCAGTGAGAGTTGTGTCAAATGGCTCAAGCAGCAAAATATTAGAGAATGAGTTAAGTGAGAAATAGATGGATTGATTGTTTAGTCATGTAGGACCTTTTTAGTGCAAACACTGATTCCTTTTGATGGATAGGATGTGCAGTATGAAAGAGAGAAAGGCAACAGTGCCTCCAATGTGTTTTACTTGAGATACCTATGGGAAGGAAGAGTGTGAGATATATATTGAATTAGCAAGGGATGATTTTCAGGAGGCAGGTGTATACAAGTGTAGAAAAGAAGAGAGGTCTGAACTACACTCTCTCATTAGGAAGGCACCAGTATACAAGTCCAAGGGCTTAAATCATATAAGTAGTTAGAGAGAAAGATGGGTAAGAAAATCAAATCTTGTGAGATCCTAAAACTTTGACATGGGGAAGATGGAACTTACCAACAAGGAAAATGTATTATTCACTGTTTCCTATAGGAATAGAACTAATAGAATAAGTACATATTATAAAATGAGACTTATTAGGTTGGCTTAATACAATAGGAGCTTGATCAGCAACAGCCATCTGCATACTAGAGACAACAAGAATCTAGTCTATACGGCTTCATGCCTCAGCAGTCCCAATCTGGTAATGAAGACCTGGACTATTCCTGGAGAGGCAGTAGCCTGCAATGCATGTTGTAAAGTCAAAGTAGCTGGGTTCTAATGTCAGCTAAGGATAGCAGCAACAAAGGTAGCAACAAGATGGTTGTTTTTATTAGTAAGGAGCAAAAACAAGCAGGCAAAATCACCCCCTGATTTTTCTCCCAGATCACTTTATATCTGTAATTTCACCAGAAGGCACTGCCAATTCTGTTTGAGAGTCTTTTCCATTTAGTTATATCATTCATTCCAAGAAATGCCCTCACAGACTCTCGCAGGCATATGTCTCTTAGTTGATTCCAGTTCCAATAAAAATGGCAACCAAGAGTAACCATTGTGGACAGTGAAAAGTCAGTAAGTAAAAAGGGTAAACCATGGGAGACTGGAATCTCATACATCTCTAGAGAAAGAGTTATTAGTCTGTCATATTCAAGTAGGATGCTCATGGTCAAGTAGGATGAGGACTGACCCATGGTCAAGTAGGATGAGGACTGACACATAACCGTAAGATCTGACAACGTGGAGGCCACTAACATCCTCAGTCAGAGCAGTTTCAATGATTTATTTCTGACTATACTATGTTTACATTAGGGGCTGTTGGTATAGCTCAATTAGCAAAATACTAGATAGGTGAGTCTACTGACTGTAGCTTCTCCCTCAAGCCTGGCAATTGCCATCTAGGCCAAACCAAGCACAAGATCTTTGTGAACAAAAGTTACATATCCACGGAATTGGCCAGTTGAGTAACAGGTCTCTAGTCCTGACTCAACAAAGGATGCTTAGTTCTTAAGCTACTCTCTCCTGAAGAAAGAATCCTGGCTCAGTCCTCCAATGCTACTGGTAGAGTAAACAAATCTCTCTCAAAAGTAGCTGAGAGGTACTTCTAGAACAGCAGACACAAGAAATCTAAGACAAATGTTGGCTTCTAATCACAAGGTCACGGACAACATACAGACATGAGCGTAGACATGCTTTTCTAAGTTGCTTGTCCCCAGGCAGCCCTGCCTACAGTGTTGGAACAAATAAATATTGGTGTTGTTTATTATTCCTGGAGTGCTCATTATGCCAATGCTCAACATAGGCTATGGTTTCCTCAGTTGGACAGGGCTTGGCTCCTAGGGCTATATTAAAGGTGGTTGGAAAAATGGCATACTGTGCTCATCTTGGCTGTCTGTTATGGAACAAGCATGTGGCTGGAGGTTCCCAAAATGCATTGTATATTAGATTAGTATAAGCAGAGTCTCTGGTAGTACTGTAAGTATCAAGAAAGATGATGGATTCTAGGCCAAACAAGGCTTGACCACTTTATGCCTTTTAGGTGTGGTGGTTTATAGGAGATGCCAACTGCCCTCAGGCTGATGAAGTAGGACAAGTGTGTTGTAGAGCCTTCATCCCATACTTTGAAGAGTTGCCCAAGACACCAAGCAAACTACAGCAATGACCAGATGTTCTTATGAATACTGTGGTGGTTTAAATGAAAAGATGTTCTTATGAATACTCTGGTGGTTTGAATGAAAATGACCACTATATGCCCATAGGGAGTGGCACTGTTAGGAGTTGTTGCCTTATTGGAGTAGGTGTAGGAGGTTTTGTTAGAGGAAGTGTGTCACTGGGGGTAGGCTTTGAGGTCTCAGATGTTCAAGCCAGGCCCAGTGTCTCACTCTCTTCCTACTGCCTGAGGATCCAGATGTAGAACTCTCAGCTACCTCTTCAGCACCATGTCTGCCTGCACACTACTATGCTTCCCACCATGACGATAATGGATTAAACCTCTGAACTATAAGCGATCCTCAATGAAATATTTCCTTTATAAGAATTGCCATGGTCATGGTGTCTATTCACAACAATAAAATGCCTAAGATAGCACACCTCTCCTCTCATTATATAATAAACTCTTGGGCACTTTGGAGCATGAATTAGCATTTGCCTCTCAAAGTCTTAGAATACAACAAGAAAGTGACCATATACACCTGACAAAAGAAATAAAACTAAAGCTTAAAAAGATTGACTTGTCATGTAGCTTCCAAGCAGCAGAACCAAGATATGAAATTTCATCTGTTTGGGTGCAGCCTCCAGTTTTTAGCTAGTCCAAATGTGAACCCTTGATTCCCATCCTTTCTACAGGTTGTTTAACAGGCATGTCACTGGTGAGCCTCCAGCATCTAGCATGGTGCAGGTAGAACAGACAGGCATAGAAGAAACTTGCAAAAGCTGCATTGCCAGCATGAGGAAAACAGACAAAACTTTCCCAATGTTGTCCAGGTCCACAGGTAAGCAGTGAACTAGGGTCAGCCTCTGACATTCTAAAAGACTGCGTTTTTCAAATTACTAAAACAAGGGAACTAGTAACTTCCTATGGCTCTTTTTCACTCCGGGCTTCTAACTTTGCCTTTGGATGTGTTGGTGTTTGATGTTAATTATCAACTCAACAGAATCTGGAATTACTCGGGAGACAGGCATCTGGGCACACCTGTGGAGAGGACTCTTTTGGTTGTATTAGTGGAAGTAGAAAGGCCTGGCCATTGTAGGCAGGGCCACTACTTGGGCAGAGAATGGTAGACTGTATAAAATGGGAAAAGTGAGCTGAGCATTGCTATTCATTCATCTTTTCCTCCTTTTGGATTATGGATACACTGTGAATCATCAGCTGCTTCAATCTCCTGATGCCTGAACTTCCCCACCATGATAACTTGAACTGTGAGTCGGAGTAAATCATTTTCTCTCTTAGGTAGCTTTTGACAAAGTACTTTATCATGACAACAGGAAAAGAAACAAAGACAGATGTGAACAAGAAGGAAAATCAACCACCCCACCAAACACATCAAAGCCTTCCTTACCAACAGAATCAGGCTCAAGAGGCTATATGGAAGTGGAGCTTTTGAGGCCCTGAAGGTCGTGGGAAGAGTAGAACTGCTTTCTTTTGTATTGGGAGTACAGTTGGGCAAAACCTGGAGCAAGGGGCAAGAATGATCTAGACGTGCTCTTCAGACTGACAAGAAAGAAAAGTGGATGCGATGGGAATATATGGGGCAAGCAATGGCTAAAGCTGTGAAGCCAGGCTTTTCATGTCTGACCTCCTCAGGGTGCCCATCCCTCAGGAGCACCCATAAGCATACTTAATACCTCCCCATTTTGGTTCCTCGGAGGCAGTACTGTGCTACAGCTGGTTTTTACTGGTTTCTAGCAGTGCAATTAGCCTCACATCAGCCCATAAACTTTATACTAGCTTGCACAAGTTCACTTGAGCCAGTTGTCAAATTTTCAGAAATTGTGCAAACTACTTATTAAATATAGCCATTTTAAAATTAAACCAAAGAATCACACAATCACATACATTCATAATAAAGTTACGAAAGTCCCAAAAATTCATCCTTTGATGGGGAAGTCCTGTGTATATGTCAATAAAGCCCTGTTGGCCAATAGGGAAGCAAGATAGGTGGGACTAGGAGTTGAGGAGGATTCTGGGAAAGAGAGACACGGCAGAGACAATGTAGCCCGCCAGAGAAGTAAGAGGTCCGGATCCTTTTCTCCAGTAAGAGAAATACTTAGATTAACGATTATGGGTTAGCCAGTAAGAAACAAGCAAACGGCCAACAGCTTCATAATTAACATAGCCTCCTGTGTGTTATTTGGGGACTGCAACTGTGGCAGAGCCCAAGCAGCTGGCAGGGGAAAAACCAAAGCGGCTGGCAGAGGAAAACTACACCTTACAATCCTTAATTTATAATTATTTATATTATTTATGCTCCTGACTTTCTTCAGTGTCTCCTGTAGTATATGGTGAAAATACTCCATACTCCATAAGGCTATGTGGCTATGTGTCTCTCTTCCAAATTTCAGGTTGGTATTGTGGAATCAGCCATGATGAAAGTAACTACCCTATGGAAACTGGAAAAAGTTACAAACTATATTTTTGAATTATGTCCTTCATTTAAGTAAAACTATGTGTATGCTTGTCTGTACATTATATGCCTGTAATACCTGAAGAGGCCAGAATAGAGAGTTTAGAGCCCCTAAAACTGGAGTTACAGCAGGTGGTAAGCTGCCATGTGGTTTCTGGAACTCAAACCCAGATCCTCTGAAAAAGCAGCCAGTGCTCTTAAACAATGAGCCATCTCTCCAGTCCCCAGACTATTAATGGTTTTTGTTTGTTTATTTGTACCAAGAGAGCTGTTTGTTTAACATTTGCCAACTTCCCAATAAGCAGAAGGGAATTCACATAAAGTCATGTCACCCTTCTCTGTTCCTACCAAGAACATCACCTATGGTACATTTCCTCAGCCCAAAGAATAATGCCCATAGTGCAGAAATTCCAAGAAAGTCATATGACAATGTTGAGTGCACTGCCTCCAACATTGTATATATTCATTACATTTGAAGTTTTAATGATGTGAGGGTGACTGTGTAAAACGAAAACCCAAGGCTCTTTGTTTAGAAAGCAGGGGAGAAGGTACTAAATTACAAGGCTATATCCCCTTTCTCTCTCTGTGTCCCTTTGTGTCTCTCTCTGTCTCTGTCTCTCTGTCTCTGTCTCTCTCTCTTTTTCTCTCTTTCTCTCTCTCGCTCCCTCTCTTGCTGTGTGTGTCTGTCTGTCTCTATTCCCCTTGTCATTGTGTTTTTAGTTTAATGTTGTAAGAAAAAAGAAATGTATAAATTATTAGCATAAATTTTACCACAGATACTTGGGCCTGATGGCTGTCAGCCCCTCTCACCAATCACCATAGTGTCCCTACTACAGTAAGACAGAGGCTGGTGGGAGGTGGGGTTCTGAGGAAGTAAAGCTTGGATTCTGGTGGGAAATGAGGAAACCTCAGAAATCTTTAAACAGTTGTACCAGGGCCTACCAAGTATCTGGATAAGGGATGGACAAGATTGCTCCCACCAAGATTCAGCCTCCATTAAACTATAACAATGCAAGTTTGAAGCAAGATGGCTACCATCACACTATGTGCTGAGATACCTCATAATGTGAGCCTGAACTCAAGCACTACCATGTCCAGACTACTGGAGATGCAAGGCAGCAATGAAAACTATGTCCTTCCCCCTGTTTTCCTTACCAATTCAACCTAATTGATATCCTAGGGATCAGGAGGCCTGAGACTCCAAAGATCTGAGAAATGTGTCATGAAGAACCAGTCCTAAGGAAGAGGGAAAAGAATGTCTAAGGTAACAGCATGTATTTCTATGTTTCATTGAACTTAATGAACAAAAGTAAAATTATAAGAATTTCGAGATGGTGACAATAGACCATAAGTCAAGCATGGGGTCCTTCAGAACACAAGGTCCTGAGTTTTTGCACAAGGCACAGAACCATGACACCAGTCTCACTCAGTTACTTGTTCAAGTTCTTACCACAGGAGTTCTCTCTTCTGCTATAACAGTACAAGAATTAAAATGGTGTGCAGATTTAGCTCAACTCTTCATGTAATGTCAATCATTGTCCTAATTCTTATACTCTTTTACACTTGAGCTCCTAGAAGGCCCGAGTTGACTCTATTTGCCATTGTCACCTGCCCCATTCTTGTCTGAACGCACACCAGATTATGTCCATCATGCTATTAAAGCTGCTGCTATCATCAGTTCTGGGTTCTCTTCCTTTCTTTTTTCCCTTACAGACAGGTTGACTTAAACTTCCTGGTGACTACATCAGCAAGGGCATTCGATATGGTTGTTGCCATTGATGGTCGCCTCCGCTTTCTGAGGTTGAGAATGCAACTTGAAGCAATCTCTAAGACCTGTCCCATTCAAGACCTGTTTTCTTGAAAAACACTTCAGCTTTAACAAAGATTAATGTGACAAATCAAGCTGTCTTCACTCAGAATGCCTGATTTATTTTCCTGTCGTCTTGTAATTCTCATTAAAGAGAATGTAGACTCTGTCCAGACATCAAAATCACATAACTGAGAATGTCCAGCTCTACCAGATTCACAACATTCTCAAGTTATCATTGCTGTAAGATGTTTATCTAGAGACAATAATCTCAGTTCCCCATTTTTCAATTGCTATTTTCTACTTTAAACATGTCCTCAAAATTCAAATTAAGGCCAAGAGAGTGTTACTGTTAGTTATAAGACACCTGGCTTTTGGGATACTTAAATAGCTATCTCCTAAGCATGGTTGCAGACAATGTATTTTAAGACTAGACACATGTTTTCTTCTCTAGGAGTTTTCTTTAGGAGATCACATCATCCTCTCTTAGGAAAGGAGATGAGTTGCAAATTTGCTGCATACCAGCAACAGGTTTCACTTTTGTGAAGCCCAGGGGCAAAAATCCACTGTGTTGAACTTTGTCTGGAGCCTCAACCATATGCAGTGTGTCACAGCTATATCCACACTGCATTTCCATGTGACAAACAAAAGCAAACCAAAACAGAAGAAAAAAATAAAAACACCCTATTTACTAGTCTGCTTTTGACAGTATAATGATTATGTCTCTTTTCTTTCTTCTTTGTCCTAAGAAGAGTTCAGCTTGCTACTTGATCATGCCTTTATCTGTCCCAATTTTAAAACTTCATTTTGATTTTAGTTTAGTATGTCCCCTTCCCTCTCTTGCTGTACTACATTTATTTAGTAGCATCATTCCATGCAAGGATATGAAAGAAAAGATGCCCTGATAGAACTAACACATCTAGCCCCTGACAAAATAAAAAAATTAAAATGATATTGACAAACTGACACAAGGAATAGAAGCAGTTACCTCATTAACTCATGAAAATACTGTTGGTGTAGGACAGCTGCAGACATATCTGGTTCACTTCCATGTAAGCTTCCAGAGGGTTTAACTTGCCTTTAGACATCTGAAAAGTACACCAAGAATAGATGCTGACACAAAATTCATTTGAAATCAAGTCTTCTAAGATCCTTGTTTTTGTGGGTCTGCCGCTTACAGAATTTAGTGTGTGGAGTGGAGGGCCTCCACAAAGCCTACAAGATAGCAAGTGCCAAATTAGGTACAGAAATGAATATTTGTTTAGGGTAAGAATAAAGCTTGCAATAAATTTATCAAAAAGTCAAAAATAACACAATAGTTTATATTCATTAATTTCCTGAAATATTGAAATATGTACTATTTGTATTGCTAGGTTCTTCATATAACAATACTTTTACTTTATAATGTTTCATAAAAATGATAGAAATAATTCATCCTGGTATTCATCATGGCCAACTGATTTTTTTACTATAGTTACAATCCATATCAGTATATAATGCCCACACACATTCTTTTTTTAATTTTTAGTTTTAAATTTAAATTTAAATTAGAAACAAGGTTGCTTCACATGTCAATCCCAGGTCCCTGTCCCTCTTCTCCTCCCCTCCTCCCACGCCCTCTTACCAACCCCTCCAATATCCCCTCATTTCCCCAGGGTGGGTGAGGCCCTCCATAGGGGTGTCCATAGTCTGTCATTTCATCCAGGGCAGGGCCTATACCCTCCCCCAAGAGCCCAGGGTGAGAGTGTGTCTCTCATTGCCCACCCACACACACATTCTTAATATTGATATTATTGCTACCAGCTCATGCCTACAAATATAGTTCAAAATTGATCCTTTTTCTCTTGGTTAATAAAAGAAAAAGACACCTTATGCACTTGTAATTTTAAAGGTTGGATCTAAATGTATTAATCTACTAGGGAGTGTACATAATAAAATAACAAAATGGGTTCTTTCAAATAACGAAAAAATGCATTTCTTAGCAGTGTTGGAAGCCATATCTAAAATTGTGGTGCTGTCAGGATCCTACATCCTTTGAAACGCCTTTGAACTTTCAAGCTCCTAGTGGTTCCTGGAATCTTGCCTTATGGTAGCATCACTCAACATGAGACTTACTGAACTCATGGGCAATACCTCCACCTCTCATTATAACAAATAGAAATGCTAAAAACTCATGTCCTTGGGGGTTTAAATAAACACAGGATGCCAAAGAGGAGTAGCTAAGGTTCTGGGTAGACACATCTTATTACTGAATGTCTGCTATCAATACTTTTCTGAAACGCTCAGAAGAAATCCTTAATCCCTTTTTGCTTTGATTCACTTCCAAGATTTTTGTGGTAGGGGGTGATTGTTGTGGCTTTCCTAATATAGAAAGAATATCTCATTCTCTAAACAAATCACAGATATACATGTTTTATAGAAGATTAATGATCCAATGACATATTCTACTTTGCAAACTCTTAAGGATATACAGTAAAAATGCTAGACAGTAGCTTGAAAATTAGACCTGGAAAATGATGAACTTTGCATGTCCTTGAGATAAACTGTATTTCAATGCACTATAATGTATGATATCAGGTTTTGTTGGAATGTTTAATGCTTTCTGTCATTTATTTTTTGTTTTATTGAAAACAGATTTTTTCATACAGTAATCCTGATTGTGGGTTTTCTCTCCCTCTACTCCTCCCATTTCCTCCCAACTTCTCTTCCCATTCAGATCCATCCTTGTTCAATCTCTCATAGGAAAACAAACAGGCATCTAAGAGATAATAATAAAGTAAAATGCCATCAGATAAAACAAAAACAAATACATCAGAATTGGTAGGACAAAGCCAACGGGAGGAAAAGAACCCAAAAAACGGTACAAGAAAGATATAAAGACACATAGACCCACTCATTTATTCACTAAGGAATCCCATAAAAACACAAAACCAGAAGCCATACATAAAAGACTTGTGGTGTAAAAAAAGAGAAAATAATAAATATGATATAATATGACAAAGAAAAGAAAGCCCTGACACATTTATGAGACAAGAAACCTCCGAAGTTTCATTGGGTTCCCTTTCTGCTGGCCACATACTACTGGGCATGCAGCCTCCCCGTAAGAGTAGTTTGTTTCCCCAGTGAGACTGTCTTGTAGTGCTTACTAATTGGAGATAGTTTCTTGGTTTGATACAGGGGTAAGTATACATTTCTCTTTTCAACTCTAGGACCCTTTCTGGTTTAGTCTGAAAGCCAGTGAACTCTGCCTCAGTCTCTGTCAATTTATTTGTACATAAGTCCTGTTGTGTTTAGAAGGCCTTATATCCTTGTTGTCCTCTATCCCTTCTGGCTCTTACATCCTTCCTGCCTCCTTTTCAATAGGGTTTCCTAAGCCCTGAGGAAAGGGTTTTGATGGAGACATTCCATTTAGAGTGAATGTTCCATGGTCTCTCACTCTCTGCATATTGTCTGAATGTGTCTCTGTATTTGTTTCCTTCTGCTGCAGGAGGAAGCATCTCTAATAATGGCTGAACAATGAACTGATCTTTTGAGTATAGCAGAATAGCATTAGGAGTCATTTTATTGTTACTTTGTTTTAGACCGGTATCATCTGGGCTTACTATAGGTCTCCAGGCTGTCAAGACTGGTTTATCTAAGTAGCATTGGTTAAGGATTCCATAACACAGAGTGGACTTTAAATCAGTTAAGAATTGGTTGGATGCTCACACAAGCTTTATGTCACCCACTAGTGTATAATGCAGACAGGTCATTCCTGTAGATTGAAGCATTTGTAGCTGAGTTTGCACTTACATTTCTCCTTTGGTAGTATGCAGAATACCTTCTAGTACCAAGAGCATGATCCTGTAGGGGTGAAGGCTCTAGGTATGCATCAGCTCAACTTCTCTGTATTCAATGAGTTGTCTAGGTATTGTCTTCAGTAATAGGGTTTTGCCATCACTTTGTGGAGAGCAATCTATAGTCTTGGCAACAGCTTGTGTAGTTTGAGGCTTCCCATGGAACTTCTTTGACCAAAAACTCAATTAGATGAACCCATTCCTGGTACTGGAAGCTTCATTTGGTGATGAGAGATGTCTGCTTTTTGATTGGGTTGTTTGTTTTCTTCAATCTAGTGTTTTGAGTTTTTTAAAATATATTTTGGATATTAACCCTCCATTGAAGTTGGCAAAAATCTTTCTCCACTCTGTAGGCTGCTGCTTTGTCTGAATGATAGTGTCCTTTGCCATACAGAAGCTTTTACGTTTCATGAGGTCCCATTTATTGTTAATTTTAGTTCCTATGTTGTTGGTGTTCTGTTCAGAAAGTCTTTTTCTGTGCCAATAGATTCAAAGATATTCTGCAATTTCTCTTCTATCAGGTTCACTGTATCTGGGGTTATGTTGAGACTTTTGATCCGCTTGGATTTGAGTTTTGTGCAGGATGATAAGTATGGATATATTTGTATTCTAATACATTGGGACATTCAGTTTGTCCAGCACCATTTGTTGAAGCTTCTTTACCAAAAGTCAGGTGTTCATAGACATGTCGATTTATGTCTAGGATTTCAATTATATTCCATTGACCAATATGTCCGTTTTTATGCCAATACCATGCTGTTTTCATTACAACAGATCTGTAGCAGACCTTGAAATTAGGGATGGTGATACCTCTAGCAGTTCTTTTATTGCTCAGGATTATAATCTATCGTGTGTGTGCACATTTCTATAGGAAGCTGAAACTGTCCTTTAAAGATCTGTGAGGAATTGTCTTGGAATTTTGGTGGGGATTGTGTTTAATCTGTGTTGAATCTGTAGACTGCTTTTGGTAAGATGGCCATTTTTACCATGTTATTCCTTCCGATGCATAAGCATGGGAGACCTTTCCATCTTCTGATATATTCTTCAATTTCTTACAGGTTTTTTGTTAACCATAAAAGTCTTTCACTTGCTTTGTTAGAGTTATCCCAAGATATTTTATATTCTTGAGGCTACTCTGAAAGGTTCTGTGTCCTTTTTGGTTGGTTTCTTTCTCAGTCCATTTGTCATTTATACATAGGAAGGGTATTGGTTTTTTGCGAGTTAATTTTGTACCCTGCTACTTTGCTGAAAGTGTTTATTAGTGGTAGGAGTTTCCTGGTAGAATTTTTGGGGTCACTTACATATACTATCCTATCATTTGCAAATAGTTATCTTTCCTATTGTACCCCTTGATCTCCTTCAGTTGTCTTATTGCTCTAACTAGAACTTCAAGTACTATATTGACTAGGTATGGAGACGTTGGAGAACCTTGTCTTGTTCCTGATTTTAGTAGAATTGCTTTGAGTTTATCTTCATTTAAGTAGATGTTGGCTATGGGCTACCTTCATTATGTGAAGATATGTTCCCTGTGTCCCTGATGTCTACAGGATTTTTATCATTAAAAGGGTGTTGGATTTTGTCAAAGACCTATTCTGAATATAATGAGATGATTGTTTGTATTTTGCCTTTCAGCTTGTTTATATGGTGGGTTACATTTGTCAATTTTCCTGTGTTTAACCATTCCTGCATCTCTGGGACAAAGCCTACTTGATCATAGTGGGTGATCTTTTTGGGGTGTTCTTGGATTCCATTTGCAAAGATTTTATTGAGAAATGTTGTATTTATGTTTATAAGGAGCATTGGTCTGTAGTTTTATTTATTTGTTGTGTCTTTCTGTGATTTAGATATCAGGGTAACAATGGCCTCATAAAATCAGTTGTAAAGTTTTCCTTTCCTTTCTATATCGCAGGATAATTTGAGGAGCATTGCCATTAACTCTTCTCTGAATGTCAGGAAGAATTCTGTGCTAAAACCATCTGGGCCTGGCATTTTTTTGGTTGGGAGGCATTTAATTACTGCTTCTATTTCACTAACGGTTATGGATCTGATTTAATTGCTTATCTGACCTTGAGTTAACTTTGGTATACCACATATATTGAGAAGATTATCCATTTCTATTTGATTCTTCAATTGCTGAAGTACAGGTTTTTTTAAAGTACATCCTTATGATTCTTTGGATTTCCTTGGCGTCTGTTGTTATGCACCCCTTTTTCCTCTAAGTTTGCCAATCCATATAATTTCTTTCTGTCTTTTAGTTAATTTGGCTAAAGGTTTGTCAATCATTTATTTTCTCAAAGAATCAACTTTTTGCTTCATTGATTCTTAGTAGTGATTTTTATTTGTTTGTTTCTATTTTATTGATTTTGTCACTGAGTTTGAATATTTATTGCCATTTATTCTTTTAGGGTGTGATTTCTTCATTTTGTTCTAGAGCTTTCATGTGTACTGTTAGGTTGCTAGTATGAAATTTCTCCAATTTCTTTATGTGGATACTTAGTGTTATGAACTTTCTCATTAGAACAACTCTCAGGGCAGCTCATAATTTTGGGTATATTGTTTTAATTTTTACTCAATTCTATAAGGTCTTTAATTTTTCTTAATTTCTATCTTGGCACATTTTTCATTCAATAGAGAGTTGTTTCGTTTCTGTTGTTCTGTTGTTACTGTTGTTGTTGATATCCAGTTTTAATTCATGGTGGTCAGATAGGATGCATGGTATTGTTTTAATTTTCTTTTATCTGTTGAGATTTCCTTTGTGTCTGAGTATATGGTCAATTTTGTAAAAAGTTCCATGATGTAGTGAGAAGAAGGTATACTCTTTTGTGTTTGGGAGAAATGTCCTATAAATATCTGTTAGGTCCATTTGGTTTGTGATGTTAGTTAGCCCCAGAATTTCTCTGTTTAGTTTTTTTCTGGATGATCCATCTATTGGCAAGGGTGTGTTACTGGCATATATGCATCTGAGTTTGGGTTGACTGTAATTTAAGGTGCTGATATCTGTTCTTGTCTTTGTTGGTTTTGTGTTGTTCCTTGATTTCTACTGCCCTTTCTGGTTCTTAGAATGGTGTGTGTTGCCTGATAAGGAATTCTTCTGGGATCCTACCAGTGTGGCCTATGGGGGTTCAGGGTCAAATATGTTTCTGGGCATTTGGAGCTGACCCTTATGAATGGGGGATGAGCTAGGAAGGAAGGGTGAGGAGATCCATAAGAGGGGAGAAAGCAGGGTGTTCCACCAGGATGTGCCTAGTCCCCTGGGAATGTGGGCAGAGAATGAGCAGAGGCCACAACAAGTAGTCTTTTACAGATCTGGGGATGAGGAAACTGGGGGTTGGATTTCGAGGAGAGGAGGGAGAATGAAGATCTGAAGCTTGCCTACTTGCTTTGCAGGGTTACCTGCTTCTCTGGCAGGCTTGACTGGCAGGTTCCCACGGAATGCTTGTATGGGGGATGGGAAAAGGATGAGTGGGGAGGAGATGATGACAGAGAAGGAAAGGCTGCAGCTAGGAGTAAGACTAGGTTATTGGATATGGAGGGGGAGGAGAAGGTGTGAAGATTTGGAGTTAACCAGTCTCTCTGGCCCTCTCTTTGTCATTTAAATATCATATATTTATGTATGACAATTTGAATGGTATATAAACAAAATTCATTATGTAAAAATGAAATAAAAATAGCTCAGTAATGCATTTGTTGAAAAATTACAGAATTTTAAAAACTATGTAGTTTCTGAAAGTATAAATCTAAAGCAACTCAGACCATTGTATTGGATCAAAGAGAAATGACCATTTTTATTTAATGTATTAGTATTCCAGTAGCAAGCACATAAAATAAATTCCTTAAAAGAAACATGATTTTTGGTAAATTTAAAATTTCTCCAAGCAATGTTGATAATACATAAAAATTATGACATAAAACTACTTATAGATTTTGTGAGCAACAATTAAGATATGATGCAAGTTCATATATTTCCATGTTGAATGGTTCTGAAAAATAACAAAAAGGAAAAGGACTCTTCTGACTTTTCTCAGTTTTATTCAGAAAAATTCTGGTAAGAAAGAAGAGGGGGGAAAGCTAGGATTCTATAATAAAAATGAGACATATAAGCCATTTTCTTAACTTCACACTGTTCAGGAGAGTGACAAAACACCAATTGCCACAAGATGGCCTGTCTTACAAATATGGAACATTTCCCACTGAAGTAGGTATCCAGGACATTCTGGGTAAGACAACCAAATCTGGTAGCATGTGAATGAAAATAGCAACCTTCCCCATCCTGAGTACTCATCCGTTGTGTCACTGACACATTGCAGAAAGGATGCCAGACCATCTCCTGGCATAAATATCATGTCTGTAGCCTGCTGTGAGATAAAAAACACCACTTACAGTATGTAGGGTTCCTTTGTTGGTGGCTTGCACTTGAGAGGAGGAAATAACATACCATTTGGTATCCTTTAGGGAGGTCTGTGAACAGACTTGTGCTGGGTTCTTGTGCTGCTTTTTCAAGCGGCTCGAGATGTGCATGTGCTTTATGCTGCAACATGCAAGTGGCACATAAACAAACCTGTGCTGGTTTCCAGGAAAAAGCAATTAGCATTTTAGGATAACCATCCCATTTGTCTCAACCCAAATGCTTTGGAAAATGAAGATTTGCTACTTGTTAGGGTGGCTGGTAATATAAATACTGGACCCCTAGAAGTGCAATCCACAAGCTCAAGATATGCTAGGGTGTGAAGTTAGAAACCAATAGCTGTTCTTCCTGTAGTCCTTCATCCTTGCTACTTCACTGCATTCCAGTTTGGCTTCCCCTTGCCAGAACGTGCACTTCCTTGCCTTTTCTGGCCTCTGAGATTTGCATTGCTCTCTCTTATGATAGGTTGGAAGTGATGGGAAATTAATGCCAGTTGCCTGCAGTGATAATTGGTTTGATATTGCACCGTGTATTGGCTGCCCTGGCTGTCTTGTTTCACTTTTGCGCTTCTCTATATGTTGTTTTCTCAGAGCAATTCTCAAATCAGTTGTGTGTGCTTGTGCCTATGTGTTCAGGTTTGCCTCTGGAGGAGCCCAATTATTTTCTCCTAGAAGCCCTAGGAACATGGGATTTTTGACAGGATTCAGGATGACAATGTTTCAGATATGTTAGAATACTGGATGAATGGAGCACACACTGGATGTCTTAGAAGTTATTTTTGCTGAGTTAACCACTATGTCCTTATAGTGTGTCTCTTTCCTCTATTGCTCAGATAAACCAGGGAGAAGTCCCAATTCCTCTAGATTCCTACAAGTTCTCTTGTGCTTAAAGATAAATAGGCTGCTTCCATATGATGATGAAACCACCGAGACACAAGAAACAAAGCAAGCATTTGAGAAAAAGCACTGAGGGAGGAAGCTGACTGTGCCTGGATAATATGAGTAGAGCTAAGGCTATGACGAACTTAATATTGATATATCTTATTTGGATGTACATTGTTACACTCTTTTCTTTCACCTAAGAGTGATGGAGGGACTTCTGGTTGCTTTGGTGCCTGTGGGTTTAAGAAGACATGTAATAGCTGTCCTTTTTGTGTCTGAATTACCTTTGCTGAAACATCATATCCTCCAGGTTCTTCATGCATATTATCAAACATAATAGGATTTCATTCTTATTATATTGGAGTACTTAACAATAATACATTGTATATTTTCAAATAGAAGAAAAGATTTTGAATGCTATACAATAAATGTAGGAAATTATGGCTATTCATTAGATCATGTATGCATGTATCAAAACATCATAATGTACTTCATAAATATGTCCAATTATGAGCCAACCAAAAAGTAAAATAAAACAGTGATGGGGGAACGGTTCTGGGAATAAAATCACTCATTCTAACTCCAACACTCATATAAAAGTCAGGCATGGCTATATGTGCCTTTTGGTGGTTTGAATAAAAATGGAAAGGGTTAGAAGGATTAGGAGGTTGGCCTTATTGGAGGAAGTGTGATTAGGATGTAGCTCTCAGCTACTGCTCCAGCATCTGCCTGAATGCCATTATGCTCCCCATCATGACGATGATGGACTAAACATCTGAAACTGTAAGCAAGTCCACAATTCAATGCTTTCTTCCACAAGAGTTGCCTTGATCATGGTGACACTTCACAGAAACAGAATAGTGACTAAGACAGAAGTTAGAACCAGGAGCCTGACCATGCTGTTTGTTGGAGAAATATTCCCATATTTCTTTGGGACTTTGAACTACAAAAGCAATTGGACACTTTAAATGGATCTTAATGGACCATCCTGATAAAAACACAGAAGACAGTGCTGAAAGCAATGCATTTTGAACAGCTCATGAAATTTCAAAGGGGAAGAGTATTAGTAAATGCCTAGAAACAATTCTTGTGACATTATGGCTGCTTTCATGTGTAGTAGAGACAATCAAATCTTGAAAGATTGCTGGACAGTCATTTTATCTGAAATGGTGAACTGGTCCAATGATAGACCCTGTCTCAGGGCAATAAGGCAAAGATCAATAAAAGAAGACAAGGCCTCGGCATTTGGGTGTCTGAGCTTGTACACACTCATGCGAATGCATAAACACCTCACACACAAATATACACACAAGTAAATAGATAAATAAAAAACATGAAAATGTGAAAGTAAGCATCTTCTTTATTACTAATATAATAAATGTTTACTGATCTCCACAAATGCTAAGAAGCAGGTATCATTCTTGGTCCCAGTTTTATGCATTGGTGAGGTTGAAAAACAAATGTGAGGATTCTTGACCTTGTGCTTACACCTAAAAGGGGAAAAAGGAATGGAAGTAGGGAGGGCTCATGGAAAGTTGATTGTAGAATTGGAGCCTCTTTATTTGGAGCCTGTGGCTTAAAGCTCTTGTCTTTTGTCATCACCCCCATTTTATGACTCAAGTACCCTCCTCTTTGAGTCCTCTGTCAACTAGCTGCCTTACTTTCTAGTATGCTGATCCTGTGGGGTCTGCCAGCTGAAACTCCATCATGGTTATGGCCAATAGCAGTCCCTCCTCAAGGTCTTTACTGCTAGCCTTCTCTTGGGCAACTTCTCTTCTTTCACTCCTCTGTAAACCTCAGTATCATGAAATACTGGATGATTGGGTGGATCCAGTCATTCTCCATCAGTTGCATTCCTGCTCAGCTTTTACCTTAGTAGGCTTCTTGGTTTCTGGCCACCCACACATCTGCTGTCTTTTAAGTGAGTGTATCTGCCCAGTTTTCTGTGACACAGAAATAAAGTAATATGATAATAGAAGCATAAATTCTTAGTGAAAAACCATTTGAGAGCCAGGCATGGTGATGCACATCTTTAATCCCAGTGCTGGGGGACAGGGCAGAGGCAGGCAGATCTCTGTGAGTTGGAGTTCAGCCTGCTCTATATAGTAAGTTCCTAACCAGTACTACACAGTGAGACCAGGGTTGGAGAGATGGCTCAGAGTTTAAGAGCACTGCTTGTTCTAGCAGAGGTCCTGAGTTCAATTCCTAGCAACCACATGGTGGCTCACAGTGAGACCCTATCTCAAAAACAAAAACCAAGCAAAACAGAAAACACTTGAAAGCAGAGGACATTCATGGTGGCCCTTCAAGTGTGGCTGTTGGTAAGAGGTAGAAAACAGATGCTCTCTAGCTGCATTGCCTCACACATGACACTCAGCCATTATAGAACTCAGTTTATTCAAAACTGCTGCTGGATGAACTGTTTCAAAACTGCCTTCTGTGCTCATACAACTTATGAACTACAGAATGGTAATGAGTATCTCCAGAGCACTCACAAAAGTCTCCTGGTGTGTCTCTTGATTTGGCCGGTGGTTGCTTAGATTGTTTACTTTGTACAATGTCAGTGGATTGTATCCTTACAATTTGTACACTTGTCTTTGTGGGTTTTAGTCTGTAGTTGAAAAATTTCATAAGCCAAAAAGCCCCTCAAATTATTCCATGCAATAGAAACAGAAGGAACATTGTCAAATTCATTTTATGAGGCTATAGTTACCCTGACACCCAAACCACACAAAGACAAAACTAAGGAAAGAGAATTGCATACCAATTTCCCTAATGAACGTAGAGGCAAAAATACTCAATGAAATACTGGCAAAAAATTCAAGAACACATCAGAAAAATCATCCACTGTGACCAAGTAGGATTCATCCTAGAGATTGCAGGCATTGTTCAACATACAAAAGACCATTAATGTAATCCATCATATAAACAAACTGAAGGAAAAACACATGGTAATCTCACTAGATGCTGGAAAAGCTGTTGACAAAATTCAACACCCCTTCATGATAAAGGTCTTGGAGAGAATAGGCATACAAGAAATATACCTAAACATAATAAAGGCGAATACAGTAACCCAACAGTCAACATCAAACTAAATGAGAAGAAACTCAAATCAATCCCACTAAAATCAGGAACAAAACAAGACTGTCCACTCTCTCCATATCTATTCATCATAGTACTTGAAGTTCTAACCATAGCAATAAGACAACAAAAGGAGATCAAGTGTATACAAATTGGAAAAGAATTTTCCAAACTCTTACTATTTGCTAAAGATATGATACTTTACATAAGTGACCACAAAAATCCTACCAACGAACTCCTACAACTGATAAATACCTTTTGTAATGTGGCATGATACAAGATTATTTAAAAAATCAGTAGCCCACATATATAGAGATGACAAAAAGACTGAGAAGGAAATCATAGGAAGAACACCCTTTACAATAGCTACAAATAATATAAAACATCTTGGGGTAACTCTAACCAAACAAGTGAAAGACCTGTAGAACAAGACCTTCAAGTCTTTAAAGAAATAAATTAAAGAAGATACCAAAACAAAAAAAAGGAAAGATCTCCCATGCTTAGGGTAGATAGGATCAGCATAGTAAAAACGGCAATCCTACCAAAAGTAAACTACAGATTCAGTGCAATCCCCATCAAAATCCCATCACATTTCTTCACAGACCTTGAAAGAACAATACTCAACTTCATATGGAAAAACAAAAGTCCCAGGATAGCCAAAACAATCCTGTACAATAAAGGATCATCTGGGGACATCATCATGCCTGACTTCAAGCTCTACTGTAGACCAATAGTAATGAAACCAGCTTGGTATTGGCATAAAAACAGATAGATGGACCTTGACCCTGATATTAACCCACATACCTATGAATACCTAATTTTTGACAAAGATGTTAACATATAAAATGGAAAAGGCATATTCAACAAATAGTGCTGGTATAACTGGCTGTTAACATGTAGAAGAATGCAAATAGACCCACATCTATTCCCGTGCACAAAATCCAAGTCCAAATGGACCAAAGACCTCAATATAAATCCATCCACACTGAACTTCACAGAAGAAAAAGTGGGAAATACATTTGAATACATAGACACAAGAGACCACTTCCTAAACAAAACAACAGTAGCACAGACACTGAGAGCAACAATAATAAATAGGACCTCCTGAAACTGAGAAGCTTCTATGAAGCAAAGGACATGGTCAAAAAAACAAAATGGATGGGGAACACGGCGAGGGGGGGTAGTGGGACCTGGGAAGAGTAGAGGGGGTAGAGAGGAGGGGAGTTGGTCATGGGGGAACAGGAAGTTGAGGGGGTGGGGGTAAAATAGGGGGAAGAGGGAATCATAGGATCGAAGACAGATCAGGCACCAGAGTGACCTCGAGTGATCTAAAGGTATAACATCAATTGGCAAGCTAAGCAATGGTGGAAGGACCACCTCGAATGCCCATTCCTGATAATGAACTTGATGTCTATAACCATCCGGGAGCCTTCATCCTGTGACTGATGGAAGCAGAGGCAAACACACAACTAAGCACTGAACTGAACCCAAGGAACCCAGTGACAGAGAGAGAGGAGTGATGAGCAAATTGGCAAAGAATGGGCTGGCAAAACCAGCAGAGACAGCTGATCTGAACAGGGGAGTGCTCTTGGACCCCAGACCAACAGTGGGGAGGCCAGAATGGGACTGATCTGGACCCCCCAAATGTGAGTGTCAGTGAGAGGGCCTGGGCAACCTATGGGGCCCTGAGCTGTGGATCAGTGTCTATCCCTGGTGTGCAGTCTGTCTTCATGTGCCTATAGCACAGGGAGAGATGCTCTCTCAGCCTGGACTCTTAGGGGAGTGCCTTGACCCTACCAAGGGTAAGGTGATAGACTCTGGATGTCCCCTATGTGGAAGGATTTGGCAATGGGGTGGGAGGGAGGGTGGAAGGGGAGTGCGGGAGGAGGGGAGGGAGAGGGAACTGGGATTGACATGTAAAACAAGCTATTTAAAATTGAAATAAAAAATGATAAAAAAAACGGCTCTCTACAGAATGGGAAAAGATCTTCATCAACCCCACATCTGGCAGAAGGCTAATCTCCAAAATATACAAAGAACTCAAGAAGAGTGCCCTTCGGTCCCTGCCCTTTGCTTGAGGTGAGTGGGGGCCCTGCTCTGAGACCCAACTCCGTACATCCCCCTGCTTCAGTCTCCCTGGGTGTTTTCTGTGCCTAGAGAGGACCCACCCTGTCCAGAAGAATCACATTGAGTCTGGATACACCTCAGTCTTCAGTGCCCTCCAGTCCCTACCCTGTGCTTGAGCCCCTGACCTGGGCTTGAGTCTTCAGCCCCCTCCAGCCCCTACCCTGTGCTTGAGTCTTCAGCCCCCTCCAGCACTCTTCCTGAGCTTGAGTCTTCAATCCCCTCTGGTCTATGCCCTGTGCTTGAGAGTCTCTCAGACCCACCTGCATCCATCAGAGTATTGGACCTGTTTGAACACACGGAAAGAGATCCTTAGACCCAAACCCACCAGGAGAGGAAAAGACCCCATGAGCTCCCACTTAAAGAAGAGATGGGAAGACGGCAATATAAAAACATAGCCAACAACAGAAGAACAAGTATGATACCACCAGAATCTAGAATCTCTACACCAGCAAGACCTGAACATACCAACACAAATGAAACAGAAAAGAATGACCTTCAAAACAATCATATGAAAGTGATAGAGACTCTCAAAGAGGATATTAGAAAATCCCTTAAGGAAATGGAAGGAAACACAAACAAAAAAAAAACTGAAAGAAATCAACAAGTCTCTTAAAGAAAGAAAGCAAGCCAAGAAAAAACAATCAAACAGATGAAGGAAACAATTCAAACAGTTCAAGACCTGAAAACTGAAATGGAGAAAATAAAAAAACACAAACTGAGGTAATGCTGGAAATAGAAAATCTGAATAAGCAATCAGGAACTTTTGCTAGCATAACTAACAAAATACAAGAGATGGAAGACAGAATCTCATGCATTGAAGATAAACTAGA
Source organism: Mesocricetus auratus (assembly GCF_017639785.1). NCBI lineage: Eukaryota > Metazoa > Chordata > Mammalia > Rodentia > Cricetidae > Mesocricetus > Mesocricetus auratus. The sequence continues at coordinate 19,268,756 of NW_024429188.1, forward strand.
GGAAATCCACAAAAGAAAGTCTTAAATCCAACAAATCCTTAACACAAAATATCCAGGAAATTTGGGACACCATGAAAAGACCAAAACTAAGAATAATATGTATGATAGATCCATGTCTATCGTCATGCACAAAACCTAAGTCCAAATGGATCAAAGACCTCAAAATAAGTCCAGCCACACTGAAACACTTAGAAGAGAAAGTAGGTGGTACCCTTGAACAAATTGGTACAGGAGACTGCTTCCTGAACATAACACGAGTAGCACAGACAGTGAGACAATTAATACATGGGACCTCCTGAAACTGAGAAGCTTCTGTAAGGCAAAGGACACAGTCAACAAGACAAAGAGGCAGCCCACAGAATGGGAAAAGATATTCATTAACCCTCACATCTGACAGAGGGCTGATCTCCAAAATTTACAAAGAACTCAAGAAGCAAGGCTCCAAAACACCAAAGGATCCAATTAAAAAGTGGGGTACAGAACTAAATAGAAAATGTTCAATAGAGGAGTCTAAAATGGCTGAGAGGCACTAGAGAAAGTGCTCAATATCCTTAGCCATCCGGGAAATGCAAATCAAAACAACTCTGAGATACCATCTTACTCCTGTCAGAATGGCTAAAATCAAAAACACTAATGACAGTTTATGCTGGAGAGGTTGTGGAGAAAGGAGGAATTCTCCTTCACTGCTGGTGGGAGTGCCAACTCAAACAGCCACTTTATAAATCAGTATGGAAATTCCTCAGAAAAATGGGAATAAGCCTACTACAAGACCCAACAATTCCACTCTTAGGCATATACCCCAAACATGTACATTCATATATTAAGTACATCTGTTCCACTACGTTCATAGCAGCATTATTTGTAATAGCCAGAATTGGAAGCAGCCTAGATGCCCCTCAACTGAACAGTGGATAGAGAAAATATGGTACATTTACACAATGGAGTACTATGCAGCAGAAAAAAGCAATGGAATCCTGAAATGTGCAGGCAAATGGATGGCACTAGAAGAAACCATCCTGAGTGAGGTAACCCAATCACAAAAAGACAAACATGGTATGTTCTCACTCTTATATGGATTTTAGACATGGATCAGTGGTTTGCCAGCCTACATTCCCACCACCAGAGAGTGTGGGAAGCAGGGAGGTCCCTAAGATAGATATGCATGGTAACGTGGAGAAGGGTTATGGGATGAGATCTCCTAATTGGATTGGGAGCAGTGTGGAGTGGAGAACAGAAGGAGATGGGAGAAAGAGAGGAGGAAAAGAGGAGGGGAGAGGAGGACATGGGAGAGCAGGAAGGTTGAGCCAGGGTAAGAATACAGTAGAGAAGGATGTGAGATACCATAATAGAGGGAGCCATTATAATTTGGAGGAGAGATCTGGCACTAGTGAGATATTCACATATCTACAAGAATGACACCAACTGGCATCAAGACTACCTTAAATGCCCTCCCATGATAATGAGATTGATGACTACATTATATGACATCCTAGAACCCTCATCCAGTGGCTGATGGAAGCAGAGGCAGACAGCCACAGCTAAAAACCAAATTGAACTTCTGGAACCCAGTTGCAAAGAGGAGTGATGAGCAAAGGAATCAAGATCAGCTGGCGAAAGCCACAAAGGCAGCTGACCTGAACAAGGGGGAGCTCATGGACCCCAGACTGATGACTGAGAGGCCCACATGGGACTGATCTAGACACTCCCACCAACCTGGGTGTCAGAGAAGGTGCCTTGTCAATCTGTGGGACCTTGGAAAGTAGAGTAGTATTTATTCTTGGCATACAAATAGACTCTGGGAGCCCATCCCACATGGAGGGATGCTCTCTCAACCTTGGCACATCAGGGAGGACCTAGGCCCTGCCCAGGATGATGTGACAGACTCTGAAAATCCTTCATGGAACCCCTTACCCTCCCTGGGGAGCAGAGGGGGGATGGAGTGGGGTGGGGGCTGGGAAGATTAGAGGGTCAGGGAGGAGGAGGGGAGGTAGAGGGAACTGAGAGTAACATGTGTAAAAAGTTAAATAAAAAAGAAAAAAATTAAAAAAAGAACTCCAGAAATTACACATCAAACTACCAAATAATCCAATTTACAAATGGGGTACAGATCTAAACAGAGAATTCTTAACAGAAAACTCTCAAATTGTGGAAAGCCACTTAAGGAAATGCTCAGCTATCAGGGAAATGCAAATCAAACTACTTGAGATTCTATTTTACACCTGTTAGAATGGCTAAGATAAAAAAAATGCCAATGACAGCTTATGTTGGAGAGGATGTGGAGAAAGGGTAACACTTCTCCATTACTGTTGGGAGTGCAAACTTGTACAGCCACTGTGGAAATCAACATGACAATTTCTCAGAAAATTAAGGATCAACCTACCTCAAGACCCTGCAATACCACTGTTGAACATATACCCAAAGAAGGCACATTCCAACCACACGGACATTCGCTCAACTATGTTCATAGCAACATTACTTGTAATAGCCAGATCCTGGAAACAATCTAGATGCCCCTCAACTGAAGAATAATTAAAGTAACTGTGGTATATTTACACAACGGTGTACCACTCCGTGGTAAGAAACAATGACATCCTAAATTCACAGGCAAATAGGCAGAATTAGAAGAAAACATTCTGAGTGAGGTAACCCAAAACCAGAAAGACAAATATAGTATGTACTTACTCATAAGTGGGTACCAGACATAAAGCAAAAGATACCCAACCTACAATCCATAACCCCAGAGAAGCTAGAACCCTTTTCCAGTAACAGATGGAAGCAGATGCAGAAATTCACAACTAACCAATGTGCCCAGGTCCTGGGGTACAATCAAAGTGAGGGATGAGTGATAATATGAACAAAGGTGTCAAGACCATGATGGAGAAACCCACAGAATCAGCTGATCTGAGCTAATGAGAGTTCACAGATTCAGGTCTGACAAATGGGGACCCTGCATAAGACCAACTAGACTCCCTTAATTTAGGTGACAATGGTGTGGCTGGGACAATATATGAGGACACTGGCAATGGGTCCAAGATCTAATTCTAAGGCAGAAATTGACTTATTGGAGTCTGTTCTATATGGAGAGATACCTTGTTCAGCCTAGACACAGGGGTGTGTGGGGTAGAGAAGTGCCTTGGTCCTCTCTCAACGAGATGATGGGACAGACTTAGTAGTCTTCCTAGGGGAGGACTTACCCTCCCCAAGGAGCAGATTGGAGGTGGTGTGAGGAGAAGTTGGGGAGATGGGAGGAGAGGAGGGAAGGGGAACTGGGATTGGAATGTAAAAATAAATTAATAAAAGTATAAATAGTAAAAAAAGTGTAATGTCAGTGCCACACCCTTCCATAGAGCAGCCTGAGAAAGTGAAACTTGTTCCATCCCAGATGCTCAAGGCAGAAAGGAGGAGCTGGACATGTGGACAAGGTTTTGCATCCATAATGTGAAGATGAAGCTAGAAAATAGCCATCCATAATGGGAGGTTGATGGGAGTTGACAATCAGTAAATCTGTCTGTTTTTGGTTGTTGAATAAAGCACTGTTGGCCAATAGGGAAGCAAGACAGGTGGGACTAGGAGTTGAGTAGGTTTCTGGGAAAGAGAAACACAGGGAGTCATGATGTAGCCTCCAGAGGAGTAAAAGGTCCGGGCCCTTTCTCCAGTAAGAGAAATACTTAGATTAACAATTACGGGGTAAATTCTTAAGTCGGAGATAGCCAGTAAGAAACCAAGCAAACTGCCAACAGCTTCATAATCAATACTGTCTTGTGTATTATTTGGGGACTGCAATTGTGGCAGGGCCCAGGCGGATGGCAGGGCAGGCTGCACTCTACAGTAGGTGGTCATTTCCCAGACCACTGATAGTGGCTATTAGAAGAGTGGTTTAGTAATAGAATGTGAGTTAAAATACTTTTAATACTTGTGAGCTAAGAAGAGTAAGCACCAAGGGTGTTTTCTGCATGGCCTTTTTCTACAACCATTGACTCTGAGGACCCCAAGAACAAGGAAAGAGCTTGAATGTCAGAGGTAGGCAGTAAGAGACTACCAGATAACAGTGCCTGGGCTTTGGAGAGGTTTTGGCTGTGAAGAATAAATAATGAGTGGGTTAATCCACTGAGATTCTTATGTTCCCATACAAACATGGTATCAGGGATGGAAAAGAGGCCCATAATATTTTTGAAGGCTCTTTGTAACTGTATCTTTTGCAAGTCTTGCCAACCAGAGACTTGTACTTACATAGGAAGTGCAATTCCTAGATATTATAAGCACAGAGATGAGCTACTGACCTTTTCACACATAATTAAGCATTTGCTAGAATCATGTGACTTTTTAAAGATAGGGATCCTTGTAGTGACAAGGGACGTTGGTACTCAAAATCTAGGAAAGCCCTGATTACAGATACTGAATTGGGCTGGACATACTTGCACTTCGGCATTTTCTAAAATATTAGACAATCACCTGTGTCTGTGATACAAGTTTTATTGGCAGAAACTCCAGTTTTTCTTTTGGAAATCCTGTCAAAAAAGGAAGTAGCCTTTATTCATAGTTATTTGACCTATCTAAACAAGACGGGTTTTCTATAGTGGAAACTTTAAAGAAGTGACATGTAACACTATGATTTCTTTATAATGATGATATTGAGAAAGAGCCATAATGGTGCCACTTTATTAGTTCATGCTACACAGCCACAATTTAGGTACCATGAAAATGCCTGCTGGTATTGAACTGCCTGAGTTTCAATCCTGTCTCTACTAGGTCACAGTCAAGTAATCTTGGTTAGCTGAATTAATTTGCATACATATCTATGTATAAGCAGGAGAGCACTGCACATATCTCTCAGTGTTTGGAGGGTTAAATTATTTAAAACAGGTTAAAGAGTTGGAAGAATGCCTACCATGTAGAAACCCTTCAACACATGTCAGCTACTAGAGCTGCAATGTTTTGAGACCCTGAATTGTCTGTAGCATATTTGAATTTATGTCAGAATACAAGAAGAAACCAAACAGTTGCCTCTCTGGATAAGATCTGGAGTCCTTGGTGTTTCCCCCAAAGAACATTAAGGCAACCACATGAGCCTAGTGCTTTAGAGAGAGTTTAGAGGCTTCTCTTTGACATCAAGCTCTACTTGAATTAATAGCATTCAAACATAAGAAATTGAGAAATAAAATATATGTCAAGAATTTCAAGCACCATTTGAGTTAATAACTCAACTTTAGCAATTTTGCGTATATTCTAATGTATTTTATTTTTATCTAATAAAATTCTAAATGGCACAAAGATTCCTTTGAACAACAAACTATAATGCTGTATTGGATTATAATCCAAAATATAAATTAATATTCCTGAGTCTGGACTGGTATAAATGATTGAAAAACATATCAATAAATGAAAGAGGTAAATCTCTCATGTATAAGAATTTCAAATAAATTATGCAGCTATTCTGCCCTCAAAGAAGGTGGAGCACAACTCACCACTTTAAAGTGTGGATTGCACAGTGGATTCTTTCCATAGAGCACAATAGAGAAAGAGGAGAGATAAAACTTTAGAATGAAAAATCCTAACAAATGCTACACTGATCAAGGGGCCAATGCCAGTAACAGCAGTCATAAATCATATTGAGAATATATTCTTCATATACTATGATAAAAATAACAGTTTTGTGATATTTCTCACCCAAACCTGAAGCTACAGTTTAGCTTTGAGAAAAGCATCAACTGAATTGAAGCAAAGCCTCCAATATAACTGACCAGCACTCCTTATAACTATCAAGGTCATAAAAAACAAGGAGAGTCTGAAAAACTTCCACAGCCAAGAGGAGCCTAAAGAGATTTGACAACTGAATAGGATCTGGTGTTTTGATGACCAGAAAAATGATACTAAACAAAAACTAAGGAAATCTAAGTAAATTATGATATGATGGCTAATCGTTTTTTCTTTTATTATTGTTATTGGGGAAAGGGATCATAAAGGGGGAAAAGGGAGGGGGTAGACAGGTCTCTGGGGACAGGAGCAGTAGGAGAGAGGAAAGAGGGATAGAGAGAGGAGGGAGCAGGGAGAAGGAGAGAGGGAGAGAGTGGGAAACGGATAGAGGGAGATACAGAGAGATGGATAGAAGGAAAGGGAGAGAAGGAATGAGAGAAAGGAAGGAAGGAAGAAAGGAAGGAAGGGAAGAGAGAGACAGAGACAGAGACAGAAAGAGAAGGAAAGAACGAAAGAAAGAAAGAAAGAAAGAAAGAAAGAAAGAAAGAAAGAAAGAAAGAAAGAGCATGATGGCTAATCTTGACTGTTTACTTTAGGGAACTAGAATCACCATAGAGACAATCTCTGGGCATATGTTCAATTTTTTTGTCTAGATTAGATTATTCGACGTGGGAAAATTGAATATAAAGGAGAAAGTAAGCTGAGCACTGGTATCCATCGCTCTCTACTTCCTGACTGTGGACACAATCTAATCAGTCACGTCAGGTTCCTGCTATCATTTCTCTGCCTTTATAGACTACACCCCCCCCAACAAAATATACCCTTGCTTTCTTAAGTACTTTTGTCGGGGTATTTTATCACAGAAACATGACAAGTGATTAACACAGATAGACTGCTGTTAATAAGACTATCAAATGTACTATACCAGCTTAAGGGGCCTGTAGTGGGAGAAGCTGTGTAAAAGAGTGGGAACAGTTTTACTATCTGTTCATTTTTCTGGAAATCTTAAACTGTATTAAAACATAAAGCACAATCAATTTTCTTTAGCCACATTAGTTATGTTTTATGACATCATCAAGAACACTAGGTTAGTAAATGCTGAATTATTTACCCTGGCTAGAGCCTCTAAGGAAATCTAAATTATGGTATGATCTTGATTGCCCACCTGATGGAATTTTGAATCACCATGGAGACAGCTCTGGGCATATTTGTAAGGGATCATCTAGATTAGGTTAATTGAGGGAGACCCACCCTGAGTGTGAACAGTACTGTTTTATGGGCAGCAGTCCTGAATTGAATGAAGAGAAAAGAGAGCTATTTCCACTAGCAAATACCTTTTAAATATGCTTTTGAATTAAGTATGGGCTGCATTTAATATATATATATATATATATATATATATATAGTTGTCTCATTAACATTGAACTCATAGATAACAGCTGTAACTCCTGATTGTCTGAATTTTATTGATCATGTCTTTTCTCCAGAAGGCACACTACAGGCTCCCTTGTAGCTACTGCAGAGCTTGACTGAGAATTTGCAAAAATTGTGGCTATAAGTAGACCACCAGAAGGATCCTTATTTACATCCTGAGTGCTAAAACAAGAAAGAGCTTTACCTTGTTTGACCTTAGCAAGGAATGTGTGCATTGGGCAGTTCAACTTAAAAATGGTATTGGTGTATATTCATTGTATGCAGTGATAGATTCTATAAACATTTTCATTGAAGTATATCATGTACTTTGACCATATTCATATCCTGCATATTCATTCCCCACTCACACTAGCCCCTTCCTTCTTCCCCAAAGCATTGCATCTGCTTTCCTATCTCATGTGTGTGCTTTTTATTTACTTATTTATTTAAAATCTCAAACCTACAAAGGAGAGAAAACATGAAATATTTCTTTCTGAGCCTAGCTTATTAAACTTAATATGCTGATCTTCAGTAAATGACATAATTTCATTCTTTATAGTAGAATAATACTCCACTGTGTGTGTGTATATATACATATGTGGTGCGTGTGTCTTTATCCATTCAGCTGTTAACATATATCTAGGCTGTATACTTTAGCTATCCAACAAAGGCTTGTGAGGATGTGGGAGAAAGAGAACAGTATACACTGCAGGTGGAAATGTAAATTAGTCTAGCCCCTGTGGAAACTGGTATGGGATTTTCTCAAAAATCTAAAACTAGAACTATTATCTGACCAACTGCATTAGTTAGGGTTCTTTAGAGGAACAACGCTGATAGAATGAATATTTTACAAAAGGGAAGTTATTAGATTGGCTCACTTCATTGGGGCTGGGTAATCCAGCACAGGTTGTCTGCATGCTATAACAAAATTACAGTTATGAAGTAGCAACGAAAATAATTTTATTGTTGGAGGCCACCACAACATGAGGAACTGCATTAAAGGGTTGCATAATTAGGAAGACTGAGAACCTGGGAGCTGCTCAGTCTGTAAGGTTTGATGCCTCAGCAGTCCCAAACTGGTTCTGAGAGTCTGGAGAATCTGTAGAGAGCAATAGTTAGTCTTCAGTCCAGGCTGGGTTCTGATGGCAATGAAAGACAGCAGCACCAAGAACTGGATAGACAGGTTTATCAATAAGAAGAAAATGCAGCCAAGCAAATTCATGCCTTTTCTTGGACCTCTTTACTCCTGGGCTGCTACCAAAATGTGCTATTCACTTTGGGAGAAGGTCTTCTTCCCTCAGTTAATTCTTCCTGGAAATGCCCTCAAACTCACTCAGAGCTCCATTTATTTATTTGTTGATTCCAGATCCAGTGACGTTGACAACCAATATTAACTATTGTATTCAATATACTACTCCTGGGTATATACTTGAAGAATAAAATTCATAGTTCTGTGAATGTGTATTCCCACAGATAGCCATACTAATTTTGGGGTTACAATTGAATTTTAATGAGCAGAAAAATTCACAAATGCACATTACATCAATAATAAGAATCAACTGTATGTTCATTTTTACAAAACTTTGATCTGTCATTCTTTAATTTATCTCTCTAAATTTTATTTACTCGTTTGTTTCTGTTTATGTATTTGACTTGTTTTTTTGTGTGTGTTGTCCAATATGATAGCCATTGAGCCACTTGTGATTTTTTTTTTGGTTCTCGAATGTTGCTAGGCTAAATTGAGATGTGCTGTAAGAATAAGCATCATGTCTTGGAGATTTCACACAAAATAATGTAAATTATCGCATTAATGATTTAATATGATTATAAACTGAAATGTCAATACTTTAATATACTTGTTTGACTAAAGCACATCATTAAAGTTCCCTTCAACTGTTTCTTTCAACTCTTCTATGTGGCTACTAAATCCCAAAATTGTACCTGTGACTTGCATTTTATTTCTTCTGGGCACTGCCAAACTGTATGATCTCAGGGGAAAACCAATTTTAGGTAAATGTTAGCAGCACAGGAAAGAACATAAAACTGTAGAATCATTTTCTTCTCTTAGAAGCCACTCTGGAGATCCACCATGGAGGGCCTCCCCCCTCCCTGGGGATCGGATTGGAGATTGGGTGGGGGACTGGGGGTTCTGGTGCGGAGGGTTGGGGAGGAGGGGAGGGAGAGGGAGCTGGGATTGACATGTGAAACTAGCTTGTTTCTAACTTAAACAAAAATAATAATAAAAAAGAAGCCACTGGGCGCCCTCATTTTAGACAGCTAAGGCACAAGAAGGTAAAGGATCTTGTCTAAGTTTGCCCAGCCAGTTAGTGGTAGAGCATCACTTTCCAGTTTGCAATGTCTTTCCCTTCACTCTTCTTTCTTATGTGCCCCCTCCTCACCAATAACTCAAAGTCTGTGGTCTTTGAGAGAAAAATCAACACTGACTGCTCCAGAATTTTTAAGAAGACCATTTCATGAAGTCTGACTACGTTTCTGTAAGTAGGGCTGCTAGTGTTAGCAAAACAACAAACACAAAAATACAAACTTCTCTATGATAATTTGCATTTCAGACAATGTATAACATGTGAGTATTTTCCAAATATGTCATGAGATATGTTTTCACACACACACACACACACACACACACACACACACACACACACACAATGCCTTGTTTATGTGAAAAGAAACTGGGTATTCAGGTTTTTAGTATTAAGTCTATCCCATGCCGTATTTGGGATCACACACTGAAATGCATGTGCTGTTAATCTGAAATGTAAACTTAACCAGTACCCTGTATTTAGTATGGCAGCCCTTCCATGAAGCCTTTAAGAAGAGAATATTTTCACTGATTTCCTCCAGGCACTCATCTTCCGTGTTCCTCCAAGGAGGAACCAGAGTGAGTCATTCATGAGCTCTGTAATAAAATCCGGAACCTCCAGCCCTGCCTTTCCATCTGCAGGCTATCTCAGCTGTCACTGCTATCTTTCCAAACAGCCAAATTCCCCGGGAATCAAGCTGCAGATCTCAACTGGCCCTCCCAACCTTTATAATCAATTTGAGTTGGGCAAGATGCCAGCTATAAAAAATTACACAGAACCAACTCTTGTAACTATGGAGATAAGAGGGAAGGAATAACCCAAGGAAGCCGGCAAGCTTCCCTCTGCATTACAGAAGCTCTTAAATGGAGCAGACAGCAATCAGCACAAACATATCAGCTATTTCCTGAACATGTATACATAGCAAAGAGAACAAGGCAAATGTTAGCCAAATTGTACATGGCATGATTCTTTCGTTTATAATCATTATGTTGTTGTATACTACGCGGGGAGGTGATGGAAGTGGTCCCGGGTGCAGGCAAAAAGGGGAGACAGGCAATAAGGGCTTCATCTCCTTATATAATTTGAAAACAATAATAAAACTGACTAAAAGTTGCTCTGCTTTTTATTACCACAATGTTCTGGTGATTCTAAACAATGTCATTGATAAATACGCCTCCCAATGCACACACACTCCCTCCCCAACCCAGACTCTTTTTATTTTAAGGAATGCCATCAACCCTCTTTTTTCTTTTTAAAGAAAACTGCTTTATGGAGCCTTTCTTTCTTGTTGTTTTTGGAGGCCTGTAGGAGATGGAAAGCAGGAGAGAAGAGCTGGATGGAGATCGAGTGTTTAAGCAATCAAAACTGCAAGAGCTATGAATTTCAATGAGTGGAAACTTTTGTCTTGTATAAGATTGTGTCTTGAGGCTTCCAAAGAGGGAAAAGCAATATTATAGTGAAAGGAGCACCAGGAGTCCAGTGACTTGGATTCAAGGTGGGGTTTTGTATCTTCATAGGTATGCACGTCCTGTGAGTAGATACTCTAGTCACTCTTATTATTTCCTTCACCTATTTATCTCATACAGCTGAATGAGAAACATATGAAAGCATTTGCAAACTAGAAAGTGTTTTACTTTGGTAAATAGCAATTCATTTTAACAGAGACCAAAATAACAGTAGCTCAGACAAAACAGTCTAGTTGGGAATATGTCCATATTTGCAGGCTGTTGATAGAGTAAGATAACCTTCCTCTGGGAAGTCATCTAAGGACCCTGGCTCTTTGTTATTGTCCTATTATCTTATAGAGTGTCTTGAAGATGGAAATTCAGCTACTATCTAGCATGGCCCATTCTTACCCACTAGGCGGAACAAACAAATAGAGGAGCAGTTTCCTTTAAGAGCATGAACAGCCATTAATAACATCACTTCTAATACCCTTTTATTGGTTGAAACTTAGCCACATGTTCTCTCATTGCTGCCATGGAGGCTGGGAAATGTAGTACCTAGCTGGGCAGCCATGTGTACAGCTAGATTCTGAAGATCCTATTTCTGTAAGTTCAGAATAAATGTAGTGTGACATTGAGATAGTGTACATCAGATTGTTTGTTTTCAAGGAATGAAACAAGATGAAAAGCTACACATTTCCTACATGGTTGATAAATTTTGGGAACACGTTAATGTAAAACTTCCAAATTTGAATGGACAAACAGATTCTTACAGCAGTGGATTTCAAAACAATTTCATCTAGGGTCTTTCTGTGACTTTCCCTCAGATTTTGCTGAGTTTAGATACATCTTATAAGTACATCCCTGTGCTTCTTGGTGACTAGGCCCAAATTGCAGGAGAAATGTGGAAATGAGACCACCCTGCCATTGTTCTGACTCTTTCCAATCACCTGGGGAATTTTAAGTGAGAGAATGGTACATCATTTGGTTAGTAATGATCATCCTTGAGGCCTCGTGTCACTGACTCCATAATTAAACCCAGACCATTAGCTCTAACCCACTGCATCCACATCAATTATGTCAGTTTGGATAGCAGCCACAGCAACCCTTCTTTCCTGTCTTTGCCTGCCTGGCAATGATATAGGCCAAGTTCCACCAGTATTGTTGGAGTTACCATGGCCTTTACAAGTGTCAGATCAGCAAGATTACAATACCATGATGGAACAGAAGCACTTATTCTTTCCCATGCTGATTAAAAGATAATTTAACCTCTTCCAAAGGTGGTCTAGGCAATCCCCAGCAGCACTGACATTGTGTTAATGTGAAATTGCTCTCCAGAGTGACAAATTGGCCTTCTGAGACCAGTATGAAAGCCCTCTTTACTGAATGGCTCAAGCTTAAAGAGCAAACTTGGTTTCATCACCCTCTACCCCTTCAATTAAATCTGCTTGGGGTGACGCACGGCATCTGAAACCCTGGCACTGTGAAGACTGAAATGCACACCAGTAGCCTGCTCAGTAGTGCTAACTAGACCAGCACATGCTGCTTTCTCCAAAGTGCTAGGTCAAAGTGCTATAGCTTAGTAGTAATGGGGCTGATTAACACTCTGTTTCTTAGAGACAAGAAATGCAATTGATCACAAGAAAGGAGAGAAGAAACTCAAAGGGTCCCAGAAGGCAGAGAGAGCTTTTGTGTTCACTTACCCCAATATTTTCATGCTTTTATGGAGAAACTGATGCCCCTGAAAATGAAATACATTGGTTAGATATGCAGAATTCTGAGGCTGCAGAGATGAACGAAAAACCTTTTGTGACACAATCTCCCTGATTTTTTACCTGCCTCTGTTTATCCTGTTAGCTAACTACACACCAGCTGTTACATCATCCGCAGATACTCATTCTACTTGTGTTACTTTCCTTGTAATGAGAGGATTTGTCTTGCTTGAGAATAGGAGGCCATCTTCCTATGTAGCTATGAGACATAAATCTCAATCCACAAATTCATGTGAGTAAGAAACATTGAAATGTCTTAGTTTTCAAAATATCCCCTACCATATTCCTGCCAAGCAGGAGGGAAATTCAACCACAGACATTCTTAAGCCTTTTCCCTTGTTAACTAGGGTGTGCCTTGGATCTGCATGCCAGCTAGTGCTAAGACATGAGGCAAGTCCTGGGGATCTCAGGCAGATAGATCACAGAGCTACCACCACAATGGGTTTCTTTAGCTTTTTAGACACTTCAGGTTATTGGCCCCAGAAGAGACCAAGTAAGCCCTGGCTGCTGGGAGCATAATGCTTGGCTAGCCTCCAACCCTCATCTCAATGTCCACCAATTTTTCCTGAAAAGATCAGTATGCAAAATGTAGATACCTGAGGCTCTCCAGGCTTTCAGGCTCATCCCTCCTGTTTCCAGTTAGAATTTCTTTTTAGAGAAATTCTTACCTCAATTCTCTAAGACACCACTATAATTTTTGAGGGGGGTGAAGTTTTGGAACCAAAATCCAGGAAGAGAAATATTTTGTAGGCAAGTAACTTTTACTCTGTCCAACTCCAAACTTTTGCCAGGGAAAGAAAGCAGAATCAGATAAGAAAAGGGAAAACATGCAGGGAGAGGAACTATAAATTATTTCCCCCAAATTTCGGTCAGACATGGCATTGCATGCCTATAATTCCAGAACTTTGCGAGGTGGAGAAGGAGGATCAGGAGTTCAAGGCTTGCCAGACCGGGCTATATGAGACACTGTCTTAAAAAAGCCATGTAAAAAGTTATATAGTTGTCTCCCCTTATCTTCTATTTTACTTTCCACAAGTTCAGTGACTAAGAAACTATCGTAAGAAAATATTAAATTGAAAGTTCCAGGACTAAAAGTTGTCAACTGCATGCCATTCTGAGGATGATGATGAAATATCACATCAGCTCATTCCATCCCACCTGGAACATGAGACATTCCTGTGTCCACTATATGTGATGCCTGCCTATTTGTCACTTAGCAGTCATCTCAGTTTCCAGATCCTCTATTTTCCTTCTCCAGGTGCTCAGATACATGATTTGCTACTATTACAGTTTCAAGCACCTATTGGGGTAGTGTCTTGGAATATATCCCAAATGCTGTTTTATGTTAATTATATTGATCATGTTTACCACTTTGGACTTTTCATTTAATAATTTCTTCTACTCAAATATGTATCTTTACAGAAAAGAAACCATTTGGTTTTAGAACCTATTTTATCACTATGCCATGAACATTTCCCTGTACCATTAATTTTTTTCTTAAAATGCTCTTAAATTTTATGCAAGTGTATTATCTGAGAATATTTGTTAAAAATATATCTTCTCACTCTCACTCAGTATATTTATTATTGGTATATAGGAAGATCTGAAGGAGATGGGGGAGTGGTGATGTGGAACACAGCTTGAAATGAACTCATGGCAGCTATGATTATCTTCAGAACACTGGAGCTGTCAACAACTTGTTGTGGAGGTGGGAAGAGCTTATAAAGCCTCAACAGTCCCTGTGTATTTATACACACTTAATGCATGACAGAAAGGGGCAATATTTATTTCAATGTAGTTACTGGTAAAGTACCCATGATTCTGTAAAAGATCTCCCTCACTCATTCTCCTGTATACAGCCTGAATGTAACTCACTGAGTAATTTTTAATAGGGCATCCAAGCATTGGGTGATTAGCCAGGAAGAGGACTTCTATACTTTCATTCAAACCATGTATGAGAAATAGTATATAGGATAAAATCAATAAAAGAGTTACTGCTCCATCTCAGAGTTTATTATTTAATATCCTGATCCATTCTCCAAATATTAATAGTAATTTAGTAGTAATAAGCTCAAGATTTTCCAAATCATCTTTAAGGCTGTAGCTACATAACATACCACTATTTAGTAACATTCACATCCATTGCTTAGGGCTCTTGTTTGGCTATCAAAGGACAAACATAATGAATTGCTTTTCTGCATTCATCTTTACATCATTTATTAGATTCAGAGCACTGTGAGACTTATGACATAAAGTATATGTATCCAGTTCTTATGTCTAAAGGTGAATTTGTATATCTGTTCATCTCTGCTGGGCTCATTTTGCATCTTTGAGTCAATTAAACTAGGTTATAATTGGCTAAATACTTGTGCTTCAGGATATGGTGACTGGTGGTTCTGCTGCTCATTTCTCTTATGTTTTCACTAAGATTAATCAGCCTCTAATACAAGAGTGGTAGAGGCAAAGGCAAGGGGAAGTACATAGGCCTCTTAAAGCCTATGAACAGAATAGACACATGGTCCCTTCTACCTATTCTACTCTCAACACATACAACATAGCCAAACCTAAACCAAGAGTAAAGGAAATAGATGGCTAGAGAGACAGCTTAGTTAATAAAGTGATCGACTTTTAAGCATGAGGACCTGAAGTTGTACTCCTGGTCACATGTCAAAAGTTTGATGTTGCAGCACACATTTCAAATCCCAGAACTGAGGAAGCAGAGATAGAAGGATTGCCTGGGCTCTATGGCAAGCCAGGCTAGCCTAATTGTCACACTCTAGGTAAAAAAGATATCCTGTTTCAAAGGTGCATTGCATGTTTTAGTATGACAAAGGTTGTCCTTTGACTCTCTCTCTCTCTCTCTCTCTCTCTCTCTCTCTCACACACACACACACACACACACACAGGCACACAAGTCACGGGCACACCTATGAGTAGAGGAAACATACTCTACTTGAGTCAGAGGCACATATGCTAAATAAAGTGTGTGGCCCCATGTAGAGGTAAATAGACAGCCTCCCATACTAAATGACATTTACTTTTCTAGATTTTGTTCATTTTTGTTTGTTTGAACCATGGTCTCACTGTGTAGCCCTTGCTGGCCCAAAACTGGTTACGTACACCAGACAGGCTTCAAAAACACAGAGATCTACCTACCTCTGCCTTCCAAGTGCTGGAATGAATTAAAAGATGTGTGCCACCATGCCTGGCCCATACTTTTCAAGATTTTAATAAACAAAATATATCTCAGAATCTAGAACAGTTTAATATCTTAATCTTCAGTTCATTTTATCTGCTTTCTTCATCCTTTTGAAAATCAGAATTAGGAATATCCATTTTCAGACTTTGGACTGTAGTGAATGATTCAGTGCTGTAGTCTGTAAAATACCTTGATTCTTATGATTATGTCACATTGTCACCAAAAGGTGATTTTTTCATAATTTCACTTTGTTTTATCAATGCTGCCTCTGTATTAATAAATAAAAGAAGTAGCTAGTAAAGGGGAGTTAATTGACAAGAGTTATTTGCTTCTTATTATATTTTCTGTAGATATTGCCCACTTGACCTACAATGAACTTGAAGGCATCTTGAGAGAAAGACATATTCTTCAAGGAACAGAACCTTAATTACATACACACACACACACACACACACACACACGACATAAAATTAAATAACATATAAAAGATGAATACAAGTGATGAATGGTACAAAAATTTTCAAATACACAATTTAATTTAAGATAAGAAAAATTTCTATACTAGTGTTGTCTACATATTATGCTATGGTTCAAATTTTTCAAAATAATCATTCACAATCTTTTTTGTTGTTTTTGTTTGTTTGTTTTTGGTAGTTGTTGCTCTATGTAGCAGTATATCCCAGTCTCAAATTCATGTTGATGCTTTTGTTTTAGACTCTAAAATCATGTGATAGCACATCTGGTTCCTTCCATTTCCTTTAAAAACCAAATCGTTTTAGTCATTTTATTGTAGGTATTAACGCAATTTAAATCTTAAGAGCTATGTGTTATATTGTCTTAGATTGTCATATTTCTAGCCAGCTTTCCTTACATTATACCATCTACCTTTTGCTCCTGTGCTTTTACTTTTCTCAGTTCTATGTATCTTTTTTCCTACTTACTCCATGATTGGTTGTGTGGCTGGGTGGCTGGACCCCGGAGTCCTCTCCTCTCTCACTCATCCCTCCCCCTCTCTTCTATTTATTCTCTCTGCCTGGCAGCCCTGCCTATCCCTTTCCTGCTTAACTATTGACTGTTTAGCTCTTTATTAGGCCAAACAGGTGTTTTAGGCAGGTGAAGAATCACAGCTTCACAGAGTTAAACAAACGCAAAATAAAAGAATGCAGCACATATTTGCATCATTAAACAAATATTCCATGGGCATAAACGAATGAAACACATCTTAAACTAATATTCTACAATAATATTCCCTCACGGACATGAGAACCCAGTTTCTTTAACCCTTCAACAAACACTAAAGATCTCCTGAGGGAATTGGAAGCATGGGGGGAGGGAAGGGGAGAGGGAGCTGGGAGAAAGAGAGGGGGAGAAGAGGAGAGGAGAGGAGGACATGGGGGAGCAGGATGGCTGAGTCACGGTAAGAATGGAGGAGAGCAGGATGAGAGATACCATAATAGAGGGAGCCATTATGGGAATAAGATCTATATTTAAATGAAGAAACACTATCACAGCACTTGCTATGTCTCAAGGACTATAGTAAGTACTTTTGCATTTGTTCCTGTAAATGAACACTCTGTGAGACAGCCACTATTATTGTCATTCCCAGTTTTAAAGAGACAAGGCAAGTACCATGCCTGACATTACATAGGCAAATGGTGGGTACAAAACAGACTTTGAACCATTGCTGCAGAGTCTGTGACTTTGGTTACTGTGAATGCTAGACTCATCAAAGAGCCCAGACCCCAAAGAGAACTATTCTTGGTCTCAGTGTCTCTGACCCTTCTTAGAGGTTCTTCCCTAGCTCAGTGGTTTGCAATATTGGTTCACATTAATAGTATTTTTTGGTTGTGAGCCTAGCCTTTAACGGCTGAGCCACCTCTCCAGCCCTCCACATAATAATAATCCAGAGTTTAAAAAGCAACACTAATTTCTCGGATCCCTACTTTCAGATAGACTTGTATTTAACTTAACTGATTTTGCCTGGAAATCAAGATGTTTAGGATTTCCCTGTGAGGATCTAATGTGTATCTTGGTATGAAAAGAAAGATAGACTAGATCACCCCTTTTAGGAATCTGGGTTACCCAGTGTCCTCTAATCCAGTGCTGTCAAATCTTAAGGTATAGCTCATGAGCAAAGGGCATTATTGAAGTGTAGATTCTGATTCTAGTTTTGAGGATGGGGGAAATTTAAGGTGTAGTGCTTGTAACAAGTTCCCAGCAATCCTGAGGCTATTGGTGCATGAATGTAGCAAGGATTTTGAGCTAAAGTCTAGCCTTTAGACCAGAACCCAAATCATCTTTGCTTTGCCAGAAATGAAGACTCTATATCCCCACCCATTCCAGACTCCTGTAGAGTATGGGATGCATTTTAATTCGCATTCACTTTCAAGAAGTTGCTCAAAAGCTGTTGGAAGTTGATAGCTTCTGGGATTGAGAGTCCCTTTCCTTCACTAGTGTGATATTGTATAGGTTGTTCATGCCCCCAGTGGATACAGACAATACTAGTTGAACTCAGATTGTTATTTAAAAGATAGGACATGAAGTTGGAAAAGGGACATGGTATAGAGGGTCGGTGTGATTAAAAACATAAACACACGAAATTCTTAAAGAATGATTTTTTAAATTATATTTTTAAAGAGCTGCTCAAAGCCTAAGTTCCCCCACATGTACCATGTACTAGGAATGAATTATGCATGTTCTATCCATGTCCAAAGTGTGGCTGGCAGGATGTATGCATCCCAGTATAGCTATAAACGTAGTCTAAAATATTTGTGGATGGCGATGTCAGTTTCAGTGTCAAAAGATCAGACACTTACATGGGTATTGCCTCTCCTCAACTCTTAGGAACTCAGACAGTGACTCTCAATGTCTAGCTACAAACAGCATTACTGAACTCATGTGCATTTAAATATAAATTTCAATGCTGGTCATCATGGAGAAATGGTCAGGGGGCCCTGCTGTAAAGGAGTATTGCTGCTCTATTCCTGTATATCCCCAACAAACTTTTACTACACTTTCTCCTACCTGCATGGTCTTTGACTAGCCTCATCTAGATCCCGAAGGCTTAGCTCATGTTGTAATTACTCCTTCTTGGAACCATTCCCATTTACACATGGCTATTTGAACCACGTGGATATTTTTTCACACAACAAAAACACATAAAACTTTAGCATTAATTCATTGTACTCCTGTTTTACATGTCATAAAAACTGAGACAAGAGACTTACAGTTGCTCAAAGTTGATCCATGGCAGCTTAGAGGTTCAAGCCCAATCAATCTGGCTTTAGAACGGTAACATTCTTCTCCTGGTATGGACTTACAGAAGAATCTGGAAATAGTACATAGTATGGACAATGAAAGAAAGAACATTAGCTTCCTGTACCATTCACTGGGTGACCCAAAACAGTAGAAATATGAATATTTCACTGTACTGGAGGCTGGAAATAAAATATGAAGTTCTCAGCAAGTCTGTGTTCCCCTTGTAGGCTCTAAGAAGCACTCTTTTATTACCTCTTCTGAGCTTCTGATGGTTGCCACCAACAATCCTTATAATTCAATGGCTTGAAGATGCATCACACTCTTATCTGCCTCTGTTGCTAAATTATCTTCTCAGTGTATCTCTGTCTTCTCCTGTCATTATATGGACATTGGTTATTGTGCCATGGCTCATACTAATTCAATGTGACTTAATCTTGCCTACTTATATCCCTTATTTCCAAATAAAGTCACATTGCAAGGTGCCAGGTAGACATGAACCACTGCTGTTTATTATTATTATTATTACTACTACTACTATTATTATTAGCAGTGGTACGACTAGTCAACATAACACATAAGAGCATAGATTATTTCAGGAGGAAAAAGTGGTTATTTAAAATGCTTACATAGGTACCAGTTTGAAATGCTGCTGAAACCTTTGAAATTGTAACTGACACCGTCCAGACTCATTGGAAGAGTGATCCGTCCAACAGCTGCAAATCTCAATCAAGCAACTGCAATTTCTTCAGCACCAATATGACATCATTTTCCACTTCTACACAGTATTCAACATCTGCTAGTGCTTGTAGTTTCTCCCAAGAAAAATCAATCCAATTTATTTAATGTGTACAGTAGGTACTATAAAACCTGCTACTATGTGGAAGATTCTTCAGGAAGTAGGTGTCAAGATGACCTGATCCCTGATGGAATGGGCATACAGTACCTGGGTTAGCTGAGACTCAGAAGTGGTAGCATCTAAACAGGAGCAGCTGTGTTCTACAGTACTATGGGATCTTTGGGTATAAGTACTTGGTGGTTGCAGCTTCTCTGATCAAGCCCTCTCTCAGATAAGCTAAGGAAGAATCTTGTGATGGAATATTTGTATCCTGTGTGAAGATGCATTGCTGTTATTGGTGTAGTAAAAATCTGAACAGTCAATAGGTAGGCATAGAGGATAGGCAGGATTTCTGGGGAAAGAGAAGACGAGGAGGAAGGATCTAGGTCCATGAATTATGCCAGAGAGATGCCAATGAAACATGGAGGGATTCGGGCATACAGAATTAAAGAAAGGTAAAAAGCCACATGGTAAAACGTTGATTAATAGAAACAGATTAATTTAAGTTGTAAGAGTTAGTGGGGCAACCCTAAGCTAAGGCCAAGCTTCCAAAATTAATAATAAGTCTCTATGTGCTTATTTATTAGCTGGTGGCCCAAAGAAAAATACAGCTACATCTTGTCAGCATGACTCTGAAGCCATAACAAAGGTATGATGAACTGGAGTAAAGTGAAGAACATTCCATTTCAAGGGGAACTGAAGAAAACAGTATTCCCATGCAGAAATTCCCCTAGTGAGAAAGCTGGATCATGTCACTGCTTCAGACTGAGTGACATGTGAGCTCTGAAGGAGGCAGTAGCAGAGCAGCTTGACACTGAAATAAAACACTAGAAGCTGCGGAGTCTGATCAAACAGTGGAAAACAAAGGATGCAAGTGACAAAAAAGTATGACAACAGTGAGAGTGGAAGACTAACTTAAGAATTCTCTGTCCTTAAATGATTACATGGATAGATAAATTACTCTTACAGATAAATAGGTAACATTACAGAGAAGAGGAATTGAACTCCTCAAAGTGTTCCTGTAGTTGGGACCTAGAGGAAAGATGGGCATTCAGACTAATCTAAGGTCTTTGTATCCTTTATCATTGCCATGTCTGAAAAAAAGGGCCAGCTCTCAGTTCTGAAAGCCCAGCGATGGCCTCAGGCCCAAGGGAACAAGCAGCTGGCATTTCAGAACAGAAGCTGCCTAAAGAAAATATTAATGGCTGGCAAATTGTCTTGAAGCCATTTAGCATAAGTTAGAGAGGTCAGCAGAGAGGAATCTTATTCCTAGACTATCTTACCCTGCCTCTTGTTTTCACTGTGCTGGGAGAGTAAAGAAACCTGGTCTCTGCATCCTCTTTGGAGGGAAATTGGGCTTGTTATGAAGGTTTGAAAGGCACTGATGAGATGCAGAGAAAGGATAAGGAGGGCCAAGTTAGATGAAAGCCTCAGCACTGGGCATCTCCACTCAGTGTGACCCAGTTCACACCCCTAGATAGTCTTGCAAACTTCTCTATGTCCAGCCTTCCTATCTTCTGAAGTCTTAAAAGCTGAGATTATGTATTTTAAACTAGATCAGCAGTTTGGAGACTCAATTACACAAAAGCTGTTATAACAACTACATGCTTCCTTCTAAGAGAAAGTCCAACGAGGGAGCAACTGCAAAGACAAACAGAAAAATATATTCATTTGTTAAATTAATTGTTCTCTGTTGGATATTATCCTTCATATTTTTCCTTTCTATTAGAGAATAGTCTTAAACACAAAAATTCTCAGCCACTATGAGAAAAAACACTAAAATTAACAATCACAAAACCATAAACAATTTGATCCTTTGGCCTTTATAGTCAAGCTATATGGTGGCTCTAAGAAACGAAAAGTAAAAATCTAAGAAAATCAAAATCACGAAATGAAAACAAAATCCATCAAGAGATATCTTGATGTAGAACTAGAACAATGATTAGTGAACTTTTTTGTTAAAATATACTTAAAATAAACTTCAAACATTGTTTTATTTTTTGTTTATGAGTATTTGGTCTACATGTATATATATGTATCATGTGAATGTCTGGTGCCCATAAAGTCCAGAAGAGGATGTCAAATCCTCTGGAATTGGAAATACTGATAGTTGTGAGGCACTACAGGGGTGCTGAGAATCAAACCTGGGTCCTCTTCAAGAGCAGTAAGTGTTCCTAACTGCTAAGCCATCTCTCCAGCCCCTAAAATAACTTTTTATAGGTGGCTGGAAATATAGCTCATTGGTAGAATGTTTGGCTGTGATTCAAAGACCCTAATTTCAACTAAGTGCTGTAAAAGAAAAAATTGAACTATACACTCTTCCATACATTAAAAATTGTGATGAATTATAGGCACACTAATCTGGAAGAGGGTAATTTCATGGATCCCATCCGTATACAAAGAAGTATAGGCAACTGCAAAGAAGGAGAGAATTAAGCTCTCTTAGGGATAAGTGCCCTAACTGGTTATCTAAGTCAGCTTTGAAATCATACACACAAGCAACACCAAACAGACTCAGGGGCATATCTGTGTCTCTGTCTCTGTGTCTGTCTCTGTGTCTGTCTCTGTCTCTGCCTCTGCTTCTCTCTCTCTCTCTCTCTCTCTCTCTCTCTCTCTCTCTTTCGTGTATGTGTAACAAATTAATAAAAGTAAAAGAGGCCATCATCAATTTGATAAGTGAGGGGGAGATATAGGAGTGCTTGAGGCTGGAGGGAGGAAAAGAAAGGGGGCAAATAATAATTTGGTTTTAATTCAAATTTAAAAATATAAATAGAAATGATTGGATATGATTCATATACAAGTAAATAAACAGCTCAGAAAGGATTTTTGCCTATGCGGTATAAGCAGCTGACTAACCACAGATCACAGTAAACTATAGACTATTGCCCCACCCCAAGTATGCCCCTGTGTCTCTTGTTAAATAATCCTGCTCACACATTTCCAGATTTTCATTCTGAATTAATTTCCTTTTGCATGAATATCTTTCATTTGACATCCAAGTTTTTAAAATAAATTACTTACAAAGGCAACTGAGTAGCTAAGTCTTGCATAGTTCCTTGGTGAGAAATAATTGCAAGTGGTCCTGGAACCATCTTGAGTATTGCTTGGAGCTTGCTTCATACAGACTTGGAACTGAAGCTGCTTTCTTCTCACAGTCTTGGACCTGGGATTGACTGAATAATTTTGTGCTCTTCATTTGTTATGTCTTCAACAAAATATTAATAATTTCATCAGGGAAGTAAGAACATTTGCAATTGTGAGTTTGGTACTGAGAAGGAGCCACCCATGCTAACATTGCTCTTTCCATAGCTGTTGCTCCTTTTTGTTTTGTATTAAGCCTAGGGCATTGGGTTGTGGTTAGTGGGAAAGATAGAAAAGAAAGACCTTATTCTATAGAGGGCAGCAACCCCTTCAACATCTTTTGAATCTAAATCTCTAATTGTATACACAATTTGTAATGAAGTTTTACTAGTGGCTTTCTAGGTGTAAAAATAAACAGTGGAAAAAATAAAAAATAAATAGCTGGCAGTTTGGGGAGGGAAATAACTTGATATATCAGTATTAATTTCTTTTTTTAAATTTTGGGGTGGTATATCTATTTTATCTATCACTTTTGATCACAGAATGAGACAAGTTGAAACCATACAAGTGGTTCTACTGTGGCTTGTCCTCTACTGGGACCTAAGACATCTCTAATCAACTGAAGGTAAAGAGAGTGAGGTCCATATGTAAGAGGTTTCTATGAGCCATGCCTGGAAGTGGCACATGACATTTCTGCCCATGGTCCATCGATTTGGATTAGATCATGTGGCTGTCCATCCTCATCTGCAAGTGAGACTAGGGAAACTTATGTAACAATGTGCACAAGAGGAAAAGAAACTTCTGTACAGAAACTAGTTAGCACTGAAACTGTCTATGCCATTTAAATGCTTTACTAGAAAAAAGTGGTAAAAAGGGAGACAGATACCAAAGAAGGCTTTCTAAAGGATTGAGCATGAGTTTTACAGAATAATTAGGAGGGTGAAAAGAAAAGTATGGGAAGAGATCATAGCGTGTGCAAAGATAGAGGCAGGAAAAAAGCTGATGAATTTGGGGCAAAGTGACTTCCCCTTCCTTGAGCAGTAGCTGCAGTTTGAGAGCCTAGAGACATCCTGGAGAGGAAGGCAAGCTGCATAGACTCAATCTAGGCAACTCTAGAGTATTGCAGATTGTAAGCAGAGGCAGAATAGAATCTGGGCTCTATTAGAAAGAGCTTTGGAGTTAGGAGGAGGGTAGATAGAGGAAGGGGATTTTTGTAGTGAGGCAAGAAAGAAGTAATTTAGTCTTGAAATAAGTGGTAGAGTGTGGTTATGGGATAAAATATGAGACGTGAGATTCACATGTGTCAAAATTTACAGGATTCATTGCATATAGTAGATAAGAGTCCTTTCTTTGGTGTGGGAGGTTGGTTCACTCTTCATTTGCTAAATACTTACTGACCATCTATAACATGTATTCCTCCAAATATTGGAGATACAATAGTGAGTAAGCAAGTATTGTTCTTGTCCTCATACAGCTTGCAATCTGGTCAAAATGTAAACAACATTACAAGTAAGTCTATGTTTATAGTATTATTCCAGTTGTCACTGAACAAACAGCATGTTGTGTTTGAGATTCTTGTAGGACATCTGTGTGGAGCTTATTTAATTTGGAAATTATTTCTGTAAGTCTGTGTCTTAGGAGAGAAGCCTTGGGCACAGATGTGGATTTAGGAGTCATCAGCATGTGGAGAATTCCAAGAGACAAACAAAACAAAATCAATACAGATTATAGTACATGGAAAAAATCCCTTAACACCTTTGGCTTCAGATACCAAAAAACACTGGGGGTTGTTTCTTCAGCTTCAGGCATAGCTAGAGTGAGTGATTTAAATGACAGTTCAGGCTTGTATTGTTTTCTTTTTTCTCATTTCTTTTACTCTCTTAGTCACAATAGCCTCTGGTAATGCCAAGATCACAAATTGCATCTGTTCACTGAACAACCCCATCAGAGTTGTAGTTTTTATTTTTTACTTGTTTACAATCAGCTCCAACAAAGTCTTAGTGCAGACTATGGTTGATCCACTGAGGACTGCATGCCAATTCTTGAACTAAGTCCTATAAGTGGGAGTTAGCATACTCTGGTATGAAGTAATTTCATGCACCCCAAACCTATTGCCATGGGTGGGAAAGGGCAAGCTGCATGAAAAACCACAGCCATATTCCTCCCAAAATAATTTGTGTTCATTTTTATCCCCCATTACTGCCCAGCATCTTCTTCCTCTCCTACTAAATTCTTTCCTCTTCCAGTAAGTGTCCCTCCAACGTTAATGGTTTTATTTTTTGTTTTTTAACTCACCAAATTTAATACCTTTGTGGGAGGTAGGACCTCATGAGACCCTTTCCTATCTATGATGAAATGTTGTTGTACCCAGTCTTGTGCTAGTCTTATTCAGATAACAATTGCTGTTGTGAGTTTATAAGTCCAATAGCCACAGCATGTTCAAAGGACAGTGTTTCACAGCACTCCTACCAACCCCTAGCTCTTACATTCTTTCCACCTCCTCTTCTACAACATTCTCTGAGCTTTGAGGAAGGAGGTGATATAGACATACTCTTTAGGACCAAACACTCAGTTGTCACTTGTTCTTAGCACTTTGATCAGTTATTAGTCTCTGTATTAGCTAGCCACTTCCCACTGCAAAAAGGAGCCTCTGAGAGTAACAATAATCTGTGGGATAAATATAACTATTTTGAAGACAGTTTAATGGCATATCTATCTATCAAAACAACAGTACTACTTGCTTTAAGCATCCCTATTTATTGAATATTTCTAAATCAAGCTCTAGATAACATTTCGTGTCATCAGACACATATTCTTAGTTTAGTTGAAGGCAAAATAAGTGTAGAGATATTTTCTGGTATACATTTATATATTTGTTTTTACTTCTAAATCACTGTAAAAGGATTCAATTAAAAACAGCATTTGTAGCAAATCAGATAAATTGCCACTTGGCATTTTTCTGTTTCTTTTGTGTTTTGTTTTGTTCAAGCATTTAAAATAAATCAAATTTTTAATAAATGGCACTAATAGCCTATGACATGAATGTCAAACAGAATATTTGTGTAACACATTGTGAGCTAGGCTCAAGTCTTTAAAAAGTACAAATTTCTCTAAGGCTAATTGAATAATGGCTGAAACAAAAAGATTTAATCTTAATTATATTTTTTAAATAAGAAAAATTACAAAGAGTCAACATCAGCTGGTTTCTATTTGAAAGACAGCCTGAATGATGACACAGTTGGCAACGTCTCTGGGCTCCTGTCACACTTCTAAGCATTTAGTATGCTGTTTTTCAAGTAGATCTTGGCTCCTTTTGAGAATTGTTCATCTTGTTACCTAGGAAGTAGAAGTAGTTCAGACTCTGAGATCTCATTAGGTATTGACCACAGGTCATCAATTGTGGATATTTACAGATATGACCTTGTTTTAGGTTTTTGGAAGCTTACTTCAGGATTCACAGTGACACTCACTCTATGAATTCATAGTATTGTCACTATGTCACTCCTGATGTGCTACCACAAACAAAGACAAATAGCAGCCATATTGGCTTTTACACCATTACAAACTCAGAAGGGTAATAAACCTTGTCCTAGTTTAGGTCAAGCAAAGAGGAAAAGAAGAGAAGTTGAGCATTTTCAGTGCCAACAGCATAAAATCCAAGCAAACAAAAAGTCATTGGTTAGGACTGTAAAATGGTTCAGCATATTTCAAACATTCTAGCAGTACCAATTAAAACTAAATACATTTTTACCTTATGATACAGCAATCCCACCTTATGGCACTAGAGGTCAGAATAGTGTCAGGGGTACTGGTGGGAGAAGGGCATGGGTAGGGGGTGCTGGTGGGAGAGGGGTGTAAGTGATTTGGGAGCCCAGAAATGTCCTGTAGGTTGATCTGATGGTGATCAATTATATACACAGCTAAATATTCATTAAACTGTTTAGTACGTATCTGCACCCATACTTTCTGGATGTAATATCTCTAAAAGGGCAGAGTTATGAGTAAAAGTTCCTAATAAAGAGCCCTTTGCAGCATGTTGGCTATTTAGAAGGATGTAGGTCTTGAAGTGAAGACAATGTTATGCTCACAGAAGATCTCTATAGTTACACTGTCACAGGTAAAGCCTTCACCATAACAGGTGGAGATATTTTTTGTGTTTCTCCATCAGAAGGTGGTTCAACCTCTTTCTCCAAGAACCTAAGATCCACCAAGAGAAAGGCCTATAGTCGCAGGCACTGATACAGACTCCTAAGACATTTATTTCTGGCACATCCATGTTCAATGAATCTGTCTTCGATAAACTGATACTATGATTGGTGGCCAGGTTAATCTTGAATTGTCACCTCTTAGCAAAATCAAAATTGGTTGCTTATAAGTCATACACCATAAGTTAAACGGTAGGCTCTGTTCATAATGATTGCCCATGTTTGTATTGGTGCTTCT
The DNA here is from genome assembly GCF_017639785.1 of Mesocricetus auratus. Lineage (NCBI taxonomy): Eukaryota > Metazoa > Chordata > Mammalia > Rodentia > Cricetidae > Mesocricetus > Mesocricetus auratus. Next base: position 19,296,217 of record NW_024429188.1, read on the forward strand.
TAAATTGAACATTGGGTTTGCACTTCTTTCTGTCACTCATTTGGCATTCTAATATTCAGGTGCTTCTATTTGGTAGTAAAGCGCTGAAAACCAATCCTAGGTAATATTTGTGTTGCTATGGTATCAGCTGATGTCTGGTTTGTATCTCTGTTTACTAAGTCAAATATACTTTACTTTGTAAAGGAAGGCACATGTGTAGTTTACCTTGGAAAGTATGATGGACTTCTGGTGAGCACCATTTATGATAAGAAAATGGGAGAGGAAGAACCTTAAAGTTTCAAGAGTACAAGAAATACTCATGACAGCAAAAATATGGATGGCTCGAGTCACATTTCATAAGTTAAGATGGTTTTTATGTTTGTTTATATGTAGGTTTAAGAAATATGATAGCATTAATACAGAATATGGAAGTGATTTGGAAATAATTGATGCTAAATTGGGAAACAGAAAGAAGTTACATGTAGTGAGATGGGATACAATTTTATTATTCATGATTAGGTATCTCATTCAACCTTATGGAATCTTTTAAACATAAAAAAACCTGTGAAGATGTAATGAGTTAAAGCTGTTGGAAGCTTCCTAGCGACAAAAAACTCTATTTAGAGACATTATATCCATAGAATGTTTTTATTTTATTTTAATTCAAGGAACAAATTTTTATGGTTGAGTAAACTTGAGAAAGGTTCCATCAGCTGCCTTTGCATTAGTATTATACAGAGAAATAGAGTATACCTTTGCTATGAAAATTTTTATAAGAACGGAACATATGTTCCACTTCATGGTATCAAACACAGAGCAAAATTACTCTAATTGGGAACATACTTGGGTAAATGATCGGATTAAAATGACTAGGAGTTATAAATGTCTGAAATGTCTATTTCAGGCATAAGTAGGGGAAATGGCACTAATTTCTAAAGTGTGCACATAATGATTAAATTATCCCACAGAGATGATGAGTATATCAGCACGTACTCTGGGAAGAAATGCCATATGTGTAAGGAAAGAGGCAAGCAATTCCTTCATGAGAAAGTCTTTCTATCTCTATTGTCACACAAACCATAATTACACCCATTTCTCTACAGTCTCATTACTCTCATCTATTGCATCTGCTAAACTAAATAAAGTAATGTATACATCCTTAATTCTTACCCAACTTCTCTCTCTCTCCTCCTGCCCCTCTCTCTCCCGCTCTGTGTATATGTGTTTCTGTCTGTCTGTCTGTCTGTCTGTCTGTCTGTCTGTCTGTCTGCCTCCATCTCTCTCTCCTTCCCCCTCCCTGTCCCAGGGTTCCCATTTAGAGGTGTTAAATGGAGTTCCATGAGACAGAGCAGGTTGTCATTTTTATAATGAAATGTTACAAAAATTTCCACTTTTGACTTAAATTCTAATCACCAACTGTAATGTATTTTCCTAAGTATCTTAATTTTGGAATAAGTTAGTAAAAATTTAGGCACATAAAGGACACAGATAGACACTGTCTACACACATACCCGTCTTTCACACTGCTTTCTCCATGATCATGACACTGAAATACAAGTAAGATAATAAGATAAAAGCTTACCTCCCAACCTTATTCCTGGTGTGTGTGTGTGTGTGTGTGTGTGTGTGTGTGTGTGTGTAAAATATTCTAAATTAAGAGAAATCATGCCAGGTGGCAGTAGGTTTGGAGTGTGGGCATAAAATAAAGGGTCAGTCACCATTGGTGGTGACTCTTCTCATATTCCTTGTGCATGAATTCTTCCATCATATGTTAGTGGTATTTTATATCAATGAGTATTTGTGACTTTGTTCTTGTGAGATTCTTTCTTGGACTGAAATTCAGGAGGAATTATGGAATAAGCTCCCAGGAAAGTGACTGTCCTTCAGTATAGGGAGGGCATGGGGAGCTCCTCACACATCATCTCGGTCGGACCCCAAGGCTCTCCCACCCCAGCTAGAGGTTTCCAATGGAATTAAGCCCTACTTAGGCACAGCCAATGAGTTCAATAATACATCTTCCCTGCCTTTCTGTGGTATTTTTAGAACCAGGGCCTCTTAACTTTCTCACTTGCAATCTTTGTTTGCTCCGGAAAATTTAATACAGTCCCAGGTATATAGGAATATGAAATGAGCATTTGAATCAAACATTTATTATTTCAAATCACATAGGGTTTATTTTAAAGCAACTCTTAGGTATACATGTAATTTTACAAATTTTTATAGACAAATGGGAATTTGCACACTAATGTGATGGATGTACTTGTTTATTTTTACATAAAGAATTTTACCTTGGCTGAATATTTGATTCTACAGGATTTAGAGCACCTTCAGAGTTGATCAATAATATGATTTTTATAAACATCAGTTTTGAGATGTACTTTCACTTAAATATGTAGTGCAAAATGTCAGAAGTAGGTTTGGGGTCATCTCAGAAATGGTTAACAATTCTAAGATGATCATAAGTCAAAATTCACTGAACACTTTTTAAAAATAAAAACAAACTATCAATTCCAATGCATCCCAGAGATATACTAATTAGCAATTTATATTCTCAATAATAGCATTAGGAAAACATTAATAGTCTTTGTCTCCTATAATTCAACCATTATACTTCTATAAGAGCAGAAAAGTTTGTTTGTATGGTAACAACACGGCACTTCATAGCACAATTGTCTGGACTCTAAGCATAAGTAAGTCTTCCAGAAAGTATTTATTGTCATCGCATAGTGTGAAGACATACGCAGTACAAAGTGTACATGTGTGTGACATGTTTATAAATAAGGTTTTAGTGACGCTAGAAGTACAGCACAGGTAACTGTGACTAGAAACACCATGGGTTCATTTACTTTTGAATTAATTTTGCTTGTCATGACATCCTTCACCATTCAGTTATACAACCCCAAACACAGTATAGGAAGCTATGTTTTAGATTGCCTATCAAAAAACTATGGATATTAGACATAGAGCAAAGGATTACTAGCCTACAATTCGCACCTCCAGAGAAGCTAGGAAACAAGGAGGATACTAAGAGAGACATACATGGTCCCCCAGAGAAAGTGAAAGGGACAAGATCTCCTGAGCAAATTGGGAGCTCGGGGAGTGGGGGAAGGGTAGAGGGAGTTAGGAGAAAGAGGAGGGGAGAAGAGGAGCAGGGAGGAGAACATGAAGGACCTGGAAGATTGAATTGGGGGAAGAACAGAGGAGAGCAAGGAAAGAGATACCTAAATAGAGGGAGCCATTATAGGTTTAAAGAGAAATCTGGCACTAGGGAAATGTCCAGAGATCCACAAGAAAATGACCCCAACTAAAAATCTAAGAAATAGTGGAGAGGCTACCTTGAATGCCCTTCCCCAATAATGAGATTGATGACTACCTTGAATGCATCCCAGAGCTTTCATCCAGTAGCTGATGGAAGCAGAAGCAGAGATTCACAGCTAAGCACTGAGCCGAACTCCTGATATCCAGTTGTAGAGAGGGAGGAGTGATGAGCAAAGGGGTCAAGGCCAGGCTGGGGAAACCCACAGAAACAGCTGACCTGAGCAAGTGGGAGTTCATGGACCCCAGTCTGACAGCTGGGGAAGCAGCATAAGTTTGAACTAGAATGTGGATGTCAGTTAGGAGGCATGGGTAGTCTATGGGGCCTCGGGCAGTGGAACCAGTATTTATCCCTAGTGTACAAATGGACTTTGGGAGCCCACTCCCCATGGAGGGATACTCTCAGCCTAGATACACAGAGGAGGGCCTAGGCCCTGTCCAAAATGACGACAGACTTTGATGAAAGCCTCATTCTCCCTGAGGAGTAGATGGGGGATGGGATGAGGGGGTCAGTGGAATGCATGGGAGGATGAGAGGGAGAGGGAACTGGGATTGATATTAAAATAAGATTGTTTTTAATACCTGCACTTACATCCTTGTTTCAAAGTCAGTATGTAGACTTGACCAGTTGGAACTCACGCCCACATTGGAGTCTTGCCTGTGTGGTTGATTGTAGCCATATGGGAGCTATTTGATCATCCTTAACATGTTTCTCCATCTGTAGAATAGGAATAACAGTGTGCCTTTGCTTCTTACTATTTTGTTGGTATATGTGAAATTGTTTCAAAGCCTGCCAAGAACATGCAAATATTGCTTTTTGGTTTTTGATTGTTGGTTTTTTTTGTTTTTTTTTTGTTTTTGTTTTTGTTTTTGTTTTGCTTTTTACCCTCACTGTGGAAAGGGACGTTTTTGTCTAGGAAAAAGACTTCCCAAAAATATTTTATTATAAAATAATTATGGACTCAGTGACAGATGCAACAAAAGTATGCAGAATGTCATGTATCATTCCACCAGCTTCTCTTAAGGGTGACATTATGTGAAAGTTGTAGGTCATCAAAATCAGACTATTTATATATACTGAACAAATAGATTATACATATTATCCAGTTTTTTGCTTTTACCAATCTGAAATTCTGTTTCTCCTTCGTCTTCTGTTCTCCACCTTCCCTAGTCACTGTGATCTTTGAGGGGTCTAAACTAACCATTTGAATTAAGCCATTAACTTAATGTCTGTCATATTCGAACAGGTTCTGACTTAAAACCTCCATCCCTTGTCCTAACTATACTTGAAATCTCTGTAGAGAAATTCTCTTTTTATCTAAATACTTTCCTTCACTGTTTATTGACCAACCAGTGTGTTTTATAGAAAAAATGCCAAGATCATGAACCTCCTAAGCAGCTCACTAAAATGGTAAATGTAGCTGTTATCAACAGACTTGCATTAAATGACAAATTATGTGATATTTTCACTAACAGTTCACTTAATTTTCTCTGGTTGTTTAATAGAAATATTGTATGAATGCTTTCTTAGCTGATTCATATTTTTCTTAACTTTTAAAGTGGTTCTGTCACCCTTCCTGGAACTGTTAAGAATTTGCACCTAGTGGCTAGAAAATGTTGGTAGTACCTGAGGCTAGAGAGATTGCTCAGTGGTTAAGAACACTTGCTGATCTTCCAGAGTACTAATGTTCTGTTCCCAGCACATACATGTCAGATTACAATTCTAATTCCAGGGGATTTGATGCCCACCTCAGACATCAGAAACACATGTAGTGTGGATACACACACACACACACATGCGCAGGCGCGCGCGCGCACGCGCGCACACACACACACACACACACACACACACACAGAGGCAAACCGCTCCTAATCATTTAACTATTTTTAATAAAAACAAAAAACTGGAACCTTTTCTCTATCAATCTTCTCATTAAGACAGGGTTGGGGAATCATTTTCAGTAGTGTTCAGTATTCTTGTTCTCTATCCCTTAAAAATATTTTGTAATTGTATGTATATGTCAGTATTTCTGTGTGGGTTTATGTACACTAAGTGTGTGCAGGTACTTTTGGGGACCAGAAGAGGGCATCAGATATCCTGAAATTAGAGTTGCAGATGATTGCAAGCTGCCTGATGTAGAGGCTGAAAATTGAACCCAAGTCCTCTGAAAAAGTAGTGAGTTTACTTAACTACTGAGCCATCTATTACAGCCCTAATTCACTTTTTAAATAGATTATTTTTTCTTTTTGAATCGGTAATTGTTCTCCAACTGCCTTCTTGGTTAAAGGATAGCCCCGTTAACTCTTAGAATTCTCAGGCTCCTGCTTTCAACAACGTTTTTCAGAACAAGAAAACAGGAAATGTACCAGGGCCACATCTCAACAAAGCACTGATTGCCCTGTATTTCTTTCTGTTTGATGAGTATGAGTCCTACTGACCATCCTAAATGCTTTAGGACAAATATTTTCAAGGACCCAAGACTATTTCTCTTATTTCAGTGAGGGACCCATTTCTCAAGTGCTGGGACTACATCTCTCAGAGTTTTTTGAAGCCCTGACTCTTTCCTGTGTTCTCTCTTGGATCTCTCACCATAAGAAATAGACAGCTTCCCATTAGTAACAAAATTCCTGAGATAAGCAAGTGAGAGCAAAGAAGTTTTATTTTGGCTTGTACCTTCACAGGTCTAAAATCATTTTCAGACAACGCTATTGATTTTGGGCCTACAGTTGGAAGCAGCATCATGTCATGACTGGAAAGCATAGCAAAACAAAGCTATCCACTTCATAACTATGAAGCTAAAGAAAAGGTAGAGGTCCCACAATCTATGAAGGCACAGTCCCATTAAAGAACACATTCTCCAGTTATTTGCATCTCTTAAATGTTCCATGACCTCCCCTTAGCACCAGAGGCTAGGGACCAAACATTCAACAAGGACTTTTAGAGGACATTGAAGATCCAAACGATAGCCCAACTTTGGTGTTAATACATTAGTCATGTTTGTATTGCAATATCATAATGAAGCACCTCTGTACAATCATTAGACAGTAATACAAAGGAAGACATTAGAAAATAACTCTACAGATATGATTCCCAAACTACCATTCTCAAGCGATCCCAAGGGATTTGATATAATACTTCAACTTAGTTACAAGTTCCACCTTTAACAATGCTAATACCACTCTAACCACTTCTAATACTGAAAATATAAGGCTTTGTCAACCCCCCTTATTTGAAAAAAGTGCTCCTGGAACTATATATTCCCAATGCCACTCCCGCCTAACACAGACACTACATATCCAAACATTTCAAGATCTCGAATGTCCAAGAAATGGATTTTAGTGGTTTTCTAACTTTGAGCAAATCAGATGAGGCATTAATATAGCTATTCAAAAGACAAAACCCCACAAATTACTCTCTCTGTCTCTCAAATTCTCTGTGCTCATTCTTAGATTACCCGTTTTTTCTCCAGTTCATTTTTCTTGACCAAAGCTATGTTCTTGACTCCTTTCTCTCTGTAATATTCAACTCAGGGTTAAGGCATCTGGATAGTCCCAGTTTTGTTACTCCCAGTTGTTGACACTAATGAGATACCACTTGAAACTGTTTGATAATGTTCTAAGCCTTTATCTCCCTCAACTAGATTGCAAGATCCTTAGGGGGAGAAACAATGTCTTTTGTTTTTGCAATTTCCATAGTTGCTGAAAAAATTGCCCCATATTCTTCAGGATGAGCGAATTGCATATTCCCACTGATATCAACAACATGGAAAGATAAAATTTTAATTTATATTTTCTCCCCACTCCTCATAAATCCTCCACACTTCCCCACATACCAACTCCATGCTCTTGCTTTTTTCTTTTGAAAACGGACAGATAAAAAAAAAAACAAACCAACCAGAACTTTTTTCCAACATAGTATTTCTATTATTTGGGAATTTCACCTAATGCTCCCCTATCTCCCTCACTTCCCAGTCCTCTTAGGTCCACCTGCCCACCCTTGTGGCCCCTCCCCCCAAAAAAAAGAAAGAAAAAAGAAAAACAAAATACAAGTCAGCCCTTAACACTGAGCCCTTTACCACCCACCCCCACTAGAAGCCATCAATTGTGGAGATTTACACTTCAGTATCTTTATCACAAGCATCAATCAACATGGCTCTCAGGAATATGGGCCAGGACACTAATGTGGTCCCCAGTTACAACCCACAGACACCAACATGACATTAGGAAGAACCACAGACTATGGATGACTTTTTGGCCTTTAGAGGCAACACGGGTCACAATATCAACATGATCCCAGGCTGTACATGGACCCCAACATGGTGTTTGGCAGCAGCATGAATCACAGACATCAATATGGTCTCTTGTGGATGCACAGACAAATCACATTGATATGGCTCCCAGCAGTAGACTGGCCCATGGACATCAACATGGCTTCAGGAAGCAGCACAGACCAATGACATCCACATGGCCTTCAGTGGTAACTTGGGCCATGGACATCAGTATGGCCCCTGGCTCCAGCAGCGCTATGGATGACCAGAACTTAAAAAAAGGAACAAAATTCAAGAAACACACCACACACACACACACACACACACACACACACACACACACACACACACGGGTAGGGAGGGGGAGAAAAGAAAAACAAAACAACACAAAATTGGAAACCATAATATACAAGTAAAAGACCAATAAAACAAAAATGCCCAAACAAAGCAACGTGAGACAAAATGTCAACAAAGGTACCATTTAATTGTTTTGTGTTGGTCATGTACTGCTGGGTATGGGCCTACTCTTTTGTGTGGTTAATAGTTCCTGTGAAACTCCACTGGAGGAAAGTATTTTTTTCTTGCAAATGGATGTCAATTAAATATAGTCTCTTGATCAGGGATAGAAGCCTGTGTCCACTTACTCTTCTCAGAATTTAGTCTTCATCTCACTTGAAACTGAGGAGGCCCTGTATGTGCTACCACAGTCTCTGTGAGTTCATACGTGTGTCAGGCCTGTTGTGTCTGAAATATGGTGCTTTCTTGGTATTATCCATCCCCTCTGGCTCTTAAAATCCTTATCTCTGGTCTTCCACATCGCTCCCTGAGTCCTGAGGGGAGGTGTTTGATAAAGTCATTCCATTTAGGGCTGAATGTTCAGTGGTCTCTCACTCTTTGCACCTTGTCAAGTTGTGGTCTTGCGTGTTATTTCCCATTTATTGCAAGAAGAAGCTTCTCTGATGATGGCTTAGCAAGGCACTGATCTAAGGGTATAGCAGACTGTTATTAAAAATTATTGATTACTATGACGTAACCACCTACTTTCTTAATATGTTTTAATTGAAATATAATATCACTTTCCCCCTTGTCTTCTCTCCAGACTCTCCAAGTCTCCATCTCTTGATCCCCTTCCAAGTCTCCCACTCCATTCTCAAGTCGATATCCTCTTTTTATGTTGTTGTGTATATGTTAGTTGTAGAAAAATTATATTGTCCTTGAGGGACAGCTTGTATTCAATGAGTGGCCAATGTGGCAGTATAAAGATTCATATTTACCTTACCTGAGGGGAACTCAGACAGATTATATGGTTCCAGGCCTTCTGTGGAACTGGCTGAAGCTTCTGCTACACATGAATTTGAGTTCAACTTTTCCTTCTGCCCAATCTCTCCTCATTCACTCCCTCGGCAAGTGTTTGTAAGAGCATGCAAGTGTTTCTAAGAGCATCCATAAGCATCTTTATGCACACAGATGTCTTATTATTAGTTCATTATCTAATCTCTTCATTTTTGTAGTATTCATTCTGTATATTTGTGTGGTATGCATATGCATATATGTCTGTATGTGGACACACATGGGTAGGGGTGCATGCACATGGATGCATGTGCAACTGGAGGATCAAGCTTGATGGTAAGAATCATCCTTAATTGCTTTTCTACATTGTTCAGTGGGGCAGGGTCTGTCAGTCAAATTAAGAACTCAGGAATATGCCTTGTCTTGCTTGCCAGATTATCCTGGGGATGAACTGTGTCCATCGTCCAAGGCTGGAGTTAAAAGTGTCCTGCCATGCCCAGATAGCATTTAAATGAATCTGGGAAATCTGAATTATGGTCCTTACACTTATGTGACCAAGCACTTAAACACTGAGCCATCTGCTCAACCCACTGTTTCCTTTAGAACATTTCATGAGTATGGAACTCTTGTCTAGCTTATTTATTGCTGGATCTAGAATAGAATCCCTCATTTGATTGGTGCTCAGAAATATTTTGTAAACCATGAATGAATGAACAAAACATTTCATCTAAATTTCATATCCCTGTTTTTTTCTATATGGGAAATCAAGAACAGAGAAGCAAATTAAATCCATAATATCACAAAGTCAATCAGCTATGGAATGAGGTCTTTGCTTATATAAATGAAATATCCACACTCTTTACAAAAGTAAGCTTGGCATCTTGATGTCTTTGTCACTGTAAATAGTACCTCTCACTTGGATGGAGACCATATCCCTTTGGCTCTTATGCTCTGACTAATTTGGTACACTTGGCATGGAACCTTCAATTTAGACTTCAATTCTCTCTCTCTCTCTCTCTCTCTCTCTCTCTCTCTCTCTCTCTCTCTCTCTCTCTCTCTCTCTCTCCCTCTCCCTCTCCCTGTCCCTCTCCCTCTTCCTAGCCCCATCCATGACTCTACATGTAACTTTACTCCAGTGTTGGGTCTTTTCTTCTCTGATTTCACTGATCTGGAGTTGGAATAATACCAAATTTGATTGCTTTAGTCATTGTTTTGGTTCCATCCCCCATGGTTTCTTCTTCTCCAGTTAACTGTATATGTCATTCCCATTTATTTCACCACCTCAATCAAGGTATAGATGGCATATAGGATTCACAGCCAATGTTTTAAATGGGGAAATTTTGATGCAGGAATTCAGTGGGATATGGGCAAACTTAGGAGGATCAACTATGCTGGCATAGCATTTAGGAACTAGCAATAATAGGGAGGAGCTATTACCACTAAGTCTGAAAGAAATAGTGTTAGTTGAGCATAGTAAGAATTGGAGTCGCGAGGTAGAAGTCACTTAGTGAGAACTGTAATCCAGCCAGAATGCGAATGATAGCAGAAACTGGATACCAAATCAGGGAAAGAGATTCTGTCTGGCTACATAGTTAAACATACAGTTGATCTCTTCTATTGGCCTACAACAACCAGATGTCATATGACAAGGGAGACTGGTGATACAGAAGCCTGGGGTAAGTTTCTGAAGAATAACAGAGAGTGTAACTGGGGGTTGTAGAGGGCAACAAAGGAGCTCAGGTAAATTCTTCCATGTAAATAGGATGGAAAATTTACAAGTCCTCCTAAACACCATCTCACAATATACTCCAAAGTACAGGTTAGGGTACAGGATATGTACTTTTCATCTCATGATATTTCCATAACTATTATGACCTACCCTGCTATAGTTTTGGTAAGTGTTATACAAAGGATGTGTGGTAAAGTCTTGCTTCCAATTCATGATGCTATTTTGAGGTGGTAAAAACTTTAAGAGAAATTATCTAGCGGCAGATATTCTACTGGAGGAGCTATTGGAGGGGCTGTGAGGACTCTTTTCTTTTCTCCTTCACTCCCTAACCCCAAAGCATTCAGTTTTTCTATGCCATGCTTGTCAGCCGTAATGCACCATGAGCCCAAAGCAATAGGTCCAATTGGTCATAGATTTAACCTCATGAGACAAAAGAAACTTTCCTTCTTTATTTTTTTTCGAGACAGTGTTTCGCTGTGTTATTTTGGAGGTTGTGCTGGAACTCACAGAGATCCGCCTGCCTCTGCTTCCCAAGTGCTGGGATTAAAGGTGTGCGCCACCAATGCACAGCTGCTTTCCTTCTTTATAAGTTGATTTATCAATATTATTTATCAGTAATATTACTATAATGGAAACCTGAACTAACATAGTCCCTATTTTATAGATAAACAAGTTTAGACAGTTTTCCAAGACTGTCATCTGTTACACAATTAAGGTGTACATTCTGTTGAGTAGCTCTCCATTACTACCCTTTCTTCTTTCTACATGCATACATGACTAACCCACCTCCAATCCCTAGCCTTCTGTTTCTCAGCAGTTCTGCTTGAGACATTTTTCATGCCTCCTCATTGTCTGTCTTTTCAGTTAACTCAGATCCATCAGCTTACCTTTTGGCACCTCATGTATTTACCAAATTCCTCTTTCATACAGTGTTGAAAGTGGGATCATACACAACTGTCCTATTCAATACAGTAGGCACTGCTTGCTTAAAATACGAGTGCCAATGAAGAAGTCACCTACAATTAACAACCACCCATAAAGAATAATTAGTTTCTCCAATGGGATCTCACTGCATATACAATCTAAATACTTAAAGACAGTTCCCTGATGACCAGCAATAGATGACCAACACATAAAGAACTCAAAAGTATTTTTGGAGATATTTTGTCTCATATTGCTGGGGTTTTTGGCTTTTTTAACATTACTGGTCTTTTCCTCACATATTATAGTTTCCAATTTTGAGTTTTTATGGCTTTTTTTGGTTGGGAGACTTTTGATGACTGCTTCTATATCCGTAGGGGTTATAGGTCTATTTAAATTGATTATATGTTCTTGATTTAATTTTGGCAAGTTATAGCTATCCAGGAAGTCGTCCATTTCCTTTAAATTTTCGAATTTTGTGGAGTACAGGTTTTCAAAGTATGACCTGATGATTCTCTGAATTTCCTCAGAGTCCATTGTTATGTCCCCCTTTTCATTTCTGATTTTGACATTTATTTTCTTTTCTTCTCACAGACAACTGTGTTAGGAATACGAAATAATGGGTAGCAGGTCCCCAGTCTCATTCTGGGTCCACAATCCATGGCAGATGATGGACTGAAGGACGAAAAGTGGATGGAGAAGCAGGCCTGTAGACATTATTCATTGAAAGTTACATTCAATTTGGAATTTTGATATTGATTGCATTGAATCTGTAGATTGTTTTGGTAATATTGCCAGTAATACTATGTTGATCCTACCTATCCAAGAGCATGGGAGACATTTCCATTTTCTGGTATCTTCTTTAACTTCTTTTTTTAATGAGTCCAAGTTCATTTCATAACGGTCTTTCACCTGTTTGGTTAGTTACCCCAAGATATTTTATGTGACAATTCTTCACAGAACTTGAAAGAACAATTTTCATCTTTAGATGGAAAAACAAAAGACCCAAGATACCCAAAACAACGCTGTACAATAAAGGAGCTTCTGGAAGCATCGCTATCCCTAACTTTAAGCTCTACTATAGAGCTATAGTAATGAAAACAGCTTGGTATAGGCACAAAAATAGACAGGTAGACCAATGGAATCTAATTGAAGTCTCTGATATTAACCCACACACCTATGAATACCTGATCTTTGACAAAACAGCTATAACTATACGATGGAAAAAAGAAAGCATCTTCAACAAATGGTGCTGGCATAACTGGATGCTAGCATGTAGAAGACTGCAGGTAGATCCATATCTATTACCATGCACACAACTTAAGTCCAAATGGATCAAAGACATCAAAATAAATCCAACCACATTGAACCTCTTAGAAGGGAAAGTGGGATGTACCCATAAACAAATTGGTACAAGAAACCACTTCCAGAACATACTATCAGTAGCAAAGATTCTGAGATCAACAATTAAAAAATGGGACCTTCTGAAACTGAGAAGCTTCTGTAAGGCAAAGGACATAGTCAACAAGACAAAACAGCAGCCCACAGAATGGAAAAAGATATTTACCAATTCCACATCTGACAGAGGGCTGATCTCCAAAATTTACAAAGAACCCAAGAAGCTAGTCTCTAAAACACCAAAGGATCTAATTAAAAAGTGGGGTACAGAACTAAATAGAGAATTCTCAATAAAAGAGTCTAAAATGGCTGATAGACACTTAAGAAAGTGCTCAATATCTTTAGCCATCAGAGAAATGCAAATCAAAACAACTCTGAGATACCATCTTACTCCTGCCAGAATGGCTAAAATCAAAAACATCAATGACAACTTATGCTAGAAAGAATGTGGAGAAAGAGGAACACTCCTCCACTGCTGGTGGGAGTGCCAACTCGTACAACCACTTTGGAAATCAGTATGGAGATTCCTCAGAAAAATGGCAATCAGTCTACCACAAGACCCAGCAATTCCACTCTTAGGTATATACCCAAAAGATGCACATTAATACAGCAAGGACATCTGTTCAACTATGTTCATAGCAGTATTATTTGCAATAGCCATAACTTGGAAGTAAGTAACCTAGATACTCCTCAACTGAAGAATGGATAGAGAAAATGTGGTACATTTACACAATGGAGTAATTACTCAGTGGAAAAAATAATAGAATCTTGAAATTTGCAGGCAAATTGATGGCACTAGAAGAAACCATCCTGATTGAGGTAATCTGTAGGGGTGAGCCAACAGGGGATTGGCACAGTGACAATAAAAGGAAGTGAAAGAAAAAGTACTCTGTCTTGGAAGCTAGCCACATTCCCAGAGCTTATATCCCTGTTCATCTTGTAAGTATATTGAATAAAATTCTTAGACCTCTATTTCAGATAGTGTTATCGTCATCTTCAGTAACCCAGTCACAAAAAGACAAACATAGTATGTACTCACTCATATATGGATTTTAGACATGGATCAGGGGATTGCAAGCCTACAATCCCACTGCCAGAGAGTCTTGGAAACAGGGAGCACCCTAAGAGAGATATGCATGGTACCCTGGAGAAAGGGAATGTGACAGGATCTCCTGAGCAGATTGGGAGCATGGGGGAGAGGGGAGAGAGAGCTGGGAGAAAGAAAGGGGAAGAAGAGGAGGGGAGAGGAGGACATGAGGGAGGAGGAAGGTTGAGTTGGAGGGAAGAATAGAGGAGAACAGGATGAGAGATACCATAAAAGAGGGAGCCATTATAGGTTTGAGGAGACATCTGGCACTAGTGAGGTTTACTGAGATCTACAAGTATGACTCCAACTGGCAATCTAAGCAATAGTGGAGAGGCTGCCTTAAATTTCTTTCCCCAGTAATGAGATTGATGACTACTTTTAGGCCATCCTAGAGCATTCATCCAGTGGCTGATGGAAGCAGAGGCAGACACCCACAGCTAAACACTGAACTGAACTCTTGGAATCCAGTTGCAGAGAAGGAGGAGTGATGAGCAAAGGGGTCAAGACCTGGCTGGAGAAACCCACAGAAATAGCTGACCTTACAAGGGGGATCTCAAGGACCCCAGACTGATGGCTGAGAGGCCAGCATGGGACTGATCCAGACCCCCTGAATGTGGGTGTCAGTGAGAAGGCCTCGGCAATCTTTGGGACCTCGGATAGTGGATCAGTATTTATCCCTGGAGTATGAATGGACTTTGGGAGCCCATCCCAAAGTGAGGGATGCTCTCTCAGACTGGACATATGGGTGAGGGCCTAGGCCCTGCCATGGATGATATGACAGACCTTGGAAAGCCTCACCATCCCTGGGGAGCAGAGGTTGGATGCTGAAGCCTCTTTCTTTAGGTCACTATGGGAGTCCTATTAGATTTATGTTTGACCTCTGGTGCGTTTTGGGTAATTTCCTATCTTCCTTTCAGCTAGATTTCATCTACTGTTTTGCTTATGGTTTCCTTTTCATCTATATGACTGCATCGTTTATTTCTTTAACAGATAGCTGTTCTCTAGTCTGTGTCTCAGATTTCCTTTCCTCCAGCCAATGTGGAGATATGAATCTATGTATATTGTTTATGTTGCTTCTGACTCATGGTGGCTTGCCTTAGAATATTATGAGATTCTTGCTTGATTTTAGATAATAGGAATCCTGCGGGTCTAAATAGGGTTTGCTTTAGGGAACAGTCAGAGATGTTCCTGACCTCTTTTCTGTTACTGTGATGATTGATAATCACAGCTTATTACATGAGTCCCTGAATCACCATTCTCATCACAATGTTGAACCAACATGTAGCATCCCCATAACAGTGTGGTTGTTAATATCTTCTCTCCAAGTAGTCACCCTTGTTTTATCTGGACATACCTTAGTTTTGATTAGGGTCACTATAATTGCAAAAACCTTAGAAAATGTTTTCAATCACCTTGTAAGACCAGAAAAGCCTTGAAGAATGTCTTTTATTCAGTATACAGCTATTACCTGCTACAAAGTAGCTGAATTCCTCAGAGCAATGAACAAAATCTCCTGAGCAAATTGGGAGCATGGGGGAAGGGAGAGGGAGCTAGGAGAAAGAGAGAGGGAGAAGAGGAGGGGAAAGGAGGACATGAGGGAGCTGGAAGGTTGAGTCGGAGGAAGAATAGAGGAGAGCAGGATAAGAGATACCATAATAGAGGGAGTCATTATAGGTTTAAAGAGAAATCAAGAACTAGAGAAATGTCCAGAGATCCACAAGTATGATCCCAACTAACAATCTAAGCAATAGTAGAGAGGCCACCTTAAATGCCCTTCCCCGATAATGAGATTGATGATTAACTTATATGCCATCCTAGAGCCTCCATTAAAGTAGCTGATGGAAACAGAAGCAGACACACACAGCAAAACACTGAGCTGAACTCCTGGAATCCAGTTGCAGAGAGGGAAAAGTGATGAGCAAAGGGGTCAAGACCAGGCTGGAGAAACCCACAGAGACAGCTGACCTGAACAAGGGGCAGATCATGTGTTAAGAGAAGCTTTTTCTTTGAGAAAAGCCTTCCCACCCGCCTGGTTCTAGATCGGCATCAGTCCCAAATAAACACACAGGAGGCTATATTAGTTATGAAGCTGTTGGCCTTGCTTGTCTCTTACTGGCTAGCTCTGCTTTAAGTAATTACCCCATAATTGTTAATCTAAGTATGTCTCTTACCGGAGAATAGTTCTGGGCTCCTACCCCATGGCGGCTACATGTTGACTCTCCTGTGTTTCTCCTTCCCAGAATCCTCCTGGACTCCTAGCCCCACCTATCTAGATTCCTATTGGCCAGCATTAATTTATTGACATATACACAGGACTTCCCCAACAATCATGGACCCCAGACTGGTAGCTGGGAAACCAGCATAGGACTTATTTAGACACCCTGAACGTGGGTGTTAACTAGGAGGCCTGGGCAATCTATGGGACCTTTGGTAGTGGATCAGTATTTATCCCTAGTATACAAATGTACTTTGGGAGCCCATTCCACATAGTGGGATAGTCTCTCAGCTTAGACACATGGGGAAAGGCCTAGGCCCTTCTCCAATGATATGACAGACTTTGGATGTCCCTCATGGAAGGCCTCACCCTCCCTGGGGAGCAGAAGGTGTTGGGATAAGGAGTAAGTCTGGGGTCAAGGAGGAGGGAAGAGAGAGGGAACTGGAATTGACATGTAAACCAAGCTTGCTTCTAATTTAAATTAAAAAAAACTTAGTGCTCCAGAATGGATAAAGATCTTCACCAATCCCATGTCTGACATGGGGCTGGCCAATCACTTATAGGCTTGTTACTAACTAGCTCTTACAACTTCAATTAACCCATTCTATCAATCTACATTTTGTCTCGTGGCTCTATTACCTTTACTCCATACTGCCCATGTTGTTTCATCCATCTGGCTGGCAATTCCCCATGTCTCTGCATCTCTGCCATTCTTCTTTCCATTGTCCTCTCTGACCCCCAAATCCTGCCTAGCCATTGGATGTCTAACTACTACAAGCTACTACCAAGCTCCTCTTTAGATTTTTCATTCTTAACTAAGCCCAATTTATAGCTATTATTGCGAGGATTGCATTTCTAATTTTTTTTTTGGTTGGGGATACAAGAAGCATATCTAGGATATGCAAATTTTGGAAAGTATCTTTTTTCTTCTTTTAATGTATATACGTGGTGTGTGTGTGTGTGTGTGTGTGTGTGTATGTGTGTGTGTGTGTGTGTGTGTGTGTGTGTGTGTGTGTGTAGGCCTAAGGTTGATACTGGGTTTTTTCTCTCAATTAAATCCAGATCTTACTGATAAGGCTAGTCTTAGCAGCCAACTTGCTCTGGGGATTCCATGTCTCTGCGTTCTGATATTCAAATTACAGGCTAGCCACACATCTACCAGCATTTGGGTAGGTTCTGGGCATCTGAACTCCAATCTTATTGCTTTCTCAGCTGAAATAAATTTCTGTCCTAAATTTTGGAAAAGATCTTTAAATAAATAACCTGTATTTGTCCTCTTTTTCTCTTTCAGACTATATAGACTATGGATGTAGTGGACAGAGCTCAATTGGACAGCTTACACATTGAAGGATTAAACAAGTCTTGAGAACAGTGTAGCATTAGAGAGAGTATGTGACCCTGGGGCTTAGGAAGTCACTACTGTATCCTCCTATTTGTGTGAAGGAAGAATGTTCTTTCTTGTTTATAATACATTATGATATGTTTTTTGTTTGTTTGGTTGTCTTTTGTTGATGTTGTTTTTCTAAACATAATCCTGCTACTATTCACCTGAACTGAATATTAGCTGATTAAAAACTCCAACAGACATGTCTGGTGTCTGGTAGATTCACATTTGAATCCTTGCCTGGGACTAAAAACATAAGGAATAGGACTTAGGGAGGTGGCTCACCAGTTAAGAGCACTGACTGCTCTTCCAGAGGGCCTGGGTTCAATTCCCAGCAGCCACACAGCAGCTCACAACTGTCTGTAATCCCAGTTCCAAGGGATCCAACACCCTCACACAGATGTACATATAGGCAAACACCAATGAAAATAAATCATTTTTAAAAATTACTTACTCTATTCTTCAGACAGTGGTTTCCATGTTCCAATCAACCAACCTGTAGTTTACGGGACTCAAACATGATCCAAGCTGTAGTTTATAGGACTCAAACATCATTGTGTTTTACACAGGACTATTCTTTGACTTCCTCAAACAGACATTCCCTGAACCATCCTAAACAGAGGACTTTGCTCTGACTGAACCCTATCTTACAGAATGAGACACAAGTGAAGCTAAACACTTCTAGGCAATTATTTTGATGATAAGATCCTTAAAATGCCCTGTACAGATGATTTAAGCCATTTTTAGAGCCTGGATAGCTTCCTCCATGAGCCCTTCTTTCCAAAAGTGGACTGCATAGCTAGCCAATAGATTTCTGTTTTAAAGGGAAGGAAATAAAAAATTATTTGCAAGGAGATACTGATTAAAATGTGGGTGGATATTCTATTCCATTAGCCATGAGTCCATGAAGTTCCTCATCTCAGGAGATGGAGACAAGGAAATAAAGAATTGAAGAGTTTTGTTACTGGTTGATAATTCAGGTTTTCTCACTGTGCCTTCATAGTTCTGTGTGGAAGTTCAAGGAATCCAGTAATTTTAAAATCAAAGTTGATCTTTGAGATCTTACAAAGATATATTTATCAAAGATATGAGGGTAGACATGTTTTGATTAACAGTTTGTAGCTTGCTTCTAATTTGAAAGTATGTAGATATATGTGTGGGGTTTCATTTGTTCTAGGGCTTAGGGGTCAGCATGCTGTGCAAAATCTTAAATAGCATTCTACCTATAAAATAGCAAAGCCAGCAGAGTCCCCATGACCTTTCCCCTGAATTGTTTTAATCCCACTTGTTTTATTATTTTCCTTTTCTCTTCCCAACATTCTCTTCTAGTTATAAAAATAAATCACTCATAAGCACAAATTTGGTTTTATATTTATTTCTTAGCACAAAGCCTTTTGGGTAGACTGATTCTGTGACTGCCATATCTCAACACTGAGTTTAAAACATGGATTCCCAAATTCTATCCCAGTAAATCTGAAATCCAAAATTAGGGAATCTGAATACGTTTTAAGTTATACAAACGCCAGTGCTACCTAAGACACTGAATACAGTAACTCATTCACTTATTGCCTTAAGATCAATATCTCCAGATATATAAAAACAAGAGTGAGGAAATAAGCATGGAGTAAAACAAGGAGTATATTTCCCTGGGCTTTGTAATTCCTCCCTTAAAGTTCTTAGGCATCTGTGTTTCATTTTTACTTGTCTCTTGTCATTAGAATGATGTATTTAGCAGTTCCCATCCATCAAAGTCTGATCATGGATTTCTAAATCATGGGGGTAATACTTCCACAATCTACTGTATCTGTTTCTATTTACATTTTTTACATGTACATCCCTAAACCTATTGTACAGTTTCTTAGTCAATATTGTGATATTATAAAAGATATCAAGTAATTTATTTTAAGAAGTGCCTGTGTGTGTGTGTGTGTGTGTGTGTGTGTGTGTGTGTGTGTGTGTGTTAGACCTGGAGGCTTGAAAGTTCAATATCTGGTAAGGGCCTTCTACATCATCCTCACACATAGCAGAATACCCTGACAGTTGGAGAGGGAGGGGAAGGAGGAAGGTGAAAGGGAGGGGAAGAGGGAAGAGGGAGATGGCGAAGAATAGGGAGCCCTTCAAGGTCAGCCATACTTCCCATTTGAAATGAAGCCACATCTATGATAAATAGCTCATTTATATTAGAAGGGCACGGATCCATCTATGAGGAAAATGTCCCTATAACCCAAGTACTATCTATCAGCCCCCACTTCCAATACTGCTACACTAAGGATGTGATTTCTAATATATGAACTTTGGGAGACACAAACTACAGCATGCAGTGACTGGCATAAAATGGATATTTATTGATTTTGATATAAGAAAATATCTTAACCTGAATATAAGGGGCAATGCCCTTGGTTCTGGGAAAATGCTGGAATTTTATGATTCTAGAACCACTGGTGTTTTATATTCAGTTCTCATCATAGAAATTAACTAGAGGGTTGTAGTTTTACATAGCTGTTGACCACTAAAATCATCTAGTCATCAGCTACTGGCCCAAGGTTAGAAATATGAGGACTTAAAAAACAGTTTGGAGATTCCTCAGGAAAATGGGAATCAGTTTATCACAGGACCCAGCAACTCCACTCTTAGGCATATATCCAAAAGATGCCCATTCATACAACAAGGATGTCTGTTCTACTATGTTCATAGCAGCATTATTTGTAATAACCAGAACCTGGAAGCAAACTAGATGCCCCTCAACTGAAGAGTGGATAGAGAAAATGTGGTACATTTACACAATGGAATACTATGCAGTGGAAAAAAAACAGTGGACTCTTGAAATTTTCAGGCACATGGATGGCACTAGAAGAAACCATCCTTAATGAGGTAACCCAGTCACAAAAAGACAAACATGGTATATACTCACTCATGTATGGATTTTAGACATAGCTCAGGGGAGTGACAGCCTACAATCCCACTGTCAGAGAGTCTGGGAAACAGAACCTTCATCTAGTGACTGAAGAAAGCAGAGGAAGACACCCACAGCTAAACATTGAACTAAACTCCTGGAACCCAGTGACAGAGAAGGAGGACTGATGAGCAAAGGAGGTCAAGACTGGGCTGGTTTAACCCACAGAAACAGCTGATCTGAACAAGTGGGAGCTCTTGGACCCTAGACTGATGGCTGTGTGGAAAGCATGGGACTGATCCAGATCCCCTGAATGTATAAGTGAGGATGCCTAGGCACTCTATGGGGCCTTGGGTAGTAGATCAGTATTTATCCCTGGCATACAAATGGACTTTGAGTGCCCATCCCACAATGAGGGATGTTCTCTCAGCCTGGACTCTTGGGGGAGGGCCTAGGCTCTGTCCTGTATGGAATGACAGATTCTGGAGATCCTCTATGGAAGGCCTCACCTTCCCTGGGGAATAGAGTGGGGGTTGGGTAGGGGCTGGGGAGACTGGTGGGGGTGCAGGGAAGGAGGTGAGGGAGCAGGAGCTGGGATTGACACGTGAAGCAATTTTGCTTCTAATTTAGATAAAAAAAACACTTTAAAAACATCTCAGTTATCTCAAAGAAATGTCTGCCAATGTCTTCAACATCATATTTCATAGGACATTTTAACAAATACTTTAGATATTTATGCTTTAACATCACCGTTTAAAATATAGGTAGGGGGTTGGAGACGTGGCTCAGGAGATAGGAGTACTTATTGCTCTTGCAGAGGACCCTGGTTCAGTTTCCAGGACCCACATTGCAGTTCAAAATCACTTATAATCCAAGTTCCATGGGAACCATTGCCCTCTTCTGACCTCCACAGACACCAGGTACTCATGTGATACACATATGTGCATGTATGCAAAGCCTCATATGCATAAAATACGTATAGACACAAAACCTACAAAAATTAAATGCAAGTAGGTGTGCTAATACATAATTGAAAAATTCTTGAAGCACTTAGTGGAGCATTTATTTTGCACTGCCTTTGTGTGTGCATGTATGTATATATACACATGCATGTGATATATGCTTTTATGCATATCCTGTAAGTGTATACTGGTTGTATGTGCAGCTGTATTCATCCATGTAAGCATATGTATGAGACACAGTTTGATGTCAGGATGTCTTTCTCAATATCTCTCCACAATATATTTTAAGACAAGGTCTCTCATTGAACCAGAAACTCACTGTTTCAGCTAGAATAGCTAGTTAGCAAGGCTCCTAGGATCCACCTGCCTCTGGGCTTTTTCTATGAGTGCTTGGAGTCCAAATTTAGGTCTCCAACTAGCACTTTATCCATAGAGCCATCTCCCCAGCTCCTATGCCGCTTTTTAAAATAAAGGTAAGTTCTTTTAGAAAAACAAGATTGTACAGCACAGCTGAAGCCCAACAAATATTTAGATAACACAAAACAGGAAAATCTCCAAGCTTGGAGCCAGATGTCCTGAAGAATTTTTCTAATGCAAAACTCTTTGAGATGAGCTGTCTCTGTTGGTTTGATGCCCAGCCTTTTTCTCATTGGAGTTGCTATTGCACAAGATCGTAACAATGACTTGATCTTTGTCTAGATCTCAGTTATTTTTGGCCCTGATAAGTTGGGATTATTTTCAATAACTACACTGGAAACAGCTCTATCAAGTCTTTTCTTTGTTTCATGCCCCAGATCTTTACTGAAAGTAGTACAATGGCTTCATTAGGAATTATAAAAGGCTCATGTCAGGAATCCTTAGGAAGCCACAATAGAAAGATACCAATGCTGTTTAGGAGGATGAAATGAGAATAATAATGGGCCAATGGACTAATTAAACATGCTCTTCCTCCTTTGCCAGAACATGCAAAGAATCAAACTTCAGCACTTGGGGTCTGCTTCTTGCAATGTCTGTTATTGACTCAGCCCACAATGCATTATGCCCTGGGGTCATCAGCCTCAATGCTTCAATTAAGCCCCACTAGGAAATGAGTGCCATGGCCAGGTTCCCTTGAAGGAAAATGCTAAATTGAAACCAAATTCATTGCCAGAGTTCCTCAGAATAAAAAGAGCCTGCTAAGTGAGACGATTATAAAGTACCATCTCTTCCACACTGCTTTTTGCCTGAGTATTCTGTTAACTAAGCAACATTCAGAGCCTTGTCAGAATTCCATATTACAGTTAACAGATTTAATTAGGTTCATACAGAGAGAATAGAAAGGATGGGCCAAGTTTCCCAGAGCCTAGGGATTGTTGAAAAGAGTCACATATTGTGGGTTATGATTGAGGGAGATGTGTAGCAAACACAAGGACTCAAATACAAGAACAATTAGAGTCTAGAATAAGTTAATCTATTTAGCTTTTTCTTCTACATTAGAAAATTTTAATTAAGAATAATAATCCAGAAAAAGAGTCTAAAGGAAATCCTCTTAAGTTTGTTACCTAAAGTTCCAGGAAACCATAGAGGTACAACTTCTAAATAGGAGACTCAAGATCACTCAGAGAAATCTCTTTGTACAGTGGATGGTAATTTATGCAGGATCTCATAACCGGTCAAAGGGTCAAAGTGCAGATAAGTTTCAGTGGAGTGCTTAGCCACAAATGGTACATCTATAACACACACACACACACACACACACACAACACACACACACACACAACACACACACACACACACACACACACACACACACACACACACACCATGATATAGTTCAAGGCCATCATAGAAGAAAAAGGCAAAGATTGAGGAAGATCAGAGCAAAAAGTGTCATTAGGACTTGAAAGTACCACTGTACTCATGAACTCAGAGCATCTGTGGTTGCCTGAACAAGACT
The DNA here is from genome assembly GCF_017639785.1 of Mesocricetus auratus. Taxonomy (NCBI): domain Eukaryota; kingdom Metazoa; phylum Chordata; class Mammalia; order Rodentia; family Cricetidae; genus Mesocricetus; species Mesocricetus auratus. The sequence goes on from NW_024429188.1 coordinate 19,319,594, forward strand.
TGTGCAAGATCAAGCCAGTCAACACACTAGCACTGAAGGAAAAGGGGTTCCTGGGCTTTCACCACTAACTGTGGCAATAGTGGCAACTGATAGATTCTGCAAGTAGGACTGATCCAATGGATGCCCCCACACCCATGAGTGTATGAGTAAAAAAAAATGGACTCAGTGGGTTTTTAGAAAATAAAATGAAGTACACGAAGCTGGGAAGTGGTGGGTAGATGAGGGGAATAAATATGAAAGGGATTATAGGGGGAGTACAAGATGAATATGATCAAAATAAGTTGTATGAATTTCTCAAAGAATTAAAAAATATTGTAAAAATTCCTCCATGTCACATCATACACATTTGAGTTATGGCTTATCTATGCCCACTTGTCTGTGCTCAACTGTTAAAATTGCAGCTAATGGTGGCCAGGGAAAATGTTTGAGTGAATGAGAGCTCACTCTCCACTTATAGCAACAGAGGATTATGAAGAAAGCAATTCATAAACTACAACCTACCTCTTTACATGAAAAGTGCACTCAAATATGCACATAATCATAAAACTACAGGGAAAGGACTACTTGTTCATCATGGTCAAATGAGGCCACAAGAAATCTTCCTAAAACTATTGTACAAGGGAACATCTAGAGTTCTAGGATTTGTTTTTTTTTTTTACATGTTTTCTCTTTGTATTTATGATAGGTTGTGTATGTGTGTGCCACAGAGCAAGCATAGAGTTGAAGACAAAATATGGACTCAGTTCTCTCTTTATATTATATGGGGACTGAAGATTTAATTCTGGTTGTCAGGCTTGATTAAAGTGCCAAGCCATCTTACTGACATGGGTTCAATTTTTGAGTGTCACCTGGGCTGTTACAATGACTCATGTACTAATAGCGTAGTACTAAAATATTTGAGCTGCTCCACGTACCTTGAAATCATGGGATTTCATCATCATAGGCTCAGTTCAACATTCATGAAGCCAATTAAGGAGTTTATTCATTATTAAAACTCTTCCTTATATTTGCTGTGCTTGTTAGCAAAACCTAGGTGATTTAGAGAAGCAGCAACAGGTATAGCAGAGCCTCTAGAGTAGTAGTTTCTCAACCTTCCTAATGCTATGACCCTTTAATAAAATTTCTCATGTTGTGGTGACCCACAATTATAAAATTATTTATTTTACTATTTCATAATTGTAATTTTGCTACTGTTATGAATCATAATTTAAATATATTATAATCAGGATATCTGATATATGACCACAGTCAAGAGTTGTTCAACCCTCAAAGGGTTCACAACCCACAGGTTAAGAACCTCTGCTCTACAGGGTGGCTTGTCTGGTTAGAATGTACATAAACCAACCCTGTTATATGCACATTTGACTGGCATCTGGGTTATTGCTTAACCTAAATTCGACACATACAATGCCACTGTATAATTGGTAAGGAATTTAAATTTTAACATACGATAACAGGCCTCTTAGTGATAAAATAAAAATTCATTTGGAAATCTTTAGCAAAAGATCACCTTTTCTAATTAAAAAATAATTCAAAAACTTGCTAAATATATCCGAGAAAAGACATGATTAAATCCTAAATTATGTCTATCTGTGAAATTAGTGTTTCTAACTTTAACAAAGGGATAGTTTGCAAAGATATTTGAGGGCCCACAATCTCCAGAACTTCCAGCAGACATAGAGTGACTTTTAAGTATTATGGCACATGAGACTCTAATGTCACTTTCTGGCTTGGTGGAATAGACTTATGCCCGTAATAGTCATTTAATGAAGACTTACAAATTTCTGGTAAAATCCCTGCTGGTTGCCCCAGGTAAAGAGAAGGAAAATGTTGGACTTGTCCATGGGGCACTGATTTAGGTTTGGAATCATTTATTTCAAATTCAGTTTGTCGACTTGGGAGACAGTTCAGTAAAATGTCTATCATGCAAGCATAAAAACTTAAATTGGAATTCCCAGAACCCAGGTAAAAATCAAGGCATGGTATTTTATACCTATAACCTCCAGTAATGTCAGGGAGAGACATAGAGCCACAAGGTTCATTGGACAGCCAACCTAGAAGAATGGATGAGCTTCAGGTTCAGTGAGAGACTGTCAAAACACAAAGGCAGACAGTGATGACAGTTATTGAGGTAAAATAGCTGACATCTGCCTCTGACCTACACACACACACACACACACACACACACACACACACACACACACACCCAAGTGCACGCATGCAAGCACACATGCACACATGTATTTTCCTATACTAACAAGCATATACATTGGACACATACCATAACACAATACATCACATAATACACCTCCCTCAACACACATCAAAATAAATAAATAACACTCTCTCTTCCACTATGTGTAAACCAGTGATTTCTGCCATTAGCTTCACATTAGATTCACTCAAAGAGCATGCAAAACTATGGTCATGCAACTAAATCAGTCTCAGGCACTGGAGTCTAGGAATCATGGTGTTTTTTGCAAAGGTCTTAGATAATTTGTATATGCTGCTTTGAGAACAGTTAAGTCGGCATTTCTCAAATACCACGTAGGTATCTTGCTCAGATATGGATTGATACTCAGTTGTTTTAGGGTGGGGTCTGAGAGACTGAAATTCTAACAAGCTCTCAGGATAGACTACAGTTGCTGGCCCACTCACTACACTTTGGGTGGCAATTTCTACCCAAAGAGTTTTTTAAATAAAACTATTAAGTCAAAATCAGAGATATGAGGGCCTACAGAGATGGGTCAGTGCCTAAGAGTACAGGCTGTTCTTCCAGAAGACCCAGGTTTGATTCCCAGTATTCACATGGTCACTCATAACTCTCTGTAACTACAGTCACAGGGCATTTGATGCCATCTTCTGGCCTTGGTGGTCACTACATGCGCATTGTGACCATGTAGATAAAATACCCATACATGTAAATTTAAATATTTTTTAAATCAAAATTGGAATTGTAATATAGTCTAACTCATCCCCATAGGTTACCATCTTGAGAATGTGGCTAATCTAGCTTCAAAGTCAATCTGAAACAAATAAAAGAGCTACATATGTAAACATTTGAAAAGGACAGAAATTTGACTTCCTATAAATTTTCCCTAAATATTCAGAATATTTTTCAGTGCACAGAAACATCCTGTCTCTAACTCTGCAATGAACAGCCAAGGTGCTGCAAATAGCCCAAGGTGCTGCAAAGGAAGAGGCCATCTTTATGTGTGAACAAAGGAGCAGACATGACATTTTCACCACATCTGCATAAGCAGTGACTGCCATCAGCCACAGCAGCAGAACTCTCAAGGATGAGTCAGAGAATTCTGCAAACTCAGGAAGACACATTAACTGAAACCACTAGCCCTACAGAGCCTATGGTGCAAGCACACATGAATTATGTTATCAGCTGCACAGCAGGACTTCGGACAGCACGCACTATGGAAAATCTATAAATTACAGGGGACATTCAATGAGATCAAGTGTAATTAAAACGTAAAGGGATTTTCTTTTTATCTGAAATAGAAAAAAAAACCTCTGCAACCTCTCTGGTTCACACAAGAGTGCCTCAAATTGTCCAGAAGAGCAGAAAAGTGTGTGGGGGAGGGGGAACTGATTACTGGACTCAAAAAGGCTAACATGCAATTTGTGTTCTTTTTATGTAGATTAAATGCATTGACTGCAGCTTGTACTGCTTAGATACGCAGCAGGGAGTCAAAAGCTTGGGTATCACTCAACCACAGCCAGCAGCTAAACCACAGAGCCAAATCTGTTATTGTGACTTAGAGGGAACACTCAATCTAATCTAATGGGAGCAAACCCCACTGGACAAATAAAGGGGCATTACCAGCAGCATGGTAGCTATAATGCTAAAGAAAAGCACAAAGTATATTTGGTGTAATATAATTACTGACTTTTCCAGTCTGCTGCTTGATCCTTTCAAACCCAGCCTTCCAGATCACAGGACACGTGTTTGTACCCTGACAGGGCTTCTCAGATCTAAATATCACAAGGCAGCAGTCTACCTTCCCATCATGGAGGAAGTCACGTGTCCTATACATACCACAGTCACTCACCACAAAATGTGCTTTTGTTATGAGAAAACATTATTAGATTTCAATGAATGTGCCCCACTAGAATAAACAAGAGCACAAGGAGTAAGATAAAAAAGACAGTGAACCAGAGGATCGAGGGCTCCTGAAACAAAAGCTGGACATGTAATCCAGGATGAAATGGGAGACAAGGATCACAAGCCACTGCCATTACCAGAAATGAGAGTTCATTTTGGAAGACATGATCTCCACCCTGCTCTAAGCCAGGAAGTGATGCTACAGTGTTCCTTTCAATTTTGGAACCTATTTCTATAAAAAGAAACTAGTTCCAGAAATAATCCTTCTAGATTGAATTCCTTCCCATTCTCAAGTCACCCATAAAGTATTAGTTAAAGGTTTCTCTGGCTTTGAAGTACACACAAGTATTCTGGAATCTTGACATAATGAAGACTGGGCAGTGGTGGTGCAGGCCTTTAATACTAGCACGTGGGAAGCAGAGGCAGGCAGATCTATATGAGTTCAAGGCCAGCCTGGTCTACATAGCTACACAGAGAAATCCTGTGTCGAAAAATAAATAAAAAATTAGCCCATTTGCCATAGGGCACAAGACACTGCAGTCCTAGTCAGCTTTCAGGTTATGTCAGTGCTGACCCCTGAACCACACTTGGAATAGAAAAGTTTTGGAAATCTCACTATTCTGAAGAGTCCAAGATTTTGACATTACAACACAGCCTTTTCATATGTAAAGTTCATGCTCCAGAACCTCACAAGAATTCCTCCTACTATTTTCAGTCTTCATATGGGGCATCTTCAGATCTATCCTTGCTTAGACACAGCCACAAGCCTGAATTTGTCAGTTTGTTTGAATCTGGTGCTAAGAAGGCCAAGCATTCTAGATTCTCCTTGCATGGTCCTCTCTCCTTCATGACCACAGCTTTGAATCAGCTCATGCCTAATTCTATGGTTACTACTCCTTAAAGCTCCAACATGTTAGAGAATTCTAGCAAAATGCAGTCCATTCTTGCAGAAGGTTCTTTACACGACAGACATAAAAATGAAAACACTTTTGCCAAATTTATTATCAGTCACTGGTAAAAAAATCACAAATCATCTTGATAGTTTAAACAATAACTATTTATTATCTCCTAAAATGTCTGATGATAAGAAATCTAAGTGCAGCCTGACCAGCTCCTTCTGCCTCAAGATCTCTCCAAAGGCATTTAAATGTTAGCCAAGGCTGGGTGAACTGCATTCTCTGTTAGGAATAGAAGTTCTTCTTCTGAAGTGGCCCACTTACCTGCCTGGCAAATTGGTGCTGAATGTTGGTAGGAAACATCAAATACATCCACAAGGCTGTTTGAATGTCCTCATATCATGGTAAGTGGCTTCTCATGAAGCAAGTGATGTCAGGCAGAAAGAAGTTGCAGCAGCCATTATGAGTAATCCGCAGCTGCCAAACAGTGGACACTTCTGCTGTAGTATAATGGCCACACAGGCCAGTTATGAATTCAGTGTGAGAGGCCGCTATATAGTGTATGAGTCCCAAACATCAAAGATACTGTGGGCCATCTTGAAGGTGTCGATCACCCACAATTGACCAAGGCTCCATATCTCTGCTGTAAAACATAAACTCCACAGGTCCAAGGGCTACTGACTATTCAGGGTCTCACTGATAAACCCACCTTTACTTCTGCTGTCTATGGCTCAGTTTTCCCCTCACTACAAATTGATGGTCTGTTTCAAGCCTCTTATGATATTTTTTCCAAATGTGTTTGTTATTAAAATTAATATATCATGCAAATTGATGAAACATGAATGGACAAAAGAGTTGTTTTATGGAAACTAAATTTTAAATTTTTGGAAAATTGAAGTGGTGGTGGGTAGCTTAAAATGCTACTGTAATATTTAAAGGATTGAGAAATCAGTTAAAAAATGTGTAAAATTAATCGCTGAGCTGACTTCACAAGTATCTGAAAGTAGATGACATAGTGCATTTAGGTATGGTCTATGTCCTGTAAACCCTATAACTCCAAACAGCAGTTTCTTACCTAAGAAAATAACTTGGGTATGTGCAGAAAGCTTTGTGAATAAACACAAATTTGTATGCTTGAAGTAAATAGGATGCTTCAATCGTGTATCTTTTATATAATGACTCCCTGAAGGCCTTTTTCAATTAAGTAATTAAATTCTGGTTCAGATAGTTGGATATGATTGATAGCATACATCACAAATGAAGAACTCTTCCTAGGGCTGGTACTTTGCGTAGAAGCAGAAATACAAGCAAAGGACAAGTCCTGCCTTGCATAGTTTTGAAGCTGCAAGGATGTTGTATCCTCTGACATAAATTACTTGCTAGCAAGTTAAAACCATTGTTTTACTATAAGTACCTTTAGTTTTACACCTTTTAGCAATTTGCCTTCTTTTCCTAGGCACCTTACTGTTTATTTCAACCTGATTGTATTTGCATGCAATGGCTAGGAAGCAATATAAATTGCTGGCCTCCAGAATTCATGCTTCCCTTTTGATGGCTTAGAGTCAATGCTAGGAAAAGGTTTTACAGATAGTATCTATGTCCTACAGCCCTATTGCCATCAAGATGTGGGTTTGCAGTCAGTTCTCATTAATGAAACAGAACTGGGAATGGTTAGTAGTACTTCCAATCTAAGTTCTTAAAGTACATGTACCTCATCAGTAGTCTTTCTCCTGTTTGCACAGGACTCTCAGATAATCAGGTAGAAAATGCCTAAATCCCAAATCAGCACCTATGGAAATATTACTCACTTGTTGACCAGAGACACACACAAAGGGATCTTATGTATCAAGACACATATATTTGAAGAATTGCTTATTATAGTCACCAGTGTTACATTGCAAGGCCTGCTTGTTCTGCAACCTGTCCCATTTTATTATTCTGTATCCTTTCTCCTGCTCTAGGCTCTTCTGTTTTACTGAGATTATTGCTCTTACTTATTCTTTATCTGAAGGGTCCATAAAATTAATGGCATAAAATGTTATCTATCATCTATCGGTGTATCTTCATGAGAAGAGAGTCCAGTGTTCTATGGGGTTTCCAGAGAAGCCTGGAGCCCCTCAATTCTTCTAAACAGCTACTCCAAGAGATTCTCAAGTGTCTTGTTACTAATTCAGGCTGTGATGTTAATTCACCTTATGATTTTCAGATGGGAATGTCTACAATAAACCATCAATAAAATGAAAGTGAAAGCAAAAGTGAGGAGCTCTAATTTGACTATGACTGTGAATGTGGAGACACATTATGTTATGAAGAGACCGGCAGTCTGGGGAAGTCCCCCTCAGGGACTTATTAAATAGCTGCCCTTCTCCTGTTGCAGTTAAACACTGCCCCTAAAGTGTCTCCTGGTAACCTCAAAGAGCTGTCATGTTCCTTTCCAACAGCCTAATTTATGGCTTCAGACTAGGGAGATCTTGTTTTTGTATATTCTGAGAAGTAACCCTACTCTAGTTCAACTCCTGAGAAGTTAATGTCCAGCAGTACTACAACCTTAATGCTAAGGCAGTAAAAAAATGGCCCACAAGATTCTGCAAAGAGCTGGAAATACGAGACACTGGGTCATGCTTGCCCCAAACACTGAAAATTACTAGGTAGAACGAAGGATTTCCAGAGGGTTCATGATTCATATGAGGGTATCTAGTCTTTTCAGAGGCTGGGAATGACCTGCATTCTAAGTTGGTTGCTGACATAGTGTTCCCATTTTACTGGTGTCTTTTAATAGAGCAGATATAAATACATTACTTTCATCTCGAAGGAGTGTGGAGAATTGTGGTGCCACCACAGCATGTCCTCTTCTTTAAGAATCAAGCATGCCGCTAGGAGGTAGAAATGTTCATCCAGCTAAGCTAAGGCATATTAACCTTTCAGAATCCCTCCTTATGTTTTCCGCTAGAGTTTATAGCTAACATCTGCTGTATCAATTTTGAGACAAGGCTTCATATACTTTGTTCTGTGGATATCCTTATCTTTGCTCTAAACTGTGAACTTTGGTCCACCAAGTAGTTCTCAAAGTCTGATCCTCAGGCCATCAGCATCAGCAAATGCCTGCAAGCTACACCAAACATGTTAACTCAGACACTCTGATGATTGGGCCAAATGAGCTTTAACAAACCTTCCTGGACAATCGGTTTGCATGCTCAAGGGAGAGAACTTTTGCCAAAAGTCTTTCTTCCACTGCCTTAACCTCTCTTGTGCAGTCTCTTAAAAGTTATGCATCATCTTTATTTTAGGACTGAAGTAACTAGTTTGCAAGCCATTTTCGGTTTAGGAACAATCTAAGAGTCACAATGCAAGAAACAAATTTCCCCTAGGTAAAATTAATACTTTTACATTCAAATAGTCTTTTACTTATAATGGCTTGACTTAACATTTTTTTAACTTTACAAAGTTCAAAAGTGATTTACATTCAGTAGAAACCTTATTTTAAATTTTGAATTTGATATTCCCCTGGCTAGTGATGCTGTCTGGTGATACTGGGCAGTGACAGTGATCCACCACTCACAGTCCTGCAATCATGAAGGGAGACAACTGACACTCTAGTGTGCTGTGTTGCCAAGCTACAAGGGCAATAGGTTAGGTATTCAGTGCACTTTAGACTTATGGGAGAGTTTTGACTTACAATAGGTTTACTGGGGTGGAGCTGGATCATAATTCAAGGAACGTCTGTACTATAAAATGTACCCCAGTCAGGCATTCCTGAGTCTTCTCTGTCCCTGGATGCTCCTGAGGTGTTGGTTCCACATAAGTTGCAATTTTGGGGAAAATCTGCCAAGCACTCACAACTCATCTAGTCCTGCTCAAACATTGCAGAAAAGAGATTTCTCCCAGGCTTACAAATAGCATGATAATCTCTTTGACTTTAATCTACCCCTTAGATCATGCAGCTTGCAATGTTCATACTTGCCTTCACAATTCATTACAGGGATGATTGCTTTTTCATGTTCAAAACTTTAAGGTGATTATTTGATACAGAAGTTACTGCCCAGGTTCCTATGATATACACAACCACCCACATTGTTTGAAGTGTTCTTCCAGTTCTATCTTCTTCCTCTTATTTTCCTATCTTGGGACCACCTCACTTTCTGCCCCCAACTCCATCCCCTGACCTTGTTTCTCTCTGTCTATACACAGCACCTTGCAAATTCATATTCTGCAGGAATCTTGTTTAAATTGAATGGGTTGGGTCCTACTCTTAATCTCCCGAATCATCACTACAAAAGACAACCCAGGAAGCTAGCTGCCTTTTAAGCACTGGTCCTTGTGATTCTAATACTCGCCAATTGAGCATTTTTCTTCCAGAGCTTCATTAGAAGTGACATGCTGTGGAACAATCCCTTTCTACACTATGAATATGTATTACTCTCATTGGTTAATAAAACGCTGACAGGCCGGTAGCTGGGCAGGAAGTTAAATGGGAAAGGCAAATTGATGGAAAAAAGGAGGGCTGGAGGGATGCCAGCCAACCATTGCCTAGGAAGCCACCAGCCACATGACAAAAAATAGATTAATAAAAATGAGTTAATTTAAATATAAGAGCTAGTTAGTAATAAGTCTCTGTTTGGTAATTTGGAAGCAGATACCTGGATGGGTAGCAAGTGGTCAGGACAGTAAAACTCCGTTTACATATGGTGCTTCAACATGCAGCTGGAATTTCCACATAAGACCTAACAAAGCTAAAAAAAACTATTCTAAACACACAGAAACATTGCCGAGAGCAACTTCTTAGTCTTATGTCTCTCATGCCTGCTGTGATACAGAGATGCATCTCCTGGCAACTGCCAGCATGTTGTGAGCTAAGCCACGGTCCCTGTGGTCTCACATGGGTTGTGGTACAGAGAGGCTTCTCCCAGCTGCATGCTGCATGGTGGGTTTAGGGTTTTTGCTCATGCAGACAGAAAAAGTTACAGGTACAAAATAATGACAGATTCAGATAGGAAAAAACTCTAAACAGGCTACAGTATATTTAATAATATATATAGGCTTGGGAGAGAAAAGAAAAGGGATAGAAAGAGTCCTTAAAAAGAAATAAAGTAATAAAAATTATAATAAGTCACATAAAGATAGAAAATACACTAAGAGTCTGGATTCTGTATATTTTATGTTGTCTTTAATATTTTGGCTGCTAAGAGACACTGTATTATGGAAACTGCTATATTAAACCAAACTATATATTTTTAAATTATCTTGACTTCAAAATTTAAGCCGAATGATATGTTACTTTGGGGGAGAGGTTGTTCCTATTTCCACAGGAAATAAGAGGTTATGGATTTATCCTGGGATAAAGAAAATTACATTTGATTGAGGAAGACTGAATATAGATATGGGAAAATAAACATAAAGGAACTACAAGACATGTGATGTATATTTTACCTGCATACTAACACAGATATATATACATATATATATATATATATATACACATATGTGTGTGTGTGTGTGTGTGTTACCTTTAAAAGTTTATGTAGTTTTAGAGCAAGGGGAGCAGATACCAATAAAAATGACCCAGATGATCCAGCATCCAAGACAGCTTTAAGGCTGCTGATTGAGGTGACCCAGTCTTACAGAATACTCCAGCCAAGACATAACAATTATCCTGATTTTCTCAGGGTCCCCCAAACATTACCAGAATGTCCAATCAGCAGAAAGTAGTCTAGAGAACTACTCCCACAGTTACAAATTATTGGTTATAAATGTTTGCTTTTATTTAAGGGAAGCTGGTTATAAATTATTATTGGTCATAGTAAAAATAAACTAAACTAACAAATTAAATTCAGAGATTGTTTTCTAAAAAAAGAAAGAGGGATATGACATAGAAATTATAAGATAAAAAGGTAGATTATTGAATCAACTTTTAAACCAAAAATGGCAACTACTAATCTTAAATATTTTCCATTGGTATGGATTTTTGTAAGTTGATACAAATTTAAAGTTAAATTTGTTATACTGTATGCATATTTCTAATCTTGTTTAAGGTACTGTATTTATGCAGCTCATTTAAAATATAATGTATAGTTAAGAAATACAGGTTAGTAGTTAGTCATCTATAATAGTCAAACTTACAGTCATGTTAGTTAGGTTTTCTAGATATACAGAGATCTATTTCAGATAGATAAGTAATCTTTAAACACTTCAAATACCTACAGAATATGGCATTTAAAATGTTTTAAGAACTTAGACTTCAATGTTTGCACATTCCTCCTCCTTGAACTTACAGTATAAAGCATTTCTCAATTGTGGGCCTAGATGTGATTGTAAATTCCTATATCAGGACTTGTTGACATCGCTACATATCTATCTTCCTCTACACACACTGCAGGCTGTTTGCTGCAAACACCTACAACTTCTACAAAAATGCACTTGACTGGTACTCAGGGCATGGAGAAAGGTTTGGAGGGTTGATACCTCTGGAATCAGCATTTAAACCATGCTGGAAGAGAAATTTAGTGGAGAAACAACCCAGCTTCCTTGTCCTTCGTGGGAAATTATTTTGAATATCATGATTACCACTGTCTCTCATAGCTTCTAATGGGATTCCTCTCCAGAGCCCTTGATGGTGACACTCTTATTCAAAACATGGGTGCTTATGTTATCCTTCCTTCTTCTCCCAACTTTCTCATTTTCTGAGTAGTGTTTTCTGAAACTACCTTTGAAATAAACTACCTGCATTGTGTCTTTGTCTTGGATATGAAGCTAAAGGACAATAAACCCAAGGTTGCTGCTGCGCAACATGGCTGAGCATCTGCGGAGGGTGTCGGGATTGATGACACAGAGACCAGTCGGTGGTGCAAAGAAAACTTCAAGAAGGTCCCCTTTATTCTTACCCCAGCTGGTTATATGCCCCTGACACCAGAGTCGGTGGTGGTGGTGGGTGTGGTCAGGAAGAGGCGGTTAGCCCATTGGAAAGATCAAAGTCAGGGTGTTCCCTTGAGTGAGCCCTTATCAGAAACTTATTGCTCCGGTAAACATTACTTAGGGGCACTGCCTCCGGCCAAGGTCTGTTGTTCCCACACAAGGTATCCCTTTTACCCTAGTACTCAGCAGCACCAAGGTAAGATACTGTGAATGGACCTACAACCTGTAAGAGATACGAGCTAAAAGCAGCAAACGTATACAGCTGTAGCATTGTGGCATATGCTTCATTCTGACTTACTTCTGCTTCCTTCTGTCTGACCTTCACTCAAAACCTAGAAATATCAAGTACACTTGATATCCTGTTCCCATCATTCTTCCTAAATAATGATCCTTTTGTTATATAGTATGACTAGAGCACAGCCAAGTTGCCCCCTTCACCCTGCTAAATACACTCCACATTCATTCTATGTCAGGAGATTAATCTTCAAGCACAGTCTTTGGGCTTGCAGAGCCTCCTGTTTACATTCCTAGAAAGTCCTTTGAAAAGTAGAAGCACTCCACTTTTGTTCATTCAGTTAACCTGTGTCAATATTGCAATTGCTGCTAGTTAAGAGTCTACGTGACATAGAAGCAATGTGTGTACATTAAGTCTGGCCAAATGAGACCTCAGCTATATGGAACCTCACTAGTCTTTATTCTGAAGGTTCCTGCCATACAATAAACTCATATCTTCTATTGTAGGAATTAAGTCTGAACCTACTAAATAAATAGTCTCTGAGAAGTCATTCTTCCCTGCCTTGAGATCCACCTTGAAAGCAGTGTCAGCCTTCCCTTGATTAATAATCTTCCTTAGTGCTACTCAATCTGTAATAAATAAACTCCAAATTACACACATAGCCAAAGGTTATCAAGTTTGACAATGAATTATTTTTTAAGATTTATTTCACTTATTTTTTATAAGGACATGTGAATAAATGCACATGCCTGTGCACACATGGAGGCCAGAAGAGGACATCAGATCTCTTCGAGCTGGAATTACTGCTGTTTGCAGGAGTCCTGGCTTATTACATATATGCTTGGATCTGAACAGTCCCCATGATTACTCAGCAATTGTGCTTAACTGCTGAGTCAGTTATCCAGCCCCACAAATAATGTTTGAACTTCTTTTTCCACCTCATTTCCTTCCCACTGGATTGTTTGCATTATCACAAGCATTCTAGATCCCTGACCCTTTTTACACATGCCATTCCTTTCATAAACCTGTATCTCACTTTCCACTTCAGCTAAATGGTACTCTTCATTGAGCACACAGTTAGAACAGTGCCTCTCCTATTAAGTTTTCCCTTTATGTTCTTACTGTATTGACACAAGGGAAAGAAAGCTCAGTATTTATCATACTATATGTTCACTTCTGCAGAGCTTGGCTTCTCTAAGACTATTAATACATAAAAATCAGAGAAGTTGGTGTTTCATGTATCTTTGTTCCTTATCTGTGAATTGCACTGTACATTGGTAGGTGCCTTTGATGAGTTCCACACTTCTGAATGGGGATATCAGGATGGGCTGTTTATATGGTCTTTCTATTTCAGGTTTCATGGTTACCTGTCATTGACTCTAAAGCTGAGTTCTTGAGGTTGCTCCAAGGCAAGAAATCAGTAGGGTCTTCTGAGCTGTTAGGAACCAGAGATAAGCAAATGGGTATTTATTTCCCCAGGCATATACTCATGCTGCTCTCATGGGTCTCTGCTGGCATGAGAAGGCAGGAAATTGATCACATCATGATCCATTATAGACTAATTTACAGAGGGCCATCATTATTGATAGCTGTCAGAGATTTGAGGTATAGAAGAAATTCATCATAGTACCTTATGTCTAGAGGAATAGAGAGGGATGTCTCAAAAAGACAAGCCAAAGAGTGCCTAATAAACCCACATTCACAGCTGCTCAGGTGAAGCCACAGAATTGGTAATGGTGGCTGTTTAGAGACCATATTTGATCACCCTTAAACTAGGGAAAATTCTTCACTTAGGTCAAAATCCATCTCAAACTTTTTGCACATTATCTATAAAGTGTGAGACAACATGTTTCAATCCAAAAAGTTCTATACTTGAGAAACACATTGGAGTAAACACACTGTTGTACTTTCTGTGTTTCCTCTCTGTTTATTCCCATATCACATCTTGGTTGATAAATATTCTTACTACACACATATGCCATTTTACAGATGTAAAATCTAAAGCTCAGGTAAGTCAACTTAGAAATATACAGCAATTAAGTAGTAGAACTGGAATCCTTCCTGGTGTTCGATGACTCCACAGTGTGCATTTGAAGCCATCTGAAGTACAACATCAAAATGTTCATGGAAAGAGGCATCAGAATATAGAGATGAGGCAAGGATGCTCCTAACTCTGTGGTCCTAGATAAAGCAAACTATCTTTCAGGATCTCTTTTATTTCCTCAATAGGAAAACATGAACGTTAAATCAGATATCTATAATCCCTCTTAAGTGTAGCCTTCTATGTGCCTCTGGTAGAATCACATTTTCTCAGATGCATGACTATTGTGAGTGGGTATCTGTGCTCCTACAAAGGAACAACTTCTGGGAAGCACAACAAGTTGAAGCACATGTGTACCCTGAGTCATGGAATGAGGAAGAGCATTAGATGTCATTTTTAGGTTAGCTGCCTGGAGATCCAGATTTTTGGTCTCCTTGACACATTATAGTTCTCAAATGTTAAGTCCCATGTGTTGGAGCTACTCACTGATGGTTGTGAACTTTCGAGGACAGTAACATTATTCAAGTGGCTATGTGTGATTAAACCACTCCTGCTCTATAATAAAACAACATCAAGTGCCAGGCAGTGGAGGTGTACACCTTTCATCCTAGCACTTTGGAGGCAGAGACAGGTGGATCTCTATGAGTTTGAGGCCAGCTTGGTCTACAGAGGGAGTTCCAGGACAGCCAGGGCTACACAGACAAACCCTGTCTCTAAAAACAAACAACCAAAAAAAAAACAGCCCCAAACTTAGTGACACAGATACAGAAGAATCATGGGTGGGTGTGAATTCTAGGATTAAAAAGCTCAGAGAGGATCAGCAACTTTCACAAGCTCACATATATAGAAAGTATGGAGTACCGATTTGAACCTGGTGCTCACAATGAATCCAACAACAGCATTCCTAATATGCCCGTTTTCTGCCACCCAACCTGTCCTCTCAGTTTATCTATTGTGCTAATAGTTAAATTATTCAGAAAGACCAACTACTCTGTGCTTGAAATTGAACAAATGATACTACATAGAAAGTCAAAGTCAGGCCTGGTTCAACTAAGTTTTAGTAAAAGTTACTCAGAGCAAAGTCAACTAAATTTTAGTAAAAGTTACTCAGAGCAAAGATGCTTGCAGGCTCCAAGAATGGTCCTTTGTAAAGAACACTGAGTTGGGAGGGAACAAGGATCAAGGTGGTATGAATGAACAAGGATCATGGCAGTGTGACTGGGTGTGACTCAACGATTTTTAGGCCTAGACTTGAAGGCAAGCTCCCAAAGTTCAAACTACCATTGCTTCCTCCTCACTTAACCTATTTATACCTTATTTTCCATGCCTCAGAGAAAATAATAATAATATATGTTTGGTAAGGTTGATATGAATGAACAGTATGATTAATAAGCATAACCACTTCCAAACAGTGCCTGACATACAGTTAGTTCTTATGAGAACTCAACAACATCTCCACAGCATAATAGCTTCCAGGTCCTAACATTGTTCCTAACACATGGTAGGTGTTCAATAAATATTTGTTGAATAAATGAAGAGAAACATATTAGTAGTTTTAATAGTATTCACGTGTTATTCATTCTCTCAAAAAAAGAAAAGAAAAAATCAAGTTCTCTTTTAATTTACCTTATACATTTCCATATGTTGAAACTTGATTCTGTGGTGATTAAAACCACTTTTCCTTGGCAAAGCCTAAAGGAGCCTGAGGAGCAGCTGTTTCCCAGTTTGTTGCTTTCTGAGGCCCATTCTACTAAGGAAGTCACAGCTGAATGCTGTGGAAAGCAGTCTCAGTTACAAGTGCCAAAAACCCACTTCCAACTGGAAGAGGCAAGGAGGTAGAATTATAGAACTGGCTAAAAACTCCTGGGATGACTTCACGCATGATGAAACTCAGGGGTTCAGATTATGTCATTACAACTTGGTTCCATCTCTTGGCTGTGCTTTATTCAATGATAGTTCACTTCTTAAGCAAGTTCTCCCCCTGTGTTTTCACACACCAGTTTTAGATCTAGTTTCATCAACTTGGATCATGTGTTTACCCTTGAACCAATCACTGTGGCTTCAGATATGAGCACATGGGCTATGGAATGCCTGTGTTTGTTCTCTTGATGGTAAGGAATATAGACATCCTCAGACAAATGAAATAAATGTGGGATGATATTACCATTGGGAGAGAAGGTGAACTGAGCAAATACAAGTAACAACCACAACAAACAGCCATAAGGCAATGTATTTGCCAGGGATTCTATTTCTGTGAAGAGACACCATGACCATGGAAACTCTTATAAAGGAAAACATTTAACTGGGGCTGGATTACAGGTTCAGAGGTTTAGTTTCTTACCATCATGGTGGGGAACATGATAGCATGCAGGAAGACATGGTGCTGGAGAAGTAACGGAGAGTGCAACATCTTTCAGGCAACAGGAAGTTAACTGAGACACTGAGTGATATCCTGAACATAGGAAACTTTAAAGCCCACCCCCACAGTGGCACACTTCCTCCAACAAGGCCAGACCCACTCCCACAAAGCTATATCTCCTAATAGTTGTACTCCTTTAGGTACCACAGGTAGTGGCAGCCAGTCTATACTACCTTCCTCAATGATAAATGTTGCCCCATTCTTTAAAGCTTGCTCTTTTGTCACCTCCCTCTGACCTCTCTACAGCTTGAAAGTAATAGATTTTCAACTTTTTACTTCTACCTCCAGTCAAATATGAAATTGTATTGAGAAGTAGTATACATAGGAATTTAAACAAATGTTATGCCATGTAGTATTTAGTCTTCATTACCTATAAGGTATCCTGATACTCTCCCTAGGTTATCCTATTATATTGTTTTAACTTGATTTATACTATTATAATAATTTCTTCTTCTTTTGCTGTGATTTTTGTTTGTCAGAGCAATGCTTGCTACATGCTGAAACAAACAACCTCTAAATTTCAGTGACTTCACAAACTAAAAGCCATGTCCTAGTCCAGTGCAGAACAGAAAGCTTAGTGACTTTCTTTTCCATCCAGAGGTACAAAAGTGAAGAGGGAAGGAGGGGAAGGGGAGTAAGTGAGGGAAAGGGAAGGGGAAGTAATGGGAGGGAACAGAAGAGAGAAGGGAATCACTGAGGGAGTTCTTTCTCCCTCCAAATCAAGGTATAACTACATATTCCAGGATGGTCTCAACTCGCAGTTATCCTCCCAACTCAAGGTTACCCCAGGAGATTTTATGGTCAGACTTGACAGTGGGGTATATCACTTTGCCTACACTGCATTAGTCATATCTAACTAAAAAAGTTGTGGAAAACCATGGTTTGAACCCCTAGGAAGAAAAACTGGAGCTGCTGTGTGCCATCTAGGCAGTTTATACCACCGTGGCAATCATGATTCTTGTGTCCTGATTCATATCATCCTTCATTTTCTCTCTCATCTCACCTAGCTGTTTCTTTACCCCTACCAGCCTTGGGGCATGTGGGAGCAGAAAATAAATGAGGCCAGGTTCAATGAGCTGTATATACCTTTGGTCTTTTCCCTAGGCTTACACCAGCATCTGGCAAGGTCAGGACCGAGGTAATGGAGCTAGCCAGGCATGTAATAAGATAGCTCTTTGGCCCTGCTACTATGGTGAGTGGCTATAAGATCTGACTGAAGCAACATTTTTATCTCTGCAATTGGCCTCAGAGTTCATTATCTAAAAAGCATTGGCTATTAGCACAGTAACAAAGCTGTTACCATAGAAGGGAGCTTTTCCTTTAAAACTAAATGAGGTAGAGACTAGAACCTTGGACTCCTTGGTTAAGAGACTTTTTGGTTCTGGAAGAGCTGCAAGCTTATGGTCATTCAAGTTAATAAACAGGTTTTTTTGTATCATGGTACTCAGCATGTACTAGACACTGCCCTGGGTGCTTATAATTATTAATTCATTCAAGAATCACAGAGCCCGGCATTGCGGTGCACCCCCTCAATCCAAAAGGCAGAGACATGTGGGTTTCTATGAGTTTGAAATAAGCCTCATACACATAGAGAGTTCCAGGCCAGCTAGGGTTACATAGTAGGATTCTGTCTTAAGAAAAAAAAGTCATAGAAACTTAGGGGTGAGATGATCCAGCAAATAAAATGCTTGTTACTGAATCTGATGACCTGAGCTCAATCCCCAGGACCCACATGGTGGAAGGAGAGAACTGACTCCCACAAGTTGTCCTCTGAAATCCATATATACACCACATTGGGCACACAGGCATAAATGCGCGCGCACGCACGTGCCCGCACACACACACACACACACACACACACACACACACACACACACACACACACACACACACACACAAATAAAGTAAACACAATTTAAAAATTAAAATTACCAAACTCTATAAATAAGGGAACTTAGGCCCAGAGACAGATGAGATTTTCTCAAGGTTACCCAACTAAAAAGCAGAACCAGCACTGACAGTGTAGCAGTCCAGCCTTACATACTGCTAAATTATCAGGGTTTTGTAAGTCACTTGTGAACCATGGTCATTCCTAAAATCAATCACCCAAAATGGGAATAGCTGTGTAAAGCACGTCAGTTCTTAGTTCCTCTATTTCGTTTTACTATTGCCCTCTGCTTGAGTGTGTCTGTTGTATCTGGACAGGAGAAATAATGGATGACAAAATCCTTGATATACATGTCTGTTCCCACGAGTTTGATCTCTCTGCTTCATGGATGTCTGGTCTTACTCCATATTGGATTTCCAGGGCCTACCACCTTTGTCTTCCTCTCCAGTTCCTCATATTGATTACTGCCTGGAGCCCCTAGTCTCTGTTTGGAATTCCCCTTTCCCAGAAGGCCCACCACAAATGGCTCATGTATGCCCTCAGGTGGATTGGGCCTGCTGATATTCAGCTGGCCTGGTGGCTCTCATTCCTGCCCAAGACAACATCTGCATTCATCTTTGCAATTTTCAAGCTGTAATACCCATCCACCTCCCTGCCTGCTTTACTTTCTGAGATGCAGGAGTCAATAAGACCTGAGGCCCCAAAAGATCCCGGATTCAGATTTCTCTCCCACAGTCGAGTGTTACTTGTCAGGTGGGCCAAGGGATAGTTCATTTGCTTCTCTGTGTGTGTTCATAGATTCAGGGAGTCAGCAGTTACACATCGAAGGGTGGTACTTGCCTAGCCTGAATGCATAACACTCCTACTCATGACATACATTCTCAGCCATATCCAGTGCTTCTACTTGGCAGCTGGGGCACTGATTCAAAGGAGGGAAGGATTCTTAGTGAACCATGTGAAGCCAAATAAACGCATACTTTCAGAAACCCTAGATTCTAGGATACTAGCTCTCTCTCTCTCTATCTCTCTGTGTGTGTGTGTGTGTGTGTGTGCACGCGTGCGCGTGTGTGTATGGGTGTGTGTTGTGTTTATGCATAGCAGAAGTTGATATTGAGTGTCTTACTCTATCTCTCTTCACTTTATTTTTGAGATGATGTCTCTCACTGAACATAGAGATGGCTACTTTAGCTATACTGGTTAGCCAGTAAGTCTGCAGGGATCCACTTGTCTCCACACTTCCAGTACTATAGTTTTAGGTGCATATTGCCACACCCAGATTTTTACAGGTCTTCATAATTGTACATCAAACACTTTACTAGCTGAAACAACTCCCCAGCTTCTAGATTTGCTTTAAAAATATGATTCATTTTCATTCACTAGTTCCTTTACCACCACTGAGTTTGTGGGACTCGAGAACATTCTCCAAATATATGTAGGATTCACTGTATGCTAGGTACTGGACTTAAATGCTTGAACAATCTGAGAGCATAGAAGGGTTAACTAATTTCTCAAGGTCACAGACCCTTGATAGTTCTTTTCCAAATGATCTCACTTCAAAGTCTGTGTTCTCACTGGTTATACTGAATAGAACTTAAATCTAAGCCTGTGGTTTTCAACCTGTGTGTCACAACCCCATTGGGAATCAAATAACACTTTTACTTTATAGGGGTTGCATATCAGATCCTGCATATAAGATATTAACATTATGATTTACAACAGTAGCAAAATTACAGTTATAAAACACGATGAAATAGTTTTATGGTTGGGGACATCAGCACAGCATGAGGAACTGTATTAAGGGGTTACAGCCTCAGGAAGACTGAAAACCACTGGTCTAAGCAGATCTCTGAGTTTCGACTACATTCTCTTTATACCTGAAGACAGAACCCACTATGTTTTATTTATTTATTTATTTATTATTTATTTATTTATTGGTTTTTCAAGACAGGGTTTCTCTGTATTGTTTTGGAGGCTGTCCTGGAACTCACTCTGTAGACCAGGCTGGCCTCAAACTCACAGAGATCCGCCTGCCTCTGCCTCCCGAGTGCTGGGATTAAAGGCGTGCGCCACCTCCGACCCACTATGTTTTAATGTCATCACCTGTTTGACTTGTTTGTCTGCCCACTTCCTGCCTCTGAAGTCAGGAATTAAGACCTGCAGAAAGGCATTGTCTAAGCCTCCAGAGATGTCTTATTCTTATTTGTGAGCTGAATCTAGTACAGAGGCTGGTGTGCTAAATGTCCACCTAATGTTAGCTCAAAATGTGGCCCTCCTCACTTTGAAGATAAGGAAAGTGAGTTTCAGATATTTAACCAAGTACAGTTAAGACCTCAACTTCAAGTACCATGCTTTTTCTACCTTTCCTCCAACTCTTCTTGTTGGCTGATAGGACCAGACCGTGGGGACCTAGAGCAGGCTGGTAAAGCACACTGATACATGTTCCTTGGTCAATGTCTTCTCCTGGAAAGAATCCCATGTCCCAAAGCTACCCCAAGGAGAGACTGGGTAAAGTCAAATGTTCATAACACAGATTACTTGCTGCAGTGCAAATGGGCACAGCTAAGACAACTGGCCAACCTCCAGCCCCATGTGGACAGAGTAAAGATAAACAAACACAAAGAGCATTTGGGACTTAGAACAAAATTCAGAGACTCCTCATTCACATTTTATTTGCACCAGGGTCATTCAGCTCCAAATGTGAATAAGAGGAAAACAGAAACTTCCTAAAGCATGAATCTTTCCCCTACCCCATGTTGTCTGTCTCTTAACAGGAACTTACCAGAATCTTTATTTCCCCACTCCCTTGTTTTAAGACTTAGGCTTCAAAGGACTGTTTTCATCCTTACCTTTAATTCTAAAGAACAAAACTTGTGTTTAGTTTCAAAGAAAACAGAAAAGAAAAAGAAGTCCATGTTCTGTTATTTTATAAAACATTGGGAAAAGACAAGCAAACAAGATAATAATGGGAATTTTAAAAATTCAGTTAGCCTCCTGTAATATCATAATTCCTGAGTCATTCATAGGAAGTAAATAATGAAGTGTTTATAGTGTCACTGCGTCCTGGAAAAGACTGAAGTACCTTTGACAGATCAAAGAAAAAATAAAACACTATTCCATTTAGGTGTGGCATTGTGAATAACTTGGTGTTCCACTTTTTTGGCAATGATTAACTACATGTGTATTGATGGCAACAACCCACTTTCTGGCATAATGAATTAGGCATTCCTCCATTGTTCCATTACTTGGCTTCATTCTGCATGTGTTTATCAAAGGCAATTCTCTCTCTCTCTCTCTCTCTCTCATACACACACACAAACATTCACAGGCATTCACACACACACACACACACACACACACACACACACACACACACACACACACAGAAAAATACACCCATGAGGTACCAGAGAAGAAAACACCATCCTCCAAGCTGATTTATTTTTATCACCCAGTGTAACCCTATTTCCTACCTGAGGCATGAAACCACATCAAGGACCTAACAGATTTTACCTCTGTAAGTTCAGAAGGAAATCACCATTCTTTAAGATTGGAGCTCAAATACCTTTTTAGAAAAGTGTCCATTTTTATCTAACACTCTTCATCTGGAAGACCCTTCTTTTTAAGGAATACTTTTTCCAACAAAGACTTACCCACCAGGCAGACCACTCATGATTATGTAATCTGTGAAAAAGAAAAACAACCCCTAAATGGCTGGTAGACTTCAGCAATAAGATATAATCAGTCTCTATTTCTAAAAAAAATCTTGATCATCTTGTCACTGTGGAAAATTTTAATTTGCAAACACACCAGTACGAATGAAATAACAGAAAGCTCAACTGGTAAGATACCATTATTAAATGCCAATGCGATGGCTCCAAGGTTTGTTTCATCTTGTTTGCTTGGTTACGTGTTGGTCTGTCTGTTTGTTTGTTTGCTTGCTTGTTCGTTATGAGGCGCTGCTGCTGCTTTGTAGTTGCCTCCTAAAGAGTGTTAATCTATCTTTAACATCCTGACATTGCCCCATATTACACTAAGCCAACTCCCTGGCATTTAAAAGGGAAATATTTGCTTGGGAAATGAAAAAGATGGGCAATAAAATGTAGCTGTAAACAAGGCTTTATGGCTTTATTTTTCATAGATAAATACACAATAAGTTCAAAATAGAATTGAATTCCTAAAGCAATACTCCGCTAATCTGTATTCAGGGGTCTAGAGCGTATTATCTGTAATTTACAACCAATTTAAATGGCATTAACAGCCTTCCCCTTATGGGAATTTAAATTTGCATTCTACCATTGAATTAAACAGTGATTGCATATTTTCTATAGGGGACAGAATGCTCTTCGATGCTTGTTTTGAATAATGAAGCATCTATTCATGCACAGAGCGTGATGTGCTTCTTTGTCCTCAATGTAATTGAAGCAAAATGTGAGCTAAAGGGATTTCTCCTCTTCACCAAAGGTTTGTTGATTGGCTCCCATTTTCATCTATTCAAAATTAAGAAAACAGTCATCTTTCACTGAAGTGGAAAATCAATTACTCCGACAGGCTTTGAATGAAGGAGGTCAAGTTTTGCCTTTGTGGTCTTTACAAAACATAGAGCAACATAACAGAAAACATTGGAGGGAATTGGTATCGTGGGACTTGAAATTCTTTTCTCTGACCAAAACAAGAAAATCCTGAGTACAGAATAAGGTAAAGATAAAGGATGAATGTTTTTCTAAAGTTAAAAAAGACAACCTTGCTCTCCTAGGCCCTAAAATGGAAATGGTGGGTTTATTGCAAATCACAGATTCTGAGGCCCTAGAAACTCAAAGATGGGAAATTCATTGAGGTTTCTATCACTTTCCATAGGATGTCTATGCTGGACATCAATAATCAATTACAGACAGACCTCATTACAACCAAGTGACGATAGAGCCTCATTATCAAGTGCTCTGAGAAGCCATTGATCTTGAGGAAACCTATTTGCCATTTCGGTTAATCTGCTTCTTTCCTTCAATAAATGATTTAAAAAAGATGAAGTCATCAAATGTTTCAGAGCTGTTCTTTCCCTAGGCCAGAACTAAGGGAACTACTTCTGCTCAATAGAGCTTTTTCTGACTAGCAGGTTTCAATAATTATTTATTTTGAATTAATGAATGCCAGAGAGATTACATATCTTTAAACATTTATTGTTATTCAAAATAAGTTTCTTTTTGGAAAATAATGTAGGCTCTGGTCAAGATGGATATGGTTAAATAAGGTGCAGGGCAAATTTTCAAATATGTTTACAAAACTCTTTATTCAGAAATAGAGATAATCACAAGCATCAATGTCAAAAAGAAGAAAGCACCGAGAATAGACAAGATTTTCATATTCCTTAGATCATTTTCATGAAGTTTATCAATATACACCTGATATGCAATTGTAAATCCTTATTCAGCCAAGAGGTGACAAAGAAAACTTTGATGTATTTTAAAGAAAAACATTTAAAATTGCATATCAAACTTGTCAATAATTGAAAGGAGACTTCCGTTGTTTCTTACTCCATGTTACTAACCTTCCCTTAAGAAAGTGAAACATGAGCTAGGCGGTGGTGGCACATGCCTTTAATCCCAGCACTCGGGAGGCAGAGGCAGGCGGATCTTTGTGAGTTCGAGGCCAGGTTGGACCGACAGCCTCCAAAACAATACAGAGAAACCCTGTCTCGTAAATACAAAAAGAAAAAGAAAGAAAGAAAGTGAAACACTTAGCATTCTTTTCTATTTTTTATTTTTAGAAACACTCTTATTTACATATCCATTCCCCCATTCCCTTGCCCTCCATCCTCCCTTGCTTCCCACCGACCCCCCCAACCCACTTACCACCCACTCCCCAGGGATAGTGAGACCCTCCACGGGGGGTCATCAAAGTTCATCACATCATTTGGGGGAGGGCCCAGGCCCTCCTTTCCGTATCTGGGCTGCAATAGTATCTCTCCATAGGGAAAGGGCTCCCAAAGTCCATTTGTGACCTAGGAATAAACCCTGGCTCCACTGCATTCTTGACACCTCTCTTTAAAGTTCCTTGATATGAATTTTCTCCCCTTTTAGGATAGGAACTATCTTCAAGATTGTAAGTGATAGAAAATGCAAATATTTACTTCAGCACATTCTTGAAATACATATACACTGATGGTTCAACCAGGAACAAACAACATTGCCTTCCCTATGGAAGACTTAGCAACATCTAAAGTCATGTTAGTTGTCACAAGTGGGAATAGAGTTTCACAAGCATGTGTGGATAGAGTTCACGGACACTGTTGAAACATGCACAATGCACAGGACAACAGAGTGATCACCATGAAGTTGGTAGTGACAAAGCTGATAACCCCTACCAAACTCTCTCTACTAACAGCTATTTATAGTAGTTTGGCTTCAAACTCAGTTTTAAACGAATTTCTCTGTAAAAAAAAAAACCAAGAATTTTACCCGCATTCAAAAACACTGAAGGTAGTGTATTTTCTTAGGCAGAAAGAAAGTAGCTACTTTACATTCTTCCTCTTTGTCTTGTCTCAGAATCACGCTAAGGATTCACTCAGGTAGCTCACTTCCAGGTTTCTTCAAAGCATAAAGAAGTTTTGAGAGTTCTCTGTGGTCCTGGATCAACTTCCCTACTGTACCGCATGTTGAGCAAATAAAGGTAGGCAGGGCCGTGAGCATCAAAGGCTAGCCTCCTGTGGACACTGTAAGAACCATTTGTACAGAAATAGTGGACATTATGTTTTCCTTGCTTCTCTTCTATTTGTCGTTCTGGTTTCTCTGCAATTTGTTTTGAGACCTATAAATTATGGGTCAAGAACTTAAGTTCTGTTCCTCTGGTGTTTTATGCCCTCATATTGTCCTGATGAATGCGTAAAAGGGGACAATAAAATCCCAAATGTTTAAAGTACTACTTAGTGAGGGTAGATTTCATAGCTCTGTGGGGTAAGAAATAATGTTTGGTTCATCCTATACCTTTAGAACCTAACTGGTTCTGTATGTAGCACAAAATAGATGCTTAGCAGGAAGTATTGACAATGCTTTGGGAAGAAACGTCAGAAAAAGCTGAGAAGTGGTCCAGCAATTACTGAAGTACACAAGAGAAGTTTGTGCAAATGACCTGCAAAGGATAACTTCAGTTGCATTCATAGCAGCTTCACTAAGAATAGCCATAAACCACAAAGTGCTTATGTGTCTATTGGCAAGCAAAGGGATAAATAAAATGTGTTCACAAAATGAAATGATACAGAAAAACAAATAATTCAGCTATTTCAGGTGAAGATCTCTCTTCAAGATGCCTCAATAATGAAAGCCATAATAATTATTGATGAAAGTCAGAGTATGTAAACCAACAGGCAACATCAAACTAAATGGAGAAAAACTCAACGCAATTCCTCTAAAATCAGGATCAAGACAAGGCTGTTCACTCTCTTCATATCTCTTCAGTATTGTACTTGAAGTTCTAGCTAGAGCAATAAGAAAGCAAAAGGAGATCAAGGGAATACAAATTGGAAAGGAAGAAGTCAAACTTTCACTATTTGCAGATAATATGATAGTTTACATAAGTGACCTGAAAAACTCTACCAGGGAACTCCTACAGCTGATAAACACCATTAGCAAATTAGCAGGATACAAGATTAACTAAAAAATCAGTATCCCTACTATATCCAGATGATAAATGGGCTGAAAAAGAAACCAGAGAACCATCACCCTTTACCATAGCCACAAACAACATAAAATACCTTGGAGTAATGCTAACTGAACAAGCGAAGGACCTGTATAGCAAGAACTTTGAGTCTTTAAAGAAAGAAGTTAAAGAAAATACTAGAAAATGGAAAGATCTCCCATGCTCTTGGATAGGTAGTATCAGCATAGTAAAAATGGCAATCTTGCCAAAAGCAATCTACAGATTCAACACAATTCCCATTAAAGTACGGGCAAAATTCTTCACAGTCCTTGAAAGAATAATACTCAACTTCATATGGAAAAACTCAAGACCCAGAATAGTTAAAACAACCCTGTATAATAAAGGAACTTCTGGAGGCATCACCATCCCTGACTTCAAGCTCTATTATGGAGCTATAGTAATGAAAACAGCTTGGTAATGGCACAAAAATAGACAGGTAGACCAATGGAATCAATTGAAAACCCTGATATAAACCCACCCACCTATGAACACATGATTTTGACAAAGAAGCTAAAATTATACAATAGAAAAAAGAAAGCATTTTCAACAAATGGTTTTGGCATTACTGGATACTGGCATGTATATGACTGCAGATAGATCCATGTCTATTGCCATGAACAAAACTTAGGTCCAAGTGGATCAAAGGCCTCAATATAAATCAGCCACACTGAACCTCTTAGAAGAGAAAGTGGGAAGTACCCTTGAACAAATTGGTACAGGAGACCGATTCCTGAACATAACACCAGTAGCACAGACACTGAGATCGACAATTAATAAATGGGACCTCCTGAAACTGAAAAGCTTCTGCAAGGCAAAGGACACAGTCAGCAAGACAAAACCACAGTACACAGAATGGGAAAAGATATTCACTAACCCCACATCTGACATAGGGCTGATCTCCAAACAGAACTTTAAAAAGTGGGACCTAGGACCCAGTATAACCTAATAAGATGAAAGACACATCACCTTCAGATAGGATAGATGTTACTCTTGGATGCCTACTAGATTTTCATTAAGAGGTTGCTACAAATTGAAGCCACCTCATATTTTCTCCCCTTGGTATGAAGTTAGCTCCTTGTCCATTTTTCTACCAATGTTGTAATATAGACAAGGATCTTGACCTTTTTCCAGGCCTTTTTTATAAAGGTGAACGAAATAAAATTCTTTTATTTATAAAGTTGAGTGCTGAGCTTCAGCTATGTTGTTATAGCAACACCAAGAAGTCATATGCAAGTATCATGTGTTTATTCAGGGAGCTATAACAAAAACACTTGGTGACTTAAATACAAGAGAAATGTATTTATCTCATTTCTGGAATCTGGAAGTCTCAGAATAAAGTGCTAATATGGCCTGATTCTAGTGAGGGCTCCGTTCCAGGTTGAAAACAGCTAACTTTTCCCTGTGTAGTCATGTGGCAGAATAAGGGTAGAAAAGTTACATAGAAGCCCTTTTATAAGTGCAATAATCATAGTCCTGAGGGCTCCACTTTTAGGACTTAATCACTCCCAAAGGCCTCGCTTCCTAATATAATCATATGGTGGGTGAGGACTTAAATGGTGGATTTTCAGGGACATGACGTATGAATTTAATTGCATAGAAAGCAATAGTGAGGAAATTAAAAGTAGTAGTCTGACTTCTGCTTAGTGTGGGAATACCTTGTCTCATCTTGGTAGTAGCACTTTATTTCAGAATTTCTCCATTGCATTCCTTTTGCCCAATACTATTTCTTAGAAACAAAATCTCAGAAAGATACCACTCTTGTGATTGAGGACTAGCTTGAGAAAGGGTTTTATCTTAGCTCTGCCTGTCTTCCCACCTACACAGCTACCTCTTGCCTACTAGTAAGAAGTCAGTTTGATAAAAAAGATGAGAGTAAAGCTTTAAGACAAGCCTGAGCAAGCATAGGGACCTCAGCATCTCTGCCTCTCAAATAATAAAGTTGTGGACCTGGAGTGGGGAGTAGAAATAGAAAGGACTACCAG
Source organism: Mesocricetus auratus (assembly GCF_017639785.1). Classification (NCBI taxonomy): domain Eukaryota; kingdom Metazoa; phylum Chordata; class Mammalia; order Rodentia; family Cricetidae; genus Mesocricetus; species Mesocricetus auratus. The sequence continues at coordinate 19,347,770 of NW_024429188.1, forward strand.
ATAATTTTAAGGTGTCTGTGTTTTAAAAGGTGTCCATGTTATAAAGTAGGACTATAGAAATATCCTTCAAGCTGCCCTGTGCTTGTACTGACTTAAGTGGTTCACCTTGTTTGGTATGATGTTACAGAGAGAATTTTGATATTAGGCAGTGCAGAGTATTATTAGAGTTACAAGTAACTGAGATTGCATCTCAATTATTCATGCATTTATACATTGTTTTGTCTCCATTAATAAGAAAAATAAAAGATAGGTAATGGAAGACTATTCATCTCCCTGCCTTACTGGAAAAGCTGCCATTGTTAATGACGTGTGTGTGTGTGTGTGTGTGTGTGTGTGTGTGTGTGTGTGTGTGTGTATGAGAGAGAGAGAGAGACAGACAGACGACTGACGACTGACTGACTGACTGAGATACACACAGAGACACAGAGACAGACAAGACAGAGGTACACAGAGAGACAGGGACTGAGAGACAACACACAGAGAGAACCCAAACACACGAAGAGTTGTAATCACACTGCATCTGCAAGTTTATTTATGGTTTGCTCCAGATTACTCTTCTACCCCATCCCTATATCCTCAGTGGCAGGATTCTGAGAGAGCGGGAACAGGACTATTAAATCTGTTCATCTGCACCACATCTCAGCTCTCAGTGGCAGATGGTGCCTCCCCTCTGTGGATGCCATTCCCTAAGAAGCTGGGAGTTCTGGCTAAGGTGATGGATGTGTTGAGCCTTGCATTCTTGGGGTCTATTTTAGCATAGTTTACCTAAAAATATCAGTAGGTGCAATATCTTTGTCTAGACTTAGCAGGCTGTGTTTAGTGGTGCCTAAAAGAACGAAATGACTAAAATATGTTTAAGGATGAATCTGAGGACAGGTCAAGATTAGATCTCAGGATTCTGAGAACACTCATTTTCCTTAGGAAAAGCTTCTGGTACTTTTAATTTTAACTATTTTCATATTAGTATGAATTGAATTTTACTAACTGCCTTTAAAATTGTACAAATAATAAAGTACCTCTATAAAACATAAAATTGACAAAAATGAATAAATTAAAAAACAGTATGGAAGAACCAAAATTGTGTACATAATCTTACAGTTTTTCCAAATGTGCATGTGTGTGCATGCTTCCATAATTGTTGTTATAGAATATTACTTCACTTAAAATTGTGACTTTGTGGCTGGAGAGATGGCTTAGCAGTTGAGAGCACTGGTTGTTCTTCCAGAAGACCCTTGTTCACTTCCCAGCACCCACAAACAGCTCACAACTGTCTGTAACTCCAGTTCCAGGAGATTGGACACCGTCAAACAGACACACATGCAGGTAAAACACCACTTCACATAAAGTAAAAAAAGTAAACAAATTGTGACTTTATTTATTGTTAAGAAGTAGCATTATTTGACAATCTTTATGTTGTAATCCACATCTTCCTCATCATTTGTTGTGGTTGCCTTATTCCATTGTAGTAAAATCTATTCAAATAATCTTTTTATGGATATACTTCTGAACTGATTGCTTCTAGCTTTCCACCATTAAGACTAATACTAGTGAAATTTTGTTTATATTAATGGATGCTTTTTTGAAATAAACTAATAGAATCAATATTGGGGGACCAAGAGCATTTTAAAGACTTTCATATTGCTATGTTGCATTCAAAAAAGAAGAACCAGCCCACTCACTTGCCAGGAGTGTATGTGAAGGGTTTATTCCCCAAACACAGAGGAGTTTATTTAAATCACATTTTTAAATCCTGTGATTTATTCCTTCCTAGCAATAACCTCTCCTCTCATCCTGTAATATCCTTGGCCTTGCTATGTTCTCTACCTACTGCTCTGATAATCTCAGAAAGCCATGAGAAAGGATAGAACCCATTAAAGGAACTGGTTTTGGCAAACTCTCAAGGAATTTCAATTTCATGCTGGAACGAGACGACACAAAGAGCTGCTCATTCATTCTGTGCAAGAGGATATTTACATTACGTTTTATAACAGTCATAAATGAAAATGGCATTAATCTGCCAAGTTGTTGTTTTTAAAAGAGAAAAGGGGAGGGGGTAGTTGACCTACCAGAGAAAACCCTGTGTCTGCCAGAGCTTTTCTGTGCATACGATTTTAAATAGCAGGGCAAAGGTGATGAAGCCAGCTCAATATCTCCATCTCCATGGCAACAGCATCCCTGCTCTGAGCCTTTGACACAGCCACAGGGACCAAAATACACTCCTCGTGCACATTTGCACTGCAAGTTGGGACTTTCTTTTTATTCCTTCTAAATGCACAATTTAAAAATATGAGCAAGGGTAGAGAAAGAGCAAGTCATGCACAGCTACAGGAGAGTGCTTAAAATGACTAAGTGAAGAAAATGAACATTCAAAGATTTTGATTAAGTCTGCAGCCTACACGTACTATGTATAGAGGTTGAAAATCTTATTGTATGTGAGTAGGGAAAAATAATCTATGCATACACATACGTGAGCACATTAACATTTTTAAATATCCTTTTCCTAAAATTTTAATACAGGTTAATCCTTCCTCTTGGCATACACTCTCAGCTCAGGCTATGATTTAATTAATTATAGCAGCCATCCAGTTTACATAGCTGGAAGATTGTTTCAGGCTAAATCCAACAACTTCCAAGAAACTGTTTGATCGCTGAGTCATGGAAAGCATAATTGACCAACCTACTTCAAGGTCAGTTAAACCTACAAGTGGTCACTAATGCATTCCTGAATCTTCTTAAGATCTAAACTTCTATTTCTTTTCAAGGAAATTTGAAAATAAAGGAATGCAGAATTGTAACTACAAACTGAACTGATATCTCCGCTAATGAATGAGAAAGGGGAAGATGGAGAGATATGTCAGAGAATTTTCTCAAAGTACGTTATATATTTGTATGAAAATTTCCTTGTGAAACCCAGTACTGTGCACAATAAATATATATCAATAATAAAAACAGAAACCTGAAACAATGATATAAATACTAAAATTCTTTAGCATTTGCTTCTTATAGCACATGTCTAGATAAATATCCAGGAGATAAATGAGTAATTGAAAAATACCAAGGAAATATGAAGAGCTGAAGAGATGGTTCAGCAGTTAAGAGTACTAGGAGCTCTTCCAGAGGACCTGTGTTTGATTCCCATCCCCCACATGGTGGTTCACAATTGTCCTTATCTCCAGTCCCAAGGGATCCAAATCCCTCTTCTGACCTTCTCAGGCACCAGGTATGCATGCTAGTACACAGACATACATGCACGCAAAATAAGGAAATATGATCTAGATATGTGATAGGTTCCCTGTGCATGTACTGTCACTGAGTGTGTCACAATAGCCCATTCAGTGGTCCTCAATTGGAAATGACTTTTGTACCCCTCAGTTGGCAGGGGGAAGATAATTGCTAACATCTAAAGGGTAGAAAACAGAGACACTACTAAAAAGTCACAGTGCACAGGGCAGCATCCACAGTAAAATAGTTCTAATCCCAAATGTCAATAGTGCTAAGGTTAAGAAGCTTCTTCTAGTCTAATTGTTCTCCTGATGAGTTGCTTCAGAGAGCTCTGTGGGGAGAGTAAATCATTTCTAATTCTCTATTTCATATAAGCCAAAAGTCTCTTGAATTGAGTCATAGTATGTGCTTCATTTTTTAATTGCCGAATGATTTTCTCTTTATTTTAAGTACGCAGTGTCCTGTTTTATTTTAGGTCAAGAATCCTGAAGGTAAACTGTAATAAATGGAAAATGAGAGGTAAGGCATTAAGAAGAAAACCACAGGATACTTTCAAAGAGACTGATTGAAAAGTGCCTGCCACCGACGGATGTTCAAAGTAGTCAGCATTTTTCTTTCACAGTGTTGACCTTTAATATCAACACCCTAAACATCTTAGAAATTCTAAGATGTGAAATTCACATCATTGGGCACCTTAGTTTTTTCTTTGAAATTTGAACTTCTTGGGTCTTATTTACAAAATATTTCCCACATGTTGCCAATATTTTCTTCTAAATGTTTAAAATTTTTGTCTTCAATATTTAAAATTTTAATCTATATAAAATGTACTTTGTGTATAATAAAATAGATGCTTCAATTGTATGACATATGGTGAGGCAAGTATTCATTTTCATTCTTTCTCCTAAAGATAGACAATTAGTTCAGGACCTGACGTTGAACAGATCATGTTTTTTCTTTACCAGTTTGAAATTTTTGAAAATTTAACTGTCATTTATCAAGATTTCTTATATGTGTGAGTCTATGTTTGGGGTATAATTCTGTCCCATTGCAGAGCCATTGTTGAAGAATATGTTGTCTTAATTGTCGTTATATAGTAAACAATTATGTGTGGAGCTCCAAATTTTTCCACTTTGTTTCACATCTTTAGAAATCATATCTATCCTTGAGCATACATATTTCATAGTTTATTGGGATATATTTTCTGGACAAATCCAGATGGTAAGTATTATATTAAATTTGCAAATCAATTTGGCAACTAGCAGACTCTTAATGTATTAAACCTTACATAAGAACATAGCAATAATCAAATACTTGCTTTATGCAGGTTGTCTTTAACATTTCTCAAAAGTCTTATAATCATCTATGTCATAGATTTTTTTATACATTTTGGTAAATTTATTTCTGGATATATTATGCATTTTTGTTACTATTACATGCTGCATCACTTTTAGAATTACATTTTTGACACATAAAAATACTGATATAAAGTTGGGAGGTGGTGGTGCACGCCTTTAACCCTGGCACATGGGAGGCAGGGACAAGCAGATCTCTGTGAGTTCAAGGTGAGTCTGGTCTACAGAGCGAGTTCCAGGAAAAGCTCTAAAGCTACACAGAGGAACCTTGTCTGGAAAAACAACAACAAAATACTGATGTATAAAAATTCAGGTGTTGGGGCTGCGTGGATATTACAGTCAGTAAAATGCTTGACATGGAAGTATAGGAATCTGAATCTGATCCTACAAACCTGCATCTTAAAAGCCAGGAATGATAGTGTACACAGGTAATCTCAGCACTAAAGAGGTGAAGTCAAGTGATCCCTGAGGCTGGCTAGCCAGGCTAGTCTACTTTGAAAGCTTCAGTCTAGTAAGAGACCTTGTCTCATAAGAATAAATAAATAAATATAACAAAGTAGACAGCTTCTGAGGAATGACTTCCAAAGTTGTCCTTTCCCTCCTCCTCATGCACACGTGTGTGTGCATATGCCTGCGCCAACACTCATCTGCACACATACAAATAAACATTAAATGTATTGATTCTTATGTATTGGAATAGGTTTTAAACTTATAATTACATTCAAAAAATTGGTAAGACAGTATATGAATCAATCAAAGTGGTAATTAGATTATAATCAATTTATAATAAGAATATACATGTTTCTACCTCTGGAGCTAATTCAGCCAGTTCCATAACAAAATGTATAATTAAGAGTATGTATTTTCTTTGTTTCTTTACTTCTGCCAAATTATATGAACTTTTAGGTGTTACTCTTATATTTATTTTAGTCTAAGAAAACCTGTCACAAGTGTGGGTAGCTAGCATTATTTAATGGCTATTCCACATAGCATTTTTAAATCTTTTCTTTGTAAATTCAATAATGTAGAGGGGATAAGTAAGTGTCCTGTGTATGGAAGAGGGTCAGAGAGCAACCTATGGGAGTCAGTTCTCTTCAATCATGCTGGTTATGGGGATGGAACTCAGGTGTTCTGGCTTAGTCACAATTGTCTCCACCCACTGAACCATCTCACTGGACCAGAAGGAAAATTTTCTCTTGTTAAACTTTTTTATAGCTTTCAATGGACTGTTAACCAGATTAAATACAAGGCATGGGAGCTATGTTCTTTCCAGAAGCCTTAGGGGAGAATATTCTCCCTTGCCTTTTCCATTATCAGATCCCCTTATCCTCACCTGCTTACAATTATGATTACAATTAGATCCCACCTTAGTGGATGATCCAAGGTGTTGTAATTTTTAAAAATGTGATGCACTAGAGAAAGATGCCATGCAACATAGTTCAAGCAGAGGGTTTTTTTTTGTAGGGGGGATCATAAAAAGGGGAAAGGGGAGGATGGAGACCAGCCTCCGGGAACAGGAGCAATGGGATAGAGGGATGAGAGACAGAGAAGAGAATGATAGAAAGAAAGAGAGAAAGAGAGAAAGAGAGAGAGAGAGACAGAGACAGAGACAGAGACAGAGACAGAGACAGGGGGATGGGAGGTGGACAGGGCCCTTTTAAAAGGGAGCATAGTGAATATGCAAAGTGGTGCTCTTAGTGGCTGCACCTGAAGACATAGCCTGACAGAATTCCAAAGGCAGGCCAGTACAGATGCCTGAATACTAACAAAAAGTAATCTCCACATCTCCATATTTGTAACTTCAGCATCTCTGCATAAGAAATTCCTTTTACCATATAAAGCAACAATCATGGTTCAGGGATTTGGACTTGAACATCACTTTCTCTGTTGACTACAAATACCTAAGAGAAACTTAGTATTTCTTTATAAATGTAAGACCTCAGCTGTATTAGCAATATCTGGGAATTTGTTACCAATATAAATCACACATATTTTCTATATTATATTATGGTTTCTAGATATCATAAATTCATGAAACACATTCTACTCGACAGATCTTGTAGTAAATGCATTACATAAAATGTATATATAATACTAGTCACAGTTTTGGGGGTTTGTTTTGTTTTCTTTTTCATTTTTGTTTTTGTTTTAGCAGCACTGTGGATTAATGTTTAACATTTAACATTTAATACAATGTTAAACAAGTGTTCTACCACTAAGCTGCAAGATCAGCCCTTTTGATTTTAGTTTTTGTTTTGAGACAGGGTCTCACTTAGGTGCCTCAAACTTCTGACCCTCCTGCCTTAGCCTCCTGAGTAGCTAGAATTATAAGCGTGTACCACCACACCCAGAAAGTTTTGTCAAATACTATTTTTAATTCGTGCAAATTGTTTTCTTTGTAAAGTTGCATATTTTCCTTCATGCGTTAAAATTTTAATTCTGTAAAAAGATCTTTTTATCTCATCACTTTGCCATAAAAACTCTGCCCTAAAGTATTATCATTTTCTGTTCCAATATTGAACTTAGACTGAGGCCTTGTCTGACCCTAGCCTGAAAGTAAGCAGACAAAACGCCCAAGAGAAGTAGTTGTAATATCGTTAAACTTAACACAGAAGGGCTACACATTATTTCTACTCACATCCTACTTTCTAGAGTATTTGCATGCATGGGAATCTCCTGAAGGGCTTGTTAAAATTGACTGCCAGCCCCACTCCCACTTTATGATTCAATAGAGTGGGATAAGTCTGAGAAGTTTGTATTTTTAATAGCTCTCAGGTGATGCTGGTGATATGAGAACCATTCATCTAGTCTCTAGAGCACAGTGAGAACATGGTCACCAATGATTGCAAGGAATACTAGAAGATGTTTGCAGCCAGGAAGTTATAATTATTGCTGTGTAGCTGTACAGAGGAGTAGAAATGTAAAAACATAGCAGGAAGAGTTCAACATGGCTGGCCTAACTTTATTACTAAAGAAGAAAAACAACTTGGTTTGGAGGACGAGCAATTATCCTTCTCCATAATCTTCTTTTGCACTGCCCTGAATTTCTTAAAAGGTACGTAGAAATCTGGGGTCCTCCCAAGACATATTTGTCCAAGTGAAAGAAAAGGTGTTCTCGGCCTTTTCCAGTTCACTCTGGGTGATCAAGAGTATCTTCCATGAAGACTGCATGGCGTATATCCACTCTCCTTGCTGTGGTCACACAAATGGCATAGAAACACTGGATTCCAGGAGTTCTACTAAGCACTGAGCCAAACTCCTGGAATCAAGTTCTAAAGAGGGAGAAGTGATGAGCAAAGGGGTCAAGACCATGCTGGGGAAACCCAGAGAAATAGCTGACCTGAACAAGTAGGAACCCAAGGACCCCAGTCTAACAGCTGGGGAACCAGCATAGGACTAAACCAAGCCTCCTGAACGTGGGTGTCAGTTAGGAGGCCTGAGAAGTCTATGGGGCCTCTGGCAGTGGAACCAGTGTTTATCCCTAGTACACGAATGAACTTTGGGAGCCCATTCCCTATGGATGGATAGTCTCTCCACCTATATACATGGGGGAGGGCCTAGGTCCTACCCCAAATGATGTGACAGATTTTGATGATCCCCAATGAGAGGCCTCACCCTCCCTGGGGAGTGGATGGGGGTGGGAAGGGGGAGTCGGTGGGGGGGGCATGGGCAGAAGGGGGGGAAGAGGAGGTACTGGGATTGTTATGTAAAATAAGATTGTTTTTAAATTAAATAAAAATTAATTAGAAAAAAGTTTAGAGTGTTAAAGAAAAAATGAAACACATGTCTTGCGGTGAAATTCAATTGCTTACATTGTGTACCATGCCTGTACAACACAAGAGGGAAAATAGGCTCTCACATCGCTGCCATAAATGTAGACCATTTCAGTAATGAGCAAGTGTTATGAAATAGGAGAAAGAATGGTTGCAGATTACCAATGAGACAGCACACACAACCACAATGGCAATATCACACTGGGAAGAAGCTCACCATCCCCGAGAAATATTGTGCACAAGTCATTCTTTATGAGAAGCACAGGGTGGGTTTTGAGAACTTTCCTTTGGGAAAGCTTTATTGAAGGATAGCAATTTTCTTTTTGAGAATCTTAACATCTGTTGACAAAACATGGGTAAATTTTCCAGGTTCCATAAGTGCATCACATTCAAATTGAAAGCAGTTACTGCAGAGACTCTGAGAAATGTTTACTAAATATCAGACATCCTTGAGGTGGGTTAAGGCATGAAAGAAAAGTTATGGGAGAGCATAGAGACATTATATAGTAACTTGGAGTTTTTAAAAAATCCTTTACACCTTACACCAGTAAGTTTTGATAAGGACAACAATCAAGTTGGGTCTTCTTGTAAATAGTTCACGATGGGTTCTGGTTAGGCAAGATTGTCTGCATTGAGTCACTGTATATGTCTTGCTTTGGTACTGTAAATGTATTTTATTTTCAAGGATACCATCATGGGAAAAATAACTGTGGGTGTCTCAAAATTTAAATATCATTTTAACCATTGCACCATCATCTGCAAAATGGGAAATTACATTCTTAGTCTGGAACAAAAATTATTTTGGCATATCAGGAAAGATCACAGGCTAAGAGGTCAGTCTACTTAGGTCCAAATTACAGAAAATGTTGAACTGAAGCCCCTTGAGCCTGTTTCTTCATTCCTAAAGAGAGAGAAAATTATAGTCACCTTATAGCATATAAGTAGAGGCTTTAATCACACTGGTGAAAATGGCTGATCTAGTGTAGACTCTAAACTACCCATCATTACTGCATTTCCATTCACTTCTACACATGCCTTCCTTGTAGGAAGTCTGAGTATGCCCTCATTGTACTTGGAACATGAGTTGCAGGACGTTATAGAAATCTTCAACATAATAAATGGTGTGTTTACAGTAACAAGGGGTTAGTTGTGACAATACTAAGCTGTTGATAGTTGTTGAGTACCAAATAATGGAACAAAAAAGGAAAAATTGGGCTACATTGTAAAAAATGTATGCTTATTAGAAGAAAATATGGGGTTTTTTTTGCTCTCCTGGTCCTCCTCCCATAAAAATTGTTTTCCTTGTGGATTTAAATGGGAAAAGTGGAAAAACTGGAGGAGGGTTCTTTGAAATTGGCGAGTGAACACTTCCTGTTCCTTTTTTTAAAAAAAATCTCATAGCTAAATTTTGTAAGAAAAACTTTGTGAACTGTAACTAATTTCAAAACCACTAATGCAGAGAAATCTGGGTCTTTACATACATCCTGCTATTTATTTTTGGATCATTAAAGTTCCTTATAGGAATGGCTACCAGTTGTTTTGATTCCGATTGCAATGATCCTGGACCAGAAACCAGAAAGCACTCCTCTGGATGCAGCCTGACTAGAAGGACTTAGATGAGCAAAGAACACTGCTCCCCCCGCCCCATCTCAACAAGCCCCTTAAGCTTCCTATTCTGAGCCTGATTAACTCAGGAGAGCAGAGTCCAGGAAAATGCTTTTCAATCCAGTTAAGCTGTTTCTGGCTCTGGCTCTTTTCCTCTCTCAATTCAAAGAGCAGAACATAGATTCTTGCGGACATGTCTAACCTTTCAGCATTGTGACACCACACTGTCATCACAGAGGTAGTGCTTGAAAACCACCCAATACAGTTACAAAGCAAATCACCAAATAAGAAAGCTTCATAATGTTTTACATTTATAATTTTTTGTGGAGCCACATTCATAGCTATACTTCAGGGACGCAGGTTGACATGCATGGAAATCTAAAGTATGCTGGTCCTTTAGACAGGCCGGATTATTCAGTCCCATTGAAGGAATGCAAAACAATTCCTTCTAAATGTTTTCCAAGTCAAAGGTTTGCATCTATCCTTCAGCTCCCTCAGAATGTTAAAATAATTCTGACTTCTCAGCCATTGGAGAAAAAATAGGAGCTGACAGCCATTATTAATAGGAAATTGGAATAACAACGATGAGAACAACAAAACAACCAAGGACCATGTCTGAGGCAACGCCATTTTCCTTCTGTATATTTCTCATAGACTCATTTCTCCCTCAGTCACATGGTTTGAGTGATAACATGCCCTTGGTGCTGAGCAAAGCACATTAGTTTCATCCATTCTACTCTCTGTGTTCCTTTGGCAGGCAGGGCAAGACTAGAAAATGATAGTGAGGACAGTAAATTTTTGTTATTTATTGGCAGGACTTTCCTGCCCTTTGCTAAAAGCTCTCATTGGGAGAAGCTGACAGCAAGGAAGAAAGTATTTCTTTAGCATAGTTGTCATTTTTCAGAGAACAGAACATAGTAAAAAGGTCAAAAATGCTGCCTCTATCTATTCACAGGATAGTATCATCGAAAGTGCCAATATTTCATGTTGAAGTTAAAATCAATTAATTCCTTGACATTTCCTGTTTCCATGTAAGTGGCTACAATGGGGCTACCTTTCAGGCTTTACTAATTGTAGTGCCAGCAATCTTTAGGGGCTCGTTTAAAATTTAGCATCCTGAGACTCACAAGTGGTGGCTCATGCTTTCCAAATTATTGAAAGCTTGTTTCATGTCTGGCTGTAAAAATACAAATTGGCCTTTTTTTTAACTCTCTGCCATTTGAGAGCAGCTGTTTATGATATAAAAAAATATCATGGTTGGCTGGTTTACAACATAGACTATAAATATAGGAGTATTTTATTCATCTGAAGAAAACGATGAATTGGATCAAGACAAGCTAGAGTGGGAAAAAAGAAAGAAAAATTGGGACTTTCTATTTGAATGAGTTCACAAACATGGACCAGGTAGGAGATTTGCATTAGAGGTTGCTTATCTGGATGAAACTCCTCTCACTTTCCACCACATCCCACTGATTTGTAGGATCCCCCAGAGCCATTATCTGGTCTAAGGAATTATTCTTCTCTGATAGATACCAAGGCCATGCAAAAAAAGAGGAGTCTTTGTTGTGTATAGAAGATTTGAATACTAGAATTCTATACAATCAGGTTTGCCAGAAGCTGCCTGATAAGTTATTTAGCACAAATGTACTATATATCCTGAAGTGTCATGTCAGAACTGACCAAACAAGGTGAAAAAACAATTCCAGTATCAGAAAAAAGCATAGCATTATAGGGTGAGCTATTTCTTTTCAGAGTCTCACACTGTTTGCATATTAGGATAAGTTTGATTCCTTATACCCTGATTTCATTGGCTTTGTTCTAGTTTGTGTTAACTCAAACCAAATTTATTGTGAGGAAGCCTCTGTGGACATCCTTATATAAGGAACTACAACCTAATTTAGCATATAAACAAACTGAAGATCTAGCTTAGGAATGTATCTTTGTAACAAATATCTGAGTCTCAGCCAATAACAGCAGCCAAGCTCCAGTCAGTCACAGGCAGCCAACTGTTCAAACTATGTTCAAATGCCTAGCTATAATCAATTCATCTCTCTTTGTACTTCACTTCCATTTTCTACACGCCACTTCCTTTTCTCTGGGTATAAACTTAGCCCGTACACGTGCTGAGGCAGAGCTTTCCAAATCACCTTGGATTCAGACAATTCCCCAGTTCTAGAATTTCATATAAAAGCCAGTTAAGATTCTCCAAATTAGTATTTTGTTTGTTTGGATTTTTTGTAATTTTGCTATCAAATATCTGTATCCTGTTTTTTCCATAAAGAATTTGAGACAGTTCACAAAAAATAAGAGCAAGTGTTATCTAGAAAGAAAGAAAAAACAAAAAAACAGGTAAAGAGATTATTAAAATTGGTGAATTTTTGGTAACTAAATTCAAAGCAGAAATGTGTTTCATATGAATTTAAAATGTTGTCAAAAGGGGTGGAGCATCAATGTGGATCTGTACTTCCTAATAATCAAAGCAAAGAGACACAGGAGAACAAGGACGTGTGTACATTTTGTTTCTTGCTGTTCCCCAGGACCTAGCTGGGCTGGTGCCTAAAACCTAGCAGGTGTTTAGTCAGTATACATGGAATGGATATTGAATGAAAGAATCCAATGAACCAATAAAAAAGTTATGCTAAAACACAAAGAAGAAAATGTTCAGAAGAAGCAAATTCTGGAAAGAAAACTCTAGAAAAGGTGCTCTGGTTCCTCAAATAGAAAAGAGACTGTAATGTAGTGAAAGACATCCTTGGTAAATTTCCTATAATTGGTAAATTAATGTATTTCCTCCACTGGTTTTTTTCAGTGATACCCAGTGTAGACAGAAAGTCTGAAGTGCTGTTCAGGAAAAGGACAAAGAATGAAACACAGTAAGTCTAGGAAGGTTTAACTCCAAGCATTTTGGAGGTGAAAGTATCTATCTCTGGAAAGTTATTTCTCTAGGAGATGAGCAAAGCTAAGGGCTATGGAGTATGAAATCACAGATCCAGCATGGCACATCATCTCCAGATGTTAAGTTTGCTGGAAGATGAAGGTGGGAGCATGGAAGGTAAGTATGTAGGCTAGTCCATAATTTTAACCCTTGACTTTCAAAGTTTGCATAGACCAGCAGCAGTGGTTCTCAACCTGTGGGTTGCAATCCCTTTGGTGATCAAATGACCCTTTTATAAGTGTTGCATATAAGAAATCCTGCATATCAGATATTTACATTATGATTCATAATAGTAGCAATGTACAGTTATGAAGTAGCAGCAAAAATAATTTTATTGTTTGGGGTCACCAAAACATGAGAAAGTGTATAGCATTAGGAAGGCTGAGAACTACTGACCTAGGTTTTCTTTTTTTCGAGATTCAGCATCTCAGATTCTCCCCCATATCTAGGGAATTGGAACCCGCATTTTAATATGATCTTCAGATTATTCATACACATAAAATTAGGACAGTAACCATTGAGTTCATGATTCATATTTTCAGAGATCCATTGGTCCATTATGATAAAATGTTAGAGTATTATTTTCTTTTTCCCATTATATTTTTTTTTTAAATTAGAAACATACTTGCTTCACATGTCATTCCCAGCTCCCTCTCCCACCCCTCCTCCCTTGCCCCTCCACCAGCCCCCTGCAGCCCCCCCACCCAATCCCCACACCATTCCTCAGGGAAGGTGAAGCCCTCCATGAGAGATCTCCAGAATCTGTCATTTCATCTGGGGCAGGGCCTAGTCCCTCCTTCATGTGTTCAGGCTGAGGGAGCATCCCTCCATGTGAAATGGGCTCCCAAAGTTCATTTGTACGCCATGGTAAACACTGATCAACTACCCAAGGCCCCAGAGATGGCTGAGGCCTCCTCACTGGCACTACATTCAAGGAGTCTGGATCAGTTCCCTGCTGGTCTCTCAGCCATCAGTCTGAGGTCCAAGAGCTCCCACTTGTCAGGTCAGCTGTCTTTGTGAATGGTCTAGCATGGTCTTGACCCCTTTGCTCATCACTTCTCCCTCTCCGTCACTGGGTTCCAGGAGTTCAGTTCAGTGTTTAGCTTTGGGTATCTGCCTCTGCTTCGATCAATCACTAGATGAAGTTTCTAGGATGGCATATAAGGTAGTCCTCAATGTCATTATCAGGGAGGGACTACTAAGCTGGTCTCTCTGCTATTGCTTAGTTTGCTAGTTGGTGTCCTCCTTGTAGATCTCTGGAAATCTCACTAGTGTCAGCTCTCTCCTCAAACCTATAATGACTCCCTCTATTATGGTATCTCTCATCCTGCTCTCCTCTATTCTTCCTTCCTGTTCCTCCATGTTTTCCTCTCCCCTCCTCTTTTTCTCAGTTCCCTCTCCCCTCCCCCATGCTCCCAATCTGCTTAAGAGATCTTGACTCATTCCCCTTCTCTGTGGTATCATGAATATATCTCTTGGGAACTTCCCTGAAGTGTGTGGTACTTATAAGATAGAGTATTATTTTCAAAGGTAACAGAAACATGGGGAATTTTTACAGTATACACTGGAAGTTTCAAACTGCCCCTTTTGATGGGTGAAGTGGTTATGAGAGCTGGAGGTATACGAGATGCATTACTCTGATTTGCTAAAATGGAAAATATAAACTATAGTCACCCCTTGAGCCACATTCTGATCTCTTTCAATAGAACATTAAGGTTATTCCTAGGCTGCAGGGAAAGAACGGATGAAAGCACAAGAAACAAACATTATATTGAAATCTTTAATCTATGAGAATCCAATGCTGTACCAATTCACAGACTTGAGGGTCACACAACCTAAGTCTAATTTGGACTCTACCTTCTTCTAGCCATGTATCCCATGTACATTCTTAACTTTGCCCTGCTTTAGTTTCCTTGCCTGAAAAACAATGAGCATTTGATTAGGCATCTCATAAAACCATTAGAAGGAACCTATGAGTCAACACACAGGAAACACTTGCCACCAGCATCAACATCAAGGAAGCCACATGGACCTGCGTTCAGATAGCATCATTTGGCTTTACCAGTCAGAAAATACAGATATATCAATCATCCATCTTCCCTTCCCTTCTTCATCACTTTCCTAGGAACCAACCTTGAATCTACTATCTCATCTGCCAGACCTTGAAAGGACCCCAGCTGCAGTTTGCCAGGCTTAGAGAATCTTAGCTTATTTAAAGAAGCTAGGCTTTAAAAAATCTGCTTAATGTTCCTTCACTTCCATTTTGAGCAGGTGAGGACCTCATACTGAATCAATTCTATCACCTCACATTAGAATCTGTATGGAACTTTTTTGCGGCTTTATGTTTTTGTTGTTGTTAAGGAAAATAGCAGAAGAAATATAAAATCGGCATATTGGGTAGGCAGGCAAAGCTATTTCAAGCAAAAAGTACAGCTATGGAAGACTGGAAAGTGACTTGAATGGTAATTAATAGATCTAGTGATCTTGTTTCTCCTTATTTATCAGGAATAGTTATTGAGTAAGATATTCTCCACACTGGGTCTATTCAGTATTCCAGTTATTAGCTACACATGACTATTGAATATTTAAAATATAGCTATTCTTAATTGACGTATGCTACAATTGTACAATATACACCACATTTTTAAGGCTTAATACCAAAAGAATAAAAAATGTATCATTCTTATTTTAAATTGCATGTGTAAATAAGGATGCCTTGGATATATACTGGACTAGCCTGATGGTTCAGGGATAAAAATACTTGCTGCCAACCCTGATGACTTGAGATAGATCCCCAAAACCCAATGTTGGAAAGTGAAGCCATGTCCTTCAAGTTGTTCTCTGACCTCCACACATGCACTATGGCACACAGACACTAAATGAATAAACAATATCATAAAATGTTAAAGAATATCTTCAAGCATGAAATAAAATGTTATTAAACTATATCCACTTGTTTCCTTTTCAGTTCTTTAAATATGGCTAATGGGTACTTTCAAATAACATATGTGTCGTGTGTTAGACTTCCATTGGACATTGCTGTTCTACTCGGGATCCTCTCTGATCCCAAAAGTACAGTATTAGTAATATTCTCATTGGCTTGTTTTGATAGTATTTTTAAATGTTGAAGATGGCCATTGGTAGGATGACATGCAACAATAAACTCTTTAGTGGAATTCTTCAGTGATTTCCCTCATTTTATCCAGCACTAACTGATAAAAAATGACCATGTTCCTGAAGTTGTATTACCAAAAATAGTGTCATAAAATTCCCATTGTGATTCGCATCCTGCTGAACTGTCAGCTGTTCATAAATGTAAATCGTCCTTGCATCAACTTTCAAAGTAATACAGCAACGACATTTACAACTGAAATACCCAGAGAAGAATTCTTCAAATTACTTGAAAAATATCTGACAGGTTTTATCCTGATTTGCACTGGGACCACCTAAATGAGGATGACATTTTGAACTTTGATTTGGGGGGATTTAAATGTAACAATGGTGTTATAAAGAAACAGGTAAAGAAATTAATTTTAGAGACTCTGTATAACATATCATTCCCCTCCTCTATAGTCTTAGTGGAGGAGGTCGATTTATAACCAGGTGGAGGACACACACACATACTCAGAAAGAGATGCAGAGAGAGAGAGAGAGAGAGAGAGAGAGAGAGAGAGAGAGAGATTCTAAAAATAAAAATTTCAAAATGCTTTAGTAAATTGTTTAAAATAATTAACACTATCATAGACCTGAATTCTTGTGTGTGTTGGGGGTATTTAGTATTTCTATTTTATGATTCCAAAGATATGGTAAAATAAGAAATTCCCATATTCAAATTATGTGCCTAGTATCACAGGCCCTGGAACCTTGGGTTTATTGCTGCCATTATGGATTTGAAATAAAGATGCTTTATTTATAACCTCTTTAATTTTCAGAGTTGAGGATTGAATCTATGTCCTTGCCCTTGCTAGTCAAATGCTCTACCACAAAGCTAAATCACCAACCACTGATTCTGAACTCTTTTTTTCATTTGTTTTTTTTTATTACTTTAATTTTAAATAGCTTGCTTCACATGTCAATCCCAGTTCCCTCTTCCTCCCCTCCTTCTGCATCCCCCCAGCCTCCCACCCTATCCCCACTTCCTTCCACATAGGGAATATCCAGAGTCTGTCGTTTCACTCAGGGCAGGGTCCAGGCACTCCCCTAAAAGTCCAGGCTGAGAGAGCATCCCACTTTGTGTTATGGAAACATGAAGTCCGTTTGTATGCCAGGGATAAACACTGGTCTACTGCCAGGGACCCATAGGTTGCCCAGGCCTCCTCACTGACTCTCACACTCAGGGGGTCTGGATCAGTCCCATGCTGGCCTCCCAGCTGTCTGTCTGGGGTCCATGAGCTCCCATTGTTCAGATCAGCTGTCACGGCTGGTTTTGCCAGCCCATTCTTTGCCAATTTGCTCATCGCTCCCCCTCTCTCTGTCACTGGGTTCTATGGGTTCAGTTCAGTGTTTAACTGTGGGTGTTTGCCTCTGCTTCCATCAGTCACTGGATGAAGGCTCCAGGATGGTTATAGATCTCAAGTTCATTATCAGGAATGGGCATTCGAGGTGGTCTCCCCACTATTGCTTAGCTTGCCAGTTGGTGTCATCCCCTTAAATCACTAGAGGTCTCACTAGTGCCAGATCTGTCTTCTAACCTATGACTCCCTCTTCCCCCTATTCTACCCCCCACTCAATCTTCCTGTTCCCCCATGACCTACTCTCTCTTCCTCTTCTCCCCCTCTCTTCTTCCCAGCTCCTACTTCCCCCCACCCCTCGCCGTGTTCCCAATCTGTCCAGAAGATCTTGCCTCATTCCTCTTCTCTTGTGTACCATGCATATTTCTCTTAGGTTCTTTCCTGTTTCCCAGACTCTGTCTGTGGAAGTACAGACTGGCACTCTCCTGATCTATTGTCTAAAATCCATATATGAGTGAGTACATACCATGTTTGTCTTTTTGTGACTGGATTACATCACTCAGGATGGTTTCTTCTAATGCCATCCATTTACCTGTGAATTTCAAGATTCCATTGTTTTTTCTGTTGAGTAATACTCCATTGTGTAAATGTATCACATTTTCTCTATCCACTCTTCGGTTGAGGAGCATCTAGGTTGCTTCCAGGTTCTGGCTATTACAAATAATGCTGCTATGAACATAGTGGAACAGACATCCTTGTATTGCTGGGTCTTGTGGTAGGTTTATTCCCATTTTCCTGAGGAATCTCCATACTGATTTCCAAAGTGGGTGTACGAGTTGGCACTCCCACCAGCAGTGGAGGAGTGTTCCCCTCTCTCCACATCCTCTCCAGCATAAATTGTCTTCAGTGTTTTTCATTTTAGCCATTCTGAACTCTTAATAAATGATTTTCTCTTACTTAAAATTAAGCCTGTTTCCAAAATCTGTTAGACCCAGACCATGAGAAAGAATGATTAAATTACAGAGAAGAGGCATTTCCAAAAAGATAAACGGAAAATTGCACACATAAACTTTTCTTTGAAAAAAATCAACATCAAAAATAGTCTACAATGAACCCACCAGTTTCCATTAAATCACCATCTTGACAAAGAAAAATTTATACATTTAATGGGTAACACACATTATGAACTATTTTGGAATAATTTCACACATGCAGCTGTGAGTGATGAATGTGCAGAGAGAAATCATGGCACAGCACCCGGGGATATATAGGTTTGAGTCATAAAGAAAAAAATCAAAACAATTTCCTGGTTTCTCCAAACAGAAGGCATTTATTTTTCACTTCTGGGATGGGGTTTAAAGTAAAAATAGAGAAGGGAATAGAAACAGAAAACAAGGGCCCTTAAGACTAACTTTTTTTCTACTTGAAAATGTTGCTTTAAGCTACTCAAAGTCTTGCACATAAAATAAAATGATTATACTCTTTTAATTGACATAGTATTGACTAAACTTGTACTGCTTTAAAGGGTTCCAATTCAGTAAAACCTTCCTGAGGAACTACAATCCTCTGAACATCAGCCACATAAAATTTCAACCTGGCCCTTCCAATTTGCTGGGCTCAGGCACAGAGGGCCATTTGCGAGAGGTCAGAGCACACATATTGGATCAGTGAATACCCGGGGTAAAAGACATTTTAGGTCCTGTTTATCCTTTGGGAACTGTTTGCCTTGCATTATTTGCATGGGTGGCTATCTTTGTCATAAAACCCCCTTTGTTTGCTTTTTAAAATCACTTCATCACCAATGACAAATATTACAAAGCATTTTATGTGGGCAGAATAATATCTTATACCTGGTACTATAATGTAAAAGGAGACATAGTTTCAGCATTCAAGAAGTGTACATTGTAGATGGTGAGAAAATGGATTGAGGATCAAAAATTATGAATAGTTATATAAGTGTGGGGACAGCATGGGGCATAGCATCTTCTCAGTGGGACTCATGAGCATGTCCAGCTGTCCAGATGAGTGGGCCCACAGGAAACTTATTATCTAAATGCTGGGTAGCTTTTTAAAAAATGCCTCCGTAATAGAACTAAAAAGGCCAGGAATAACATGTTCTTACCAGCAACAAAGCATAAGGAAATCATGTTCTGAGTAAGACATAACAGTTGTACTATCACTAATCCATCCCTAAGGAAATGTTGCTTGCATTCTAGTAAGAAAGAAAGCTGCAAATAAATATTTACTCTCAGTAGAACCCTATAGAATATTTAGGAAAGAACATTCTTTGAGACCTTAATAATAGTCATTGAAACATAGTAAGTGGAGGCTATGGTGGCCTCTGTAGCCATAACTATTATTCTCCAAATAATACCTAGTCTACAATTTCTGGACATATAAATTATGCTGTATTTCTTTGGGCCTTTATGTCTGAATATTCATGGCAACTAGTTCTGGCATGTAGACAGATGTATACAAGTGGTAAAATATCTGAAGGTCTATGATTCTCATGTGAACAGACCCAGGAAATATCTATTGAGGAAGAGACACTGACAAGCCAAATAGACAAAACAACTATCCTATTGGTCACAAAACTGGCACAATGGAAACAATGGAATAGCCACAATAGCAGAGATGAAGGTAATGAATGAGCCCATCAAAGAATATTTTACTGACACCTGTTAGTAACATAGATAAAATGCTGTTTCCAATCTGGTAATTTTCCTTAAGGAAACTGATTTAACCCTTTATAGCAATGACTTAACTGAGTCTTTTCCATTCTAGAAAATCTTCTAATTCACGCAGAAACAGATACTTATTCCAGTGTAGGTTTCCCTTTTCTACCTGCAAAGCCTCAGCCATGTTCACTGTGCAGGGGCTTATAAAGCAAAGGTGAGGGACTGCATATAACAGCATCTAATCGGGATGCCCCATTTCACAGCAGACAAAGTAGGCAAGTAGGTCCATGACTAGGAGGTCCAAATGGATATATTATACACTACACCATCCATGATACACTGAAGTCCTATAACAATGAAATTACCTGTTGAAAGCACATATAAAATGCCAGTTAAGAGTCAAGACTCTGCAAGGATGGAGTGCCAGCCTTTAGAATTTAATACAAAGCGTCAGTCAGAGACTTCTACATAACACTATATTTCCCCACAGGAAGAATTTGAGTTTGTGAACCAGAGGAATTTATATTTCTCAACCTTCAACTTCAGCCTCTACAATATTAGGATGCCACAAACAGCATTTAAGACTCTTTTTAGAGGATCCAGCAAACAACTTCTGGATGTTCTTTACTCTGTATTAAGTAAATGAGTTGCCAACTTTTAGGATTTATTGATTCTGAACAGTGAGAAAAGGTATAACTGCATTTTCAGAGTGGAGCAGAAAGGAACACTGGAAGGTCAGTGATTACCTCCTACTCCTTTGCCCATTTGTGACTGATGGACATGTCAACCTCAGTCTGAGACTGGAGCAGTGACTGGGGCTTAGAATATTCTAGATTAAAGTTTGGATTGCATCACTGTGTAAGCCACTGATTCTAGCAGAGGCGGTGTCTAATAGTGAAGGGAATTTAGAAAAGATGGTGGATGAGCAAGAAGACAAGAACCATTTGAAGGTCAGGATCCAACTGTGTCAAGAGGATTCAATTCATGTCATTAATATCTTCCTCCCTCCCTCTCTCTATTCTAAGTTTCCCTCAGAATAAACTATCACTGCACTCTGAAGTAATGAATCCTTGAAACTGTATGGAGAAGTAGATACATATGTCAGCCATCACAAGCAAGTCCTTGATTAACCAGAGACATTTTTCTAATATACATATCCTAGCCCCTACAACCAAGGACACAGAGATTTCAGGTCTGACTGGAAATCTTCACATTCAGTGAGCACACCCAGACCCTGCATTCTACATTGGCACTGGTGGCCCCAAGTAAATGAGGACTGAGACCCTAATTGGTTTTGCTTCTGTCTTCTTAATATTACTCCAGATAGAAGCTCAACCTAACACCTATTCAACACTGCACCACAGTTGGTACATCCTTCAACCTAAATTGTTCGGATTATGGAAGATAGGATTGGGGGTAATGCTGTCTAACTATCATTCTGAGTCAGAAGAATGACTGAGCAGCCATTACTGTGGAGATACTTACATATAGTCTTACAGAGGACTGAGAAGTACTATCCCTTGATCACATCATTTAAAAGCCTAAACAAGCATACCATACCCTTACCCACAGGTCCACAAATATGACAACTGGGACCCCACCTGACTCCAGCTTATCTTTGGGTTTCAGTGTAATAGTCACCTAGAGAGACTTAGAATAATTTTGTGGTTTTCATCAGTGTGGTTAGACTTTTATATGAAGCAGTGATATATGGGCCTAGAACCCAGCTTTCCTGAGCCTGCCTCCCCCCCCCCCGCGCATAGCCATTCATGACACTTGCCACTAGCTCTGAGAGAAGGCAAAACCCACTATCCTTTACACCCTCCTTTCTCTCTGTCTCTCTCTGTCTCTCTCTGTCTCTGTCTCTCTCTGTCTCTGTCTCTGTCTCTCTCTGTCTCTGTCTCTGTCTCTCTCTGTCTCTCTGTCTCTCTGTCTCTCTCTGTCTCTCTGTCTCTCTGTCTCTGTCTCTCTCTCTCTCTCTCTCTCTCTCTCTCTCTCTCTCCCAGAGAGAAATTATTTGGACCACTCCCTATAAAAATGAAGTACTTTTTCATGGTACTGCTCCATTTCTAATTTTGAGTGATAATGCATTGGGCAACTGCCTCTACTTGCCTCCTAAGAAATAAGACAAAATGGTGGTGTTACTACAAATGCATGCAATTCACCTTTGATTCAATAGGGAGAACTTCAGTATTGTAGTTATAGGGACACTCAGCAGGAAGTACCAATACAAGAGGTGATACAGAAATCTGAATAGACATAGGAGACAAAGCTGCATCAAAACATAGAGGGGCTAGACAAAAAAGACATAAAACATATATAGGAATACAGAAATTTATAACAAAATATGAATGAGGTTCAACAACAGGAAGCTGGTCCCAACAATGACAGAACACACAATCTAACGCACACACAAAAAATATGTTCGTCAAAAATTGTCATGGGATAGATTATCAGTCAAGTCTCAACAAACTTATTCATAATATGTTTTCTAATAATGATGATTTTAAGCTACAGGTCATAACTTCAATCATTAAAAGACTACTAGAAAATTAATGACCTCTTGCAAATTAAGCAATGAACTTCTAAATAACCCTTAAGTCAAAGAAGAAATCACAATGCCAATTAGAAAATGTACATCAAACGACAAAGAAAGATATTACATATGAAAACTCATAGGTGTGTAGGGCTGAGGAGATAATTGAGTGCTTGCCTTCTTAAAAACACAAGTCCCTAAGCCTGATATCCACAATCTACATGGAAATGACAGGTGCAGTGGTAATGTAATCCTAGCCCTGGAGAGGTAGAGACCTGGGGTTCACTAGCCAACTATTGTAGACTATTTAACAACTTCCAAGCCACTGAGAGAGACCTTGACTCACAAAAATAAGAAATGAAAATTGAACATGGGAGGTGGAAAGTAACTGAGTACCACCAAAGGCTGTCCTCTCATCTGAACAGGTATGTACACATACTCACACACCACACACACACACACACACACACACACCTAAAAACCATTAGGAGTACAGCTAGAATGGTACACAGAGGGAAAAAGAGATATGATTGCATTTTCATATAGACTGAATAGCGAAAATATATTTCTATTTCAAAAAGACAGAAAAAAGTAAAACAAATCAAATCTAGAAGAAGTATATGGAAAAAAGATGCAAACAGAAATCTAAGAAATTAATAGAATAAATTTTTTAAAAAGTCAAAAGTTGCCTTGTAGAGCTCAATAACATTAACAAAAATCCATAATACTAGAGAATTTTCCACATGCAGGTACCAAAGTGAAGCATTAAAATCCACTTTCATTTGCCTTACCAGGGCTCAAAGACTAAATTTAAAAAATACATGTACTTCCCAGCTGTTGGCTGTCCAAGCATTTAACAAGGACAGATCGTGAGATGTGAATGTTTTACAGGGTGGTCAGGTCCTGGAGTTTCAAGTAAATGTAATACTTTCAAGTAAATCAAATATTTTCAGAGGTCTCAGTCTAAATCAAAGAGATAGGCAGACGCCAGGAACAACATGTTGCACCTCCAGCTCCAGCTGGCTCCATCCTTCTCTATGGGATGGCCATAACAGGTCCAGATGGGAGGTGCAGACATTATAAAGCCCAAGCCAAGAAAGGCTTTCTCTTTCCATATCTTTTTGGCCAATTCTCTTAGTAGAGTTTTTTCTTAATGTCTCACTAGCCAATCTTGAGACAAATATTCTTTCTTAGATTACTTTCTGATATAGGATTACCATGATTGGCTCAGACCAATTAAAAAGCAAATTTAACTGAAGTAAATTATGCCTCAAAATACATGTGTATTTCCTCATATCGTTATAAACTAAGGCCACCTATACAAAGAGCACCTGATAAAAGATCTTAAAATTTTTGTACCCAACATTCTTTGGCAGTGTGGCAAAGACAAGAGACATCTTTTAAGAATGTTTTTGAATGTTTCAATTAAAACATGTAGGATTATGAAGGAATATAGTCATTTGGAAATGAAATTATTAGTATTTCAATGCATTTGTTCAGGTTAGTTAAAATTTAATTTAGTCATTCAACAAATTTGTGGTATAGTAGTACATATGTTTTTATTAATGTATTACATAAGAAAATAAAGTAGCAAGTATAATTAGAATCATAATTATGAATTAGTGATGATCATAAAAAATTCCATTAGTGACAAAGTCATAGGTCTTTATAGTGCTATTGTGATTTGTTGCCAGTGTTTATTGCTGCAGCAAAAGGTACATTTCAGTTTAGTTACAAGCAATAGTTTTTTTTCATGCAGTCAAATATTTGTTGGATTCTTTCAATGGACCAATTAAAGATCAAATTAAAGACCAATGAACTCAAGTCAGAGATCCTTGGAGCATTATATACCTAGATATTAGGAAGTTGAACACCATAGTTCTGGATAGTAGATGAAGGACACTGGAGATACAGGCCCTGAAGATTCATGTATTGCCCCAGTTATTTATCACACTTCATTTGCATGTTAGGCATAATGCTACATGTGGATCTGGAGCAGGGAATTAAATAGATGTTATGTTTCCTATCAGGTAGAATATAGACTTATGGAGAGGAGGGATAATAAAGTAACCAAAGTAAACTGAAAATTCAAAGACATTCCAAATTGGCCCCATAAGCTGGAATACACAGAACCAATTCATTCTAAAGATTGGTCAAGTTGAAATATTTGGCAAAGAAAATTGACAAGAATCTGGGCAAAGCCGAGTTTGAAGTCAGTGCATCCTGGAGTGTTGATGAGTCATCCTAAAGTAACCTTGTCAGTCTTCAATCTGGTACTTAGTTCCATTGAATCTGAACTTCATGTTCATGTTCCTCCAAAAATTCCATGTTAAACTCTAATTTCCAATAGGATATCATTAAGTAGCAGGGCTTTGGGAAAGTGATTGGGTCATGAGTACAAAGCCTTTATAGAAACATACCTCCAAAAAAAGAAGGTTCCAGAAATCCCCTTACCATTTTCATTATATAATGACAGTGAAAAGTTACCATGTATGAATCAGGAAATAAGTTCTCACTAAATACCAAATGTGTTGCCAACTTGATCTCAGATCTCCCAGCCTCCATTACTATGAGAAATGAATGATTATATTTTTAGAAGCCATCAAGTTTAAGATATTTTGTCATGGTGGTTCAACAAAGATATTGTCTAATAAAATTCATATGACTCTCCTTGCTGTGTTGATGTTCTCCACCAAAACTTTCTATCAAAGTCAGGCATTTGTTATTTCAGTGATTTACTCAAGATTCTATCTCTTACTGATGAGCTGCCTCAGTGAGTAAAGTCCTTACTGAGAAAGCAGAAGGACTTGAGTTTAGATCCCCAGAACCACATAAAGCCTGGTGCAGTAACACATATCAGGAATCCCACTACTCCTATAGTTAGATGGGAGGTGGACATAGGAAAATTTCTAGAAGCTCATGGACCAGCTAGCCTAGAATACAGAACAGCAAACAAGAAGGCTCTTGCCTCAAACAAGGTGGAAGATGAAAAACAACACCAGAGGTTATCTTCCGATCTCTTCATGTGTGCCATGCCATATGCCCCACACTCACACATTATGCTCTGTACTCACACACATGAAATACACACGCATTATACACATATACACATACACACAAAAGAGTATGTCTAGAAAACATTATGTCTCTGACCTGAAAGTCACTAAAGTAAACATCCTGTCATCCTGATAAAATAGACCTTCGTATCTTCCTTACTGTATTAGAAAATATGAATTGAATCCAGTATGGTGGTTCACACCTATAATCCCAGAACTCAGGTAGCTGAGGCAGGGTGAACTGAAGTTTTAGGCCAGCTCGGGTCACACATTGAGTTTCAAGACATTCTGGACTAGAGAGTGAGACCCTGTATCCAGAGAGAGAGAGACAGAGAGACAGACAGAGAGAGAGAGAGAGAGAGAGAGAGAGAGAGAGAGAGAGAGAGAGAGAGAGAGAGGAAGAGGAGGAGGAGGAGGAGGAGGAAAGAAAAGTTTTCTGACCACCTGCTGGATAATAATTATGGTGCTGGCAGAAAAACAGGCCCTGCACCTTGCCCAGACAGCACACTAGAGCTGACCCTGTTGTTGGGGCACATGTGAGCCAGTCCTGAAGGCATGATAGCAGGAACACTGACTTCATCCCCCTCTTATACTCCCTGCAGTAGTCAGGAAAGAAGGTTTTGCACCTTGTCTGGGTAAAATAGTAGAATTGGTACTTGTGGTGTGAATGTAAGTGGGCTGGATCTGGGGACCTGAGAACAGGGTAACTGTCCCTGACCATTGCTACAGGTTGCATTGGCTGAGCTAGCCTAGGCGTGCTGGAGAATTGGCCTGGGTAGATGAGGGACAGCTGAGGGCTGACCAACCCAGCTACTACCCAGGCCCAGAACCAGTGCTATAGGTTGGCCCACCCCAACATGTACTGAATCTATGAACTATTGGAGCATGGAAAGGTGACAAACCTACAAATCCAAAGCTGCAGGATCTCCATGACACAGAACAACAGGATATTCAAGAGGGGCCCCAGTTACAGCCCATTATCAGTAGTGTAGCAGAAGCCAGAGGCCTCAAGCCAGATCAATGAATGACTCATAGCAATGAACAGTTACAAATACAGACGAATGGGCTAAAGGGTAAACAGTGTGACTCAACAGGCCACACTACGCGGAGATAAGTGGGATCAGGATGCATGATGTGACATCCACAGAGAATCAATAAAAGCTGAGGAAGATAAAACAAGCGTGGTACTGGAAGCAAAGGCCATAGTGATTAGTAAGTCAGCCCTGCCCTTGTACAAATATTCTAGTTATAGTAAAAAGACATATAAACCAGTAAGTGTCATTCAGCATCCCACATGATGGAGCAATGCCTGTGTGGATTGTAATAGGGATACAGAGACTGGGTGGGACCATTTCAACAGATCAGAGAAAGGGTCAGGCAGGACAGTGGTCATAAGAAATAAGTTCTCAGGCTTTGTCATGGAAGACAGGTAGATAGAATGTTGCCAGGTGGTTAAAGTAAAAAGACTGTTCTCAGCTATACATTCACCTTTCACCACAGTACCCCATACCCATTCACCTAAAAGAACCGTGAATTGCTCATCAAAACCCCAAATGAGGTGTCATTAGAATTAGGAACAACTACTATTCCGCCTTCCTTTTTTTAATGTTGTTTGAAAACACATGAGCACTAAATGTACACAGATAAGTGTAAGAAATTAATGAGAAACAGGCTGGAGAGAAAAATCAGTAATACCTGGATAAGAGCAAGGAGATGAAATCAATACCAATAAAATAAAATTAAAAAGCCAGGTGGTGGCACACACCTTTAATCCCAGAACTTGGGAGGCAGAGGAAGGTGGATCTCAGTAAGTTCGAGGCCACCCTGGGTCTACAGAGTGAGTTCCAGGACAACTAGGGCTACACAAGGAAACCCTGTCTCAAAACATAAACATTTTCATTTTATGAAAGCGAGCAAATATTTTAAGGTCCTCAGACCATGAAGAGCAAATTGGCTTACATCTTCTTATATTAGAATACATGATTCTCAACTGTGGCCGCAAGAGAATCCCTCAAAGCCCTTTTAAAATTACCAAATTCTAGCCTGCACTCCCAAACAATGAGAGCAGTATTATAACAGTGATTCATGCATCTGCATTTTTTTTTTGGTTTTTCGAGACAGAGTTTCTCTGTATTGTTTTGGAGGCTGTCCTGGAACTCACTCTGTAGACCAGGCTGGCCTTGAACTCACAGAGATCCACCTGCCTCTGCCTCTGCTGGGATTAAAGGCATGTGCCATCAATGCCCAGCTGTATCTGTACTTTTTAAGTTTCCCCCCAATGCAGCCAGAGTTAGCGTCAAGTCAGTAAACTCTGGCTATGCAATCTTCTATAACTCTCAAGTCTGCCACTGGAGCAAAGAAGCAGCCACAGAAGATATATAAACAAAGGCATGTTTGTGTTCAGATTGAACTATTATGAATTTCACTTTCTACACTTAATCAAAAAAATTCCCTTTCCCCCCAATGACTCAAAAATGTAAAACCCGTTGTTTGTTTGCTGGCTCTAGAGAAACAAGAGGCTGCCAGGTATGGACCACTAGCCTTTATCATTTGGATCTCCCGCTGTAGATACCATCAAAGGAGAAGAAAATGGAACATTTCTTTTGCCTCCTTGGGGAAATGTCAACTTAAAGACACACAAATTCCCATAGGTTGAGCATCTCTATCTTCACCTTGGATTTTCTCTTCTAAACTCAGGTTTAGTATTACACACATGGCTACAATTACATCTCATTTTATTTTTTTGCCTTTCTGTGTCACAGCCCTGGCTGTCCTGGAACTCACTCTATAGACAAGGCTGGCCTCGAACTCCAAGACATCTGCCTGCCTCTGCCTCCCAAGTGCTGGGAATAAAGGCGTGTGCCACACTGCCAGGCTCATTGCATTCCTTAAAAACAAGCAAGTAAGGTGGACAATATACAAAACAGGTTTCGAAATATGACTCTCTAACCCTATGCAATATCTTCCTTCAAATTGCCAATATTACAATCCACTTCGCAATTTCCTCAAACAAGCAGAAACAATTAAATGGGTTTGGAAAATGGTGAGTTGCCAAAATGTTGCCTGCTCCAGCAGAGGCTAGAAACAGTCGTGCTGATGAGGCTCTAGCTTAGTGACTGTGCACACAACTATAACCAACCTGATCTCAACCAAGTAATTACCTTCTCCCAGGGAGAGAGAATGCTATTAAAAATTGCAGGAAGGCAACACTGTAGGGAGAGAGGAAGAAAAAGTCAGAGAAGAAAAAAGAAAGAAAGATGGGGGTGCAAAAGGAAATGAATCCCTGCAAGATATTTTTTAAAAAGATGAATATAGAGGGAATTACTAAAATTCCATCTGTGGAAATGGTCCAGGAGAGGCAAAAGGAAATGTATAGGGCTGGCAGGTGAATAAGCCTGGCTTTTAATGGCTTAATAATAGGGATGTTTTGTAACCAATGAGGTTAATGCAGGAGTGACATAAACCAGCAGGGGGTCTTGCAGGGAACTGGCTGCACATACTAATTGAAGGACATTTAATACTGGCTAATGGCAGAAAGATAGGGCTGCAGCCAAATCTGCTTCCTTTCATTCACAAAGGATGCGCTGGCAGAATTTAATAGCTTGGCACTGCCATTTAAAAGGAGCAGCCTTATTGAATGAAATAAAGTCTTTTTAATGTGGGAACCAACGTAGGGAAGGAAACAAGAAAGGGAGGAAGGAAATGAAGGAGAGAATAAAGGGGAAAGGAGGGAAGTTAACAAATGAAATGAATGAGAGACCCTGTGGCTGTGATTTCAGGATTAGCCAGATATTATCTTCCATTCATTAGAAAATGCCCCATTAATGCGGTTGATCACTAGTCTGCCTTTTCACACTTTGATGTGCAAACAAATCACCCCCCCCGGAGCTCATTAAAAGACAGAGCTTGATTCAGTAGCACTGGGGTGGGTCCCAAGATTCTGTATTTCTGGAAAACTCACCTTTAATGTGTGGCTGCTAGTCCAAAGACCACACTGGGTAGCAAGGCTCTAGATACACTATTCAGTAGGGTAGTCACTAACCACATGGGGCTATTTCTGCTCTTGAAATGTAGCCTGGCTAAGATAAGGTGTATTGTAGGTTTTGAAAATTTAATAAAACAGAATCTAAATTATCTCACATATTGAAATGATAATATTTGGGATAAATGAATTCTTTTTAACTTTCACTTGTACTTTCTGGAGTATGACTACAAGAAAAGATACAAATGTAGGCATGGGATCATGTTGCATTTTTCCTAACGTTTTGGTTGGCATACATAAGTGTTTGTATTTCTAATGGAGAGCCCAGCTTTAGACACATCTTCTTATTGTGTCCTATGGCTTATATCATAAAAACTACCCTGAACCATTTGCTTTGTTAAACTTCTAATAATGGGCAATGTAGTCTTCCATAATTTCCCTTTATCTTTTCCCTATGTCCTCACAGATGATGCTCTCTATCCCCATATAAGAAAACCTTAGAAATTTTATAAACATTTGGTCAAAGGTTCACTGCTGCACAATGATTGATGCCGTGCTCATAGAATGGCACAAAACAGACAAAACACATCAGACTCTGTGCTCAAATAGATGTAAATATAAAAGACACCAGTACAGAACTTGGTTTAAGCCAGTTCCATTGTGCAGAACTTCTGTACATGAGCTGATAGGCAAGTGACATAGCCAATCCATGCCTAAGTTTCTGCATGTTTAATGGGAACAATTATGTGAAGTATCTAATAATGGAATCACATTATTAAGTACTCAGGTTAATGTTTAACATGTAATAAGTAAGCTCTGTATGCATTCGAGGAGAATAGAATGGATTGCTGTTGTAAATCTGTGGTTGACTGATATTTGTTTTGTTGTTTTGGGGTAGGTTTTCCTTGCGTATCCTATTGCTTTGGCCTTCAGGGTTCAGGGATAAATCCCTGAGCTCTTATAACCTACCCTTGGTGATTCTTTTCATCACAACAGTTTAAATATATTTGTAATCTCATCCCATCTCGATGACCTCCTGAGAGTCAGCACTCATAAGACACTATAGCTGACTCAGCAGAAGAAGACATTGTAGTTGGTTTGTGATTGAATGCTATACAGAAATGAAAACTGGATTGCTGTTCACATGACCACAAATGTTCCTCCCAGACACAATGTGGAACAAAAGAAGCCAGACACACACAAAAAGCACATGCTGTGTGATTCCATTTATATGAAGTTCAAAATTGGAAAAATTGTGTGTGCCAAAAGACTGTCTTTATGTGTTCTGGGGCCAGATCTGAAGTAGGTTTCTTGGTGTTCATAATATCCACCCTTTTTTTAGTAGTAGTTACACAGGTGTGATCCTTTTGCTAAAATTCATTGAGATGTTCATTTGAAATTTCTATGCTTCACAGTATGTGTTTTATTCCCCAATTTAGACAAAAGACAGAAAGGGAAGCTATAGGAGAGTTCTTTCTCAGTTGGAAAATTCAGTCTTGAACACTGGCTACAAAGATGCCAAAAACTACCTAGCAGGGAGAGGCCAAATCAAGCACTTTTACAACATTCTGCTCTAATTCTTTTAGTCTCTGACCCAGAACTAATCCTACCTAGAGCAGGAGAAGTAGGTGATGGAGGTGAAAAGATCAGAGTGAGTGGGGAAGTTCAGAATGCATCAAAGCCTCTGAAGAGCCCTGGGAGCCCTGAGAGACCCCCAGGAATACTCAGAGAGTAGAAGCTGACTGGAGAAAATACTTGCTGAAAGTTCTACTTGACAATTTTTCCAGAAGCACAGGTCAATCTGTAGGGTTTCTTCAGTTCCCCATTGCACTACTATTTTGTAATTTTTTTTAGATTTATAAACATTTGCTTTTTTCCATTTTTTATTTTTTGATTTCATTTTACATTCCAACCACAGTTCTCCCTCCCACCCCCTGGCCTCCTGCCTAGCCCACGCCCAGTTCACTCATCCTCACAGGTAAGGGCTCCCATGAGGAGTCAACATAGTCTGGCACAGTAGGTTGGGGCAAGGCCAGGCCCCTCTCCCGTGTATTAAGACTGAGCGTGGCATCCCACCATAGGGAAGGGGCTCCTATTATATCGTGGTCCTACTACCTCTGAGCATGTCATCTCATCCTAAGGAATGGGCTCCAACAAGCTAGCTCATGTAACAGGTTTGTATCGTGGTCCTACTGCCAGGGGCCCCTGTGATAGTCCAGGCTTCACAACTGTCTCCCACATATGGAGGGCCAAGTTTGGACCACGGATTCTCCACAGTTGTAGTTCTAGAGTTCATGAGTTTCCAAGATCTTGGTTCAGCTGTCTCTATAGATTTCTCCATTATGATCTTAACCTCCCTTGCTCATATATTTCCTCCTCCCTGTCTTTACCTGAATTCCCAGAGCTCAGCCTGGTTCTTGCTTGTGGATCTCTGCTTCTGGTTCTGTCAATTACTGGATGAAGGCTCTATGATAATAGTTGAGGTAGTCATCAATCTGATTACAGGAGTAGGCCATCCTCTCTACTATTTCCAGCATCCTCTCTACTATTGCTAGGAGTCTTAGTCGGAGTCCTCGTTATGGATTCTTGGGAGTTACTCCAGCCCCATGTTTCTCCCTAAGCCCAAGGTGGCTCTCTCTATTATGATATCTCTTTCCTTTCTCTTCCAGTGCATCCCTCCCTGCCTAGGCCATCTCATTCCTTCCTGTTCTCATGTTCCTTCCTCTTCCCCTTTCTCCCATGCCCACAGTTTTCCCTGTGAATATCATCTAATTTCCCTTCTCAGGGTGACCCATGTGTCCTTCTTAGGGTCCTCCTTGTTACCTAGCTTCTCTGGAGCTGTGGACTTTAGTCTGGTTATCATTTGCACTACATCTAATATCCACTTATGAGTGAATACATACTGTGTTTGTCTTTCTGAGTATGGGTTACCTCACTCAGGATGGTTTTTTTCTAGTTGCCTGAAAATTTCTATTTGCCTGAAAATTTCATGAGGCCATCATTTTTTACAGCTGAGTAGCACTCCATTATGTAAATGTACCACATTTTACTTATCCATTCTTCAGTTGAGGGGCAGGGTATCAAGGTTGTTTTCTGGCTATTATAAATAATGCTGCTGTGAACATTGTTGAGCAAATGTCCTTGTAGTATGATTGAGCATCCTTTGGGAAAATACCGAAGAGTGGTATCGCTGGGTCTTGAGGTAGATTGATTCCCGGTTTTCTTAGAAACCACCATACTGATTTCCAAAATGGCTGTATGAGTTGGCACTCCCACCAACTCCACATCCTCTCAATCATAGGCTGTCCTCAGTGTTTTTTATCTTAGCCAGTCTAACAGGTGTAAGATGGCATCTCAGAGTCATTTTGATTTGCATTTATCTGATGATTAAGGTGATTGAGCACTTTCTTAAATGTCTTTTGGCCATTTGAGATTCTTCTGGTGAGAATTCTCTGTTTAGCTCTGTGCCCCATTTTTCAACTGGGTCATTTTGTATTTTGATGTCTAGTTTCTTGAGTTCTTTATAAATTTTGGAGATTAGCACTCTGTCAGATGTGGGGCTGGTGAAGATCTTTTCCCATTCTGTAGGCTGACACTTTGTCTTATTGACAGTGTCCTTTGCCCTAGCAAAGCTTTTCAGTTTCAGGAGGTTACATTTATTAATTGATTATACTGCTTTGGTGTTATATTTAGGAAGCGGTCTCCTGTGTTTCAGGCTACTTCCCACTTTCTCTTCTATCAAGTTCAATGTAGCTGGATTTATTTTAAGATCCTTGATCCACTTGGAGTTGAGTTTTGTGCGTGGTGATAGATATGGGTGTCTAGTATTTTATTGTTGAATGGGAAGCCTTTTTTCAGTTACTTTATTTTTTATTGTTTTTCATTTTACATACCAACACCAATTCCCCCTCTTTCCCCTACTCCTGCACCCCCACCTCCTTCCACCCTCCATCCAGTCCTCAGAGTGGGTAAGGCCTTCCTTGGGGAGTCAATAAAGTCTGGCATACCAAGTTGAGGCAGGAACAAGGCCCTCCCCACTGTATCAACGCTGAGCAAGGTATCCTACCATAGGAAAGCCAGTTCATGAACCCGGGATAAGGCCTGGTCCCACTGCCAGGGACCCCTGCAACAGATCAAGTTACACAACTGTTGCCCACATTCAGAGGGCCTAGTTCAGTGCCATGCAGGTTCCCCAGCTGTCAGTTCATAGTCCATGAGCTTCCAATAGCTTGGGTTTGCTGTCTCTGTCATTTTCCCCATCATGATTTTGACCCCCCTTGTTCATATGATCCCTCTTCCCTCTCTTCAGTTGAAGTCCAGGAGCTCAGTTCAGTGTTGGGGTCACTGCATCTGGCAAAGCTTTAAGCAAAAGGCCTCAGAGACCATCTAAAGGATGTCACAAAATAACCCATAACTAAAGTCATTCTTGTTTCCAGATGTGGGAAAATCAAGTAATGTCACAAAGATATATGTGCTGAAAAAGGAGTATCCATAATTCCATTTTGTTTCATAACTGATTTATTAATTTTAGCAATTATATTTTAATAGTCACAAAGAAAACAATGGTTTTTTGGCCCATGAAAATTCAAGCAAGTGATAACCCATTATTTTTAACTATTTATTTTATTTTGTCTGTATTAATGTACATACCTACATGTACCTAATGTACATGCCCTATATGTATGCCTGATACCCACAGATATCAACAGAGGGCACTGGGTTCCCTCGAACTAGAGTTAAGGATGGTTTTGCACTGCCATGTGGGTACTGAGAAACAAAACTGGGTCCTCTGCAAGAGCATCAAATGCTCTTTACCACTGAGCCACTGCTGTAGATTCACATTCTGCTTCTAAAAGAGTCCCCTGCTTTGTTGTGCCTGGTATGATGGGAATGTGGGAAAATAAACTTGTTATTGCAGAGAATACTGCCTAAGTGTTAGACTTGTGTCTATCTTGGTCATATTTACTGTGATTACAAGAAGAGGAAAGATAATACAGAGCTGTGTGTTACTATAACATTGAAGATTTCTGTCATAATCTATTTTGTGCAGCTATAACAAAATACTGCAGATGGGGTAATAGATTTTAAAAAATGGTTGTTTATTCTTACAGTTCTATTTTGGGTTATGAGAGTAGCTTTTAAGGCCTGAGTCATCTCTCCAGACCATATTCTTACAGTTCTAAAGGCTAGGAAGAACAAAGTCAAGGGAACCTATATCTGACAATAGACATTTTTGATACATTGTCCCATGGCAGAAGGTAGAGGTCAAGAGAGTATCTGAGAAGGAGTGAAGGGGGTGGTAAGCTCCCTTTTATAGTGAACACCACTTCAACAACACAACAATGACACAAATCATTCACAAGAGTCCTCACGACCTAATGACTGCCTAAAGGCCCCCATGTCTCTATACTATTGCATTTGGTATTGAGTTTTTAACATATCAACTTTGAGGGAACACAAGGATACTGAAGCAATTCTGTTAAACAACATTGACCTAAAAAAGTTAAATCTCTTCCTCTTCACCCCCTCTCTTCTTCCCCATCCATTCAGAGGATCTTGTCTCAATCCTCTTCTCTTGGGTACTATGCATATATGCATATCTTTTAGGTTCTTTCCTGTTTCCCAGACTCTCTATCAGTGGAAGTGCAGACTGGCACTATCCTGATCCATGTCTAAAATCCATATATTAGTGAGTACATATCATGTTTGTCTTTTTGCGACTGGGTTACCTCACTCAGGATGGTTTCTTCCAGTGCTATCCATTTCCCTGCGAATTTCAAGATTCCATTGTTTTTTTCTGCTGAGTAATACTCCATTGTGTAAATGTACCACATTTTCTCTATCCACTCTTCAGTTGAGGGGCATCTATGTTGCTTCCAGGTTCTGGCTATTACAAATAATGCTGCTATGAACATAGTGGAGCAGATGCCCTTGTTGTATGAATTTGCCTCATTTGGATATATGCCTAAGAGTGGAATTGCTGGGTCTAGTGGTAGATGAATTCCCATTTTCCTGAGGAATCTCCATACTGATTTCCAAAGAGGCTGTATGAGTCGGCACTCCCACCAGCAGTAGAGGAGTGTTCCCCTCTCTCCACATCCTCTCCAGCATAAATTGTCTTCGGTGTTTTTGATTTTGGCCTTTCTGACAGGAGTAAGATGGTATCTCAGAGTTGTTCTGATTTGCATTTCCCTGATGGCTAAGGATGTTGAGCACTTTCTTAAGTGTCTCTTGGGCATTTTAGCCTCCTCTATTGAGAATTCTCTATTTAGTTCTGTATCCCACCTTTTAATTGGATCCTTTGGTGTTTTGGAGACTTGTTTTAGGGGGAAAAGGGAATCATAGGATCGAATACAGATCGGGCACCAGAGCGACCTCGAGTGATCTAAAGGGATAACACCAATTGGCAAGTTAAGCAATAGTGGAGAGACCACCTCGAATGCCCATTCCTGATAATGAACTTGATGTCTATAACCTTCCGGGAGCCTTCATCCTGTGACTGATGGAAGCAGAGGCAAACACATAATTAATCACTGAACTGAACCCAAGGAACCCAGTGACAGAGAGAGAGGAGTGATGAGCAAATTGGCAAAGATTGGGCTGGCAAAACCAGCAGAGACAGCTGATCTGAACAGGGGAGAGCTCTTGGACCCCAGACCGACAATGGGGAGGCCAGCATGGGACTGATCTGGACCCCCCAAATGTGAGTGTCAGCGAGAAGGCCTGGGCAACCTATGGGGCCCTGAGCTGTGGATCAGTGTCTATCCCTGGAATACAAACAGTCATCGTGTGCCTATAGCACAAAGAGGGATGCTCTCTCAGCCTGGACTCTTAGGGGGAGTGCCTGGACCCTACCCAGAGTGAAATGACAGACTCTAGATATCCCCTATGGGGAAGGATTTGGCAATAGGGTGGGATGGTGGGGGGGAAGGGGAGTGCGGGAGGAGGGGAGGGAGAGGGAACTGGGATTGACATGTAAAACAAGCTATTTAAAATTAAAATAAAAAATGATAATTAAAAAAAAAGTTAAATCTCCCCATCCTCATAACTTGCAAAACAGAATCTGTGCTTCTTTTTTTTTCAGAGGGTGGGGGCTACCTTTGGCCATTGGAAGCAGATTTATCTCACATATGTGGCAAGCCAGGCATGGTAGAGAATTAACACCATTTTGAAGAAGACTTTCTCTAATAATACTGGAAAAGTGGAATGTAAATGCCAGGGCTGTTTCACCCACAGTTAGAAGCCATCAGAATCTCTCTGGTAAGACTGAGCTCCACTCACCCTAAAGGCCATTTGCAAGATAACCCACATTTTATTTACTGTTTCATTTTACCATCTCCTCTAGGAGTGCTACATTCTCTGTGAGAAAATGAACGATTTGTACTCGACATGCTCAAATTTTTGTCTTGGCTGCTCCTGAATAAATTTAAAATAAGATACAACCTTATCAAGTTGTGGGAAACACGTAGCTTAAAAGGAGGCCCAAACCATTCCCTCTCCAGACTTGAATTTTAAGGAGAAAATGTGAACAGGAGAAAAAGCATTGTCATCCAGACACAAAGTTGATGGCAAAACCACTTGACCAACTACTTTTCTCCTCACACCAGTGTGATACACCATTTAGGCAGTTTAGCTGCTCAAGATGCACAATAATTATTTCAAGATTGGGGAAATTGCCCCATCTGGCTAAATCTAGTCTAATGTCTGTGATACACACCAACTTTGATGTGCATTCCAGTAATGAAGATAATGAAATGACCATTTTTCAAAGGTTCAACTTAAGTCACTGGTTAGGAATGTATCCTACTAATTTGAGGGAAGAGACTTGCAAATCTGCTGTTACAAATACTTCTTACTGTGAGCTTTACCCAATACATTCTTCTAAAGGAATCAATGTGATATTTTTTTAATCTAGAGGAAAGAATTATTGTTTGGACACCACTGATCTCAAAGAAGGCTTTCTGTTTGTTTCTGTTTTTTTCTTTCATCTCTAATATTGAAAAATATCCAATGTTCATTCCCACCCTTTTTCATCACAGGCAAAAGAGGCTGAGAAAATCAAATACTCACTTTTCTAGCTTACTTAAGAGGGTTGCTGGTCATTTTGCCTAATTCTGGTGAGTGTGACTGATGGCAAAGTTGGCTGGGAGGATTTGTAAAAGGGGAAGAGACACACATATGAGGAGGTACATGTTTTGGCAAAGTCTCTCCTCACTTTGCCTTGATGGCTACCAAGTCTCAAGCTACCTTGTCTGCATAGGAGGGGTGGGCAGAGGGTAGAAGAATTCTCCTCACACTGAGAACTTTTATAACCCTGTTAAATAAATGACTATCCCTCTGCTGTAAGCCACTACTAACCAGATTGTTCTTGCTGTCGAAAAACATACCAACATGACACAGAATTTTTGTTGTTGTTTTGTTTTTTGAGACAAGGTTTCTCTGTGTAACAGCCCTGGCTATCCTGTAACTCGCTTAGTACACCAGGCTAGCCTCGAACTCACTGATATCTGCCTGCCTCTGCCTCCTGAGTGCTGGGATTAAAGGCATGTGCCACCACCACCCCACTGCATTTTTTAAAGATAAATGTTTTATTGAAATATAACATACATATGAGAATACCACAAATCCTAGGTTTACAACTTGGAATATTTTCTCAGAATGTCATTTGTTACTAAGTTCCTGTCACCCAAGTACTTTGGAATTTGGCATATGGTTAAGAGAATAGACCTTGAATCAGATTGTGGGAGCTCGAAACCCAGTTGTATCACTCACTAATTCAATGACTTTGGCCAAATTACGTCTCTGCCTGTCTCAAGTTTTGTGTTTTTATACAGAAATGACAACACTACTAGTTCCATGAGGTTAAAGAAAGGATTAAATATATTAATATTTAAATTCACATGCCTGGCACATAGTAAGCACCAAGGAAGAGTTCTTCAATAGAAAACTACTGTTGACCAAGGCATAACTCAGGGGGAAGACTGAGGAAGGATCTGAGAGTATTAAGGGTTATTTGAGGGTCTGAGACGATCTTGGAAGTAAAAAAAAGTCTAATGAGCTAGTAAACACTAAAACTATTTTATAGCCTAGTGCTACATTGTAAAGCTACAGAGCACCAAAACTTGGGTACAGTTTCTAAATCCACAGCATAACAAATTTTAACTAGAACCCATCTTTCCAAATAGAACACTTAAAATGAATGTAAGTGGGCATACATATATTTAACTTAAGAGCAATCCACAGTTTTCATCAGACTCAGTGGCTCACTAAATAGAATCTTGCTGCATTTATAGATGAGGAGTTGTGTCCCTCACTAGGGCTTACTCTCACCTACTCCATATCCTAGACAGAACCAGAACATGGCTGAACAAGTATCCTGGTTCACCATCTAACTGTTTCCCCAAGTAATATTTTCGGTGGCCAAAAAGTCCTTACCAGCTCACTTCAAAGTATCCCTGATCATAATTGCTAGTTATTCTGTACTGGATCCCTTAAACATGGTTGCTAGAGGGAACCAGGACAAAGGTGCTTCAAGTATTGCATTCTTTTCATTGCTACAAACCTCAGAGAAACTGTAATTAACCAAATATCTTATATGCATTTTAGGACAAAAATAGGAAAATTAAGCAAATAATTTCTTACCAATCCAATTTTTGCCTCTTCCTCTCCTTTGATAAATCTTTAAGAATGACTTTCTCATTGTGTGAATATGAGGGGCACAAAACAGTCATTATATACAATTTGTATAAACCTAAACAGTTTATAAATGCACACTGCTATTACAAAGGTGGGAACAGAGAAGATGGGGGCACACTGAGTGACAGTGATGCTGATACTGAACACAGTTTATCAGATTTACCCATGAGGAGTATATGGGGTCTAGTATGAGTCCAGCATCAGTTTCTGCTTTAACAAGGTACATGCATACATGCAAGTGTGTGTGTGTGTGTGCATGCGTGTGTGTGCATGCAAGTGTGTGTGTGTGTGTGTGTGTGTGTGTGTGTGTGTGTGTGTAAAGGAAAACTGGAATGTGTTGGATCTCAGCTCTAAGACCTGTATGCTGCTTTCCCATTTCTACTAGGGTTTTGATGAATGCTGTTCCTGAATTGTCAGGAGATGTGGAGTACTTTCATTGTATAAGAAGGAGATAACAGACAAGAAAACAAGGAGAATAGAGTGATACAACTGGAATACATTAACCTGACTATAACGTAAGATTCATTGATCACCCAGACTTCTCGTTAAGTATAATGGCAATACACTGTCTCCCACACTGATAGACAATCATACTTCTATTACTGGAGCAAGAGGTTTTTCACTATGGTTCTTGCTTAAAAATGAAAAGACCAACTCTAATTGTTGTCCAAATTCCATCTTTTCTTTTACCTTTTAACTAAAGGTAAATCAGTGGTTCTCAACTTGTGGGTCAAAACCCCTTTGGGGACCACATGCATATCAAATATTCTGCATATTAGATTCATAACAGTAGCAGAATTACATTTATGAAGTAACAAATGAAATAATTTTATGATTGGGGGAGAATCACCACAACATAAGGAACTGTACAAGGTTGAAGCATTAGGACAGTTGAAAACCACTGCTCTAAAGCCTTATCACATGCCTACCTTTTTCTTCTGTTCTTCCCCAACACCTTCATTTTATAAGATGCTGGGGCAGTAAAAAAGCTGGTACCTTCTAAGGGAAGTCCTGGCTCGTTTTTCTTCATAAAACAGCAAGTTGAGTGGGTGACCTTTCTGCCTGAGACAAGCAGAGATCATATACAATTGAATGGAAAAATAGGATGCTCTCAGGCAGAATCGTCAGCTACAGGGAAGAGTAGCACCAAGGAATGTACTGTGCCTTCTCACGGGGAAGATGGCTTCTCCCCAATGCCTAGTTCATAGATTTATCCTTCCATCCATCTGCTCTTTCTCCAGTTATGGGTTGAGCTAGTCAATTTCTAGCTGCCTCAGCTAAATTAGAAGGGATGGATGTGAAGTAAAGGGAGAGGAGAGTAACGGAACTAGATGAAGAAAAATGTGCTTAAATTTGTCTCTGAGAAAAAGAATCCTATACTTTAGAAATTCCCCAAAGAGCTGTAACAAGTAGTTAAGTCTAAGATACTATCATTTGCCCTTCTCAAGTTGACCAAGGAGGCAATTTTCAGATAGTTTGACATAGATATTTACCTTAATTCATCTGAGTTTTTTTATAAAGGTAGATTACACTAAAGGCAGTGGAAACCCCCCAAATATGTTAATTAAATTCATTAATCATTGAAACATTTTCCAAGTGCAGGCAAGTCTAATTCCCAGGACAGCTATTGCTTTTCTCAAAATGAGACATGATTAGGGGCTGGTCCTTCCAGGTGAGGAAGACAGCACTTGGAACCTGGACTCAGGAGACAGAACTGCAGAAAGCAGCCACAGTGTGTAGGAAGCCCTGGACACCCAATTGCCATCCTAGGCTTTGCTCATTCTTCAGGCCCTTAATGCTCAGAAGCAATTTTGCAAAGTAATTTAAGGGGAAGACACGGTGGCACAGGGCCTATTATCCTGGCATTAGGAAGACTGAGACTGGAGGATCAAGAGTTTGAGGCCAGTTTGAGCTACAAGGCAAGACCCTAGCTCAGAAACTTAAACAGCTAAGTTTAAGAGGAAATCAACCTGCTGAAAGCTCACAGAAGTTTGCTGTTCCCAGAAATATTGTTCCAACCAGGCTTCTCTGAGTTGACAAGTGTTCCATTCAGAGACTATTGATTGCAGTCTGTCTGAAGGACCTTTTTACTGTGTTTCTAGATGTCTAAAGTTAAGTCTTGGGAATCCTGAGCTGGTTTCGTCTCTGCTGTGACCAGCAGGCCTAACACATCCCAAAGGTTTTGGGAGTCTTCCCCACAGCCTCAGAACAAAGGCTTTCTTTCCCCTACCTCTTACTCAACAGTGCAAGGTTTAAGTTGTGACCAAAATATGACCTATAATTATGGCCACTACCCCTCCCCAACCACACCATTCTAACACCAAAAGGCAAATTGGGAACAAAAGACATTTTTGTTCTATTTTTAACAGTGTGTATTAGCAATAAATTAATGCTCTCCTTCAGCACCTTTTAAGCACCAGTAGGGGTAAATTCTTTTTACTATAGTGTCTTCCAAAGAGAAGCTGATGGATCATGCTGTCATAGAACACAACACAGTGAGACAGCCCTTGAAAGTCACATACTCACAGCCTCATGCTGCACATCTTATGAAATCTACTTTACAGGGGGAAAACCACAAGTCCCCAGTTGTGGCATCTGGTGTGACTCTAGGAAGATGTGGGGGGGTGTACATTGTTCTTACCCCCAGAAAATCTGCTGTTCCAGCAAAAGGGAATGGCTAAGATTAATGCAGGGGATAGAAATTCCCTTTTTCTAGATTTGTGTTGTTACTGTTGTTATTTAGAAGGAGAACAAAATCTTTGTTACCTCTTAATTTGCCACATCTTTGGGGGGAAAACGACATTCCATGCCCCTATTGAATAGCAATAGCTTCCTCTGTTTGATATCCATTAAGGATACAGATAATCAAAATTAAAACCTACCTGTTTTTCTTCACAGGTGCTAGTACCTGACACTATGTATAAGACCATTTATTAGCATGTTAGCAATATTGGGAAAGAAATTGTTGTCCCACACACTTTCATTTTGAACTACTGGGAGAATGGGAAGATGGTGACACTTGAAAATTCAATGTACTGAATATTTCTTGAGCAGGTAAAATACTTTCATACTAGTATCTAAGATTATGTCAGACATTCAGGATCTTCACATGCTATGTTAATTTTGGTTAGTTATCAGGACATATCGTGAAGCTCTGCAATACTTATCATGGTCACATGGACTTGGATGTTCAAGGAGTGCTGAAGACAGCTGATACTGACATATCACTGGAATTTAAAGAGATAGAGGCAGAAACCTGAATTCAGATTTCAATTCTAACAATTGCTAAGCCATGTAACTCAATGTTCCTTAGTGTTCTCATTAATAAAATGGGGGATACTAATAGTAACTGTCTACTAGGACTGTTATGAAAATTAATGTAATTAACACTTATAAATTGCATAAAATGGGGTTGCCTAAGATCTGTAGGGAAAAATCCCACAAATGTTCCTTAGAAGGTGTTCAAGTGTGAGTTTGTTCAGAAGTCCACTTTATTCCCACACTGTTGGCCTTTGTTAATGCCTGTCTTTCTAGGGTAGACCATGGGCTAATAATGGATTTCACATTCCTAGATAAGAGAGAAGCGTTGCAGATGGATTTTTAACTCTGATTTAACTGTCCTGAAGAAGACTATGAGACAGTGATTCAAAGCACATAGAATTTCTGAAAGGCAAACAAGAACACAGTGAGGGGCTGTGCTCCCAAGGGTACTGAAATGGAACTCAATTTTGTTTAGCCTGGGGGGATTTCCCCTCTCTTTTTCCTTTGTTGTTATAAGAATGTAAGAAGGCAGTCACTGGAAGGAAATCTTCTAGAAGTCAAACAACATGCCATTTGTATTTCCAAATCATAGATCACAATTCCCACCCTCTTCCTCCCCTTTCCCCAGGGAAATTCTGACTAGAGATCAAAGAAAGTAACAGGGAAAGATTGCCAGGGCTGTTGAAATCAAGTGGATTCTGACCAAGGCGTCATCCTTATCACCCCTCATAACAGTGGGGAGTTCTCTAGCTCTCACGGCCAAATGTCCTTTCCCTCATGATGTGTTGTGGGGGACATTCTATAGGTAGGGGAGCAGCTCACCGCTTTCATAGGGGTGTTTCAGCAAACCAAAACAGTAAAGGCAAACTAGAATGGGTGCTAGAGAATTGGCATCAGGGCAGCCCAAATGTTTCTACTTTGTAAGCCAATAGATGGGGTGGAGAATCCCACAGCAGATATAAATTAGGGAAGCCCCAAAGTCATCTTAATCTTGCGGCTGATCAGTTATCCATGCCACACATAAACTTCATTAAATCACAAATGACATCTTTAAAATAACATTCTAGGTCTGGTTAAACCTCCAGGTGCCAGGGAGTTAAGATTCCCAAATTCAGAATCTGTCCCAAGTACCTCAGCACTTACAGTCTCAGAAAGTTCAACAAAGGTTCAGTTTAGGAATAATAATGTAGATGTGGGCTGCTCTGCATCCTCTTCTTAGTAGCTCACAGGGAAGTTTGGGTACCATCCTCCCTTGTACTGGAAAAAAAGCCCTTCCAAAGGACCCAAGTTCAGTTCCCAGCACTCACATTTGAGAGTTAACAACTCTGTCTCCAAGGGATTTGATGATCTCTTCTGGCTTCCAAAGGAATACAACCCCCGTCTCTCTCTCTCTCTCTCTCTCTCTCTCTCTCTCTCTCTCTCTCTCTCTCTCTCTCTCTCTCTCTCTCTCTCTCTCTCTCTCTCCCTCTCTCTCTCACACACACACACACACACAGACAGAGACAGAGAGATAGAGACAGAGACAGACAGAGATGAAAGTGGAGGAAGAGAGAAGAGGAGATAGAGAGTATGGGTGGAGCAGGAGAGAGAGGAAGAGGGAGAGAGGGAGAGAGGGAGAGACAAAGAGAGACAGAGACAGAGACAGAGAGAGTTTACTAACAATATTTAAATAATGGAGTGTCTCACCAGGTACCATGGCACATATCTCATCAGTTAATAAGTAGAGAAGTGGAGGTAAGGGAATCAAGAATTCAAGGCCAGACTCTGCTGTAAGCTTGAGGCCAGCCTTGGCTTTATGAG
Organism: Mesocricetus auratus; assembly: GCF_017639785.1. Lineage (NCBI taxonomy): Eukaryota > Metazoa > Chordata > Mammalia > Rodentia > Cricetidae > Mesocricetus > Mesocricetus auratus. The sequence continues at coordinate 19,392,117 of NW_024429188.1, forward strand.
ACCCTGCCTCAAAAATAAATAAATAAGCAGATAAATAAATCTATGTATGTATGTGGAGTACCTCCACTGACTGGGGTGGGGGGAATACTTACCTGCCTTCGGAATATGATGTGTCAAACGGTGTCACTCAAAGACTGAGGTGGACCCTTTAGCTCAAACTGATCCTTTATAAGAAAAGAGAAAATTGGAGCAAAAAGAAAAGAAAATCATACAAGAACAGAAACCAAAGTTTTAATTAGATCCCTGAAGTCACAGAATGCTTGAGCTAACAGGAGTTGCAGGGAGCAAGGGAGGCCTGCTTCACTAAAACCTTTGGAGGGATCCTAGTCAACGCTTTGATTTCTGACCTCCAGAACTAAGAAGAAATCGCTACTGTTTTTAAACTACCCAGTCAGCTATTTTTTTAGAGTGAGCCCAGCAGATTAATGCAATTGGCTTCAATTGTTTCCTCAGCTTTCTTGATCCTTGTCTCCATCTAGAATGAGCTGGAAGATCAGAGATATGGAGTTCAGGGAGAACTAAGCATTTCTCCCCAAACTGAGAATTACAAGAAACTGTAATATCTTCTTCCTAATACCTAATGTAGCCAAACCAAGACAAGTCCATCTTCCTGGTCAAAGTTTACAGCCATCTCCCTGAAAGCCACAGGTCCCACAAATCTATGCCCGGGATTCTACTTGACTAATCCCTCCCCCTATCCCCACAGTCCCAGCCTAAACCAGCCCAGAGTGGCTACATAAGCACTTGATTCCCCTAGGGCTTAGTAGGCCAGCCCAACATCTAAAATCCAGAGGGAGAAGAGGAGTAGAAGGCTGTAAGATAGGACCCAGATTGGTGTTTTCTCTCACACTGGCTACAAGACCAGAATGCTGTCGAAGAGAGATTAAAACAAAGACTGCTGTACTTGGGGATTAAATGCTACAAATATTTTAAACAACCCAACTGGACCTCATAATTATGTGGCAAAGGCTGCAAAATGTAAAGTTGGGAGACTTGGCTCAGATGGTAGGCTCTCTTTGAATAACAATTTATTTTAATTTGAGATTTCTCATACTGTCCATATGGTAGGTCTTCATGGGAAAGCAACTGTCTCTTAGTTGATTGGGACATCTGAAGCATGCTTTTTGGCACACAGGGGGATTTTTTCTTTCTTTTATTCATCAAATCAGCGACTTGGTTGAGGATGAGAGTTTGAAAACATTTCCTTAATGTTTCCAGCATTTCTCCAACTGGAAATGTGACATCTGCCTATGGAAGCTACAAACTAAAACCCATTTCCCAACCACATTGCAGTTCTTTTAGGTCAATTCCAGTTTGTTAATATAGAGTTCTGTGGACATTCATTTGAAAATGGAAAATTCTATTTTTATGCATTGAAATAATAATAATAATAATAACAACAACAACAGAAAGCATGCAAGCAACGTTATACCCAAAGAAGGAATTGCTTTGCCAACTATCCCAGGCACATGTTATACAGATAAACTTAAAATAATTTGTAACCAATCTCTGAGAGAGAGGCAGGGTTGCTAGCCAACTCTTGGTAAGGCAGCCAGGGTGCCACCAAAGACATGATGACAGTCTTTCCTCTTTAAGAGTCCTTCAAACCACATTCTAGGTCGCAAGGGTGTGAAATAGGAAAGGGAGCTTGTTTTCTCTCTTTTTTCTAATTTCCACTCTAAGCCCCTGCCAGTCACTCCTCAGAGGAAGAGCAGGAAACAGGAGATGCTGGCAGAATTTCAATTTTGCCTATATTGTGACTCTATGAGGAGAATGGAAAGTAGGTGAGGTATCAGGAAGTCACCAGAAACATACTGTTAAAGCCCTGTCACATCCATGCACAGATGTCTCACCACTGAAAAACCACATTCTCAGACCAGAGCAATGACTCTCTGGGTAAAGGTGCTTGCTGCCAAATTTGAGAATCAGAGTCCTATACCCACGACCCGCATAGCTGAAGGAGAGAAGTGACTTTTGCAAGTTGTCCTCTGACCTCCACATGCACACTTTAGTGCATGCATCTGTGTGTGCACGCACATAACAAATAAATAAAATGTAAACAATCACATTCTCTGAGGTATTGTCTCCTGATTACAAAGACAGGATTCATGCATGCATGAGTGAATGAATGGATAAAAATTATTTTTAATTAGATCCTTTGATGTTTTGGAGACTTTCTTCTTGAGTTCCTTTTAAATTTTGGAAATCATCCCTCTGTCAGATGTGAGCTTAATGAATATCTTTTCTCATTCTGTGGGCTGCCATTTTGTCTTGTTGACTGTGTCCTTTGCCCTACAGAAGCTTCTCAGTTTCAGGAGGTCCTATTTATTAATTGTCGATCTCAGTGTTTGTGCTACTGGTGTTATGTTCAGGAAGGGGTCTCCTGTACCAAGTCGTTCAAGGGTGCCTCCCACTTTCTCTTCTAAGAGGTTCAGTGTGGCTGGATTTATGTTGAGGTCTTTGATCCATTTGGACTTAAGTTTTGTACATGGCGATAGACATGGATCTATCCGCATTCTTCTACATGCCAGCATCCAGTTATGCCAGCACCATTTGTTGAAGATGCTTTCTTTTTTCCATTGTATAAATTTAGTTTCTTTGTCAAAGATCAGGTGTTCATATGTGTATGGGTTAATATCAGGATATTCAATTCGATTCCATTGGTCTACCTATATCTATTTTTGTGCCAATACCAAGCTGGACACGTGGGAAAGGGCCTAGGCCCTTCCCTGAATGAAATGACAGACTCTGGAGATTCCCCATGGAGGGCCTCACCCTCCCTGGGGAACAGAGTGGGGATTGGGTGGGGAACTGGGGGGGCTGGGGGTCGGGGGAAGAGGGGAGGGAGAGCGAGCTGGAATTGGCATGTGAAGCAAGCTTGTTTCCAATTTAAATAAATAAAATCTTAAAAATTTTAAATTCTTCAGATTTAACTCCTCTGTGGGTTCAAATTCTCCTGCACTTTTCCTCACCCTCCTCTCCATGTCTTTTTGCCTTTATCACTATCTTTTCCTCACACAAGCTAGAAAAATATACTGATTTTATTTTTCACTGATGCCTGATTTGTTTTCTCTTAATTAGTTTCAAATATTTCCCTTTCTCATCTTCCTCAGAGAAGCTTTCTAAAGGTATGTTTGGCCATGATAGAGTGTTTCTAATACATCCCAAGGGAACATATTCATAAAACACTCCTCTTGTGAGACACTTAACCCAGCTGAGTGGCTAAGTCTAAACTTTGCCTGGAAAACATATGAGCAAATACAAAGATTGATGTACAATTAATGGTTTAATTGGGGAGTTTATAGCAATAAAATCTTCCGTTAATGAGAACTAGTGGGCTTCTGAAAAAAACCCAAACTGTAGCAGAGGCCTTGTGTTTTCTCTCTTTTTCTCTTGTTTAATTTAACTACAGAACTGTACATCCTTGCCCTTTGACCCATAGAACAAATACATTTTTTGTCTTCTGTGCATTGGAGGGTATTACACAGTATCCCTGGCATATTTCCACTTCTACGATACCAATAACATTAGTTTCATACCTATTATCACACAGACACACAGACACACACACACACACACACACACACACACACACACACACACACACAAAATATGCCCAGATATTGCCAAATGTCTGCTGGGGGATAAAATCTTCCCAAGTTGAGAACCACTGGGAGAGATAGAGGAAAAAAACTCAAATAGTGACTAAATAAGGGCTTAGTCACTTACCTGGGAGTCCTACCTAGATCTACAATGGATTCAGTCACAAACTTGATTTAGCTGAGGCATGTTAACCAGCTTCACAGACATACTTGGTACATGTTTTATTAAACCTATATTCTGTGTTAAATGTAATTCAACTATTGATGCACTTTCCAAGTGTTTTAGTTATAGAACTAAGGACATAGATACAGAATGTTTTGTTGAAGCCAGAATCGATAACTGTGTCCTCTTTACATGTGCCTCAACTCTATACAATGGTCTAGAAATTCCTGCTGTACTGTGCTATGTTACATGCATGATGAAGACAAAGGCGACATCTAATACTACTATATTGACTATAATATTCTGGAAAAGAATTGAATTAAGTCTAGAAAAACTTGAACACTTACCTGGAATGTCATCCTAAATGACTTTGAGCATGCCATTTAACTTCTCTGAACTTGTGATTTTTCATTATAATCCCTAAGGCCACTTTTAGGTTCAATACATTATGAATTATAAGTGTAATTGTGACATATAATCTGTATATCAAACTCTTGAGGTAGATAAAGAAGCTGATTATTTATAATGTCCTCCCTAACATCCCTTTTAGGTGGGCAAGAGGAAGAAGGGAATGAATCTAACCTCTAATATTCTCTTTGACTGGAACTCTGACCCTTGCTTAATTCATTTATGCTTGAAATCCATTAGCTCAGTCTGTCTGAGTGACTGTTATACAAAAGATAATGCTAGATGAGATAAAAATGAAATTTCAAGTACTATTTCAAAAATTAATAGCAAAAGTGAGGGGCTCACACTAGAACTTGGTGGTCAGAGTGCTTGCCTAGCATAACAAAGTTCTGGATTCTGTCCCCACCACTGTTAGAAAAGGGGAGTGAGGTTGTATAGGTGGGTCTGGAGATAGAGTTTAGTATGCAGGATATGGACTTAGCATGTGTCAAGGTCTTAGTTCCCATCTCCAGAGCTCCATATAGTAGAGTATGGTAGTGTAAGCCTGTAATCCCAGCACTCTGAAGGTAAAGGCAAGAGGATTAAAAGTTCAAAACCATGAATAGCAATGGAATGCATGAGACCCCATTGAAAGAAACAAAAAGGAATGGAGGAAGGGATGGAGGGATGGATGGAGGGATGAATGGAGGGAGGGACCGAGGGAGGGAGGAGGGAGGGAAGGAGGGAGGGATGGAGGGAGGGAGGAATTATTAGAGGTAGAATACACAGAACATTTTCATCACCACCTTGAGATGAATTCCTGTCTTCCCTAAATGCTGCATAAGAGACTATAAGAATAGATACCTTTACTGGTGGCTTTAGTTCTTAATCAAAGAAGAATTTTCAACCTCCCTAAAATACCTGATACTACAGGAAATCAACACAAAGTCACAGCTATGTTTCTATCAAAATGCAATATCAGGTTTACAAATTCTCTATTCCACAGAGTTGTACTCATCTGTTTCAAACATAAATGAGATGTTATGCTAGTTTCAGACAAATGATGATTTTTTTATTACAATGAAGCAATATTTTCAAATACCCAGTAACCTGACTCTTAAGTGAGAACATAACTGGCACAAGAACAACTTTGGTGATTTCAAAGAATATGCCAGTAGTGTGGGAGCATCAGTACTGAAAGGACAGTGGAACTCTCTCAAGCTAGTGAGGACAATTCAGAGGTCTGTAGTATTGGGCATTGGCAGGGGCGTAAATGTTTAATTCATGGGGTTTGTTTCCTGAAATAACTCCTCCTCATATTAAGAGCATGACTAAGATTTAAGCTTAGGCCTTTGCTTCCTGATGCCTACTTTAAGCATCCCAGTGAGTATCTCACGGAACCAACCCTCTCATGCTGAACATCCCAAGCTTTTGCTATTGAAAGCAAAGGACAATGTCTCCTCTTGTGTGTCCTTTTCTGAATGAGTACAAGGTACTCTTGAGCAAAGGTAGAGGTGGCAAGATTCAGCTTAGTTTGCTGCAAAAGTAAATGTCAAAAGCCATCGCAGGAACAGAACATCAGGTGCATGCATCGTAGTCAGGTTAGAGTTCCAGCACATTTGGCACTTGACACTTAATTCTAGAAACTTCATTAAGACATATGAGGTCCTAGACAGTTCAGCAAGAATAGTTTCTTTCATTTGGGCCCTAAGTAGGCAGCCAATAAACTTTCCTCAGATTGTGTTATATTTTAATGTATATTTTTTGGGAGAGTACTCAGGCATCTGAAAAGGATGGTTAGACAGTAACCAGTAAACATTGGCCCAAGGTATCTATAATAAATCTGCCACCACAGTCCCTGCCAGTTCTTAGGAATCAATGGACATATTTAAAAGGCAGGCACATGTGGACAATTTCATGATCATAGATCTCTTTGAGTATCACTCAAATGTAAGTAGAGGGGACATACCCCATTTTCAAGATCCCTAGTTTGCTATTAAAAACAAAGTAAAACATCTTCTCTTGCATGCATTTTTCTGCATGTGTATGAGACAACGTTTTTAAGCAAAGGTAGAGATGGCTAGATCCAGCTTATTTTCCTGCAAAAGTAAGTGTCAAAAACATCCTAGGTACAGAATGTCAGGTTCTATTTCCTAAGGGCTACAGGTAAGATGGAAGGTACCTGTTGCAAATTTTGAACTGCAATGAAGGCTCTAAATCAACCCTTTCTGGCTGTAAAGAAGAAGCTAGTAAAGCAAGTTCTTAGCATTTGAATGCTAACAGATTCTATTCACCAAAATATGGAAATAAATTAATATGATATAACTCTAAGTAATAATGGCATAATTACTTAATTGTCTCATTTAAATGGCACTCAAAAGCCCTAATTCTGTCTCTGCGCATTCTGTGCCTAGGCTACCAAAGCCTTGGTGGGGAATATGTCATGCTATCTTGCCCTTGTCTATAGGAAAGCTTGGGGAAAGTGAGGAAGTGGCTTTCTCAATATCTTCCTTGCAAGGAGAATGAAGCACAAAGCAGAGGAGTGGCATTCTGGGAGTACACATGGTTAGTATACCAGTTGCCCTATACCAAAATGATATACATAACAGACTACTTCAAACTCCAGTGACTTAACACATTCACTTAACAGGTTTATTTTTAGCTGGGTTCAGATCAGCTTGCCTTCAAAATGTGGATTTAGTTCAGGGTCTCACTGTGTCAGCTATCCTCTGAACCAGTGGACTAGCCAGATTTTCTACCCACCATGGACAATGTAAGATGTGCACAAAACGCAAACCTTATCATGTAAGCATACGTCAAGCCTTTGCTTGTGATGCCTGCTAACAGATCGTTGGCCACAGAAAATCACATGGCCGATGGCTGAGTCCAAAGATGTACTTTCTAATCATACTAGAAGGAATTATAAAGACTCATGACAAAGAGTATGAATCCATGGAGGACAAGAGAATAGGAGCTCTGAAGGAATCTGCCACAGTTGGTGACTAAATGACCAGAAACCACAGTCCTTGACTCCTAGCTCAATCCTACAATAGTATTTATAAACCATTTTCCACTCTCCATCTTAGTAGCTGTTTCTTCAATATAATGAAGGTATTGTAAAACTCCAAAAGGACTTAGAGATAGATTATATGAAAAAGACAAGATAGTGGTGGTACTAAAGAGGCCTGGAAATGGTACCTAACACTAACCTTTTCAGGGAACACATTTTCTAGGTTCCTTGAAGACTAAGCCAACAGAGCTGCTTTGTCTTCTTGGATGTAACAACAGAAGCAAGTGACTAACTTTGCACCCATTTTTGACAATTGAGTTCTGTGTGCAATAGGCTGGGGTCCTTAATCCTGGGATATGATTTATGTAGAAAAGAAGGGCCCCAGCACCAGACAAAGCTGACTGTGCATCACGTCACTACAAGTGCCTTAGTTGTATGATTTAGGAGAAATCACTTTCTCTTTGAGCCTCTGGTTCCTTCTGTACATCATCCTCCTGCACTTTCCTTTTCACATTAGCTCATACTTGGTGACTTCGAAAGTCAGTCTAGGGATACATAAAAAAGCTTGCATCATTGAACCATGCTTAGAATACTCAACTCTCAGTTTGCATGTGCAAGTATTTTTATCATATGTGGGCCATCATAATCTCCTGGTTGTGCTTGTTACAGCATCTGACATTACCAGTGAACGCAACTTATTTTTCCCTGTCATTCTGATAAGGAATCTGTAGCTTACGGAAATTAAGTAGCTTTCCCAACATCACTTATCTGTTAATTGGTAGCTCTCAGTGATACATATGGCTCCAAAACATCTGATCTTTAAGCAAACACTTATCTGATTCTTATTGACAGTGGTGTTAGTCTCAACTGGTGGTGTATAGAACAAGAATAAGAACATTCATCATGTCCCTGGCATAGTGTCTGTCATATAGACATGCACAACAAATACAAACTTTGAATTCAATATGATGTTTCCTAATCACATGTAAGACAATGTTCACTTGATATCTGAAATAGGAAAGAGACAAGTAGCAGACTCAGAAAGACTTGCAGTTAGTATCTTCTGTTAAGAGTATATGAGATGTTACTGACAGCAGAAATGCACCATCAGTTTTCCATAGCTTTCATTCTCATATATGCTGTCATTTTATCTTCTCAGACAATTCGCCATTATTTGTGTCAGCTAACTTTAATTGTGCCTAAACCATGAATGAAGATTCGGAGGCTCCGTGTATATTCATGTGGCTAGTGACAGAGCCTGGATTAGAAACAGTATCACAAAACTCTTACTCTCAGCTAAACAGGCCAGTAAGACAAACTTGTCATAGCCTAGATATATCTGTCTAGAAGAAATAGTAAGCAAACCACAAATGTGAGCCATGTGTGTAATCATACATTTTCTGCCTCATCTTTAAAAGGTAGAATTAACTCTAACAATATACTTTATTTAACCACAAACATTTGCATTTCAAAATGTCATATAAAATATTAGCGAGGTATATTACTTCCTCTGGAAGAGCACTGTAAGTGCCACACTTTTATCAGAGGAATAAGAAATAATGCAGTCCACCAGAAAATTTCATTTCAATGAATTTAAGACACCATCAGATGTAAGATAACATCATCAAGAAATAGAAGCATCATGCAGCTAACTGTGGTGCCACATATCTATATCCCCAGCACTTGGCAACTGAAGCCAGGAGTTCAGGGCCAGACTGGCTACATAGCAAGTTGCAGGCCTGCCTTGTCTATATAGCGATGCCCCATATCAAAATAACAAAGGTAAACAAATAAAACCTCTCAACTAAGTTGCCTAAACTGGTATCCTTTAAAGACTTAGAACTTTTATCTTTTTTGAATGATCTGATTTTGACTTAAGTTGATATAATTGTACTTTTTTCCTCATGTAGCATCCTGAAGCTTCTATTAAAAAATTCATGCTTGAGTCTCCTGAATGAATTCCACTCAAAATGAGAGAGAGAGAGTGTGAGCTGTGTCTTTGCACACAAAATCAGCCTGCACACCATGAATAGAGTTATGCTCCATTGTTATATCAGGAATTGTCTTGCACAATGCTGATGTCTATTCCCCACACAGTGAAGCTTGAATTTTCTGGATTCTTACCTGAAGGAAATGCCTGCATCTTCAGTTCAAGAGCTTAAGTTTTCATGTGAATAGACAATGCCCAGCTGACATCAATAAATGTACATGATCCTGAGGTAAATGGACATAACATGTGAAGAAAGAAAGACTCCTAAAAATGATTGAGTCAGCAGATACAGAGTACTTTAGATTCCCATATTATTATCAAAAATCTCTTTGCAGGTCTAGATGCCATTTTTTTCTTAGTTATGAGTGTCTGGCCTTAGCTTGGCTGGTTTCTTTCTTTTTTTGGTCTCAAGTGGGTTTTTTATTTAACTTTTTACATATGTTACTCTCAGTTACCTCTCCTTCCCACCCTCCCCCAGCCCCCCAATCCTACCAACCCCCCACTCCACTCCACCCCTCCTTCACTCCTCAGGGAGGGTAAGGGCTTCCATGAGGGATTTTCAGAGTCTGTCATATCATCTGGGAGATCTGGCATTAGTGAGATCTTCACAGATCTACCAGAATGACACCAACTGTTATTAAGGCTGCCTTGAATGTCCTCCCCTGATAGTGAGATTGATGACTACCTTATATGCCATCCTAGAACTCTCATCCAGTAGCTGACAGAAGCAGAGGCAGACACCCACAGCTACAAACTGAACTGAACTCCTGGAACCCAGTTACAAAGAGGAGTGACGAGCAAAGAAATCAAGACCAGGCTGGCAAAACCCACAGAGGCAGCTGACCTAAACAAGGGGGACCACATGGACCCCAGACTGATGCCTGAGAGGCCAGCATGGGACTGGTCCAGACATCCTCCCCCAAAACTTCCCCCAAAACTGGGTGTCAGAGAAGAGGCCTCGGCAATCTGTGGGACCTTGGAGAGTAGATCAGTATTTATTCCTGGCATACAAATAGACTCTGGGAGCCCAATTCACATGGAGGGATGCTCTCTCAGCCTGGACACATGGGGGAAGACCTAAGCTTGGCTTGTTTCTTGTCAGCATTTCTTCTTCTTTTTTTATTTTAGTTAGAAACAAACTTGCATCACATGTCAATTCCACATCCCTCTCCCTCACCTCCTCCCCCCACCAGGCCCTCCAGTTCCCCATGCAATCCCCACTTCAATCCCCAGGGAGGATCCATGGAGAATCTCCAGAGTCTGTCATTTCATACAGGGCAGGGCCTATGCCCTCCCCCAAGAGTCCAGGCTGAGAGAGCATCCCTCATTGTGGGATGGGTAGCAGAAGTCCATTTGTATGCCAGGGATAAATACTACCCAAGGCCCCATAGATTGCCTAGGCCTCCTCACTGATACCCACATTTAGGGGTTCTGGATCAGTCCCATGCTGTCTACCCAGCCATCAGTCGGGGTTCCAAGAGCTCCCACTTGTTCAGGTCAACTGTTTCTGTGGGTTAAACCAGGCCAGGCTTAACCCCCTTTGATCATCAGGCCTCCCTTTCTGTCACTGGATTCCAGGAGTTCAGTTTAGTGTTTAGCTGTGGGTGTCTGCCTCTGCTTCCATCAGTCACTGGAAGAAGGTTCTGTTTCCCAGACTCTCTGGCAGTGGGATTGTAGGCTGGAACTCCCCTGATTCATGTCTAAAATCCATAAATGAGTGAGTGAGTACATACCATGTTTTTCCTTTTGTGGGAGGCCATTTTTTTTACCTTTGAAAAACTAGTGGCTTGCATTGGATATGTTTTCATGAGGTCTCTGTGGTGGTTTCATTGAAAGCAAGCTTGAGAATTATTTTCTCTTGGGAGTGATGACACATGGGAACTTTACTTCTAAATTAATAAGTGAAACCTCTACCACACTGTGATATGTATTTAAGCCAACTTTACTGTAGCAGTATGCATTGTATTTTATGGGGATTCACTTATACTCTCCCCATTTAGGAGTGTTTGTGAAAGGACAAACTGATGTTTAAAAATGTTTTTTAAGGCACCAGCATGTATCACAAGTTTTTTGTTAAGTTACAGATTCAATGTAAAGCTCTGGCAATAATGGAAGAGCCAGACAGAAAGACATTGGATGCTGAAAATAATTTTTCAGCTGAAATTCCATAAATATGTATGTCACATTACCCTGTGACTATGCATCTGACACCCAACCTGAGCTAATAATAAACTAGTTTCAAGTATCAGGGGCCAGACACTCAATAAATCTCATTTTAGTTTAGTTTGGACTTGCACTTAAACTTTAAAGTCATAAGATCTTCTCTCATGGACATACCTGCTTCATTTTCTATAAGGAACAAAGGGGAAGCATGTCATTAGTAAGAGAGGACTCAAGAAAACGAAGGCACCAAATGGGAGCCCTCTCCAATCTACAGAAGGAGTCTATGTCCATAGGATGTCAAATGGAACAGCTGAGTTAAAATTATGCAAGACACTTTGATGGCAAACTCAGAACAGATTTTCCCAAGGCACACATGGTTGATTTTCACCTAGGGATAGAAACTGGAACAAGGTAGACAGTAGGAGCCACCCTGTCTTTGAAGTTCTATGGAGCCCAGAATATTACAGTCAGCAGCAAGCATCTATCTTTCCTTTAGGTTCCAAGTAGCATTTATTAGCTGTGATTTTTATGAGATAGTGAAAGAAGATGAAACACTGCTGTGTAGCTACAGAAATGTATAGCATTGAGGCCAAATATCATTATCTGCTGTTGAAGTGTTGATTGAGTCTACCAAAAACTCTTTCTGTTTGCATGAACATTAACATAGAAGCCGTTGTATGTTTTTAAATTAAAAACTTTGCCTTTATGTGTCATAAATTATTAATCAATATATTACATATTATTCCATTCAACTAGGTTCATGTCTTACAAAACATCTTCAGGACCCTTCTAGTCTAAGCTATTTTCTAGGGGAATATTTTTGCCCTCTATACATAGGCAGTGTCATGGCAAATAAATCTAGACTCCCTTATATTGTCTGCAAAGGGAGAAGATTTGCAATGAAATACAATGACCTGTATTCTGTAAAAAGGTTGCCAGTTTTCCAAATTCATCTAATTTAGGTTAATTCTTTTCCTATGCAAAACTTCCATATAAAGTGAATTATCCACATACATATTGAAGATATCTCTATGGGATGAAAAATGGTCTAATTCTTCCAAATAATTAAGTGTTTGAAACAGTGTGGGATAATTCCAAGAGCAAATAAAGACAATTGTACCACCGTGAATGAAAGTCTGGGCCCAAACAATAAGCATCACATTGCCAAAATTTCCCTGAAGTTGCCTAATGAGTATGCCACTGCAAAACTCTTCTTGTGGCATGTGTTCCGGTCCAACTCATCTTTACAACATATGTCTGGGTCTGTACAAAGGGCATAGAAGAAAAGCACATCAGTGATATAACTGGATGCCAAGCAGATAAAATGCTCACAAGAATGGATGTGTCTGGGTTGTTACAGTTGGCCAGACCTTTCAGCATTGTTCTTGTACTGCTTATATCTAAATCAGTACTGTCCAAAACAAACACAATGCAAGCCATGTAGATAATTTTAAATATATTAGTAACCACGTTCTAAAAATGGACAAATAATTTTTTTTTTGGTTTTACGAGACAGGGTTTCTCTGTATTGTTTTGGAGGCTGTCGGTCCAGCCCAGCCTCGAACTCACAGAGATTCACCTGCCTCTGCCTCCCAAGTGCTGGGATTAAAGGTGTGCACCACCACCGCCTGGCCAAATAAATCTTAATAATGTAGTTTATGCATCCCTACAAATCTAACATATCATCCATTCAATATATAATTAACATTAACAAATTACCATACTATTTTAAGGTGTTCCTTAGTAAGTATTTGAAATCCCACCTTTTTTCCTCCTCCTCTAGCCACATTTCACATGCTCAAGGCTATTGGGTACAGTATTAGACAATCCTATTGCCTCCTGTACCAAGGTAATTTGAAGTTCAGAACCTCAGCTAATTCATTGGATATATAAAGTTACCAAATCGTCTGTCTGTTTGAAAGGAAGAAATAACTTTCTCAAATTAGAAGTGTGATATTCCAATCTGTTTCAGGTTTTTTTTTATTCTTGTGATTTTTCCCCATTTAGAAAATTTGAAATAAATGTACAAGACAGAACAAGCAAGTATAGCATATCTGTCCTGATTAGTTTTCATTATCAACTTGACACAACCAAGGGTCACCTGGGAAGAGGGATCTCAACTGAGATCAGATCCGCCTATGGTCATGTCTGTGGGGGAATTGTTGATTGACAGGGGAGGATTCAGCCCACTGTGGGTGATTACTCTTGGATAGGTAGTATCAGGATATATGAGAAAGCTGGCCAGAGAGAGCACACTATTCCTCCAAGGTCTCAGCTTCGGTTCCTGCCTCCAGGTTTCTGCCTTGTGTACGTGCTCTGATTTCCTAAATGGACTGTTACCTGGAAAGGAAAACTAAATAAGCCTTTCTTTCCCCAAGTTGCTTTTGAAAAGTGTTTTTTCACAGCAACAGACTGTAAACTAGAACATCTATATATTTTCACCCTATATAGATTCATTCACATGCCTGAAAAAACCCAACTATTCCTCCTATATCAGTGACATATACTTCTTGATTGGAAGAGAATTTGTAAATCTTGAATTTATTATCTATGTATCACTTTTTTGAAATGTATCAGAATGGACCGGCATATCCTACTCTATGAAATAATTCACACAATTGTTTGTTAGCAGAATCAGGACCTTTCTTTGAAATGTCATGCTTTATATTCTCAATATTACCATCTCACTAATTCTCTCACAAAAGCAGACTTTGGTAAATGAATAGCAGATATCAGTCACAAATCACATGTCATTTATTACTTTTGGATTTCAGTGTTCTTCCTGTATTTGGGAACTACCTGTATTTGGGGGCTTTGCAAGGCATATAGAACTGAGCTAGGCAGGGAAGCACCTTGATAAGTAGTCTCCTGCAACTCCTGTGCAGTTGTGGAGACATTGTTTGCCACCCAAGGGTAAGTGTCTGCTTGTATGAGCAAAGTAGCTCTGAAATGCAGCTCTGTTGTCTACACTGTGGAATTCCCTGAAAATCCAAGTACCATAGTAAGGGCTCAGGAAATTCTCATCAATCAACTAGGCTCCTACTTCTTTCTGAAGCAGCTTATTCTAATTCATGGACAACTGTAAATGTTTAAATTGTTAACATTTATTTTGAGAAAGAGACAGAGAGAGAGAGACAGACAGACAGAGACAGAGACAGAGAGAGAGAAAGACAGAGAGAGAATAAAATATGCCTGTCTGACTCTCCCAAAACAATGTTGGGGTCACAGGCATGTGTAACCATGTCCAAATTTTATATGGGCTCTGGAGATTGGAACTAAGGTCCTCACAGTTATAGAACAAGCACTCACTCACTGAACCATCTCTCCAGACTCCAAACTGCACATATTTTAAAACATGGTACTTGTGATTATTTTAATGGATCTTCATCTTCTAGAAATACATAATTTGTAGATGTAAATTACTAAAGCCTATTATTAATGGCATCAGAGTTCATTATACTATTCTTTCTATTCTTATCTGGGTGTGAAATTATTAATAATTAAAAAGAACCATATGCTCAAAAAACTAAAACATAACTACTATATAATACAGAATTTCTAGTAGTAGGTGTATATCCAAAGCAAATGAAATCAGTATATCAAAGAGACACTTGTACTCCCATATTCCTTGCACTACTAGTCACAATAGCCAAAATATAGAAGCAACTTTAATTCCATCAAGTGATGAATGTGAGGAAAAATACTATACAAATACATCATGGAACATTATCGCATCACAAAAAAGAAAATGAAATCTTGTCGTTTGAAACATGTATAAGCCAGAAAAACAAATGTACATGATTATATTCATTTGTAGAACATAGCAAAATTGATTTATACTGTTTACCAGAACCAGAGAAAATAGGGGAGTAGATGGGAAAGGTTAGTCCATGGATATTAAGCAACAGACAGAAATAATAAGTTCTGGTATTTTATTGCACAGTAAGGTAACCATATATAACAGTAACATGCTATGCCCTAAAAAGAAAAGCTAAGAGAACAGGTTTTGAATACTGTCACCACAAATAAATGTGTTCAAAGAGATGGAGTATCTTTGTTCTGATTTGAACATTACACCATGTACCCATGTTATCAAAACATCACATGGTGCTGCATAAATGTGCATAGTTTTATATGCAAATTAAAATTTTTTAAAGCAAAAAGTATATGCTTTCTTATTTGATATTTCTGTGGGCATCTGCTGTTGTGACTTCAATGTTTCCACTACAGGGTGTTTTTCTCTTCCGTCTGAATTCACTGATGACAAGAAAGACAACCCCAGCTGACCTCTAAAGACATGTAACAAATAATGAACTTTTTGCTATTTTAAGACACTGATACTTTAATGATATGTTTCATTGTAGCATAACTTATTCTATCCTGAGGAATACACTATATTATGAAAAGCTATTCAGGACTATTTTATCACAAAATTCTTCTGAGGTTTTGAGTCATTTTTTAGCTACATGTAATATTTTCTAAACTAATTTGACCTGAAATCTTTTTAGAGTAGAATTTTTTGGGACACTTAAAGAAATGTTGATTGAGTTTGGAGACAATGTTGCATTAGACAAGCTCCTTCCCACCAAACTACACATCACCAGTTCTTAATTTGGAACTTTTGATCAAAAAAATTCTTCAAAATTGTTGTAAGGGCTCTTCTTAAGGCAAGTCTCCCTCATCTGTTCTGACGCTGACTCATATTCATTCTTATTCTGCATTTCAGTCCACTGTCTAAAGCTCTAAACTGAAATGGGGTCATTCATATTATTTATCCCTTCATCTAAATATTCTAGTCTGCGTGCCTCTAAGATGACTTTCAAAGGGGCCTTTCTACCATTAGGCTCTTTGAGAATCTGTTTTATGTGATAATAAGGATCTGATCTTGTGTTGGAATTTCTAGCCCTGGCCAGACATTCCCTGAATGTTCCTACTCCCCAGGAGCCATCTCCAGCTGTCCCATCCATTCTAGTCCTATCTATTTCCTGGAATCCACAGGACCCACATGCTCATTCTATTTCTTTTCTCTGTGTCCCCAAGAAAGACACTCCCAGCAAAGCCTTTCTCATAGGCTTTTTGTAGGTATTTATTTCACTAATGACAGTCTACCTACCACAAACATCATTTTCAGTCATAAATGGCTACCTGGCAAACTGGTTAGTTTGGCCTGCTTCCCTTCAGTTTCTGAGAGACTTCCCAGTATCAACTCAGAAACAGAACCAGAAAACGGGTATAAATGCTTTGGACAATTTTTTTATCAAAATATTAAGGTGGAGGAGGTCTTAGTGGATACATTTGGCCATAGCATGATCACTTCCCTAGGGGTTGGTGTTTCTTGGTTAAGCAATATTCTGGGGTTTTCTTATAGGATAAAAAAGATCTTGGTGGAGACTTTCATACAGAAATACTTATGCTGTACACATTTAAATGGCTAGGCTCAGTTTACGTACATTTAATTATACATAATAATAAGAAAATTTGGGATTTATTTTTATAGATTTTGATTGAAACTTACTCATAAATTTAAAAAATATACACAGGACATGAAAATCTAATGCTCAAACTTTACTATGAAATGTATTGTCTGTCACAATTGAATATACAAATATCAGGTGGCTAAAATACTGAATCTTTTCATTTTCCCTTATGTTTTATAGATATAAAATTCTCCCTCAGGGCAGAAAAATAAAAGAAATGGATGTATAAATGATTCAAAATATGCTGGTTGAAAAACTGAGAAAAGAAATGTTATTTCAGGAAAATAAAATGAGATTTGAATGAATCCACAGATTGAAATATATATATATATATATATATATATATATATAGAGAGAGAGAGAGAGAGAGAGAGAGAGAGAGAGAGAGAGAGAGAGAGGGGGGTTGCATTCTATAAGTTCTGTTACTGTAGATAACCCTAATATAACTGATATCAAGGAATTCCTCATTTTCATTCATCACCCCGCTCAAATGTCAATAACACAGCAGCCCTATCACTTGTCTCATTATTGGGATGACTCCGGGTAAATGGGGCAGATACAGTTTATTGAAAACTTCAAATTCTTTATTTTATTTAAATTAGAAACAAGCTTGTTTTACATGTCAATCCCAGATCCCTCCTCCCCTCCCCCCACTGACCCCCTATCCCATTCCCTTTCTGTTCACCAGGGAGGGTGAGGCCTTCCTTGGGGGACCTCCAAATTCTGTCACATCATTTGGAGCAAGGCCAAGACCCTCCCCCGTGTGTCTAGGCTGATAGAGAATCCCTCTATGTGGAATGGGCTCCCAAAGTCCATACGTATACTAGGGATAATACTGATCCACTACAAGAGGCCCCATAGATTGCCCAGGCCTCCTAACTGACACCCAAGTTCAGGGGGTCTGGGTAGATCCTATGCTAGTTTGCCAGCTACCAGTCTGGGGGTCATGAGCTCCCCCTTGTTCAGGTCAGCTGTTTCTGTGGGATTCTCCATCCTGGTCTTAACCCCTTTGCTCATCACTCCTCCCTCTCTACAACTGGATTCCAGAGTTAAGCTCAGTGTTTAGCTGTGGGTGTCTACTTCTGCTTCCATCAGCTACTGGATGAAGGCTCTAGGATGGCATATAAGGTAGTCATCAATCCCATTATCGGAGAAGGGTATTTAAGGTAGCCTCGTCACTATTGCTTAGATTGTTAATTGGGGTCACCCTTGTCGACCTCTAGACATTTCCCTAGTGCTAGATTTCTCTTTAAAACTATAATGAGTCCCTCTATTATGGTATCTCTTTTCTTGATCTCTTCTCTTCTTCCCCACACTCAATTCTCCTGCTCCCTCAAATTCTTAACTAAGAAGCTCTCTTTCTATTGATCACATGAAATTCTGACCAGAATTCCTTCAACATTTGGTTCTTGATCAGGCGGTAGAAAAATTCCAATAAAAATTAGTACACCAGGCTGAAAAATGATGCAAAAGATGTCAATGTGCTGATCCCCAAGAACCTACATTGAGTGTGCCTCCATTTATTTAGGCATTCCTTGATTTCTTTCATCAGAAAATTGTAATTTTCAGCCCACAAATCTTGCTTTTGATTTGTTAAATTTATATGTTGAAGTATTTTATTTGGAGTGATTATAAATAATACACAGTTTTAAATTTCTGCTTCCTCATGTTCTTGGTAAGTATATAGAAGCATAACTGATCTTTCTGTGTTAAGTTTATGTCCTATGAACTTGAACTCAATTACTGGTTCTTAGAGATTTTGTAGCTTCTTTTGGATTTTTGTCATTGTAGACAATCATGTCCTTTACAAATAGTTACAGTCTACTTTCCAATTTACCTACCTTATTGTAGGAAGCTGTCTTTTCTGGGCTGCAGTCAGAGATTATACCTGAGAGGGGGAGTGTAGATTAATAAAAGTTAGCTAGAGACAATAAAGGAAAAGACAGAGACACAGGATAAAACCAGGAGGGCAATTCAATGAATACTGAGTGCCTTGAGTTTATTTTTCACGGTTCTTAAGTACTTTAACCAAAAAGGGGACATGGTATCATGTATATGAAACAAACAGACTTCCTCAGTTCTCCAAGGATTCAGCAACCATACCTTAGGCTTAACTTCTAGTTATCTGGCCTTGAGGGTCAAGAGTAACCACACCTCAGACCTAATCTATTGTTATTTAGATAAGACACCCAAGGCCTAGAGCAAACATCCTATAGTAGCCACGCCTTGGACCTTTAGGTCTAATGACTTACTAGGGACAGATTTGAACTCTCAGAACTTGAGCCAAGAATAAGCAAAGCCGCTTTTATGTGCCCCAACACCTTATTTTTCTTTTTCCTATCTTATTGTTATTGCTAGAGTCTCTGGTGCTTTGACACATAAGAGGAATTAATCTTGTTCCCAGTCTTAGTGGAGAAGCATTCAGTTTTTCTTCCACCAACTATGATGTTGTTTGTGGATTTTATGCATGTCTTTTTGTCAAGTTAAAAAAGTCCCTTTTTATTCCTCTTTTCATCCATTGTTCAGGGTTCTTTCATGTGACTGTCTCTTCTTACAGAGTCTGTAATCATACCTATTTTCGAAGGTTGGGGATAAATATATGAATTAATATTGATAGTCACCATTATTAGGGAATGTACTAGTGGAGGGATTGTGGTGGCAACATGTGTAGGAAGAATAGTTGGTGCTCAAAAACTAATGAATGAAGAATTTACAATCAGCAATTTTGTCAATATGTTAAGGCCCCTTGGCAAGCTACTTACTGAGTTGTATTCCTAGACCCAGATGACTAAATGGATAAAACATTAATCCAAATGATTTAGAAAAAGTTTCACTAATTCAAGTCACTAATATATCAGTCTTGAGAATGAAAGAGGAGTCAAAATTCAACATTCACATTCTTTTGTGTCATGATCCTAGGAAAATATAACAATAGTCATATTCCTTTTAGTAGTCCAAAGAATTTTCTCCAGAAAGTTGTCTTAAGTACAGTTAAAAAAAACCCTGTAAGAAATTCTCTTTGTTCAATCTTTAGAAAAAATAATGTATTTAGAAACAAGCCTACTATGTGGTGTTTGCTGCACTTTGTTGCTCCATCTTCCCTTTCTCACAAGCAGTAGAGATACATTAACCTTCATGTTTATAGTGTGCTATGTAACATTTCTCTACGGGAGAAGTTGTAGCCAGTTCCTACCACACAAACATCACAACACACATAAGTGTGCTTGGCATGGGCATTCACTGCTCACATATCTCTTCTAGAGCACCTCCTACTGGAAGCATATTTGACTGGTAGCTTCAAATAGCTGCACCTTTTAAAATTCACCAAAGTGTTGGACCAAGGCCATTTTTCCCTTGAATAGTCACACTTAGGATAGAGCATGACAGAGATACTATAGAACATTGTTTTGCCCAGTAAACTATTCCTCCACTGAACAATATGTATCCAAGAATTCACCATCAGCCTGCCTTACATTTCCTTAAAATCATGCTATGATCCAGAGGTCTTCCTATGTATTCCCCTATCTTTCTTTTTATCTGTATTTTTCTTATTAATATAGTATTATTTATCTTCTCTATATTAAACCCTGAGCCAACCACTTTCTACACACTTCCTGGGTAAGTGCAGAAAAAGGAACATATAGGGCAGACAAAATACAGGAGAAAGAACTATGGAAGGTGGAAGTGAATACAGCTGCTTCACATAGCAAAGAGAGTGAGAAAGGCCACCATTAGGCAAAAGAGCCCCATTGCCTCTGAGAGGGCAAAGCCAAGAAATGCATAAGAGAAGAGCTGTTGCTTCAGGGAAGGGTTTCTGGCATAGCCAATGATGAGGCTTCCCAAAACAGCTCCAATCGCAGATCCAAAGCCAGTCATCACAACTGTAGCAGCCTCAGTTCCAATGAGCTTGGCAGCTGTGTAAGTGTTCCTTAAAAATGAACTTGGGTGTCAGTTAGGAGGCATGGGCAGTATGGGGCCTCTGGTAGTGGATCAGTATTTATCCCTAGTGCAGGAATGGACTTTTGGAGCCCATTCCACATAGAGGGATACTCTCTCAGTCTAGACACACAGGGGAGGGCCTAGGCCCTACTCCAAATAATATAACAGACTTTGAAGTTCCCCCATGGAAGGCCTCACCCTCCCTGGGGAGCAGAAGGGGGATGGGATGGGGGGGTCAGTGGGGAGAATGAGAGGATGGGAGGGAGAGGGAACTGGGATTGACATGTAAAATAAGATTGCTTCTAATTTAAATAAAAATATTAAAAAATGACGCTGGTTTGGAAGGTTCAGCCAGGAATGTGTGAGGTCAGAGGACTATAGGCTGACAAGCTACTGGTACTCTCAGGCTCTCATCTGTCAATGTCTCTGGCATACATTTGGGGACCAGGAGGCTAAGGCAGAAGAGCTGCTCCCAGAACAGAGAAGACAGAAAATTCCTGCATTTTGACCTAAAGATTCCCTATTGTAGCTCTTCCTTCCCTTAATTTCCTTCAAAGGATTTTCTACAGATAAAACTAATCCTGTATGCCTCCTGGAAGACCCAAAGTGACCTGTTAGGGTTATTCTGAACAACAAATAGAGTTGAAAAATTTGCAATTCAAGAAAGATACATTTTTATGGGTTAAAAAAGAAACTCTTGTTAATATTAGAATGAATTATTATCCCTTCATGGATTATATCTTGGTTTCCTGATTGTTCTTGAAGTATAATATATGCAGAAAATTCAAAAGTTGTGATTAAACAACTATTTAGATATTTATAAACTGAACACACCCATATAATTAGTGCCCACTCAGATTAAAAAACAGTATGATCAGCACCTCAAAATTCCTTTATTATCTCCTCACAATTACAGTTCCTCAAAGATAACTGATACCTGAATTTAACATAGAACGTTTTTACCTTTTTTGGAATTTTACATGAATGAAGCCATAAAACATACATCTTTGTGTTTTTAACATTATACCGAGATTTATACATGTTTTCCATGTAAAAACAGTAAACTCATTGTGGTTATATTTCAAAAATCTTTCTTCATTCTAAGTCTTATCAATACAGCACCAAGAATCAGACTAGTGATGCCAAGCCCAAGTATTTTATCATGTTAAATTTTCACCTGACTTTCCCTGATTCATTGAAGGCAGTTTCTGTCTCTCCTCTTAAAAAACACTATTTTACAGGTCATGACATGTAGAAAAAGTTCCCAAGAGGCTGTTTACCTTCCCAAGAATCCTTTTCATGTTATCTAATTACTCTCCCTGGGACCATTACATCTTTCCAATTCTGGAGGACTACTGTTCCTTCTTTGTCAGACTTTGGCTATATAGTGCTTTTCTTCTTGCTTTTGTAGAACAACGTCTAAATGTCTTACTACCTATTTGCACCATCACTTATAAATTCGGAGTCCAGCTCCATCACTACTTCCAGGATCCACAGAGCCCATAGTAAGCTGCACAAATATTTTATGTAAAGGAAGAATCTGTTCTTCCCTGAATTTTCCTCCCTGGTTGGAACCAGCATCAATTTATCTGAAACACACAGCCACCTCTGAGAACAAGATGCTAAAAAATAAGACAATTATTTCATATTTTATGACCAGCTTGGTAATTAAAAAAACTATCTCCACTCTTCAAGTCCTTATCAACTCCCCAGGTTTCCTTCATAAGGCAAGGGAATGACTGTGTTTCGAATTACTTTTGTTTTCACGGAAGAAGATGCAATGTCATCAGGCTTGGTGGCACATGGCAGTAATTCTATTTCTAGTGTGGCTGAGGTGAGTTTGAGGTCAGCCTGAACTACAAAGCAAAACTGTCAAAAAAACCAATAAAAATAAGAAAAAGGACAACGATGCAGTGTGTTACAGATGACTTTCTGAGAGGAAGTTTGTTTTAGATGATTCGAACTCCTTTGAGTTAGTTTCTTTATTGGATTATTTCTAACTACAATTTCCAGTCCTGTAAGGACGCTTCCTCTTCATTTTCATTGCATATACTAACATCTAATAATGGTTGTCAAAATGTTGGCTCTACCTGTATAAAGCTGTTTGCAAACTTTTTCTGTAACCCATAAACTTTCAATAGGAAAATTACTAAGACAAGAAAACAGAAGGCCACAGAGGTCCTCTCATGGGGAAGTCCTGTGTATATGTCAATTAAGCACTGCTGGGCAATAGGGAAGCAAAATAGGTGGGACTAGGTGTTGAGGAGGATTCTGGGGAAGAGACATGGCAGAGACAATGTAGCCCACCAGAGAAGTAAGACGTCCAGACCCTTTTCTCCAGTAAGAGAAATACTTAGATTAACAATTATGGGTTAGCCAGTAAGAAACCAGCAAACGGCCAATAGCTTCATAATTAACATAGCCTCCTGTATGCTATTTGGGAACTGCAACTGTGGCAGAACCCAAACATCTGGCAGAGGAAAACTACACATTACAGTCCTCAGTTATTATGCCCAAAGTCATACAGTCATCCAATAGCAAAGGTTGGCTTCACACTTGGGGTTTTAGCTCAAACAATACCATTCATATTTGCCTACTCCACATGGTCTTCTTTCCTTGTGCTTAGTCATCTATGGTTTCTTTAGTAGCCCATCTGTTCCCCATATTGCAAACATTCCTGTGTTAAAACACACAGAGGCACACATAGACACACTGTGTTGCATTCTTTCTTGACATAGTTGCTTCCCCCTTCCACTCCCCATGCCCTAAAGTCAACAGTATCTCCAAGAAGACACAGGTTCCTGGTGCATTATGAGCTGGTAAAGAAAGATCCTAAGCTCAGATGCCAGACCATTTGTTAATGAATCCTGGTTCCTCCACTTATGAACTGTGACGTGTTGGGCAGAGTACATTATTTCTTTGAGATTCAGTTTTTCTGTTCTTTCTCATAGAGTTAAATAAGATAATGCAAGTAAAACTCCTGACTTTAAATGTAGTAACTGATTTATACTGTTGCTCATTCGTGGTATTCCATAGTCAGGGATACTGAGCAGTAACTAGTGATCAAAAACAGTGGCTCTCAGGAGCTGAGTTTATGCTTCAACAAGCAAGAGCATTTGCTGTACAAGCAAGCATGAGGATCTGAGTTCAAGCACCCAGAACCTAAGCAAAAAGCCAGTTGTGGACACACATGAGCCTATAAAAAATGGAGAATTACTTGAACTTGTTGACTACTATCATAGCCCCAGTTTCAAGGAGAAATCTGCCTCAAAGTAATAAGGTAGAGAGCAATAGAGCAGGGTGTCCAATGTCCTCCTCTGACTTCCATACACATGCCAAAGCATAGAACACACACACAAACACACACACACACACACACACACACACACACACACACACACCAAAAAAACTTTAAGAAATAATTTTATCCAGATGTGGTGGGGCACACATTAAGTACCAGCACTCAGGAGACAGATAGACATATGCCAGCCTGGTCTACATAGTGAGCTGCAGTCTATCCAGGGCTGAATTTTCTTTTGATATTCTGCCTCAAAAGAAAAAAACAACAGATTTTCCTATAACAGAATCTTGTGTGTGTGTGTTTATTCTACTTTCTTTTTTATTTTATTTAAATAAAAAACAATCTTATTTTACATACCAATCCCAGTTCTTTCTCCCTCCCATCCACCCATGCCTCCCACCAACCCCCTATACACTCCCTCCCCCCCCTCCAGGAGGGTGAGGCCTTCCATGGGGGGACCATCAAAGTCTGTCACATCATTTGTGGCAGGGCCTAGTCCTTTCCCCGTGTATCTAGACTGAGAGAGCATCCCTCCATAGGGAATGGGCTCCCAAAGTCTGTGCACTAGGGATAAATACTGGTTCCACTGATCTGTGATCTGAGACACTTTGAGGATTTTTCTTTGCCCCTTACCCTACTGGAATCTAAACTTCTCCAAGTAAGTCAAATGGTCACCCAGTCATTGAAACCTGTGCTTAAAGTAAAAGTGTGTAAGTCTACAATGTCTATGTCTTCTGGGGGTACAACTGAGTCATTCTAGAGGAACTCCTGGCACTCAATCTCTCTGCATAGGTTCTACCTTCTCTCATTCCAAATAACATTCTACCTTATACACATAAACATAGAGCATATATCCTACTCACAGACAACCTGGATTGAGTTATGGCTGTGCACAGATTCCAGAAATGCAAGAACACTCCCTTCCTGGCACATAATATACAGTGACCCCAACAAAGCCTTATGTGATAGTTTGTAGTTACAAGACTGATAATAATGAGCACTTTTGATACTATTTCTGAACCCCCCTTTATGGCCAGACCAGCCTGTCATACCTGCTTCTTTATCTGTAAGATGAGTCTCAAAACCAGCACTCTTTCCTTAGTCTGCAGACCATTAGCAGGCTAAAAAATGGAGAAAGTGTTGAAATCATGGAATTTCAAACAACTGTCATTAAGACAAATGCACAAATATTGTTTCCTTCTGTACAAGAAGAAACCGGATCTCCTGGGGCCTCAGTGGTGACTCTCTAGTTTCCAGTGTGTACATGGCTAGCTAGTCTCCATCTTAACACACTGATGGTAGCAAGTGTGTGCAATGCAGTTTTAGAATCCTGATTGTTCCGAGGTGGTATAATGAGAACAGGTCTCTGAGTCATTGATATTTCCTCAGGAATGACACCCAAACATTCACTCATTTGAAACAGGACAGCGCTTGGAAATGGATATGCTCATTTCAATCAACCTGAGAGGCAACCAAGAATGGCAAAATCGCTGTTTGCTGCCAGCTGATCCACAGCCCCAGGTGCTTGGGCCTGGATCCCAGCTGGGATTCGTTTTCCTGCAAGGAGGCTTTGGCAACTGCTTTTTATCATCCGCAATAAGTACAAATAACAGCAGGAACCCAGGCAGCACAGGTGAAATTAAGCTCTGTGACAAATGATTTGGTTTATTTCTGTTAACAATCATGATTTGACCTGAACTGCTTCAATTAAGAAGTCAGAGCAGGTGCCCTGGGTTCATTCGTTATATGTGAAAGAGAGAGCTAGAAAGGCATGAAACAGAAAAGATGACAGAATGTTAATTCAGTGTGGCATATGGGAGCCTGTTTAAGAATAAGAAGATGAGGTGCTGCATGACTTCACTCCTTCCACCCCCATTCCTCATTCTAATATTCCAAGAAAGATCACAAACACTGTATTTATGAGAGCTCATTATGCCAAAGTGTCTATTTGATGAATGGTGTTGCTGATTAATGAAGACTTGAAACAATTGGATTCTGACTCAAAAGAAGTACACAGCTTTTAAGAAAAAATCAAGTAACTGGCAATCCTGCTGCCTTAAATCCTGTCTTCTATGTTTCTGGTTTTTTTTAATTATTTCTTATGTTTTTTGAGATTATGATATAATTGCATCATTTCCTTCTTCTTTTTCTTCCTTTGAAACCTTCCTACATACCTCTTCTTGCTCTCTTTCAAATTCATAGGCTCTTTTTATCGTTAATTGATGTTACATACATATATACTTAGATAGATGATAGATGTACACACACACACACACACACACATCCCTAAATACATAAACACAACCTCCTCAGTCTGTATATTGTTACTTTTTAAAAACTCTTTTTATATTGTGGGCATTTCCCTTGCAGACACAGTTCTCAAAAGTAATAAAGCTTGTGAAATCAGACTAGAATGGTTCTTCTCAATGTTACACTTTTAGTCTTGAAACATAAAATAGCATTTTCCTAGGCTACCCACATGAACTGAGACAATCTGCACAGGTTACAACTTGCAGAAATTAAACAGAGAACATCGAAAAAGATAATTATGTACCTTCATCTGGTTCACAGAGACACTAGGGCATGTGGTGGGGCAATATTAAGCTGGCTGAATTGTTTTTGTATTCCCTTGTTTCTAACAAACTTCCTTTCTAACTATTTTGGAATCTGTTTAGACTTACGAACAGTTTTGAAGAGTACCAAGAATCAAAATACACCTTTTACCCAGCTTTTGTTAACCTCAACAGTTTATGTCTCTGCAATGTAATCTTCAGAAACTGAAAATTACCATCAGTACAGTACTAGCAATTAAACTCCATGCCTTATTTGAATTACACCAGTATTTCCTCTAACCCTTTTTGTTCCTAGATCTACTAAGGAAACTGTTCAGTTATCTTCTCTGATAGCTTTTAATTTAGATTCATCTGAACTTTTCTCATAATTAGATTGGGATCATGCATTTCATAAAAGAGTATCAGGCAAGTACTTTTTGGGGACATTGTATCAGAGAGATATGATGCTGGCATGACTGATTAATGATGATGTTAACTTTGATCTTTGCTAAGATGTGTTGCTGGCTTGGCTACTGTCTTTCCTTACAATTAATAAATACGTTCAGGAGCCAACAGCACATAATGTCTTGGAGACAGTTTTTAAAGTGCACACCAGTAGTTACCCTAAGAGTCTAACAGAATAAAGATGAGCTGAACATACTCCTGGACTATGTATTAAACAATTGCACACATGATGAATGCACATTAATTGCTCACTGGCTGAATGTACCTTCTGGGCCTCGGAACAACAGGAATATATACTGATCTGTCTCCTGACTTTCAGATGGGTTGAAAAAAATACTTAGTCTATAGAAAATGTGAGATATCTGAGCTACGGGTGAAATTATACCTGCTTCTTCTAAAACATGAAATAAAATACCCCATTGACTTTCTCCATATGACTAACTGTAGCCCCTCCTCCAGGAACTTCTCCTTCAGCTTGTGTTATTTGGTTCCCAGGGAAACATCACCTCTATATCCCTTTCCACTTTCATCACCATGAGTGAAAACTTGAAAGTCTTGTTTTTTTAATCTTCCAGGACTTTGAGAAAGTACAAGGTAGCACTCTCCAATTTTTAATTAACTTTCCAATATTAGCTATCAATGAACTCACTACAACTCATCTTGTAAAGAATTATCAGTTACCTTGAATGGATTGTTCTAAGCATACAAAGTAATTCTCAGACATGGAGATGTTCCTGAAAGTGTTACTTAATTAAGAAACAAACTTAAAAAAAGAAAGAAGGAAAACAGGATCTCATTATGTAGCCAGCGCTGGCCTGGAACTTGCCTCATCCACCAGGCTTGCCTGGGACTCATAGAGATTCAACTGCCTTTGCCTCCAAAGTGCTTAAATGAAAGGCATGTGTCACCATGCCTGACCTGAGAAATGAACTCTTCTATTAAAATCATTTTATAGAACTAAATCAGCATCAGAATGGGAAGGAATTTATGATAAGCCTCTACTTTTAGAATATAATTTTGATGTGTTTTAAGAGGCAAGGATAAAGACTCATGCTAAATTCTGTTTGGGCTATGGGCTTTATTTTTTATTTGCTATTGAATATGTGTGTGATTTTGTGGAATATTCTGGGTGTGATAGTGTCTTTAACACACATTTAGAGCTGCCTTTTCAATAATTCCTCCTTGATGACACATCACAAATTTGACTCTTTCAACTACAAAGGCAAAGATATCTCAATGAGAGGACCCCCAAGCTCTGCTAATTTTCTTAATTACCCACAGACTTAAGTCTCACATGAACAATACTCAGATCTTCAGAGGAGATGCTCACTGTCCTTCAGTATATGCTGTTCTGACAATAAGGTGGCAGATGCTGCTGCTTCTGGTCTTGAAGATGTGTTCCTACTTGCTTTGGAAATAGCAATAGGTAAAGGTCCACACCTGGCCTCTCACCTCATTCTGCTTGTACCCATTAATATGATTTTTGTGGTGTAACTGGCAACCTTGTATGCTTTTCATCTAGGGGTAGGGCCTTGTGAGCTCTCTCCCGTCCATATAGTCATATCAACTGGTTTTGTCCTTGTGTAGATCTTGTTTAGATGACCATATTGTTGAGATTTTATTATTATAGTTTCCCTGTGATATATGGAAGACAGAATCTCACACAGGCATTATTATCCTCCAGCTCTAACAATCATTCTGCCCCCTTTCCACAACATTTCCTGCACTTTATGTGTAGGGATTGTATGGTACATGTGTCAGTTGGTGTTTAGTGCCTCATAGTCAATTGTTCTCTCTTTTTTATCAGCTGCAGATTTCTATAACAGCCTCTGGTGCTAAAGGAAGCTTTTTTGATGAGGGGGGAGCACTACACTTTTCTGCGGGTATAAGGTGACATGTTTAGAGTGTAGTTAGAAATTATACTGATTTAGAAAAGTAGCAGTGGTAGGATCTCCTCTAGGATCTATGACCTCATCAGTCATGGGTAGTTGGCTGGATTTACAGTACCAGGCATGATTTGCCTTCTATTAAGCAAGATTTAAATCCAATTAGATAGTTGTTGGTTACACCGAAGATATAAGTACCATCACTGTACCCTGGGTATACCTTTTTATGCTGGTAATTATGATTCAAAAGTTTTATAGCTTGGTAGGACTATTGATTACATTTTTCCCTTGGCAGCTTGCATAGAACCTGCTGATACTATGAGAGTTACTCCCCAGGAAAAAGACTTTCAGGTCAGTTACAAGTTGATTCTCCTAAGCCACGTGTCCAAAGTGTGTAGCTTCAAGTTCTGGGAAGTAACCAATGGCAATAGCAATAGCCTACCTTATTTTTGGGATGCTCTTTTCAGTCCTCCTGACCAACAACTCAAAGATACATTATGTGTATATATTATAAATGTATAAATACATATATACACTGAAACATGAAATACTATGTTTCTCTAGGGCTTTTTCAAACATTCCTAGTGTTACCTGAACATCTTTAGTACTCTGAAGAATAAAAAAATCATACCTTCTATAGAAAAAAGTAGAGTGTGTTAGATAGGTTGATAATATTCATAAACCTCTTGCCTATGCCACTAACCTAACTTAGTGGAATGTTTGTCTTAATGACAGTTCTACAGCTTAAATAGTATTGCCCCATTGTACAAATGAAAGTGAAGACTCAGAGGTTGAGAACACTGAAATGGCTAGGCAAAGGTCAAACCCAGGATAATTAGGTTCCAAAGGCTAGTCCTTACATTACCATATTCTACCTTGATAAAGCAATGGTTTTGACAATAGGGGTTCAAGAGCAAGTTTTTAAAATTCTTTTATACATGATTCAGACATGATTTAGACATGATTCTGAACTTTCATTTATACATGATTCTGAACTTTCTGTGGGTCTCCTGACAGCTGTACTGTAGGTGAAGCAAAACACTTCATGAATTTTTCTGAGAGCTGATATATAAAATCAACACCCAGAGAAATGTCCAGCAATGATTAGGAACTTAGCAGCTCCAAACCTCGGTAAAATGCTAAGAACTGTGTTTTTTTCTCTCCTTTTTATTCCCAATTTTCTTCCTCTCAAGTAGATAAACAATTTTTTTATATTCTCATCAAAACACACATCATTAACTGCTAATCAATTCAAGGCTCAGAAATTCCCAAGAAACCTCTCGGTTTTCAGAAATGCCAGCAAGAAATAAAGTGCTGTTGATCAAGCCTTGGCTAATGGGACAGGGTTGTCTCAAGGGCATCAGGTGCCAGAAGCAGTACCAGCAAAGTCTGGTCCACAAGAAGGTCTTCTGTTTGTAGGTTCTGAAAGACAGACAGAGCCCCCTAGATCCTAGGTGTTAAATGTCTGCTACTTGCCAAGGTCACCAAAGCTGAGTCTGTGAAGAAAACATATTGAGAAGACCAGAGTTTCCAAGCCAAGGGTAGCTGGAGGCCGGTAAGTCTAGGAAAGAGCCTGGGGAAAGAGAAACTTGTGCTATGGAAAGGATGGATAGAGCCTCTAGAATGAAGGATGACTACCAGGAATACAGGAATAAAACAGCTTCAGGGCCAGTTCTGGCTTGAGCATGGATAGCTCACCAAACAGCACTGCACCCTTTGTATAACTCTATAGTTCTTAACCTTGTGCGCTCATTTTGGGTCTATAGAAAGTGCATGGAAGACTAGAAACATAAAATATTTGGTGTATCCTCTCAAATACTCATCCTTGAGAAGTGATACAATACCCTTTTTTTGAGAAAATGGAAGGCCCAGGGTTACCTCCTCGTAGGATAAGAATGCATTCAGTTCTACTAGCAAATGAACCCCATTCATTAAGAATGAATCATCAAGAAGAACATGTTCATACCCATACTAGTACCACATGCAGGTAAGGCTCACACAGTTTAAAGAATGGCCAGATGGATGGGATGATAAATCAAACTTTCTTAAGACTGGGAGAACTCTCTAAGACCTATTCCCTAGTCTGTTCAAGCATGGCAGAAAGGTTTTAAACAAACGTCCTTTGATGAAAATCCTTTTATAACTACTTCTTTAACATTTACAACTAGTACGTTTACTAGCAGACTAGCATCAAAACATGTGCTTCCCTCCTACCAAAATTTATATTCCCCTAGCCCATTGCACTGTTTGAAACTCCATCAATACAGGCTAAAGGTCTCAGATGCAGACACCCCAGGGAGCATTAAGAGCTTTTAGTCATCAACACTGGAGTGTGACTTTGTTTAATCAGCTGCTTTCTCCAAACAGCTAGCTGAGTAGCTTGGAGGGAAAGAACAGCCAACTCAGGTAGAATTTGCAAACCCAGAGCACAGCCATAGAGAAAACAGACAGGAGTGTTCTGAGGACTGTGGGAACATCTGGCACCTGCAAGAAGGGAAGGGATACTCGAAAGTAAGTCTAGAAAGGGAATATTTGCAGCCTTGCTATCACACAGTGTCTTCTTTTCTACTCTCTATCAATTGCAACCAAAGTTCCAGGCAGTACAGTAAATGTTTCAGGAAAGATCACATGATCAGTTACAGACTTCAGCTAGAAAAGTAGTTTGGAAGCATTACAACCAGAAAGAACTTTGAAAGTTTAACTTTGATTCCAATGAATTCTAATTTGCCTTGTTTGTCTGCCTCATCAGATATTTACAAAGTAATTTATATTCCTTAGGTTCCCTTAAGAAGAGTCATTCAGATCATCAGGTAAACAGGCCAGCTTCCCGGCCTGTGTTCCAGAGCCTGCAGACCGCCTGGGAACTGCACAGAGCTCCCAATCCCGGCAGGAGCATCAGGTAAACAGGCCAGCTTCCCTGCCTGTGTTCCAGAGCCTGCAGATCGCCTGGGAACTGCACAGAGCTCCCAATCCCGGCAGGAGCCAAGCACCCCAGACTCCAGATCTTCTCTCCCACCAAAGAGACCAGGAAACTACAGGAGCCAGGGAGACCAGGGGAGTAGCTGTTCCGGATCAGGTACAACAGGACCCAGCATAGGATCCAGGGGACCAGGTAGGAGGCTAAGCGCCCCAGATTCCTGTTCTTCTTCTCTACCCACGGACCAGCATTTGGACAAGGCATAGAAGAACCACCAGATTACTGGACTTACTAGCACCCACCAAAAGGGAACTCTGGTCCCCAGACCAGGAAGGGGCTCTTTCTGCACCCACTAGAAGAAGAGATGGGAAAGAGACAATACAAAAACACAGTCAGCAACAGAAAAACAAATATGACACCGCCAGATTCTAGAGACTCCACACCAGCAAGACCCCAATATTCCAACACGAAGGAAGCAGAAGAGAACGACCTTAAAAGCACTTTCATGAAAATGATAGAGGTCCTAAAAGAGGATATTGGAAAATCCCTCAAAGAAATGGAAGAAAAAACAAACCAAAAAATGCAAGAAATGGAAGAAAAAACAAACCAAAAAATGCAAGAATTGGAAGAAAAAACAAACCAAAAAAGGCACGAAATGGAAGAAGAAATGAAGCAAAAAATGCAAGAAATGGAAGAAAAAGCAAAGCAAAAAATGCAAGAATTAGAAGAAGAAACATACCAAATAAGGCAGGAAATGGAAGAAGAAACAAAGCAAAAAATGCAAGAAATGGTAGAAAAAACAAAGCAAAAAATGAAAAAAATGGAGGAAGAAACAAACCAAAAAAGGCAGGAAATGGAAGAAGAAACAAAGCACAAAATCCAAGAAATGGAACAAAAAGCAAACCAAAAAATGCAAGAAATGGAAGAAAGAACAAACCAAAAAATTCATAAAAGGCAACAAACGGACGAACAGATAAACAGAAAATTGCAAGAAGCAATGCAAACGCTGCAAGGGTTGAAAACTGAAATAGAGACACTAAAAAAAACACAATCTGAAGAAAGGCAGAAAATAGAAAAGCTGGACAAACAGTCAGGCACTACCAATACAAGCATTACCAACAGAATAGAAGAGATGGAAGAGAGAATCTCAAGTGTTGAAGATACATTAGCAGAAATGGATTTATCAACCAAAGAAAACCTTAAATCCAACAAACCCTTAACACAAAACATCCAGGAATTATGGGACACCATGAAAAGACCAAACCTAAGAATAATAGGTATAGAAGAAGGAGAAGAAATCCACCTCAAAGGGGCAGAAGGCATATTCAACAAAATCATAGAAGAAAACTTTCCCAACCTTAAGAAAGACATGCCAATGAAGGTACAAGAAGCCTACAGAACACCAAATAGAGTGGACCACAAAAAAAAATCCCCTCGCCACATAATAATCAAGACCCCAAACATACAGAATAAAGAAAGAATATTAAGAGCAGCTAAGGAAAAAGGTCAAGTAACATATAAAGGCAGACCTATCAGAATTACACCTGATTTCTCCATGGAAACTCTGAAAGCCAGAAGGTCCTGGATAGATATTCTACCTACACTAAGAGACCATGGATGCCAGCCCAGACTACTATACCCGGCAAAGCTCTCAATCACTATAGACGGAGAAAACAAGATATTCCATGACAAAACTAGATTCAACCAATATGTGTCCACTAACCCAGCCCTACAGAAAATTTTGGAAGGAAAACTCCAACCCAAGGAAGCTAACTACAACCAGAAAAACATAAGCATTAGAGAATCCCTCTCTACCAACAGCCAAAAGAACAAAGGGGTGAAATTCCACCCATAATTCCACCAACAACAACCATCGCAAATCGAAGAAGGATGAGCAATCAATGGTCATTAATATCCCTCAATATTAACAGCCTTAACTCACCCATAAAAAGACACAGACTAGCAGAATGGATTCGAAGACAGAACCCTTCCTTCTGCTGCATACAAGAAACACACCTCACCCTCAAAGACAGACATTACTTGAGAGTTAAAGGTTGGGAAAAAATTTTTCAATCAAATAGACCCAAGAAACAAGCAGGGGTAGCAATCCTAATATCTAACAAACTAGACTTTAAAATAAAATCAATCAAAAGAGATGAAAGAGGTCATTACATACTCATCACAGGTGAAACCCACCAAGATGAAGTGTCTATCCTGAACATCTATGCCCCCAATACAAAGGCATCCACATTCGTTAAAGAAACATTATTAGAACTTAAATCTCATCTAAAGCCCCACACAGTTATAGTGGGAGATTTCAACACACCACTCTCACCACTAGACAAGAATACCAGACAGAAACTCAACAAAGAAGCAAAGGGTCTAATAGAAGTAATGACCCAACTGGGATTAACAGATATCTATAGAACATTTCATCCACATAAAAAAGAATATACCTTCTTCTCACCACCACATGGAACCTTCTCAAAAATCGACCACATACTTGGCAACATATCAAACCTCAGCAGCTACAAAAAAATTGGAATAACTCCATGCATCTTATCAGACCACCATGCCTTAAAATTAGAATTCAACAACAACACAAATTGCAGAAAACCTACAAACTCATGGAAATTGAATAATGCTCAACTGCACCATCCCTGGGTCAAAGAGGAAATAAAAAAAGAAATTAAAGACTTCCTCGAATTCAATGAGAATGAAGACACAACATACCCAAACCTATGGGACACTTTGAAAGCAGTGCTACGGGGAAGTTCATAGCACTAAGTGCTCACATGAAGAAACAGGAAAACAGTTATACCAGAGAATTAACATCACAGCTAAAAGCTCTAGAACACAAAGAAGCAAACTCCCCCAGGAGGAGTAGACGCCAGGAAATAATCAAATTGAGGGCTGAAATCAACAAAGTAGAAACCAGGAAAACAATACAAAGAATCAATGCAACGAAGAGTTGGTTCTTTGAGAAAATCAACAAGATATACAAACCTTTGTCCAAACTTACCAAACAGCAGAGAGTGAACACGCAAATTAACAAAATCAGAAATGAAAAGGGGGACATAACAACAGACTCTGAGGAAATCCAGAGAATCATTAGGTCATACTTTGAAAACCTGTACTCCACAAAATTCGAAAATTTAAAGGAAATGGATGACTTCCTGGACAGCTATCATTTGCCAAAACTAAATCAAGAACGGATAAGCAATTTAAATAGACCTATAACCCCTATGGAAATAGAAGCTGTCATCAAAAGTCTCCCAACCAAAAAAAGTCCAGGTCCAGATGGCCTCAGTGCAGAATTCTACCACAAATTCAAAGAACAGCTTATACCAATTCTTCTCAAAGTGTTCCACACAATAGAAGCAGAAGGGTCTTTGCCAAACTCTTTCTATGAGGCTTCAATAACCTTGATCCCCAAGCCACACAAAGATACAACCAAGAAAGAGAACTTCAGACCAATATCCCTCATGAACATTGATGCAAAAATACTCAATAAAATACTAGCAAATCGGATCCAAGAACACATCAAAACAATCATTCACCACGATCAAGTAGGTTTCATCCCAGGGATGCAGGGATGGTTCAACATACGAAAATCCATCAACGTAATCCACCATATAAACAAGCTGAAAAACAAAAATCACATGATCATCTCACTAGATGCTGAAAAAGCCTTTGACAAAATCCAACACCCCTTCATGATAAAGGTCTTGGAGAGATCTGGGATAACAGGGACATACTTAAACATAATAAAAGCCATATACAGTAAACCAACAGCCAACATCAAACTAAATGGGCAGAAACTCAACGCAATTCCTCTAAAATCAGGAACAAAACAAGGCTGTCCACTCTCTCCATACCTTTTCAACATGGTACTTGAAGTTCTAGCTATAGCCATACGACAACAAAGGGGGATCAAGGGGATACAAATTGGGAAGGAAGAAGTCAAACTTTCACTGTTTGCAGACGATATGATAGTTTACATCAATGACCCAAAGAACTCTACCAGGGAACTCTTACAGCTGATTAACACCTTCAGCAAAGTGGCAGGTTACAAGATCAACTCAAGAAAGTCAGTAGCCCTACTATATACAGATGATAAAAGGGCTGAAAGAGAAATCAGAGAAACATCACCCTTTACAATTGCCACAAACAACATAAAATACCTTGGGGTAACGCTAACCAAACAAGTGAAAGACCTGTATCGTAAGAACTTTGAATCTTTAAAGAAAGAAATTAAAGAAGCCCTCAGAAAATGGAAAGATCTCCCATGCTCTTGGATAGGTAGGATCAATGTAGTAAAAATGGCAATCCTGCCAAAAGCAATCTACAGATTCAATGCTATCCCCATTAAAATCCCAGCACAATTCTTCACAGACCTTGAAAGAACAATAATCAATTTTGTATGGAAAAACAAAAGACCCAGGATAGCCAAAACAACCCTGTTCAACAAGGCAACGTCCGGAGGCATCACTATCCCTGACCTCAAGCTCTATTATAGAGCTATAGTCCTGAAAACAGCTTGGTATTGGCACAAAAATAGACAGGCAGACCAATGGAATCGAATTGAAAATCCAGGTATTAACCCACACACGTACGAACATCTGATCTTTGACAAAGATGCTAAAAATATACAATGGAATAAAGAAAGCATCTTCAACAAATGGTGCTGGCATAATTGGAGACTGGCATGTAGAAAAATGTGGATCGATCCACGTTTATCGCCATGCACAAAACTTAAGTCCAAATGGATCAAAGACCTCAACATAAATCCAGCCACACTGAACCACTTAGAAGAGAAAGTGGGTGGTACCCTTGAACGAATTGGTACAGGAGACAGCTTCCTGAACATAACACCAGTAGCACAGGCAGTAAGATCAACAATCAATAAATGGGACCTACTGAAACTGAGAAGCTTCTGTAAGGCAAAGGACACAGTCAGCAAGACAAAAAGGCAGCCCACAGAATGGGAAAAAATATTCACTAATCCCACATCTGACAGAGGGTTGATCTCCAAAATTTACAAAGAACTCAAGAAGCAAGTCTCCAAAACAGCAAAGGACCCAATTAAGAAGTGGGCTGCAGAACTAAATAGAGAGTTTTCAATAGAGGAGTCTAAAATGGCTGAGAGGCACTTGAGAAAGTGCTCAACATCCTTAGCCATCCGGGAAATGCAAATCAAAGCAACTCTGAGATACCATCTCACTCCTGTCAGAATGGCTAAAATCAAAAACACCAATGACAATTTATGCTGGAGAAGTTGTGGTGAAAGGGGGACACTCCTCCATTGCTGGTGGGAGTGCCAACTGGTTCAGCCACTTTGGAAAGCAGTATGGAGATTCCTCAGAAAAATGGGAATAAACCTACCACAAGACCCAGCAACTGCACTCTTAGGCATATATCCAAAAGATGCCCATTCATATAACTAAGATGTCTGTTCCACTATGTTCATAGCAGCTTTATTTGTAATAGCCAGAACTTGGAAGCAACCTAGATGTCCCTCACCCGAAGAATGGATAGAGAAAATGTGGTACATCTACACAATGGAGTACTATTCAGCAGAAAAAAATAATGGAATCATGAGATTCGCAGGCAAATGGATGACACTAGAAGAAACCATCCTGAGTGAGGTAACCCAGTCACAAAAAGAGAAACATGGCATGTACTCTCCCATATATGGATTTTAGACATAGATCTGGGGAGTGCCAGCCTACAATCCTGTGGCCAGAGAGTCTGGGAAACAGAAACTTCATTTAGTGGCTGATAGAAGAAGAGGCAGACTCCCTTGGTTAAGTACTGAGCTGAACTCAAGAAAGCCAGTAACAGAGAGGGAGGACTGATGATCAAAGGGATTAAGACTGGGCTGGTTTAACCCCCAGAAACAGCTGACCAGACAAAGGTTAACTCTTGAATCCCAGGCATCAGCCTGGGAATCCAGCATGGGACTGATCAAGACCTCCTGAATCTGGGTGTCAGTGAGGAGGCCTAGGGAATCTATTGAGCCTTGGGCAGCAGATCAGTACCCATCCCAAGTATACACACGGACTTTGGACTCCCATAGAACAATGTGAGGTGCACTCTCACCCTGAACTCTTGGGGAAGGGTCTAGGCCCTGCCCTCTATGAAATGACAGACTATGGACACCCCCATGGAGGGCCTCACCCTCCCTGGGGGAATGAGGGGTTAACGGAGGAGGGGGTTGGGGGGAGGGCACGGGAGGAGGGGAGGGAATGGGATAGGGACCTGGAACTGACTTTTGAAGCAACCTCGTTTCTTATCTAAATTTAAACTGGAAAATAAAATAAAAAAACAAAAAAAATTTAAAATTTAAAAAAAAAGAAGAGTCATTCAGTAATGTAATTAAAAATGAAAACCTTAACTCCTTGCCTATAAATGCAATAGTAACATTTCCTGGATAGAACATAAAGTTTCAATCTTCTTCTTAATTTGTCTTATATATAAGATAGTACTTTAGTGGTAGACATTAATTGCACTAAAATGGTGATGCAAAGCCACCAGTAACTCATAGCCATATATCTTATGCTTGCTCAGATGAATGTTATAATTACAATTAAGAATGTATGTTTGTGCCTGGAATCAATCCTCATGCCATGACATGGAAAATAAGATTTAAGATAATTATTTTCTTTCTAGCCTAACTCTAAATCAAAGGAGAATCTGTGAAGAGATTTTTTTGGGGAACTAAGCATATAATGGCCTGCCCTCAACTAAAAGTCACTCACCTGATTGATGTAACATTGTGGAGAATTGCAAGCACATGGTTCTCATGTAGCTAAAACGTACCAATTGCCTATTCAAGAGAGAGATTTTTTTAAAGAATTCAGGTACCTGAACTAAAAGTTGGGGGTGCTCATGAGAACACTAAAATATGAGTGCAAGGTGTGATGGGGTACTGGGAAAGTGGGAGAAGTGGTGGTGGTTGTAGACGAAGAGGTAATGTTAGTTGGAAGGTTCTAGCACCACTGACAATTGCTTCCTCTGGGGCTAGGGTTAGGATGTATGTAGATGAAAAGAACCTAGAAGGTTAAATGCCTTCTTCTTACTTGGGAAAGTCTCAAGAGAGGAAGGCTGTCTTTATTTTCTATAATGACAAGGTCTAGCACCTACTCCCTTCACTTGGGTTCCAAAGGTGGAAGATTTGGAAGATGGTGTTAACATTGTCCTTTCTCCTTCAAAACCTAGAAACAGGAATATGAAATGTGAAGGGAGTTAAATATCACCTGAAATCTCTCTCTCTCTCTCTTTCTCTCTCTCTCTCTCTCTCTCAAACACACACACACACACACACGCACACGCACACGCACACGCACACACACACACACACACATACACACACAGGAAAATGGAGTGTTTTACCAACTCAAAAAGTGAGAGGTGGAAGAGATTCAACTAAGATGAAGGGGTGGCTCCAAGAAGGGATATATCATGTTGGGTCAACTCCATAATACTTAAAGGAAAAAAGGGACAATGATAGAGGTTGAGGCTATGTTGCAATTGCATGGCTTGCACAAAGTCAAGGGAAACATGATTTGGCGCAGGCCTAAGACAGAGAAGGAAAAGTGATAAAGTGGGCAAAATTCATGTGGAATTTGGAACATGTGTGAGGCCTGGCCACCACATCAAAAATCTGAATGCTTTGTAGAAGCCCAGCTTTTCCTCTTTCCGGGATGGTTTGAATTATAGAGGGCTGGATCATTCTTTCCTTTGGAGAAAGTTAAGGAGCAAAGGAAGACATACTCACCTCACGGCAAACTTCCTAGGCTACTTAGAAGTAAATATATATGCACATATGTATGCATGTATGTGTGTGTGTATATTTCTAGTTATATGTCAATTAGCTTGATTGTGGACATCATTTCACAATGTACACCTGCATCAAGTCATCAGAGAGTTTCCAAACCATCAGCATCAATCTTTTCTCCTGTTTTATTCTATGTTTTCTGAAAATGGTGAAACCCAACCAGGAAGCAACATACGACAGGGGCTGATGGCATTCTTGCCATGCGTATTCTAGTTATTCAGTTCTATGACTGGTTGTGTCCTTTATCAAACCAGCAGGCATGGACATCCTTAAAATCTTCTAGTCCACCCTCACATCCCTTTCAGACTTAGAATTCAAAAAGCAATTTTATCCTTCTGCTTTTAGCCTTGCTCTCCATGGAAGTTTCCAGAAAAGCTCAACAAGAAAAACAGGAAAATTGAAAACTGTGAATGTCCACGAGGTTTCCAAACAACAACAATAATAAATCTCATATATTAAGAAGAAAAACCTTACCCAAACATTTTCGAGTTTAAAGCTGCCAGGATTTTCGTTAGCTTGAGGCAAAAAATGACTTTTTCATTACATGGAGAAAAGCAGCATGAAATCTCACAGGCCTGTGCCAAAGCTGAAAATCTCTGAGTCCACTCTGAGAAGACCAGAAGGTTGAGCAGGCCACAGAAGGCATGCTGTGTAATCGGAAGTGCGTGGATCTCTTTGGCTCAGTCTTTCAGATATGCGAGATCTTCCGTGCTTGGTCTTGGTCCTACTTGGTTCCCTGGGGAGAGGCCTCTGGCATCAGCAAAAGTTTGTTTGTGGGGAATGCACAATGAACAAGGCAGGCTCATCATGGAGGACCAGAGGGTTCTGACAAAGCTATCCTTGTTTCTTGCTCCACAGTCCTTCACAACAACTTCCTATGTGTGTTTAGGTTTATAGGAATGCTTTATTTAGGAAACAGATGTGTTCCAAACCAAGAGATCTTTGGGCATGGGCCTAAGGCCAAGATTGTCTGGCTTCCAACAGGGGACTGATCCAGACTCCATGAATGTAGTGTCAGTGAGGAGGCCTCAGAAATCTCTGGGGCTTTGGGTAGTAGATCAATGTTCACCATGGCATACAAATGAACTTTAGGAGCCCATTCCACATGGAAGGATGCTCTCTCAGCCTGGACACGTGGGGAAGGGCCTAGGTCCTGCCCTGGATGAAGTGACAGATTCTGGATATCCCCCAAGGAGGGCCTCACCCTCCCTGGGGAAGGATGTGGGGATTGGGCTGGGGGTGGGGGGTGGGGAGGGCTGGTGGAGGGAGAAGGGGGAGATGGGATTGACATTTGAAACATGCATGTTTCTAATTTAAATAAAAATTAATTTAAAAAAAGATTGTCTGGCTTCAAACCCTGGATTTGCCACTTTCTGCCTGTGCATCTTGGGCAGGCTAATTACATATGCTTAGCATGGCCTCTGTCTAAGATGGCCTACACTACAGAGAGGTTGGCAAACTATATGAAATATTAGCCTATCAAACTGCCTTTTTGGCTTCTATGAAGAATTCAGTAATACCATCCCAGGGGAAGGGTCATACTCATGAGTTGCAACATATATTGATAAGATTATCAAGATTAAATTCATTCTCTGAAAATGTGAGAGACGTGAACATTTTGAAATTGTGAGAGCTCAACCAAGAGTCAGTTTACTCTGAACTCTATCCATTTTATAAGAACACATTGTCACATACTTCCATTCCTTAAACTACACAGAATATACTTGTCTGGCAATCAAACACGTCAGTTTCCATAGGAGAGTTCAAAAGCTGGGGACCAAGACAGAATGATCCCATGGGATGTTGGCTCAGCACAGACTGGCCATACAAACTAAAGTGTTCAACCCCTGAACCCCTGCAAGGTCTTTTTCTCTCTGTCTCTCTGTCTCTCTGTCTCTCTGTCTCTCTGTCTCTCTGTCTCTCTCTCTCTCTCTTACACACACACACACAAACTGATATATTTTTTTATGATTTTCAGGCAATTATAACTACAACATTCAAAATTATCTCACTCAGCCCCTTCTTGCACTGTGATGACAAGTGTTTCAGGACACACATGTGTTCAACCTGTGACCCACATCCTGCATGCACCCCATAGCTATGAATGTGACCCATACATACAAAATATAAATTTACTTGAAAGTTTACATTCTTGAAAGTAGTTTTTTGCATTTAAAAATATTTCTCTGTGTGTGAGTGTGTGTGTGTGTGTGTGTGTGTGTGTGTACATGCACATGTGCCATGACACATGAGTAGAGGTGGGCCCCAAAGTCCCAAGGATCAAACTTGGATCATCAAGCTTGGCAGCAAGTGCCTCTAGCCACTGAGCAACCTTGCCAGATCCTCTTTCCCCTCTTTTAAACTTGATTATATGGTTCTCAGGCATAAACTATGCAGATGAAATTTTACTTCAAGGTCAAAATATTGGACACTCCTGGAGAATATATGACTGTGGTGGTCTGAAAAAGAATGGCTCCCAAAGGCTCATATATGAACATGCTTAGTCCCCAGTTGGGGAACTGCTTAAGAAGATTAGGAGATGTTGGAGTAGGTGTGTCATTGATGGTGGGGGTATATCAACGAAGCTGAACTTTGAAGTTTCAAAATCCCAGGCCAGACTCAGTGTTTCTATTTCTCTGCCTGCTGCTTATAGATCAGGATATAGCTCTTAGCTACTTCTCCAGTACCATGTCTGTCTTTTTGTCATGTCATGTTCCCTACAATAATGATATCTCTGAAACCAAAATAAGCTCCCAATTAAATGCTTTCTTTAGTAAGAATTGCCTTCACAGTAATAGAACACCAAGACCATGTTCCTGTATACAGCTCATTCACAGTAGTCAGATCTACACAGAGAAGACTATTCCCTACTGCACTTATTCTCAGTCATTGCTTATTGATGCTACAATTTCCATGTTCAACCTTCCAAAGAGTTCTTTCTTAGAACTTTGATTTTAAAACTGTAAATTTCTGAGCTGGTATGATGGCTCAGTTTGTAAAGTGCTTGCTTTATGAGCATGAAGACCAGAGCTCTGATCCACAATATCCAGGTAAAAAGCTAAGTTCAATGGCACAAATCTGAAATAATAGCGCTGGCAAGGTGGAGAGATGGTAGGAGCCCTGTTCGGTCAACCAGCATACACTAATTAGCTAGCTTCGGGTTCAGTGACAGACTCTGTCTCAAAAAACACACTGTCCTCCAACCTCAGGCCTCTATACTCATGTACACACATAAACTTGTACACATGCATACACCATACACACAATAAAAATTTCTATAACTCATGAGAAAATTAAGACACTTTGTAAAGAACAAGTAAATTAGAGGAAAGTAGACAAGAATATCATGTCCATTTGAGCATCCCAAAAGGGAATTGTTTCTCACTGTTTTAAAAAGTGAAACAATTTTTGTCCTATGAGGAGATCTGGAATTCACAACTGTAAGACTCAGATGGGAATAGGCAATGCTAGGATCCTAAACCATAATAAACAAAGGTCAGACATGGAGAGCTTAAAAGCAGAGAGTTTCTGAAAACCTAGGAATGTTAGTTAGTTTTATATCAACTTGACACAAGCTGGAGTTATTTGGGAAAAGGGATTCTCAGTTAAGAAAATGCCTCCATCAGAATGGCTTATAAGCAAGTCAGTGGTACATTTTCTTGATTAATGTTGAAAGACCCAGTTCACTGGATGCAGTGCCATCCCTAGGCAAGTAGTCCTGGAAGGTACAAGAAAGTTGGTTCAAGAGGCAGCTTTTCTCCATGGATTGCATTTCCATGCCTACCCTGACTAACCTCAAAGGTGGAATGTGATCTGAGAATTGTAAGCAGAACAAACCCATTGTTCCCCAAGTTTATTTTGATCATGGTGTTTTATCATAGCAATAGAAACCCAACTAAGCACTGGGTTTGAATATATCTATATCAAAGACTCTGAGCAAATTTCTTAGACCGTGGTTATCTTTAAATTGGAGGTGGCAATCCACTTCTTTCCTGGGCTGATTATAAAAATAACCTGGGTCAATGCTCTGTGAGCAACTTCTATTTGACTTGCTTTTAGA
This sequence comes from Mesocricetus auratus, assembly GCF_017639785.1. Lineage (NCBI taxonomy): Eukaryota > Metazoa > Chordata > Mammalia > Rodentia > Cricetidae > Mesocricetus > Mesocricetus auratus. The sequence goes on from NW_024429188.1 coordinate 19,435,869, forward strand.
ATGAGACCATTAAGGAAGACATGAGCAATTCACAATTTTTTTCATTTTATTTTGGGGGGGGAATTTCATATGTAAACACTGCATCTATATCACTCCTGCCCCTTCTCCTGACAAATAACTCCTCCCATGATCCACCCCTCCCAAATCCATAATCTCATCTTCATTTATTATTGTTGCATGTAAATACATTATCTGATGTACCTAGATGAAAAATATTGGATCAGCTACTTACAAAGGGCCAGAGCCAATAGTAATGGCAGCACCTTCTACTTGTATAGTCATTACAAACTAATATGGCAAATATCACCTTATTTAATGATTTCAGGTATAAATTTGGGGCCCATTAGTGGAAAAGATCATAGAGGTGAAAAAAGATCAAGCAACTTGTCCAAGTGTCAAGAGAAAGTGACACAAGTCAACATTGTTTTTACAGCAGGGTATTAACTACAGGTAATACTAGGCTCCTCTAGCACACAACAAAATCTCAGTGATTTAATACAAAGGCACTTATTTATTGCTTGGTTCTGTAATAATGTAACATCAGAAACCATTGATTGAAAGGAGTCAAAGATCCAGGTACCTGGAACTATTGTGGTAGCACCAAAATGCTGTGAATCTACATGAAACTAAAACAAAGGGAAGCCAAACCTAGTAACAAAAGATATTTCATTTCTACCAGCATTTTTGTTAGTATTAGTAGCTTAGTTAGTCAGTAGCATTAACTGCAAGGGGACCTAGGACAATAAAGTCTAGTTATTTGTCCACAACAGAAAAAACAAGAATGGAGAATACCATTGGTGCATTTCTGCCACAGCCAGCAAGACACATCACCTGGAAACTAGTCCAGTGTGATTTCCATTGTACTATGTTCACATTGTAATGGATTTCTTATGAGTTAACAAATATACATGGAACAACTAGAAATGTAAATGACATCATTGCAGATCATAGCATTGGAAAACATAAGGACATTTCAAACAGAAAGATCACATACTTCTAAGGACACAAGGGGGTCTTCTTAGCTTCTGAGAAGGGTCAAAGATAGCCCTAATGTATCATGCCAGCATCACTGGGCCAATAGACTGAAGCAAGTCACATAATCATCCCAGGAATCTGTCTTTTCATTGCCCAAACTACGACAAGATGTGAAGTGATGCAGTTTAGAAAAAGGAAAAGTTGGGCTCTGGTTTTTGGACTGAAATTTCAGGTTCTGATAAGAGCACATTGAGGTGAAGGTTTTTAAACCCCAAATCTACTACTTAACACAGAACCTGACATAAAGTAACTTCTCAATAGCATTTTGTGGGTGTCAAGAAAAAGGAATTGATATATATTTAAGTTTATTTTGCATCCATATCCCATCTTCCATGAGACTCAGTGCTCCACATTTGAACAAATGAGAGCTCTGAAGTCTTACTGGTGACAGTGTGTGAGTACCATCCTGTGCCATTTGATGAACAATTGAGAAACTGCAATAATCTAAGTCAGTGGTACTATATCACAAAATGAACTTTTCATGTTTGGATGAGTGCCATTTAATGTAAATTATTTATTCTATTTGTGGTGTATTTTGTAAAAGTAATGAAGATCTAGGAGCACACACTGCCTGCAGCTTTAAGCTGGTAAATGTCACTCCATGTCTGCACAATTTCCATCACCGACTCCCATATGCTTTACTGCAGGATAGTAGCATGGTGAGGCAAAAAGAAAACGCTGGAGTACAAAGACTTCACAGACAGACTGACAGTATTAGAAATAAGCAACTCACCAGGACTTTATGCTGTTCCCTGGGAAATGACTTTCATCATCTGTTTTACTGAAGGTTTGGAGGCAAAAATCTTAGTAACATGCATCTTCTTACAATATGTTCATGATGTTGTAGAATTTTTTGATAATGGTTTCACTGTTCAAAAATGCATTCTAAATTAACAATAATAAAATGTTAAAACCTAGTAAGGTTCTGACTTAAAATACATAATCTGAATCTGATCATGAAGCAATGAGATTATTATCCTCAAAATAAACCAGTGAAAAAATATATATATATATGTATATATATACACACCATGGAACTGCATCTGATTATAGGTTTTATTTCTTTTAATTTCTCTGAAGGATGCTAATGAAACAATCAAGAAAACTTGAATGGGGACTTTGTACTATCAATGGTAGTATATCAATATTCAATTTCCAGAATTGGATAATTTTACTGTGGTAAGAGTGGAAAGAGAATGTCATTATATATTGAAATATTTAGAGGTGAATGGTCATGATGTCTTTTTGATGTTAGCCTCAAATGGTTCTGTAAATAATAACAACAACATTTGGAAAGAGTTTGAGAAGTGTGTTAGAGTAGCTAGTGATAATTGAACCAATACCATCTCTAACATCTACTTGTTTGTCTTATTTTCTAGAATATACTAATAAGTAAATCTAGGTAAGAATATCCAGAAATCAATTATACTGCCATAGTTTCTATGTAAATATGAATATTTCATTTTCAAAAGTAAATTCTAAAATTCATGCATACTCCCTCATCAGTGAGTACCATACTCTTACTTGGTGTCAACAAGCATTAAGGCATAGAATAGAACTTTAACATTAGGTATGATATCCAATCCCAGTCCTTTAATTCTTGAATTGATTATGATCTTTAAGACATGACATCCTGGCCAGGTGGTGGTAGTGCGGGCCTTTAATCCCAGAACTCGGGAGGCAGAGGAGGGCAAATCTTTGTGAGTTTGAGACCAGCCTGGTCTACAGAGTGAGTTACAGGATAGCCAGGGCTGCTACACAAAGATACTGTCTCAAAAAAGGGGCATGGCATCCCTCATCAAATTCAGCAAAACATGACTCTTCATGAGCAAGAATGTATCTGTGACAAGCAGATAAATGAGACACTCTTGAGATGGTAACACTAACAGTTGGCTTGAAATTCATGTCCCACCAAAAATAGAAATGACAGTCAGGCTCACTCATGAAGAGCTGGGATGACAGGTGTTGAATCTTCAAATACCAAGAGTGGGCTTTATTTGTAAAACATGTGATCCTGTTTTGAGCTCCAGATATTTAGTGCTAGAGTGTTTTGTTTGAGAAGTTGGGTTGGTATTTGTGGGGGAAGGGGTAAAGGGATTCAAGCAATCATTGTATATTGATAGCTCAAGAGAAAAACTAAATGGGGTTCAGCTACAGTTCAACTCAGCCTCCTCCTCCTTGTGTGGCATAAAAAGCCATTACTTTCCTTATAGGAAAGGCCTGGTGCATGCACTGAGAGCAAAAATGGAATTTATTACAACAGGTTATCCACTGTATATGAGTTATATGACTAGATAGAAAGAACACAGTGTCTCTGAGTCATCTGCTTAGAGATAGAAACAGCTTTGAAGCAGGCAGCCTTCATAATGTGTTTATCACAAGAGGATTTTTTCCCTCATTGGTCAGAGGTCAGGTGATTTACCAGGTTTCCTATTGAATCTTGTATCTCTCCTTTCATTAAGTCATTTTTTTCTCAAGATATTGGAACATTGAGTTATGTTTACTGCATTATATGTTCCTAGAAAATTGAAAAAAAATTATTAATTCTAGGAAAATAGCCATGCTGCTCCTCCCAGAACCCATTACATTTTCTTTTTGCCTGTGATGTTTAAAGTCCTTAAAATGCCATTTAGAGCTCTGTAAAATCCTATCTTGAGATTACATTTCCTGGTTATGCTCTATCAAGCCTTTCAGCACCCAAGCTCATGCCCACACTATAGTCAAGGACACTCCAAGTTCACCAAGCACATCAGACTCCATGCCTAGGTCCTTGCTATTTCCTGTTTTTTTCTCTTAGAAATTATTTCTGTGTAATTTCTACATAGGAAACTTTATCTGTTCTTCAAAATCCAGGAAAATTTAATTTTATCCATAATATCACCTATAATTCTGTTCCTTCTTTGTTCTACTTTCTTTTTATCCTCCAATAAATACTACAGATACAGTATCTATAGACAACCCTCTGTCAAAGTCACTGAATCAGTCTTATAGAATCAGTTTCTTAACTAAATTTTTGTCATTGATTCCCTATTCTCTAAGAATTTCATACAAAATATTTTTGTCATATTCTTGTCCTCCCCAGATCCTCCTCCACCTCCCTACCAAACTAATGTTATTTTTCTCTCTTAAAACATCAACGACATGTTAGTCAACTACTCTTGAACAGAGGCTTGCCCTGGAGAATGGTTAATATATACCTAGTACCTCTCCATTGAAGAAAACTGAATTCCTCTCTCCAAGCAGCTATCAATTACAAATAGTTTCTTGGCTAGGGGTGGAATTTATGTCCAGTTCCTTTCCTCAGTGCTGGGATTTTGTCCAACTTGAACTTGTACAGGTCTTGTGCATGCTGTCACATTATCTATGAGTTCATATATACTTTGTCCCTGTTGTGTCTGGAAGACACTGTTTTCTTGGAGTCATCCACAACCTCAGGCTCTTACAATCTTTCTGCCTCATTTTCTACATAGATCTCTGAGTCTTGAGAGGAGGGAGGGGTTGATGAAAATGTTCTATTTATGTTTAAGTATACCGAAGTCTCTGACTATCTCTATATTGTTCTACAAATCTCTATGTTAATTATCATCTGTTGTAAGAAGAAGATTCTTTGATAAGGACAGACTGATGCACTGACCTATGGATATAACAATATGTCTTTAGAAGTCATTTTATTGCATGCTCATTTAGGAGAATAATCTTAGTTGGTTTTCCCCTAGGGCCCAATACCTACCTAGTTTCAGTTTGTTTGTTTGTTTTTAAAAACTTGAGGATGGCCGGGCGGTGGTGGCGCATGCCTTTAATCTCAGCACTCGGGAGGCAGAGGCAGGCAGATCTCTGTGAGTTCCAGGCTGGGCTGGACCGACAGCCTCCAAAACAATACAGAGAAACCCTGTCTCGTAAAACCAAAAAAAAAAAAAAAAAGAAGAGAATGGAGATTGTGTTTTTATTATTTTTTAAATTTAATTTAAATTAGAAACAAGTCTGTTTCACATGTCAATCCTAGCTCCTTCTCCCTCCCCTCCTCTCTCACACTACTTCAACCCTCCCCCAACCCCTTCCCCATTCCCCACTCTACTCTCCAAGGAGGGTGAGTCCCTTCTTGGAGGATCTTGAAAGTTTGTCATATGATCTGGCGCCGAGCCTAGGTCCTCCCCCATGTGTCCAGACAGAGACAGCATCCCTCCACGTGGAATGGGCTCCCAAAGTCCATCTGGATGACAGGGCTAAATGTTGATTTATTGCCTGAGGCCCCAAAGGATGCTGAGGCCTCCTCACTGACACCCACATTCAGGGGGTCTGGATCAGTCCCATGCTGGCCTCTCAGCTATCAGTCTGGGGTCTATGAGCTCCCCCTTGTTCAGGTCAACTGATTGTGTGGATTTCACCCGCCAAGTCATAACCCCATTGCTCATCACTCCTCCGTCTCTGCAACTGGGTTCCAGGGCCTCAGTTCAGTGTTTAGCTGTGGGTGTCTGCCTCTGCTTCCTTCAGTCACTGGATGAAGGCTCTAGGATGGCACACAAGGAAGTGTCAATCACATTAAAGGGAAGGGCATTTAAGGTAGCCTCTCCACTACTGCTTAGATTGCCAGTGGGTGTCATCCTTGTAGGCCTCTGGACATCTCACTAGTGCCAGATCTCTCTTCAAACTTATAATGGCTCCTTCTATTATGGTATCTCCCATCCTTCTCTCCTCTATTCTTCCCCCTACACAACTTTCCTGCTCCCTCATGACCTCCCCTCTCCTCCTCTTCACTCCCTCTCTTTCTCCCAGCTTCCTCACCACCACCAGCTCAGCCCGCTCCCCCGTGTTCCCAATCCCCTCAGAAGATTCTGTCTTGTTCCCCTTCTCTGGGTTACCCTGCATACCTCTCTTAGGGTCCTCCCTGTTTCCCAGTCTTTCTGGCTGGGGATTGTAGGCTGGCACTCCCCTGTTTCAGGCCTAAAAACCATATATGAGTGAGTAATACCACGCTTGTCTTTTTGTGACTGGGTTACCACACTCAGGATGGTCTCTTCTACTGCCATCCATTTGCCAGCAAATTTCAAGATTCCATTTTTTTTCTGCTAAGTAATACTCCATTATGTAAATGTACCACATTTTCTCTATCCACTCTTCAGTTGAGGGGTATCAAGGTTGCTTCCAGATTCGGGTTATTACAAATAATGCTGCTATAACCATAGTGGAACAGATGTCCTTGCTGTATGAATGAATGTGCATCTTTGGGGTATATGCCTAAGAGTGGATTTGCTGGATCTTGTGGTAGACTGATTCCGATTTTCCTGAGGATTCCCCATACTGATTTCTAAAGTGGCTGTACAAGTTTGCAATCCCACCAGCAGTGGAGGACTGTTCCCCTCTCTCCACATCCTCTCCAGCATAAATTGTCTTCAGTGTTCTTGATTTTAGCCATTCTGACAGGAGTGAAATAGTATCTCAGAGTTGTTTTGATTTGCATTTCTCTGATGGCTAAGTATGTTGAGCACTTTCTCAAGTGTCTCTCAGCCATTTTAAACTTCTCTATTGAGAATTCTCTATTTAGTTCTATACCCCACTTTTTAATTGGATCCTTTGGTGTTTTGGAGACTTGCTTCTTGAGTTCTTTGTAAATTTTGGAAATCTCTGTCAAATGTGGGGTTGGTGAATATCTTTTCCCAATCTATGGACTGCCTTTTTGTCTTGTTGACTGTGTTCTTTGCCTTACAGAAGTTTTTCAGTTTCAGGAGGTCCTATTTATTAACTTTTGGTCTCAGTGTCTGTTCTACTGGTATTATGTTTAGGAAGTGGTCTCCTGTGCCAATTCGTTCAAGGGTACCTCCCACTTTCTCTTCTAAGAGGTTCAGTGTGGCTGGATTTATATTGAGGTCTTTGATCCATTTGGACTTAAGTTTTGTGCATGGCAATAGACATGGTTCTATCTGCAGTCTTCTACATGCTAGCATCCAGTTCTGCCAGCCAGCACCATTTGTTGAAGATGCTGTCTTTGTTCCAATGTAAAATTTTAGCTTCTTTGTCAAAAATCAAGTGTTAGTAGGTGTGTGGGTAAGTATCAGGGTTTTCAATTAGACTCCTTTGGTCTACCTGTCTATTTTTGTGCCAATACCAATCTGTTTTCAGGACTATAGCTCTATAATAGAGCTTGAAGTCAGGGATGGTGATGCATCCAGAAGTTCCTTTCTTGTACAGGGTTGTTTGGCTATTCTGGGTCTTTTGTTTTTCCATATAAAGTTGAGTATTGTTCTTTCAAGGTCTGTGAAAATTTGTGCCTGTATTTTGATGGGGATTGTGTTGAACCTATAGATTGCTTTTGGCAAGATTTTCATTTTTACTATGTTAATTCTACCAATCCAAGAGCATGGGAGACCTTTCCATTTTCTGGTAACTTCTTTAATTTCTTTTTTAAAGACTCAAAGTTCTTGCTACCCAGGTCCTTCACTTGTTTGGTTAGCATTATGTCCAGATATTTTATGGTTTTGGGGGCTATTGTAAAGGGAGATGTTTCTCTGATTTCTTTCTCAGACCATTTATCATCGGTATTTAATAGGGCTACTGATTTTTTTATTTAAAAAATAAAAAGTGTATCCTGCCACTTTGCTGAAGGTGTTTATCAGCTGTAGCAGTTCCTTTGTAGAGTTTTTCAGGTCACTTATGTAAACTGTCATATCATCTGCAAATAGTGAAAGTTTGACTTCTTCCTTTCCAATTTGTATCCCCTTGATCTCCTTTTCTTGTCTTATTGCTCTAGCTAGAACTTCATGTACAATACTGAAGACATATGGAGAGAGAGGACAACCTTGCCTTGTTCCTGATTTAAGAGGAATTGTATTGAGTTTCTCTCCGTTTAGTTTGATGTTAGCTGTTGGTTTGCTGTATATTTCTTTTACTATGATCAGGTATGTTCCTGTTATTCCTGATCTCTCCAGGATGTTTATCATGAAGGGGTGCTGAATTTTGTCAAAGGCTTTTTCAACATCAAGTAAGATGATCATGTGGTTTTTCTTTGGCAGTTTGTTTATATGGTGAATTACATTGATAGATTTTCGTTGAACCATCCCTGCATCCCTGGGATTAAGCTTACTTGATCATGGTCAATGAGTTTTCTCATGTGTTCTTGAATTCAGTTTGCTAATATTTTATTGAGTATTTTTGCATCAATATTCATGAGGGAGATTGGTCTATAGTTCTCTTAGTTGTGTCTTTGTGTGGCTTGGGTATCAAGGTAGTTGTAGCTTTGTAAAAAGAGTTTGGCAATGAACCTCCTGATTCTATTGTGTGGAAAACTTTGAGGAGTATTGGAATGAGCTCTTCTTTAAGTTTCTGGCAGAATTCTGCACTGAAGCCATCTAGACCTGGGCTTTTTTTGGTTGAAAGACTTTTGATGACTGCTTCTATTTCATTAGGGGTTAAGGTCTGTTTAGATTGCTTATCTGCTCTTGATTTAATTTTGATAAGTGATATCTATACAGAAAATTGTCCATTTCCTTTAAATTTTATAGGGTACATACAGGTTTTCAAAGTATGACCTGAAGATTCTCTAGATTTCCTCAGTGTCTGTTGTTATGTCCCCCTTTTCCTTCCTGATTTTGTTGGATTGAGATTGTGTTTTATATGTTATTGAATTGCTAACATCAAGAGAAATTGATAATACATAGTATGTCATTAAAAATGTATGTGGGAAGAATATTCCAGTCAATAGAAAGTTTGCAACTATGCTCTCCTCATGGCCTGCAAGTTGGGCACTTGACAAGTTAGCACAGTATAATACCCACTCTTCACTCACTCTCTGCTTTCTGCTTGTATAGCACACTGTCTTAGGGTTTCTATTGCTATTAAGAGACACCATGACCCAGGTGGCAATGTAGGCCTCTAAGATTGGCTTGGACCCAGCAGAGCATGGTCCCCAGACTCTAATGTGGCCCGAGGTGGTGGTCTAAACCCTGGGAAGTTGCACAGACTTTGATGGTAACAGGAGCCATTGACAGAGACTCAGGTGTGGCCCCTGGCCATAGCTCAGACCCGAATGTTACCATGGCCCCAGGTGGCAATGCAGGTCATCCCCTTCTGTATGGTTCCAGTGGCAGCATGGCCCTCCAGCACCAACATGGCCATAGATGTTGGCCCAGACCACAGGCATCTGCTCACCCTTCAGTGATAATAATCTCATCTTTCCTTTCCAATGTTTGAGCACCAGATTTAATGAGAGGCCTTTTCTCAAAAAGTAAGATGGAGAGGCCATTAAGGAAGATAACAACCTCTGGCCTCCCTCTACATATGGCACACAAGGAAGGAAGGAAGGAAGGAAGGAAGGAAGGAAGGAAGGAAGGAAGGAAGCAAGGGAGGTAGGGAGGGAGGGAAGGAAGAAGGAGGGAGGGAGGCAATAGGGGAGGGAGGGAGGGAGGGAGGGAGGGAGAAGAGAATGAAGAAAAGTAAACCAAGGTTTTACTTGCTTCCCAGGTTTATGCCAGGGTAGAAGACCCGGCTCACTTTTTGGTGTGTAGCCCACTCATCTCTCAGAGACTGGACTTTGGAAATCCATGTTGTGTTTGTATTCAACTCCCTGCCATATGGTTAATAAAACTCAAATGTCTCAATTTGTATCAATTCCCAGTAGGTTTAAGGTATAAAGATCGGGTACCTGGAATTATAGAGACCCCATTGAAATCTCAGATCATTTCAGTAACACTTAAGACTAAAGTCTCCTCTGTCCATATAATAACCTACCTCACTGATTTATCATTATGTTTACAAATTTAGATAAGTGTCCAGCATAAAGGATTTTGAATGGACTAAAACCAGTGAATTTGTCCTTTTCTCTGTGGTGAAAAAGCATTCTGCTATCCTGTCACTTGCTTTTCTCATAAAATCACCAGCCCTGTTGCCCCATGTCTACGATGTGATGTAACCTTAACCACCTCCTTCAAAGTCCTATCTCCAAATATAATTTCTTGGAGATTAATGCTTCAGCATGTGGGGGGAGAAGTCCTAGGAAGGGTCACTTTTAGCTCTAAGCTTCATGTGGAGAAAACTCATAAACAGGTCCAAGTGGACCAGAAAGGGAATTAGAAAAAGAATCCAGTTTATTTTTTTATCTATGTATGAATCTGTGATTGATGAGAAAAAAACTGGAGGCAGAATAGACTCTCACTGTCCACTGACTTTTGCTACTTACTCATAGAATCTCTGTGGACTAAAATATGCATTTTGTAACCCACATGAGAAACTAATCCTATGACAATTGATGCTGACATAAAGAATAGGACTGAAAATAACCACAATTCATACCATAATATTTTAAAGGAGACAAAAGTATGATAACCATTTGTAAACTGTGTCTAGCTAGACAGAACCTAAAGGAGATTGGAAATTTTAAAGCAATCCCTCAGCAATCTCCAACACAGGCTCCATTTACATATGCAGTCAGCCATCTTATCCACAGGTGATATGGATTCAGCCAGCTGCTGATGGAAATCATTGAAAAATTAAATCTGTGCTAGACATGTACAGACTTTTTCTTGCCATTATTCCCTAAGCAATCAAGTGCAACATCTCTTAATGTAGTATTTATGTTGTAGTGGGTAATATGAGTTATTCTAAAGATTATTTAAGGTATATAGAATGCTATGCTTAGATTCTGTGTAAATTCTACTCAATTTTCTATAAGAAATTTGAGTATTAACAAATTTTGAAATCTGCAAAGGTTCTGGAACCATTCCCTTGTTGATTCTTCCTACCCCATGCCCCACCCTATCGTGTGTGTTTGTGTGTGTGTGTGTGTGTGTGTGTGAATGGCCTCTGCCTCTGATATTGCTACCATGCCTAGAAGAAAGAGCCTGCAATTCAGACAGCTTGATATAAGCTTTGTTGGTACTCACAAATATCCCACAATTACAAGATATCAGCAAACAATAGATAGGGACAGAAACAAATGAAAGTACAAATGAACCAAATCATCATCAGGCCTAATACTCAAAGCCCAAACTGGGAAAATAAATTATGAAAGCACTAGAAAGGAAACGAGAAAATTGTAAATGAGAAAGGAAACAAAACAACAATCAGAGAGGTACAGATGGTCTCAGGTCAGACTCCAGGATTTCTATTAACATCAATAGATAACTTTCCATTGAGTTCTAAATCATTGATGATGTAAAATGGATAAAAATTAGATAGTCAGAAAAATACACATAAAACACTAAATTACCTCAAGTGCCCAAAGTAAAAGAAAAAGCTGAAGTTATGGAGTGGTTTCATATTCAAACATTGGCTGAGCAACAAGAGTTAGTGATTAACTGAGGCCTAGGCTAGCCAAATAAACACATTTCATAAACATGTTTACATTTTTTGCACTGCACCATGATGTGAATTGTAGTTAAACTCAAGTTCCTGACATGGGATCAGACGTTCTTCTTCCTGATTTAACAGGAATGAAATCCCCTATGACAGAGCTGAGTATTATTAGCGAGCTTGAACTCAATAGTCGCTCATTTCCTTCTCAAACAGTTACCCATGCCCACCCGCCCAGATCCCCAAAGCCAAAATTTGGGGTACCCTATTGAAAATTTCACTTCATAACCAATCAGAAAAATCTATAAAGGAAAAACAGCTTTAAGAAAAATCTTTGTCAACTTTACAAGAGTTCAATTATATTGGAGTATTAATTGGCCCAAGGATTGAAATTGAATATATCTCCGGCATGTAAATGCAGCCTGAGTGAAAGGTGAGCACAGAAGTGCTCTGTCTTGTCAGGAGTCTGGGAGGCCTCACACCAGGACAGACAAGCCCAAAGGCATTAGCCTACTGATCTAGTCCCCAGCAGCAACAGCAGCTCCTGTTGCTGCCATTCCCACACTGCTCCATTGGCCACCAGCCTGGATGAAAGCCCCAAACGCAGCCTGAGAATTCTGACAGTTCAGTAGCTGCCAACTCCCCTGCCCAGAGTTAGCTTAGGCTGCTGGGTTCAGAATGACTCTTTGGAATTCCTAATGCAAAGCGTTGTGTTTCACATAGAGATGAAGTTCAGAGCCCACCACAGAGGGAAAAATGCCAAATACACACAATTTGTCTCTTTAGGGCCTTGCTCCTAGTTTTCCAGATGTAAGTTGCTTTTTCATGGCTGCTTCCCAGGCAGTGGTCCCTGGCCTCTCTCCTCCCAGCAAACGCAGCTCTTCAGCTTCCAAGTGAGGAGAGCCCTAAAGAAGTAATCTCTGACTGTGTGAATGCTTGCTGTATATTCTACAGGGAAGAATTAGATTCCACATACTTTCTCAAGTGGGCAACCACTCTCTGATATGAAATCCTCCTGAATTATCAAATAAAGTCAACCATTCACAGATTAGACCCCAGAATGAAAAAGCTAAGTCTGCTTTCTCTTCCAGGACATAAGCTATTCCATCAGTCCTGAGAACTCTTCCAGACCCATGCCAACAAAAGTCAAAAGTGAAAATCAGCTTAGCAGACAACAGAATAAGAAACAAGTTCTCTTTGCCTTGACAGGGTCACAAGAGAAAAAAAAACACACCAGCAAAGGTTAATTAGGAATAAGGAAAACTTTAAACCCTTGAACTAAATCACAGTGGTCCTTATTCAGCTTCAAGAGCTGCACATGATTCTTTTTCCTTACTCCAATATTAGCAGTGAGGCTTCTATTAATATTTCTACTCTCTGAGTTCTGGGAATGGCACTACTATCAAGTCAACCTAATACCCATTTTCACAGAGGTCATAATCAAAAGAAGAAAATCTGATAACCAAGAATGTGATGGGGGAAGTCCTGTACATTTGTTAATAAAGCACTGTTGGCCAATAGGAATCTAGATAGGTGGGACTAGGAGTCCAGGAGGATTCTGGGAAGTAGAAACACAAGAGTTAACATGTAACCGCCATGGGGTAGGAGCCCGGAACTATTCTCCGGTAAGAGACATGCTTAGATTAACAATTATGGGGTAATTACTTAAGTCAGAGCTAGCCAGGAAGAAACAAGCAAGGCCAACAGCTTCATAATTAACATAGCCTCCTGTGTGTTTATTTGGAGACTACAATGCGGCAGAGCCCAGGCGGCTGGCGGGTGATAAACCAAAGCAGCTAGCAAAGAAAAAGCTTCTCTTTACAAGAATGTCTTCCTTAACATATTCCACATTTATTTTTTGAGGCAAGACAGCTCATAGTGCCTGGCGCTCACTCATATCCAATAGTCTAGCTAGCCAACCTGCTTCAGTAATCTGTCTCTGTCTCCTGAGTGCAGGGACTCCAGATGACCACCACATGTACTGGACTTTTACATGGACGCTAGAGAGCTGAGCTCTGCTCTTCACACTGTCACAAGTGCTTTGTCCACTGAGTCATCTCTCCAGCTTCCTTTTGCCATTCAGTCAGCACAACACCGAACATTGTAGGGAACATGATCAAGCAATAAAATGAGTAACATACAGAGAGATTGAAAAGAAAAAAACAGTCTTGATTTGCAGATGATACAATTGTTTAAATAGAAAAGCCCAAAGAACAGTTTTTAATTCTAGAATTAATAAATTAATTTAGCAGGGTCATATATATAGGTAAAATGACCTCATTTATGTATACTAATATAAAACACAATGAAAGTGAAAATTTAGAATACAATTTCATTGTACTTATTCTAAGGTATTGGTTCTCAATCTGTGGGTCACAATCCCTTGGGATAACCAACCCTTTCACAGTGGTTGTATATCAGATATCCTGCATATCAGATATTTGCATCACTATTCATAACAGTATAAAATTACAGTTATGAAGTAATGACAGAAACAATTTCATGGTTGGGGGGTCACAACATAAGGAACTGTATTAAAGTGTTGCAGTATTAGGAAGGTTGAGAACCACTGCCCTAAACAATGAAACACTTAGGTATAAATTTTAAAACATGCATAGGATCTGCATCCTGCAGATTACAAAATGACACTGAAAGAAATTAATGGAGAGAAATAAATGGAGAGACATACCAAGCTCATAGATTAAAAGGCCCACCATAGGAAACTGTCCCCGAATGAAATCTATAGGCTTAATACAATTATTGTAAATATCCCAGTAAGGTTTTCTAAAGACATAGACAAAATTATTCTAAAATGTATACGGAATGGCAAATTACCTAGAATAGTGGCAGTAAGTAAGAAAGTGTGATACTGCTAGAGGCAAAATATAGGTAAATGGAATAGGATAAAGATCAGTCTACAACTTGTTTTTAGCAAAAGCACAAGAGCAATTCAATTGAGAAAAAATACATAATTTTTAGACATCTAGTATTGGGGCAATTAGTCAATCATATGGAGGAAAAATATGAACCTAACTCTTACATCTTAGATAAAATTAATTCAAATATAAAGTGTAGTTCAGGGGGAAAACAAGAGAAATCTCTTGGAATTTAGACCTAGACAAAGAATTCCTGTACTAAAGAAACAAATACACAATCCATAAGAGAAAAAGTGATGAATATATCTCATAAAAATAAAATGTTTGCCTTTGAAAATATTCTGTGAAAATGATAATACAGCAATATACTAGTAGAAAATATCTGCAACTCACACAAGACTTGCACCTGAAATATCAAAGCGCAGCATTAGAACAAACAAACCAGCCAACCAGAAAATAAACAAAATATATGAAAAGGCATTTCAGTGGAGAATACACAGATGGCAAACTAGCATCATTCATCATTAGGGAAATGTGAGTTTAAAGCACAGTAGCATACCACTATACACTAATGTGAATATGTAAAATAAAAACTTTTAAAAACACTAAAAGCTGCTGAGGCCCAAGAGAACACTGATCACCTCAACTCTTCTGCTGGGAGTATAAAATGGGAGGGGCAGCCTGGCAAAGAGGTAGGCAGTATCTTATGAAACTAGACATGCACATATCATAGGAATCTGGCTTATACATATCCTAAAGAAAGAAAATCCTATGCTTGCTAAAAAGTCTATACACAAATGTTCACAACAGCTCTGATCATAATAGCCTAATATGTAAAAAAACAACCTAAATGTCTTTCAGGAAGACAATCCTTTAACGAACTGCAGGAAAAAATGGAAATGAAAAGAACTAAACTCTTGGTGTAGGCAACAACTTATAAATCCAGAAATTAATGCAATAAAGTTGTGTGTCCAAATCAGAAAAATCATCCACCATGATCAAGTAGAAATCATCCCAGGGATGCAGTGATGTTTTAACATACAAAAATTGATCAAAGTAATCCACCATATAAACAAACTACAAAAGAAAAACCACATGATCATCTCACTCGATGCGGAAAAGCCTTTGACAAAATCCAACACCCCTTCATGATAAAGGTCTTGGCGAGATCAGGGAAAACAGGAAAATACCAGAACATAATAAAAGTAATATACAGTAAATCAACAGCCAATATCAAACTAAATGGAGAGAAACTCAGCATAATTCCTCTAAAATCAGGAACAAGACAAGGCTGTTCACTCTCTCCATATCTCTTCAATATTGTACTTGAAATTTTAGCTAGAACAATAAGACAAGAAAAGGAGATCAAGGGGATACAAATTGGAAAGGAAGAAGTCAGACTTTCACTATTTACATAAGTGACCTGAAAAATTCTACCAGGGAACTCTTACAACTGATAAACACTTTCAGCAAAGTGGCAGGATACAAGATCAATTCAAGAAAATCAGTAGCCCTATTATATACAGATGATAAATGGGCAGACCAAGAAATCAGAGAAACATCACCCTTTAAAATAAAACAACATAAAATATCTTGAGATAACACTAACCAAATAAATGAAAGACTTGTATAAAGAAGATACCAGAAAATAGAGAGACCTCCCATGCTCTTGAATAGGTTGGATCAACATAGTAAAAATGACAGTCTTGCCAAAAGCAATCTACAGATTCAGTCCAATCCCCATCAAAAAAGGGCACAATTCTTCACAGATTTGAAAGAGCAATACTAAACTTTACATGGAAAAACAAAAGACCCAGGATAGTCAAAACAACACTATGCAATAAAGGAACTTGCAGAGGCATCACCATCCCTTCAAGCTCTATTATAGAGCGTTAGTCCTGAAAACAGGTTAGTATTGGCACAAATATAGACATGTAGACCAATGGAATTGAATTGAAAACTCTGATATTAACCCACACACCTATAAACACTTGATTTTTGACAAAGAAGCTGAAATTATACAATGGAAAAAGAAAGCATCTTCAACAAATGGTGCTGGTATAACTGGATTCTGGCATGTAGAAGATTGCAGACAGATCCATGTTTATGGCCATGCACAAAACTTAAGTCCAAATGGATCAAAGACATCAACATAAATCCAGCCACACTGAACCTCTTAGAAGAGAAAGTGGGAGGTAACCTTGAACGAATTGGTATAGGAGACCACTTCCTGAACATAACACCAGTAGCACAGACACTGAGATCGACAATTAATAAATGGGACCTCCTGAAACTGAGAAGCTTCTGTAAGGCAAAGGACACAGTCAGCAAGACAAAGAAGCAGCTCACAGAATGGGAAAAAATATTCACTAACCCCACATCTGACAGAGGCTTGATCTTCAAAATTTACAAAGAACTCAAGAAGCAAGTCTCCAAAACACCAAAGGATCCAATTTAAAAAGTGGACTGCAGAACTCAATAGAGAATTTTCAATAGAGGAGTCTAAAATGGCTGAGAAGCACTTGAGAAAGTGCTCAACATCCTTAGCCATCAGGGAAATGCAAATCAAAACAACTGTGAGATACCATCTCACTCCTGTCAGAATGGCTAAAATCAAAAACACCAATGACAATTTATGCTGGAGAGGATGGGCAAAGGGGGAACACTCCTCCATTGCTGGTGGGAGTGCTAACTTGTTCAGCCACTTTGGAAATCAGTATGGAGATTCCTCAGAAAAATGGGAATAAACCTACCACAAGACCCAGCAACTCCACTCTCAGGCATATATCCAAAAGATGCCCATTCATACAACAAGGATTTCTGTTCCACTATGTTCATAGCAGCATTATTTGTAATAGCCAGAACTTGGAAGCAACCTAGATGCCCCTCAACTGAAGAGTGGATAGAGAAAATGTGGTGCATTTATACAATGGAGTACTTACTATTCAGCAGAAAAAAAGCAATGGAATCCTGAAATTTGTAGGCAAATGGATGACACTAGAAGAAACCATCCTGCGCGAGGTAACCCAGTCACAAAAAGAGAAACATGGCATGTACTTTCCCATATATGGAATTTAGACATAGATCTGGGGAGTGCCAGCCTACAATCCCATGGCCAGAGAGTCTGGGAAACACAACCTTCATTCAGTGGCTGATGGAAGAAGAGGCAGACTCCCATGGCTAAGCACTGAGCTGAACTCAAGAAATCCAGTGACAGAAAGGGAGGGCTGATGACCAAAGGCATTAAGACTGGGCTGGTTTATCCCCCAGAAACAGCTGACCTGACAAGGGTTAGCTCTTGAATCCCAGACTGATGCCTGGGAATCCAGCATGGGACTGATCAAGGCCCCCTGAATGAGGGTGTCAGTGAGGAGGCCTAGGGAATCTATTGAGCCTTGGGCAGTAGATCAGTATTTATCCCGAGTATACACATGGACTTTGGACTCCCATCCAACAATGTGAGATGCACTCTCACCCTGAACTCTTGGGGGAGGGTCTAGGCCCTGCCCTGGATGAAATGACAGACTATGGACACCCCCATGGAGGGCCTCACCCTCCCTGGGGAAATGACAAAATTTTGGGGGGTTGGGGGAGGGCACGGGAGGAGGGGAGGGATACGGAAAGGGACCCGGAACTGACTTGTGAAGCAACCTTGTTTCTCATCTAAATTTAAATTTAAAAATAAAGAAAAAAAGAAATCAGTATGGAGAATCCTCAGAAAAATTGGAATCAGTCTACCACAAGACCCAGCAATTCCACTCTTAGGCATATACCCACAAGATGCACATTCATACAGCAAGGACATCTGTTCCACTATGTTCATAGAAGCATTATTTGTAATAGCCAGAACCTGGAAGCACCCTAGATGCCCCTCAACTGTAGAGTGGACAGAGAAAATGTGGCACATTTACACAGTGGAGTACTACTCAGCAGAAAAAAAAAAACCTAATGGAATCTTGAAATTCGCAGGCAAATGGATTGCACTAGAAGAAAACATCCTGAGTGAGGTACCCAGTCACAAAAGACAAGCATGGTATGTACTCACTCATATATTGATTTTTGACATGGATCAGAGGAGTACCAGCCTACAATCCCACTGACAGAGAATCTGGGAAACAAGGAGGATCCTAAGAGATATATGCATGGTACCCCAGAGAAGGGGAATGGGACAGGATCTCCTGAGTGGATTGGGAACTTGGGTGTAGGGGTGAGAGAGCAGGGGAAAAGTGAATCGGAGAAGAGAAGGTAGAGGAGGACATAGGGGAGCAGGAAGGTTGAGTCAGAGGAAGAATAGAGGAGAGCAGGATAATAGAGGAGAAATGTCATAATAAAGGGAGTCATTATAGGTTTGAGGAGAGATCTGGCACTAGTGAGATTTCTAGAGAGATCTACAAGGATGACACCAACTGGCAATCTCAGCAATAGTGGAGAGGCTACCTTAAGTGCCTTTCCCCAATAATGACATTGACGACTACCTTGTATGCCATCCTAGAGCCTTCATCCAGTGACTGATGGAAGCAGAGGCAGAAACCCACAGCTAAACACTGAACTGAACTCCTGGAACCCAGTTACAGAGAGGGAGGAGTGGTGAGCAAAGGGTTCAAGACCAGGTTGGTGAAACCCACAGAAACAGCTGACCTGAACAAGGGGGAGCTCATGGATCCCAGACTGATGGCTGAGAGGTCAGCCCGGGACTTATCCAGTCCCCCGAATGTGTGTATCAGTGAGAAGACCTCGGCAATATTTGGGGCTTCGGGTACTAGATCAGTATTTATCCCTGGCATCCGAATGGACTTTGGGAGTCCATTCCACATGGAGGGATTCTCTCTCAGCCTGGACTCTTGGGGCAGGATTTGGAGAGTGGAGTGGAGATTGAGTGGGTGGTTGGGGAAGCTGGTGGGGAGCCAGGAGAGGAGAGGAGAGAGAGAGAGAGCTGGGATTGACATGTGAAGCAAGCTTGTTTCTAATTAAAATAAAAAATAAATTTAAAAAGTGTTTTTTAAAAAAGCTGTGTGTTCAGGCTCACACCTGAAATAAGTGTCTAGGATGGGGGAATCACTGCAGGTGTGAGGCCAGTCTAGTTCACTTACTGTGTTTTAGAACAATCTGGGCTATACAAAATGCCTCAAAAACAAAAACAATCACAAAAGTTCATGTACATTATGTTGAGATAACAAAACTATGCAAATATAGACAATATTATTATTACAAAGGCTAAAGAATTCGGTGTGGCTATGGAGAATTAGCATGAGAGCCTAGTGACAATATGTGAGTTCTGTATTGTTATTGTGACTCTATAAAGTTGAACAAGTGATTCAGTCACTCATACATGCATGCACACAACAGAACATGTATAGCTAGTGATATCAGAATATATTCTCAAGATTGTGCCAAGGTCAACTTTTATATTGTACTATAGACCAGCAAGAGGCCATCATTGAGAGAGATTGGGTGGGGAGTATAGAGAACAACCCTGAATACACCTTTATAATTTCCTGTTAATCTGTAAGCATTTTAAAATAAAGATGTTCCGTACTTTTTACATTAAGTATCCTTTATATAGCTTTAAAAGTAATGTCATAAGTGTCACTAGATGCTATCTGAACGTTCCAGTAACCTAAGAGATTGTGTAGGACAGAATTCTTCTCCTGCTTTACAGACAAACAAAGAAATGCAGATAGATGATTGCCCACAGTCACTCAGTTGCCAAAAGATAGTGAAAACAAATAGCTCACCTCAGTTGGATGATAATGGAGACAAATATACTCTCTCTTCTTCTTCCCTCCCTGGGAATGAACCTTTCTTTTGGGAATTCAGCTGTACCAAAAGTTCACTTCATTGTATTCTTTGAAACTAAGTAATTTGGGCTCTAAACGACCACTTACCCATGTTTGTAGGATATTCAGTTTTTGACATTAATCATTTGTTATTATAGAAAACCAACTTTAAGCAAATCTGTACATGTGTTTTGTTGCTGTGATACCTGATAGTGAAAGTCTTTCCAGCATCAGGATATCACTCTGTAGGAGAAATGAACTGCAAATATAATTTCAAACAGCAAAAAGAATGATGTAAAATTTCTGACTGTCAAAAGAGCTTGTCATGTACTTTTAAAATGAATGACAGTGACTGTCATAATGATAGTTCGATTCCAGGAGGTACAATATAAGATTTTTCTTTCTGAGTGTCAATATTTATGCTATCCTGACTATCACATCCTTTGAAGCTGCAGTCTTTTAAATGTATGAAGGAGTGCAGGTACCAGCTGTGTAAATGTGAGAGGGTGGATAGAGTTTTGCAAAATTCTTTCAGGGAAAAGCCGACAGATGCAGCAAGCAAGACGGGAGCTGAATAAGATCATCGGTTGCCATCCTCCTGTAGACACAGAAAATTGAAAAGCCACTCACAAAATAACTACCTTCACATAAAATAAGAAAATCAGATGAAGGGCTATGGTGCCTGTGTTTAGTATAACAAAGCCAAAGGACAAACTGAAGACAGGAAGAAAAGAATGACTCTTCCTGCATGCAGTCTAGGGCAGAGAGAAATGCCTTCTGCTTGGGGAAGGGAGAAGGAATTAACTGAAGGCATTAAACTGGAAACCCATTATCATATCTGCCACAGTGAAACCCCACAGTAGACATGGGCCCTTGAACTACAGGACAGGGGAGGGGGATGTGTATCTGCAGAGACTATACCTCTGGAACACCTTTTGGTGTGACAAGCAACTGCCTCCAGGACAGTACTCCAACCTGGGTGAGCAGAATGTGGAAGCAGAGGGTTTTGTCTTGCAACCCAAGGTGGGCCCACTGTGGTAAGAACAAGCACCCAGTATAAATGAAAACTCATAAATACAGGTCAGGGCTTCCAGAGCTTTAGAGAATTCCAACGTTAGGCAGAGACTTGTGTAGTGTAAAGTGGACTCAGATTTCACTCTTCATCATAACCATTTTTGGAGTGAGCTAGAAAGCACGGCCCTGCGACTGTGACAGTGGGATACAACCCAGCTCAGTGTCAGCTCTAATGAGTAGGAGGCCATCTCTACCATCTGTCCCCAAACCTAGGGCAGCAGAGCTGTATCTAGGCCAGGGCTTAGAGACAGTATTAGACTAGCTCCTATACCAGATAGAGACCTGCACCAAACTACAATGGACTCACATTTCACCTGCTTCACTGACAACATTGGCATTGGTCTGAGTATTCTCCTGAAGCTGCGAAGATTATGTGCCTAGGAGATTCAGACACAGATCAGCCTAGGTGTCCAAGGGTCTGTGTATACTAACACTATCCCCAACCTCAGGCATCATAGCATCGCATATGTCCCCAGTGAATGAGAGTAAGATAAGATTGTAAGCACAAGATTTTAGAATTTAGTATCAGGCTGGTGAAACTTAACACTATGCAGATATGGCCCTTGTGCCCAGGGTTGCCTACACATGGAGCTTCTACAATAAGCCTGGAACTGGGGGAAAACATGACTCCAGTCTCTCAGATTTCTATTCCTGCTAACTTCTCCTGTGGCTGGTTGAAGAGACAATGGGCATGCATGACTTTCCTCAGCACTAAGTAATCCCTAGCAGTATGGGCCTTAGCCCAGTGTCAGTGCTGTGCTAGCTTTGGCAAGCAGTGGGCTCAGAGTTGTAGCACAGTTTGGAAGCACTGCATTACATAGGAGTCCAGAGTTGCTCCCTTTATTGTGATTTGGTTCAAAGCTAAGAAAAATCCTACAGTGCCTGGCCAAAGGTCAGTACTGACTGTATACCTGGGCTCTATGGGGATGCACTTCTTTGTAGGTGTCCCCTGGTTCATTCTGAACCACAGAAACTGGGGGTTTTGGAACAAGCTTGATCTTGGATTTCCCTCTAGTGCCCAAAGAGTAATAACACACTAGCAACAGACTCCTGGCAAACTTGGACCTGGGCACTATCCAGTGCTGAGATCATGGAATGAACCATAAACTCAGAGTCAATAAACAGCTCATTTGGAATTTCTGCAACAATGGGAACAGGTCCAGGGATTTCAAGACACTTCAACTTCACCTAATAGTCAAAATAAGGTGCCAGAAACTGACCAGACAACAATAATGAGGGGGGGAAGACACAATGTTCTAGTTTTACTCTATTGCTATGATAAACTGCTCTGGCCAAAAGCAACATAGGAGAAGAAATGGTTTATTAGGCTTGTACTTCCAGGTCCTATCATTCAGGAAGTCAAGGCACACCTTCTTGTTGTTCCACACAGCATTACCTCCTATCAAGAAACTTACTTCACAGCCAAAGAAGTAAAGTAGGGGCCATGGAGGATATCATGTGTTAGCTGGCTTATGCACATTGGGGTAGGTCATCCTGTATAACTAATAATAAAGACAATCCCCCACAGACAGGCCCACAGGTCAATCTGATCTACAGAATTCATCACTTGAGGTTTTCCTCTCAGGTGATATCTAGGCTATGCCAAGTTGACAGTTAAAGCTAACTAAGAAAAAAAAGCTAACTAAGACACATAATACATAATTTAAAATAGCTGATTGAAAGATATATGATGAATCTCAAGAAAGTAGTGAAAGAATTTAATACTCTAGCTGAGAAACTCCAAGATAGGGAAGACAATGTTAACCAAAAATCTAAGAGAAATTCAGTATTAGGTTTTAGCAAAGCAAAGCCCCACATTTCTACCCTAGAGCCAAAAACTATTCCCAGCAAAACTAAAAGTAAAATAAAAAGCATGAATGTCATAACAGAGTAATCAGAAAGAAATGGCAAGTGTTGAGACAGACTGAAAAGATCGGAGAGAAAAAAGAATTAAATGAAGACAACTCAGAGGAATTTAGCTACAGCATTAAAAGATCAACTATTTGAGCTCTGGGATTCCAGAAGAACTAAGACTGTCAAAGAAAGTCTGTGGGTGGAGCTCACTTGACTGTAGCATTTGTCTAGTGTGAAGCCCCAGGTTCCATTCTCAAGCCCAGCACAAAATCAGCTATAGTGGTATATCCTGTAGTCTCAGCACTTGGAAGGTGAAGGCAGAGACATCAGAAGACCAAGGTCCTCCTCCCTGTGACAATATAGTGAGGATAGCCTTGACTACATGAGGTCTTGTCTCAAAAAAAAAAAGACCAAAGGAATAGCTCATTCGAGAAGATAACAGAAAACTTCCCAAGCTTAGAGAAGGATGTAAAGATCCAGGTACAAGAAGGTCAGCAGTTAGATTTCACCCAGCAACATAACCCTAAAATGCTAATAATCATGTTTTCAAAGGCAAAGGAGACTGCAAGAGAAAAGGAACAAGCCAAAAGTGTGCCCTAGTTCACCTTGGCAGCAGACTTCTTAACAAAAACTTCCAAGACAGCACCATTCTTAATTTCTGTTTCAGATAAATTGCTATTGCCATATGGCAGTACTACTGAATTTTCTATGTGGATTTTATATCTTGCAACTTTGCTGAATTTGTTTGGTTCCAATAAATTTTTTGGCAAAGATTTTGATCTCCTATGTATCATGTTAAGTGCAGGGAAAATTTGACTTCTTTTATTTCTTCAATTTGGATGTCCTTTATTTTTTCCCAATTGTCTGGGCTAGGAGTTCCAGTGCTAGCTGAATAAAAGTGGTGGAAGTGAGCTACTACTTACACCTATTTAACTATAACTTATTTTCGCCCGCTGTCTTGTTGCAGATCTTAGAAAGGTAAACTGATGAACTGGTGGCTGCTAAGTTACAGTTAGCTGAGAGCAAGTAGCTCTGGACTTCCTTGCTTACTTAGCATGGTGACTACAAATAACAATATACATTACACTTTGAAATGTAGAAGGATTTCAAAATTTTACCACAAAGAAGAGATAAACATTTGATTAACTAATAACATGCATACATATATAAAAATATTACAGGTCTCCATGAATATGCACATTTGTCCAGGCATGATAACATAGTGTTTAGGAGGCTGAGGGAAGAGGATCACAAGGTCAAGTCAAGGTCAGATAAATGGCAAGAAGACACTATCTCAAAAATAATATGCATAAATGTATGCTTTATATATTGAGTTTTAGTGAGTTATCATTTTTATTTTGGCTCATGAGATAGGGTCTGTAGCCCATGTTAGCCTGGAAATTACTATCTATTCCAGGCTAGCCTCAAACTAATGTCAATCCTCCCTGTCTTAGACTTACCAATTTCAATATTAAATTTAATATTTTAAACTTCTTTTAGGATACATGAAACAAAGGAGATTTGGAAAGTCGTTAGTTTTGAGCAGAGTTTCCTATTGTCCAGTACATGGACAAGTCTTCCCCAAGCTTTTATTCCTATCTATGTCTCCTCCATCTGCTCTTTCTACTGTTCCGTTTTAAGCTCCCTAAACTTCAATTTGCCATGATCTCCCATCCTTTACCTATTCAATAGTCTTTTCTGGTCTCTGACACTACACTCAGTTCCATTTTTCTTCTCAGTACCCTTTTTTGTAATATAATTTAACTTTTCATCATTTTTAATTTATTTTATAAACCAACCACAGTTTCCCCTCCCTTCTCTCCTCCCATTCCTCAACCCCTACCTCCCTTCTACCTCCCATCTACCCCTCCTCCATCTCCATTCAGAAAGGGATAATGCCTCCTATGGGAGTTCACAAGCATGGCTTATCAAGTTGAGGCAGGACCTCAACTCTCGCATCAAGGCTGAATAAGGCATCCCACCATAGGAAACAGGTCCCAAAAGAGTAAATTCAAGGATCAGGAACAGGTTCTGGTCCCCCTGCTAGGGACCCCACAAATTTTAACCACTACACCACCACAATGTCAGAACTATCCTCTGCTGCCACCAACCTCCTTTTCTCAGTTTCTTGCAAGATTTATCCCAGTAGTTCACTGTCCCTTGTGAGACACAACTCTCACCTTCCTATAGTCCTTCACCTCTAAATTTTATAGTCTACTATTTATGGAAATAAACTAATGTTACAAAGATAGTTCAGAAGTAACCATCAAGGGAGGAGGGGTGGGAGAGGGTGCTAGGACTGACATGTGAAACATTCATGTTTCTAATTTAAATAAAAACATATATTGAGGAAAAAAGAGATTTTGTAGAAAAGAAAAAATAAATTATCAAGAAATGAAAAAATATAGCAGCAAAAAAAGAAGTAACCATCAAAACATTAGAAAAACACCACATGTGGCTAGTCAACAAAATGATTCACTGGATTCTTCATTATATACATATGGACAAGCTATACACATGTACTTAGATTAACATAGTGATATAGATCCATTTATCTGGTGATCATTAAGAACTAGATCTGTATGGAGTGAGTGAAGTCCTGAGAGACTGTGCCAAGGACTTCAAAGCCTCAGACCCATGGGAAATCGGCAAGGCAACTCTTCATATGGGCCATCAGAGGGATGGCAAAGCAGTCCTAGAGGGCCTCTTGGGTCTGGGTTAAATAAGCAGTAGCTACCATTATACAACATATATGTATCACTTGATATTTGTTGGCCTTGGCATCCTTCCCCACCTCCTTCATGTCTTGCTGCACTAAGAATTCTAGGAAGTTAAATACATTTGTCTCTCAGTATCTACAGAAAACTTGCCCAGGATAGCCCTCTGATGGCAAAATCTTCAGATTACCAAATTCTTTACTGAAAATACTATAGTATTTGCATATAAACTATGCAATCCTCCCATATTCTTTAAGTTGTCTCTATATGATTTTAAAATCACAGTACAAATAGTTACATGTTGGCTGGCAATATAGCACAGCAGATAAAGGTGCTTGCTGCCAAGCTGATGACCTAAGGTAATTCCTGTGATCCACATGGTTGAAGGAGAGAAATTATTTTTGGCAAGCTGTCCTCTGACCTCTAACATGTGCACACACACACACACACACACACACACACACACACAGCTAAATAAATCCATAATAGATAAATGTAATTTTTAAAATTGGTGGAGGTGTCAATGAGATAACCCAGCAGTTAAAAGTGCTTGTGGCCAAGCCTGATGACCTGAGTTTGATCCCTGGAACCTACATGGAGGAATGAGAGAATTGATGGAATTAACTTCCACAATTTTTTTCTGACTTCCACATGTACAATGTGGCATGTTTGTCTCCATATATATATATATATATACATATATATATATATATATGTATATATATGGTATATGTTCATGCCCCATATATATATAATGTATGCATACACAAAATAAATGTAATAAACATTTTAAATAGTTATACTATATTGTCTAAGGAATAAAAATGTCTATACAAATTCAGTACAGAAGCATTTTCTAAACATAGTTTTTGATCCACAGTTGGTTGAATTTGAGATATGAAACCATCTGAGTACATATATTTTTGTTGGGCCAGCCATACCTATGATATCCTGGCATACATTCCTGCTTAGCCACTATTCCCTAAAATATAAGGACATATGATTCTCTAAATTCAGACCCCTTCTGTTTAAATGCCTAACAAGATTTTTGTTTCCATCACTTAATTCTTTCCAGTGGAGCAAGGTGTTTGTAGGTAAAACATCCTGCAAGGTTCCAACAGGAATGGTGCATCATGCATGTGCTATCAGCAGAGGTTGTTCTAGTGAGTGGTGTTCAGAATGAATTTTTGCTAACCAGATCCAGAGGAAAATGAAAGAAGATGCTTTAAGAGCTTCCTTAAGCAAAGAATTAAAAATATTCTACTACCAACCCTCAAAAGGCAGCCCGGGGCTGGTCCCACCCCACATCTCTATTACCTCTGCTTGGCTGCACTTGACCACAGAACCTTCTCTGATGCCCTTGAACTCTCTCCAGGCTGATGCTAGGAGACTCTCTAGACTATTCTCCCATTAGTCAGACTACTTGGACAATGCCAAAGGTTAGGTACCACCCACTGTTACTCCCCAGAAATTGTAAGAACAGTTTCTCTGAAATAAAGACAGCGAAAGGATGCAAGGATGGAGAATGATTAATGGCCCCTTCAGAGCTGATGGAAAGCAAGGTCACTTCACATTTAGGGTGCTGATATTTTCTCACACCACACCATTCCCACATGGTAGCAACCTGGGGCACAAAAACAACAGCCTTGCCTCAAGGGGAAGAAGAGGTCTGTCTGTGTTCTTTAGCTTATTGTGAAAGAAAGCATGCATTTGGGGAAGTGTTGCCATAGAGGGGTAGGGGTTCCTGTCGTGTTTGGCAAAGTTTACACCTCAAAAGTTTCAAAGGCAATATATTTAATAGACGGCTCATTTTCTTTCACCATCATGGTAAGTGTCTAACTCTGCAGCCAATTCTTAAGGACACACAGCAGGTAAGAGGATATGATGTCACTGTGATAATGCTGCAGGAACTGAGTGAAGAGGAAGGATGAAAGCCAGCAGCATGGAATTCAGCTTACATAAGAAGAATCAAAAGAGCATGGCTAAGGGTGAAGCTGATGGTGATGGAAAAAACAAAGAAACAGAAAGCACAAAGCATGAGTTTATGAGCAGGATGTAGAGGAAGGGTCCTAACTCTATGGGGTACCATGGGCTGAAGGGAAAATGAAACTCCAGGAAGAGGAGACAGAGCCCTGAGAGGAGGCATTGCCAAACACTCCCTCTCCACAGCTTCTCAGATTGGAAGATTCCTGTTCCTCACGGGCCTAATTTTGAACAGTATAATTTTTCCACAACTAACACACAGACACACACACACACACACACACACACACATCTGCTGAACACTTCTCCAGCACTAATCACAATGTTTAGAGGTAAACATTTCAGGGAGGGATTAGATTGTTTCCTTTTTTCCCTCTGATTATGAAAGTTGAATGTAGCACATGTCCATTGTGGAAAATACAACTGTACAAGAAAGAACGAGGTTTTCGTGCAGCCCCAGCACCCAGGATCTGTTTTTCTCTTTATATGGATCTTTCTGAGAAAACAATAAGACCATTCAGTATGTGAAGTCATATATCCTCATTTTTTCACTACATGTAATACTGTATTTCCTGTGCCCTATTCTTAGAAATTATGCTTTTTGAGTGATGTGTTAGTACTCATTATATATCAGTCTTTCACAATTTTCTTAATGTGCATTGCTCAAAGCTGAATTGCTATGTCAATAACAGTGTTTCATTATAAGGATCTTAATGCTTATATAATTATCAACAGAAAACTTTCAGCAATTTTTACTCCTATCACAAAGTAGAAGGGTACATTCTATTCAAATTTCTTTTTGCTTTCTTTATAAAGTAGCTAGTTTCCATCAATGTAGTTATTGTGAAAATAGATGAAGAAATCTGATACCTCGAGTCAGGGGTGCATCTTTGAGGAACTGTTTTCCTTTTTATGCTTCAGTTGTCTTGAAGAATATACCTCAAGCTAAACATTATTTGAAAGAAATGTTCAAGATTTTATGTTTAGTTGTGTATATATGTGTATGTCTGCATGTAAATTTCTGAACATGATTGCAGTACCCATGGAGACCAGAAGAGGGCGTCAGATCCCCTGGAACTAGAGTTACAGGTGGTTGAGAGCTACCTGACATATTTGTTGGGAACCAAACTCAGGTCTTCTGAAAGAGCAGAAACTGCTCTTAATTGCTGACCTATATCTCCAGCTCTCTTGAAGTTGGTTTTTTTTAAACAATAAATATTTTTGAAAGAGCAAATGCCCTACTTCATCCAATTAACACAACAGTAAGGAAATTATAGCATATAATAAATGCATAGACTGTTGAAAGTCTGTTAAGTATTTGTGATGAGCAGAATTTAACACTCATCAGAATAGTCTCTAGAACACATTATGAATGGAGGGCTTTACAACTGCTTCATTCACTATTGTGTTATCATGCCAAAATATATGCTGAGAATATAGTAGGTATTCATTAATAAATGTGAAATGCATGAATGAATTTTTAGGGAAAAGTTTATTATCTAGATGTGGTCAATACTCCAATTCTCTGTCAATTCATTTTGGACTATCTGCAATGAATTTATACTTTGAGTGGGTAATTGCCCCCACACTAGTAGGTTCCTGCCTCTGGCACCTGGGTATTCCTGCTTGAGACACTTTAAAGCTACTCTAACATTCACAATCCATGCAGAACAGAGCAGAAGGGCTAGCTGTCAAATGTGAGTACAGTACTTGGTAGATAAATGCCTTGCCCCTCAGTGGAATTGTTGAATTGTGTTCGACGTGCTCTTAGAGATTCCTCAGCAAGCATGAGTCAGGGAACCCCCGGCAGTGATCGGCTCATTAGCACACCTTTTGGAAATCAACCCACTTGGGAAACAGACTGATAAACTCAGACAGAGTAGGTACTTAAATAGGATTTTATAACTCGTTCGTGTGTGTGTGTGTGTGTGTGTGTGTGTGTGTGTGTAGCCTTAGTCTTAAGGATGGTTTGAAAACAGATGTCAAGAAAGAGGGTGGGTAGTTAATTCCATTAGATATTTCAAATGGAACACTAAACAAAGAAACAGAAACCACAAAGCAGGACAAGTGGCTGAATTCAAAGACTGGATACCATTTAGACTAGCACTGCCCAATAAAAATTGGAGTCATGGTGGGGGAAGGAGAATAATTCAGCCGAGGTATCCGTCACCACTGATGATCCCAAGACAGCCTCCAGATCCAAAAGGGCTCTTCAGAGAATAGCCTGCAAAGCAGGTCTCAAGAAGAGCCACCAATGGGAATCCTCAGCTCAATGACTGAAGCAATATTTCTCAAACAAATAGCCCCCATTGGATGTTATTGATTCTTAAGAGAGAAAGCCTATTATTGAGGCAGAAAGGATAAAGCTAAGGTGGAAGAGCAACAAGATATACGGGGGGGGGGCTTCTAAGGAACCTGTATGCTGAAGGACCTCTGGGGACAGGAGGGCTGGTGATCCACAATATATTCAAAGCCTTTTATATATGTTTTTTGTTTTTTTAAACATTTGACTTTTTGAGATTATAATTACAACATTTATCCCCCCATTTTCTCTTTCCCTATCCTCCCATATAGTCCTCCTTGCTCTTCTTCAAATTCATGGTCTTTTTCTCCACTGACTCTTGTTAAATGTATATTTGTGTGTGTGTGTGTGTGTGTGTGTGTGTGTGTGTGTGTGTGTGTGTGAGTGTGTGTGTGTATTTACATATAACCTACTCAGTCTATATGTTACTTGTATGCATTTTCAGAGATGACATTTTGGCACTGGACAACCTAACTGGCATGTTCTTCCCTGAGGAAGACCACCTCTCCCAATCCTAGTTTTCCACTGTTGCCTACAGTACTTTGTATAAGGTTGAGTCCTCATAGATTTTTTTCCCTGTCCAATTTGACATGTCCTTTGGTGCTGTCCTTTTTCAGCTCATGATTGAGCAGTTGTGTTTATGAGACTTTATAGGAGACAATATTATGGAAAATTCGCTGATCCTCTGAATTTTACTGTTTTTCCTCTCCTTCTTCTGCAATATTCCTTGAGCCTTATGTAGAGGAGTGTTCTATAGATGTGTCCATTGAAACTGGGCTGCACTACTCAGCATTTTGATTGGTTGTGGTTGTCTGTAGTGGTATCCATTTATTGCAAAGAGAAGTTTCCTTGCTAAGGGGTGAAGACTACACTCATCTGTGGATATAAGGACAAATTTTTAGATTGTTATTAGGGATTATGCCACCTTGGTAAAATAGTGGTTGTGGCTTCTCCTCCAGTATCCATGACTTCGCTAGCCCTGAGTGATTAGCTAGCTTTCCATTACCATACATGGTTTCCATCTTGCTGAGAGGGTCTTAAGTCTAATTAGAGATTTATGGTTACTATCAACATAAGCATGCCTGGATACTCTTTTCTTCGAGAACTGGAGCTTAAAGCTAGAGTGTTGACACAGACCTATGATCACCGCAACACCTGAGGCTGAAGCAAGAAGATCACAAAGACTCATGCCCATACAGGTATCATTATTTAGGGACAGTTCAGTGTCAGGATTATGTTAAACAATGTAAGTAGCTAACCTTGTGCACTATATTACAATACAAACTCACTGCTAGCAACAGTCCACACAATTGCAATCACAAACCCCACAGACCGTTTCTTTGAAACAGTGCTGCCCTTTTACATGCATATCTGCATGTACACACATGAATAGATACATGCAACGCATGTGCATATGTACATGCAACAGACACATGTGCATACCCACATACATGTGCACCACTTCCCCATACATACTCACATGCACACATACACAAACCATTGCAGCCTCCTTTTTTGCCTCATGTTCACTTTCTGATATTCTTTCCATACCATGACAAAAGACACCGCAAAATAAACCCAGGGATGGAGAGGTTAAAAGATATCTAAAGACATCAAGGACCCATTGTTCAGTCTAGTTCTGGCAACAGAAGAGGGTCAATCATATTTTCGTATTTGAAAAAGGATACATCACAAGGCTCAATGTGGGGTTGTGTTCAGGTTACAGCCAATGTACTTAGATTTAGTAAAAAAAAAAACCTTAGATATGGCTAAGGATAAGGCCTGAAGGGTTGTGTGTAGAAATAAACCACAATGGCCTCTAACTAAATGGCCTTGTTGATTTTTTGGTACCAATTTTTTCTTCTGGGCATAAACAAAAGATAGGAAGTCTTGGATCTTGTCTGATCCTGGTCCAATTAAGGAAGTGAGATACAGTAAGTGTGACTACAAGCCCTATAGAGGGAGGAGGCAGGGAGAGCTCTTCCTTGGGCAGGGTCACAATAAAGCCTACAGGTTTCCTGGTGACACTGAGCACCAATGCCACCGTAAATTCAAGAGGAGTTTACTATTTCATCCAGGATGAGGCCCATCCCATAGTCTTCTGTTTCTCTTCTACAGGCTACCTCACGATACATACTTTCCTTGGAAACATACTTGACTTTGATGTCTCAAGGTCAAGAACTTCACTTGGGTTGCTGCCTAGCATTAATCTTGGCCTGTAGTGGGGGCTTGTTTTTCTTGTAGGGGAGGTGAAGCCAATGAGTCAGTGAAGTAGAATGACTCAAGGGAATTTTGCTATCACACAGTCCTGAATGTAATAGGTGCAAAGACTCAGTAAGCAAAATAAGGAATTGGCCATTCATAGTGCTGAATAAAGTGCATTATAATTTGTCTCTCTGGTAGGCCAAAGTGAATGCTTCCGTTCAAAAAATAATTTTAAAAATGTATAATAATCATTTACCTATATATTTTATATTTAGTTTTACTAAGGATGTCGAAGCATAAAGAAAAGCCATACATGCAACTTAAGGTTTCCTAGTAACCGTTTTTAAAAAGTAAAACTGGAGGTCAATCATCATGGCAAACACCTTTTATCCCAGTACTCAGGAGGCAAATGAATGCATATTTCTGTTTGTTCAGGGCCAGTCTGAACATAGTGAGAATCTGTCTAAAAAATAATAGTCAACACAGTAAGCCAGCAAAATTGCACGGTGGGTAAAGGCAACTGATAACCCTAATTTGTTATCAGACCTCAACACATGAGCTGTAACACAGATGTACTCACACACCTACACACAGAGAAGGTGTCACACCCATGAGTATATAAGCACTACTGACCCAGTGGGTAATATAAAAGCACAAAATCAGGACATGAAAGTCAGGAGAGGGACATGGTGAGGGGTCTTGGAGAAGTATATTGTATATACATATCAAATTCTCAAGAACACATAAAAGTGTATTTTTAAAGGAAGTTTTAAACAAAACAGGGGAACAGCAAGATGCCTCAGTAGATAAAGTTACTTGATTACCAAGCCTCACAACCTGAGCTTGATCCATATAACCAATGTTAAAAGCTGGACTTGGCAGTGCACATCGGTAATTCTGTGTTAACAACTGGACTTGGTGGTGCACATCTATAACTCTATTTTAACAGCTGGACATGGTGGTGCACATCTCTCATTCCAAGTTAAAAGCTGGACTTGGCCGTGGGCAGATGAGGTGAGCTACAAAGTTTCTCACTCCTGATCCTTGGTCCTCCATGTTCTGGAGAAGTCTACAGTCACAGTCCCTCTCAACTATCAGCCTACTGATAATCCATCTTCCTTTTCCAGGACTGGGGACCTGCAACTGACCTTATGTGAAAATTTTAAAGGATTATGAAGACAGCCAAAATTTTTTTTATTATTTTATGTTTCATATATGAATTTTAATTTGCATGTACATATGTGCATCATATGTGTTAAAGGTGCCCACAGAGGTCAGAAGACTGTATTGTGTTTGATCCCCTAGAATTGAAGTTATACATGTAAATAAGCATGTCGTCTGCAAGAACAACCAGTGTTCTTAACCACTGGTTAACACTCACTATGTAGATCAGACTGGCATTGAACTTACAGAGATCCACCAGCCTCTGCCTCATGAGTCTTGGGATTAAAGCAGTGCATCACTGTACCTGCCTACAAATTCCCACACTTCACAAATTGATTCTAATATTTACATTGATAAGAGTCATGAGCAAGGAAATGCAAGGAAAGAGTTTCTTTGAGCTAGAACCCCAAGACTTCCAACTTTCCAATAGTCTGATTCTTGTTACATTGACCAGAATAATTCTAATAAGCAGGAAAATTCCCCAAGAACTAAAGTCTTACTTGAGTTTTTCTTTACATCTGGGAAGCTTTCAACCTTCGGAATCTGCCCAGTCGGGTACCCAAGGCAGCTCTCCAACAGGGGGCAAATCATACTCTTAGGATCCTATTCTCTTACCATAGATGCCAGCATGTGGGGAATATATAAGCAGATAACAAGGACCTTCCTAGAGGGAAAAGAGGAAAAGGTTCTCAATGTGTAACCCATGGCCTGAATAAATCAGAGAAAAAAAACAGGTGTTGTTATCCCTAGATTTTCCAACCCTCTCTCTGTCTTGCCCTGCTACCTCTTCTCTATTGGACCCAGAAATGACTCAGATATAAGTAAATGTTGGAGTAGAACCTTAAGGGGAACTTACAGTCCTGCATCAGATTGTGACCTGAACAAAAACTCAACATTTCAGACACTGAGGGCAATTTCTTGCTGTAGCTCATCCTGCTGTGATGAATGCAGTGTCTACTGGGAAAGGACAACAGACCTAACAGAATAAGAAGGCAAATGTCTGTAATGTTCCCTAAAGAAAGCCATTTCTGTGGCTGGGAACTTAGCCGAATGGAAGAACCATTTTCTGGTACTTGTTCCAGGAAGGGAAGAGGAGAGAAGGGAGGGGAGAGGGGATGGAAAAAGAGGAGAGGAGTACAGAGGAAGGAAAAGGAGGTATAAAAAGAACAGAAGACAGGATCAGCTGGACAGAAAGGCCAGACATTGTGGCCCATACCTAGGATTTCAGCACTCAGGAGGCGTAGACAGAAAGATTATCATGAATTGGTGAGCAACCTGGACCGTTAAGATAGACATACAGAAACACTGTCCTCATCCCGAAGCCAAGATCCTCAGTTTACAAAGCTGTACAAAGAGGAACTTGGATGACAAAAAGGGGAAAGAATGTCCTTCCTTTCCATTTTTCCCATAGTTAAAGATGTAAATGCATATGTCACTTGTCATTTAAACCTTCACTCCTTCACAAGAGTTAAATAAAAAGTGCACTCTTCTCCAGAGCATAAAATCAAGAAAAGCCAAAGCATAAAACCAATCCTTTTCAAATAAAGAATTTTATATCATATGGAAAAAAAAGCCTTAAAACCTTGAACTATCTCCTTGCATACCATGAGTCTACTTATTTTCCCCCATTGAGAATAAGTTTTCTTTCCTGTGAGTCTATCCAGGCAGTCAAAAACACTATAAAAGACTGAATATTTTTTCCTGATCAAATGTGCATGGGCTATAGAGTGTGCCAGCTATGGAATGCACTTTGTTTGAACTTTAAACTCATTTCAGTACTCGGGTTTATTATGCTTTTTTCTGTATAATTTGCTCAACGTTTCTACTTGGGAAACAATTGAGAAGGTGGCATACAGCTAAAATTAAAACCTGCTACTTCCCACATAAAATGTGTAAATAGAGTGGTGCTGTTTGAATTTTTAAAGGCAAAAACTTCAAATTCTCTCCAGTGGTATTAGAAATCCTACAGATTAATTTAACCCAGTGTTCTCCAACCCTTCATGTTCCTATAAATTCTAATTAATGGGAAGGATTAAACATCTGTATGTTTGGCCTCAATCTGACATCTGACATTAGGTAGAGTTAGTTTATCATATGTATATGGCCGAGTGGTCTCTCAATCTCAATTGTCAAATCTATGGAAAGCAACCTAACTGGAAAAGTTCTTCTGATTCTTGCCTTGGAAAGGAATGTTCTGGTCAATATAACAAGAATCAGACTATTGGAAAGTTGGAAGTCTTAGGTTTCTAGCGCAAAGAAACTACAGAACTGAGTGCTTATCTTACTTAACATTCTGTTGCCATCAGAAAGGCAACTCTTATGAAAGAAAGCATCTAATTGGGGACTTTCTTACAATTACATTATCTTCATGACAAGGAACATGGCAGGATAAATGGTGTTGGAACATTAGCTAAGAGCTACATCCTGATCTGCAGATGGGTTGGTTGTGGGAGAGAGAGAGAGAGAGAGAGAGAGAGAGAGAGAGAGAGAGAGAGAGAGAGAGAGAGAGAGAGAGAGAGAGAGAGACAGAGAGAGAGAGAGAGACAGAGAGACAGAGAGACAGAGAGACAGAGAGAGAGAGAGAGAGACAGAGAGACAGAGAGACAGAGAGAGAGAGAGAGAGAGAGAGAGAGAGAGAGAGAGAGAGAAGAGAAGAGACTGACTGCTTTGTACTTTTGAAACCTCAAAGTCCATTCCTAGGGACACACTAAGGCTATACTCATTCAAGAAAACCACACATCCTAATCCTTCTAAACCTTTCAGATAATGTCATTCCCTGGTGACTACGCATTCAAATATATGAGCTTATGGGGGCTATTTTTATTCAAACCATCACAGCGTTCTTAAAGAACTCATTTTGTTAAATTGTTTTTGATATTTTAATTGTTTATAAGGCATGATGTTAATAGCAATACTTGCATTTTGTTCTTTGATATGTGTAAACACTAATGCATCTTCTATGGTTCCTCAAGTCACCTAAACTTCCGGAGTCATTCTTCTCTTGGATATTAAATGTTCCAAATCTACGAGTTACTCTTGGTAAACTAGGATCTGTAGCAATGATAAATTAGTCCTAATTTCTAGCAAAATTCAATGTGGACATCTAGTTTAGAGGACCTCTCAAGTGACTTTTCTTCAATCAGTGACCCCAGAATCCAGGCTCTGTACAACTTATGATTGTGCTGGCTAGTTTTATGTCCGCTTGACACATAGTTGAGTCATCTGAGAGAATTGAATATCAATTGAGAAAGTGTCTCCACAACATCCAGATGTATAGCATTTTATTCATTAGTGATTGAAAGAGGGATGGGAGCTCAGCCCATTGTGGGTGATGCCATCCCTGGACTGGTGGTTCTGGGTTCTATAAGAAAGCAGGCTGAGCAAGCTATGATGAGCAAGCCAGTAAGCAGCACTCCTCCATTGCCTATGCATCAGCTTCTGCCTCCAGGTTCATGCCCTGCATGAGTTCTTGTCCTGACTTCACTTGATGATGAACTGTTATAAGGAACTATGAGTGAAATAAATCCTTTCCTCCACAAGCTGCTTTTGTTCATGGTGTCTCAGCACAAAGATAGTAATCTTGCCGGGCAGTGGTGGCGCACGCCTTTAATCCCAGCACTCGGGAGGCATAGGCAGGTGGATCTCTGTGAGTTTGAGGCCAGGCTGGTCCGACAGCCTCCAAAACAATACAGAGAAACCCTGTCTCGGAAAAATAAACCAAAACAAAAAATTAGCAATCTTAACTAAAACAACGATCATTCTCTGGCTCTTGTTGATTTGACTGTCTGATAATGTGAAAGAATATGATGGTCACATGAGGTGGTTTAGGAGCCTGACACATCTTCAACTAGCCTGAACAGATCACATGGCTCTACCTAGATGCCAAGAAGCTGAAAATACTGTTGTCTGAATGCCAAGAGAAAGGAAATGGTTTGAGAAACATCTAAAAAAATCTGTCACAGCCTCTTTGTCGGGCAGAAGTGGAAAGTATAGTCTCTCCTCTACCACAATCCAGGAGCCCTCACTTGGGTTAGTCTATTCTTAGTGAATCCATAATATGGTGTTCCGTGCCATTACAGATAGTATTCTAAGTAGTACAATAGCCGTGATTCACAACTGAAGGTGATTTGTCTCCTCTTTCACAGGCATTAAGCAATGTCTGGAAACATTTTTATGGTCCTAAGTAGAAGAAAACAGACTCTGTCTCTAGGCCAGCATATAAGAAGCTCAAAGTTGTCAGTTGCTCTCTTCTTCACAAAATAGAATAAACTGAACAATTTGAAAACCAAAATACACTTCTCAGAGGAGGTAAACCACTGTCTCTAAATTTGGAGAGGCAGGAAGGTATAAAGAATGACTGCTTGTCATCAGAGGCAATCAGTAGCAAGACAGCCTAAGCTTTAGTTGATGGATTTCTTAATGCTCCATTTGGACAATTCTAAGAGTTAAAAATAGGGAGCATGGTATTTGTTTATTCCTTTAGTTTTACCTCCAGGATAGCTTAGAGTATTAACAGCTTAGAGTGAGGGTAAAAGAGCTCCCTCTTGATTCTGTGAGTAGGATGGTAGCCATTTTGAGGTATGCTCAAAAAGTCTCTTTTTTCAGGCATGTCACTTGAGGAAAACTATTTTTGAGAGCTCAAGTCACTTGGAAAAGGGAAGTCCCCAAGTCCAGCGAGGCTGTCCCTTTCTGTGTCACCTAAGGAGCTTCTAAGAAGCGCATGTGGACATGTGGTGGCACAGCTAATGGACACAAGTCACTGAAAAACTGAGACATAACCCGAGAGGTGTAGACAGCGTTCTGTCTCCCCACTCTTTGTCATCACACCACTAACTAGGTCCTCTACAGTAAGTCACACAGCAACACAACTGAAAGAATGGCATACCTCAAGCCTGGTTCCAGAAGTCTCTAAAGGAACCCAAAGACAGAGGAGAAGCAAAAGCAAGCACACACAAGAATATTGGAACCTTTAACACTTGTGGCTGTAAGAAATGGTAAATATAGCCAAATCTTAGTCACATAAAGCTTCATGCTAAAGACCTCGGTTTCTTTTATCTACTATATTATGTCCAGCTTTCAACAAAAGATTGTTTATTGTTGTCCATCCACATAGCTGCCAAATCAATTTCTTTACAACTATTTCATACCAATAGCTGGGTGTGACAGTGCATGCCCATGAACCCAGTCCTTGAAGGCCAAAGTA
Source organism: Mesocricetus auratus (assembly GCF_017639785.1). Lineage (NCBI taxonomy): Eukaryota > Metazoa > Chordata > Mammalia > Rodentia > Cricetidae > Mesocricetus > Mesocricetus auratus. The sequence goes on from NW_024429188.1 coordinate 19,474,340, forward strand.
GGATTGCAAGTTTGAGACTAATCTGGGATACATAGTAGAACCTTTCTTAAACAACCATAAGATGGGCTAAAGAGATGCCTCAGTGGTTAATAGTACTGGCTGCTATTCCTGTGAACTCCTCTGCTATACTCAGCACCCACAGAGCAGCTCACAACTGTCTATAACTCTGGTCCCAGGGATTCCAGCACCTTCTGACATCTGCGGGTACCAACTATACATGCACTGGACAGCCATCCATACAGGCAAAACACCAACACACCAAAGTTTTTATTTTTTACTTACAAGAAAAAAGATATAACCCTAATGGGAAGATACTTAATGAATAGTTGTGCAATAGAAGAAGTGCAAATATTTGATAAACCTGTGAAAGAATATTCAACTGCCAACTAATGCAGAGATGCAAGTTAATACAAGATATTAATTTTGCCCTTCGATTTGATACTATTTTGACTCAGCCCTACCACCTTTAAAGATGTGAACAGTTTCAGTGTATTCTTCAAGCAGTAACTGGTGAAGTTTCCTAACAAGTGATTTGGCAATATGATTCAATGACATTTGAAAGTAATTATAAACTTCTCCTGACTAGTATAAGAATTAATTTGAGCCATAATGCCAGGGTATGCAATGCACCTGGATTGTCCCCATAGGTCTGTCTATAACAGCCCTCTATGGGGAATAGCCCAGAGAGATGGCTAAGTGGGAGCGCATTTACTTAATAAAACCATAAACATCCATGAAAGAAACTATTTTCAAGGAGCATATGTCTATATGAGAAAATGTTCAGAACATGATGGGGAAAGAAGGATATAAAAGTATATACTTCATATCCTAATTTTATAGTGAACGTATGGAGGAAAGCAATGAAGAAATGTTAATAGCAGTCTCTGCAGCAAAATTATAGGCAGCTTCTAGTTTCCCCTTTATTCTTTTTTGGTGGTTCCCTCATGTTTTCTATAATAAAAAGAGTTTATGTTTATAATCAAGAAAAAAAGTAAATGGAATGTTCTAGTCATTTGTAACTTGACTACATTGCTGCCAAAGGGAAATTCTACCTTGATTACTTGTAAAGTAGAACATGTTTATGTCAGACCTCAGAGAGTCTCTATGCATTAAGGACTGACTCAGATATCCAGATGGCCATAGGCAACTTCCCAGTCCATTGTCTCCCATTATCAGTCCTGTCTGTGGCACGTCAGAAGTTGGAATATTGAAGAAATAAAACTCCAGAAAAACATTTCATTGGCAGCTGTATATTCAATGCCACAGGAAGAGAAACAGAAAAGGAAATCAGGGAGCTTTTTGAAAATTATTAATTACCCTCCACTTACTTCAGAAACAAAGGAAGAGTGAATGATGCTCCATTAATAAGAAAGAAAAACAAGGGATTGATGTAGTATGCATTGAGGATCACTGTTCTGTTTGTATAATGCACTGTAAAAATTGTTCCAAAGTTAATGGCTATATAAACAATAACCATTTATATTTCTTAGTATTTTCTGAATTTTACCTGAGTAGTTCTAGATCAAAGTGTCTCAGGAAATGGTAATTATGGTGCTGTCCCAGAATTCAGTCACCTGAAGGATTGCCTAGTACTGGGCCTAGACTCATTTCCAGGATAGCTCACAAATGTAGCTGGCAAATTGGTAGGGACTGCTGTCTACAGACTTGAGCTCCTATGTGAGACACAGCAACAGAATGAAGAGAAAAATGCAGAGATTAGGAGAAAGTATTTATACATCATAACTTCGATAGGAAGAGAATACCCAAAACCACTCAATAACAAGAACACAAGTCAGGCAGTGGTGGCATACGTCTTTAATCCCAGTGCTAGGGAGGCAGAGCCAGGTGAATCTCTGTGAGTTCCAGGCCAGCCTGGTCTACAAAATGAGTTCCAGGACAGAGAAAACCTGTCTCAAAAATAAAACTAAATAAAATTAAAAAGAGATAAAAAACAATTTTATGTTAAAATGCGCAAAGGATCCAAATAGAAATTTCTCAAAAAGAACATACAAGCAAGACAAACGAGCAAGACAAATATTAAAAATTGTTCAACAGCCTAATGTAAGAAATGCATGTAAAAAATCACAATGAACTACCACTTAGCAACTATTTTATTGGCTACTAACAAAAGACTGAAAGAGAAGAAACATTGGTGAAATGTGGATAAAAACTGACCTGTGGAAATGTGAATTGATATATCCATTATGGAAAACCAAACATGGATGTTCCTTAAAAGATAAAGTTAGGGAGGCTGAAGAGGTTATAAGCTCTCACCACTCTACCGAAGTTCAAATCTCAGCATGCATATTGGTGGCTTACAAACACATGTGACTACAGCTCCAAGGAGTACAACTAACTACTTTGACCTCCATGCATGCACATACACACAAACACACACACACACACACACACACACACACAGACTTGTATTCACACAAACACATAAATAAAATAAAAACTAAAAATTATAAAAATAAATACAAAAAGCAAGGGCTGGGGAGATGCACTTGCCTTGCAACCATGATAACCTGAATAAAATCCACAGAAAAAGCTAAGTACGAAGATGCATATCTCTAACTCCAGACCTTTAGGGGTGGAAGCAGGTGGATCCTAGGGGCTTAGTAGCCTGTCAGTCTAGCCAAAATGGTGAGCTCAAGGTTCAGTGAGAAACTCAGTCTCAAAAAAAAAAAGATAGAGGGCAGATGCATGTAGTTCTCAACCTGCATCAAGAAAACTTCCCGTTGCAACAGAGACCAGCACAGAGAACCACAACTAATCAAACTGCAGAGCTTTGGAGCCCAGTTCCAGTGGATACAATGCAAGTTTGCAAAAGAAGGGACAGACAAGTTGTAAGAAGCAAAGGACCATAGAGTTTACTCTTAGCTTGTGACTCCTAGAAATGTTGGGAGCCACACCCACAAATGACTACCTACACATGAGCTGGTCAAGGATGATATTAATAAATACAGCATGGATGGGTTTCATGGCATGTGTACCCACTGAGCCTAAACAAGAAATACTGGGAGTAGGAGAAATAGTCTTCCCCAGGAAAGAGCATGCCAATTGGTTATCCAATACCCATGGTCAGCCCTGAAAACATACATACAAGTAACATCATATAAACTGATCAGGTTGTATTTATATATTTAGCTGTGGTGTGTGTGTGTGTGTGTGTGTGTGTGTGTGTGTGTGTGTGTTTGAGCAAGTGCATGCGGAACAACAAATAACAAAAAAGAGGTCATGAATTTGAAAGAGAGCATGAGTGAGTTTGGAGGGAGCAAAAGTAAAGGGAAAATGATATAATTATGTTATAATTTCAAAAATAAAGAAATACTGTGGAGAGACTGGGGAGTTGGTTCAACAGTTAAGAACACTGGCTTTTGCTGAAGACCTGGGTTCAATTCCCAGCATCCACAGGTTGGCTCACAGCCATTTGTAACTGCAGTCTCAGGGGATCTGATGCCTTCTTCTGACCTCTATGGACACCAGGCAGGCACATGGTGCATATACATATATACAGGGGAAACACCCATACACATAAGTAAATCTAAAAAATAAGATGGAGAAGCAATTAACTAACGTATCACACATCAACTTCTGGCCTCCATACATACTCACAAAGGGAAGTGCAGTCCCTTATATACATGCACACATGCAAATATCACACACACACACACACAAATATACACATACTCACACACACACACACACACACACACAAGAACTATCGTATGATCCAATAGTCCTTTTTCTAGGTATATATCTAAAGAAATTGAAACCAGTGTGTCAGAAACATATGACCTCTCATGTTCATTACAGCACTATTAACATGTAGCCAAATTATACAAACAACAGAAATACCCATCAATAGATGAATGAATTTTAAAATTGTAGAGTGTATATATGCATATATTTCTATGTAGATATATGAAATACTATCCAACCTTTACAAAGCAGGAAATTCTGCCATTTGCATCAGCACAATAGATGTACCTGGAGCATATCAGGCTAAGTTAAAAAAAAGGCAAACAGTAAAACAAATACCACAGGATCTCAATTACACATGAAATCTTAATGAGCTGCATTAGTAGAAGTAGAAAGTAGAATGATGATTTCCAGAGGTAGAGAGCTGAAAAGTTTCATTTCGATGTGAGGAATGTACAACCCATTGGAGCATAACTAATGATTATATATTATATATTTCTAAACAGTGAAATAATTCCTCTGTTTTCTATGTTCTTAGTACAAAGTAATGGTTAAGTCTTGGAGATAACCGATTTGTTAAATAACCTGATTTTTTAATTCCAAAATGAACATCCTATCAAAACTTCATGCTCTGACCCATAAATACAGACAATTATAATTTGTTAATGATAAATAAAACTTCAAGCAATTTAAAACCACCATAAATGTTGTTTTCTGTGTCCCCGGGATGTTGGGGGAAGGCATGGATATGAACCTTGGCTTTGCAGCAGTGCTCTCTGTAGGAACAAGATTCTCCTGCAGGATGAGTTGAGAAAACCTCAAGATGAAATGAGTTAGTCTTGACAGACCCACAGCACAGCAGCATCCTACTGTTGGGCTCCTTCCACTGTTACTTTGGGAAATAATCCTCCAAATCTTTTAATGCCATTTTAATAAAGGTTGTCTAGTATATAACACCAAACCAGAGCCAGACAGTAGTGGGATACACCTTCAATCCCAGAACTTGGGAGGCAGAGGTAGGCAGATCTCTGTGAGTGAGTGTGAGGCCAGCCTGGTCTATAAGAGCTAGTTCCAGGACAGGCTCCAAAGCTACACAGGGAAACCCTGTCTCAAAAAAAAAAACAGTTTTTATCACTTACAATAGTGAGATAGCACAAAGCTAAAAGAAAGGAATACAGAAAATGCACTCTTAAATGTCAGGGGGAGCTCTTGGACTCCAGATTGATGGCTGTGTGGAAAGCATGGGACTGACCCAGACCCCCTGAATGTGGGTGTCAGTGAAGAGGCCTAGGTAATCTATGGGGCCTTGAGTAGTATTTATCCCTGGCGTACAAATAGACTTTGAGTGCCCATGACACAATGAGGGATGCTCTCTCAGTCTGGACTCTTGGGGGAGGGCCTATGCCCTGCCCTGGATGAAATGACAGACTCTGGAGATCCACCATGGAGGGCCTCACCCTCCCTGGGGATCGGAGTGGAGATTGAGTGGGGACTGGGGGGCCTGGTGGGGAGGGCGGGGGAGGAGAGGAGGGAGAGGGAGCTGGGATTGACATGTGAAACAAGATTGTTTCTAACCTAAAAAATAAAAAAGAAAAAAACAAACAGAAAAAAATGTCAGGATAATGACCAACCTAGCTCTAGATTGAGCCAGAGACCTTTCCTCCAGGGGCATAAAGTAAAACACTCCAACTCATCCCCTGGACCCTGTGTGCATGCACCGTGCCATAGGTGATTTTGGTGACAGGACTGGCTCTCAGTCATGTGACTTAGACTACACAAACTGGTTCTGTTGTCTTCATACTGGTGAATACCCTCACCTTGGATTTGTTTAAAAACTCAGAACCAGGCCTGGTGGTGCAGATCAATAATGCTGGGTACCTAGAAAGTTGAAGCAGGAAGACGACACATTTCCAGGACTGCTTTTGCTACAAAGTGATTTCAATGTCAGTCTTAGCAGCTTAAGGAGACCCTAGTTCAAATGTTAAAAATACAAAAAGGGCTCAGTGCTATGGCACAAAGCTAGCATGTTTCCTGGGTTTCACACTCCCTTCTGAAGAAAAGTACATCTGATTGTGAGAGATTCAAAGCAAGCATTTCCCTTTCTGCACAAACTTCCTGATCATTGCAGACCTCTGTCCATCATACACCCTCCTCCTTAAATACTATCATCAGTGGCAGGGTCATTAGGGAGAAAAACCGATGAAGAGGAAATGATTATAAAACTTACATCTGCTATTCAGGCAGCTGTTATCTTTCCTCATTAGGACAATCAATCATTTTTCAACATCATTTTTCTAACTAGGAAAAGGCTTCATTTATTCAAAGACTAAAGAGCAGGGATAAGGGAATTAAATCCCACAGGTCTTTAGCTGATAGGATTTTAAAAAATATTCTGTCCTCACCAACGACCTAATTAAGCTTTCAGAAACTGATAAGCCTTTGTATCATTTCCTTCCATGCCTCTGCACACTGAGGGTCTGGGACCACCCCAACCATGCCTTCTGGCAGCTATTTCTCTCCAGCAGCAGGTTCACAGACTAAAGATGACTTCTCGGAAACCTCACATCCAAGTGGTCCACACTGTCATAGAACCTTGGAACACAAAGCCTGAGAGAGAATCCTCTGTATTATGATAATGAGCCCAACCATGGTGGGAGCACATAAACTGGCCTGCTTCTACTATTAACTTTGCCCCTTAACCACATGTTCAGCATTGGACATGTTCCTTAACATCTTGGTACCTCAGTGTCCTGACCCACCAAATGGCCTAGGTTGGTTGTGAGGATTAACTAATACCAGGTGAGGAGCTTTTGAAACAGTGAGTGCTTGGTGCACAGGGAATGCAGAATCCGAAGCTTTTTTATTTTTTATGTGGATGAGTGTTTTGCCTGTGTGTATGTCTGTGCACCAAGTTCATGCCTACTGTCCAAGGAGGCAAGAAGGGAGTGTCAGATTGCCTGGCGCTAGAGTTACAGATGGTTGTGAGGTTCTACATGGATGCTGAGAATTGAACCTGGGTTCTCTGGAAGAACAGCCAGTGAGTGCTCTTAAGTGCTGAGCCATCTCTCCAACCCCCAAAGCATGTCTGTTTTTATGGTTGTTGTTATTACAGTTGTCTTGTCCCCTTCCTCGATCCCCAGGGAAAGTTAAGCCTAGCTGCCTGCATTTTTCCTTCCTCCAGCCTGAACAGGAAAGCTTTGGGGCAAGCATGTAGATTGCTTCACGGCTCTAATGTAAGCCTGTTCCTCACACCCTTCTCAGTCAGGATCCAGACAGAAAGACAAGCCACAGTGATTATCTTAGCAGAGGGAATGCAGAGAATTGGAGAATGTAAAAGGTACACAGAAACAGCGCCACCACAGAGTAACTTTGGAGGAAGTCAGTTTTGAAGGGACAGGGTGAGTCTCCAATGGTTATCAGAACATAGAAACCATTAGTAGGGACCACGGGGAGCTGAAATCAAGGTCCCCGAAGAAGAGGCACCCACTAGGTCCTGCTAAAATCTTAGGGTGAGAGCACAAGGACAAGAGTTCTGATAGTGTTAGAAAAACAATAACCTGAATGGGAGTCAGTAACCAGCAGTGGGGTGAAGCTCATGGTCAAAGGAATCTGGTCCCAGGGTTGGAATGCTCCTTCTAAATGGCAAAGACTGTGGTCTTAAAGCCCTTCTACGGTGCTCTGTCGTGGAGTCTAACTCGGAGATCTTGATTTATGCCCCCTCCGCAGTGGACTCTCACTGACAAGTAGATGATTAGACAGCATGTTCAAAACTCTCTCCCACTAATCCTGTGTGCAAGTCACATGGATCTCATTACATTTCCCCATAACTGTTCCTACCTGGGAAGCTTGTCTCTGGGAAGTCCTGCATAGGTGACCTCACTTTAAACCTAGAGTACTTCCGTCAGAAGATGCTTCTCGCCCCACCCACACCTCCTCCTCATTCATCTCTGCCTGGGAAGCTGTTTGCTTCAAACACCTGTGACTTCATGGCTGCCTACTGGCGAATATTTGGTTCAGGTGGGGGCAAAGATGTGTGTACGAGGCAACTAATGATCCTTGACACAGTCATCAAATAACACTGGATAAGGTGAGTTCCCTGGGAAGACTGAATAGAAACTGCCTATAGTATCAAGAAGCTTAAAATGGACCTTCGATTCGTTTCGTGCTGATCCACTGTGTCATGGGCTCACATTCCAAGAACTGAAAATCTTCCTGTAGGGCCTTGTGTGGGGAACCTAAACAAATATGGTTCTTTCTTTGACCATTGTCTAAGTTGGTTTTTTATTTGTTGAAAGGTTTTACTCTATGCACTGTCACTTCTAGGAAAGCCAGGAGCTTGCTTATTTAATGACATAATGATAGAAATTCAAGACAAAATACACCATGTACCATTATAATTCTAGGTTTCAATACCTGTCAGAAATGCACACACACCCAAAAATAATTGATTGAACCAAACAGCAACACCAGTCAAATGGGTATAATTGACATTTACAGAGTATTTCAGGAAAAGCTAGTGGAATGGGTGGGGATGGTAGACTGCCCTTTTAAGTAGTCCTCCAGCGCCCCCCCCAAAAAAACAAACAAGAACCCTCACCACCTGCAGATTTACATAAACTTTGGATATAGAGCGCCCTCTCGTGATAAAATAGTAATAACACACCAACTAGAGGCATATGGCAAAACTGCAGTTTGGGTGCCACCTTGTGGTGAATTTGTGGTAATAACTGTAAGATTGGCAATAAGCCAAAATATACAATTCTTCGATGAGAAAGTCAGAATTCAATAAATATTAAGAATTTTAAGATGCTGAAATAGGCAAGGATATTTTGGTTAAAATCTTAAAAGCACAGTAAATAAAGTCAAAGGTAGACAAAAAATATTGCAATAAACAAAAAGGCTTCTATACAGAAAACAATGAGGAAAGTGAATAGACAACCTTCCTAATGAGGGGAAATTTTTAAAACTGTCTATAACAACAAATTGTTAACCAGAGCACATAATGAACTAAAAAATATCCTTCATAGCAAAATACAAATAATCCAGCCTTAAATTTTGGCAGCTTGGTGTAGTGGTGCAGATTTGTAATTCCAGCACTTGGGAAACTGAAGTAAGGGATTGCCATGAGTTCAAGGACAGTCTGGTCTATAAAGGGAGACCCTGTCTCTAAAAGAAAGTGCAAATGAATAGATAGATAAATAGATAGATAGATAGTGATGGGGAATGTTCTTCTGTGTATATGTTTATCTTATTGGTTGTTGAATAAAGCACTGTTGGCCAATAGGGAAGCAAAATAGGTAGGACTAGGAGTCAAGGAGGATTCTGGAAAATGTAGTAGAGAAGTCACCATGTGATCTAGGCAGGAAGTGACATAGTGGGGCAGAATCAGTATATAAGCAGGAAATCGCTCTCTGTGTCTTTTCTGTGGAAGATGCTTAGGAGATGCAATGTAGACTCCAAAGGAGTAAGAGGCCTGGACCTTTTCTCTGGCAAGATAAGGCCATATGGAAATACATGGATTATTAAAAATGGGTGAATAATTAAGACTGAGCCAGTAAATAAGAAACCTTAGCCAACAGCCAACAACATAATAGCAAAAATAGCATCTGTGTGTTTCTTTGGGGCAGAGAAGGGTGGCGGGACCTAGCTGGGTCAGAGAAAATTCATGTTACAAGATAGATGGATGGATGAAGACAAATGACCTAATAAAACATTTTCATTTCTCAAAAGAAGATACAAAAATCACCCACCTGCATATATAAATGCTCAAGAACACTAATGATCAGGGAAATTCCAATTAAAGTCAAAATGAGATGCATTTTCATGTGATAAGAATATAATTATCAAAAAGACTAGCAGTCACCAGTGCTGGTGAGTAGGTGAAACAAAAGAGCCCTTTGCACACTGTTGGAGATTGGTAAGTTAATTCAGCCATTATGAAAAATAGCATGAATGTTCCTCAATAACAAAATGAAAAATAGAGCTAAATATGACTAAGTAATCCCACTACTGGGTGTATAGCCAAAGGAATGAAATTAATGTACTGAAGAGACACCTTTAGTGGGTGTTAAACCAGAAGAAAGACAAAGAAACAGACACAAAAAGAGTTGCTATTGCTAGCTCTGACAGTTCTCCTCTGACATGCTCACATTCACCAACCACATCACCCTACCTTTCTTAGACTTGCCACCATACTGTCATTTTGCAAATGGACAAAATAAGGTCCAGAGAATTCAACCATTGACCAAGATCCCAGATTCAGTGAGAGATTAAATAAGCTGCGGGTTTTTGGATGTCTGAATCCTGGTTTTACTGCTTATCTGTCACACCATATCAGAGTTTTACCGTGTGTCTGCTCACAGGATCTCCAGACATCCAAGTTTATTATCTTGAAAAGAGGGAAACTCATCAAAAGTACAATATTATAATATACAGCTTCTTCTAGACCAGTGGTTCTCAACCTTCCTAATGCTGCCACCCTTTAACACAGTTTCTAATGTTGTGGTGACTCCAACCATGATGGGGGACATCCTTCTGTGTATATGTCTCTCTTTGGTTAATGAATAAAGCACTGTTGGCCAACAGGGAAGCAAGATAAGTGGGACTAGGAGTCGAGAAGGATTCTGGAAACAGATGCACAATCAGTCACAATGTGGGACATGGGAGAAGTAAGAGATCTGGACCCCTTTCTCCGGTAAGAGAAGACCACTTGGAAATACTCAGAAGTTATGGGTTAATAATTAAGTCAGAGCTAGCCAGTAAGAAACCAAGCAAACAGCCAACAGCTTCATAATTAATATAGTGTCTTGTGTGTTATTTGGGGGATGAAACTGCAGCAGGCGGCTGGCTAGAAGACTACATGTAACACAAACATAGAATTGTTTTCATTGCTACTTCATAACTGTAATTTTGCTTTCATTTTGCAACAATGCATGTTTTCTTCCCTGCTTCAGTTTGCATCCCAACTCCTATTCCCTTCCACAAAACCCAAGGCTCTGAGTCTTCAAGTTATTGCCACAGTGCACCAGAATATGTGATTATGTGCTGTCTAATTTCCTTTTGGTCATGTTCACATTCAGTTATTTTATACATATTGAAAATAATCTTTCCTTTGAATTTTTAAGCCACCACTACAGTCTGCTTGAAGATAAATTAGGCATTATTCCTAAGGCTTGGAGTGCTCTTCCCTAAGGCCCTAGAGGTTTAAACAAATGTCTTCCCTTTTCTCCTTTAAGAAAGCTAAGCTGAGTCTCCAAGTCTGTCCCTTGCTATTGTGATTTCTTATTATTTCCTTTCATCCCTGGAAGAACTATCCCAGTTTGGCATGATCCAATGCCTCGGTCATTGGCTGAGTGATATTTGCTTAAATAACAGCCCTTCCCAGATGGCTGTTAGGTCAAAACATAATGAAACTAAAGAGTGATCAGTGTTCAGAAATCACTGGCATGTTACTGGGTATGTTGGCATAATGCAATTCGATAAGCTCCTCTGATTCATGGCAAACCTGAGAAGGAAATTTGGAGGAGGCTTTTTTTTTTTATTTTCTTGCTTCAAGAGTTATTGGAAATGGCAGTTTCTGGCTGCTGAGGGTAAAAGCCTCAGAAAAATGAAAAAGGAGCAGTGTGTGGGTGTGCATGTTTGCATGTGAATAATTAGATGTTATGCTCAACAATCATAACAATATTCTGTTTCCAGGAAGCATTCCAGGGAAGGATGTCAAAGATAATAGACTTTACCACTTATTTTCAAACTTTTGGTATATTTTATTGCCTAGAAGGACTCTTAAAGAACATGACAAAAACATAAGCTCAAAGGTTTAAAAAATGCATTATCCTTTCATTTTATCCTAGTGTAATTCCATCAAAGTATTATGAAATCTCAAAGGCCAATTAAAATTACTATTTTGCTATTTTCTTTTATTATATATGCTTATTTGGTGAGAGAGCGTGTGCATGTGTGTGTGTGTGTGTGTGTGTGTGCGTGTGTGTGTGTGTGTGTGTGTGTCTGTTTATATAAGTGCTGCAGGGCCAGGGAATGGAACTCAGATCCTATGGCGTGGCTGAAAGTGCATTTATCTACTGAGTCATTTCACCCTCTTTAATATCTCTATTTTCATCTTACATGAAAAATTACCTTGAATGACCACAAAAAATGTACTTGCTCAATGAGGAAGGAATGGACCTAGCATCAAGGACATAACAACCTTTATTCACTACCAAATTGTGTACTCCAAGGTAATGTCAAGCACAAATGATTGCCTTCATGTAGTTCCTGTTCTGCAATTTCCAGGCCCAGCTCCGCAGATTGCATCCTTTCATCTTCACAATACCTTTGAGGATAGGAAGGGCAGGTGTTATTTGTACCATTTTTCTAGTTGAAGAAACAAGAACTGCGAGAGTACTGTGGAGATTGGTCAGTTGTCTCTGTCCATTTTGGCATAGAGCAAACTTACATTTCCTAGGATCCTTTAAGGGTAGCTCTGAAAGTGATACAAATCCTGCCCAGTAGAAGGTGTAGTAGTGGAATTTATGACTTAAGGGACTGATGCATTAAACCCTCATATGGATACACTCCCATCCTCCCTCCTCACCAGCTAAATGAAGAGTAATCTATGGATTAAGGCAACAACAAAGCTACAAGAGGGAGGAAGTCTGAGGCCCGTGTAAGTACTAGGAAGATGGCTGTGCAGGAAATCTAGTCAGCTAGGAATCTGTATTGAGTAGTGTGTAGATAAGAAGTGTGATGTTTAAAGTGATTGGAGTTAATGTAGAGAACCCAAATGATTTGGCTAGTGTTGTACAGCTAGATTTTTGTTTGTCTGTTGTTTGGACGAACCAATACTGGAATTCTGGCTATCTAGTGCAAGTGTATCCAACCTGTGGTCTATAGACCACACATATTCCAGAATAGATGTGACTGCAGCTCAGCATGTTTGCAGATTGCAACATCATATCACAATTTCAAGTTGATGTCTAGTTTAAAATTCAGTTAATTACCAGCATCAACTGTGTGTGAGATGCTGGGATGCATCCCATTCTACTCCAGGTACTGAAGTATTTAAACTACGGCAAAGTCACACACAAACTCTACAGCTCCCAATGTTCCCTGAGCTTTTTGCTTGTGTTCTTATGAACAACTATCCCAGCGATGGACACTGAACTTTAATGGTCTAGGAAGAACAGTATCTGAAAACTGTCAACCCTGAGCTCCATTCCTTCCTGATAATACAGCCAAGAGCTATTTAAGTGTCTGGAAAGATGGCTCCATGAGTAAGTACTTGCTGGATAAGGATGAGGACTCAAGCTCAGAACCTCAGAACCAATGTAAAAAGCAGAGGTGGCACCATACATCAGTAACCCCAGTGCTGAGGAGACAGGAGAAGGGGGCCATGCTTTTGGGAACTTGCTGGCTAATCAGTCTAGCCAAAATAATGATCACCATTCTCAGTGAGAAACTCTGTCTCAACACGAAATGTGACACACTCACACAGAGAGTTATTAACATATTTATTTTCTCCTGTTGACATAGTCTCAAAAGCATTTCCTATACAAAGAACCAACTAAATGAAGTGCATACCCAAAAGATAAAGCTGTTGATGCCACATTAGGTATGGGTTGCCAGGTAGACAGCCTCAAGGCAAAAGAGTAGATGCCAAGGTAGGTTGAAGGGTGCATGTATGAGGTGAATGAACAAAGAGGAACATTCCACACCAGTGTTTCAGAACCCCGGAGAGCTCCTAGTGCCCCATTGCTTTTAGAATGTTTCTTCAGAGACCCAGTTGGGTGTGTCAGTCTTTCTTCAGGTATCTCTATTTGATATTGAGGGCTTGTGCATATTCTTTCTGAAGAGTTCAGGACCTGTTTCCGGTAAGTATGTTGAGGCTGTCATATTCTGAGAAAAATCTAGAAAAATACATAATTGAGAGACATCATACTTTTGAATTATTATATTTTCTAGAAATGCCCTCTTTCAGGTTGGAAGCTTGTGTTTAAGTGGGTCTGGGATCCAAATAACATACACAACAGAAACCTTAATACAATTAAGAGGCTCTTTATTAGCCCCTTGACCCTCACAGGAGGAACGACTACAATTTTCTTCTGGAAGGTATTTTGTCAAGCAAGTTGAGTATAGTCTGTGAAAACAGGTCTTTCAGTAAAATAACTTTGTTGTAAGTGGAGTTTTAAGAACCTCAGTTACTAAGTCTATTCCTCATTATTGGGACATTGTTAATGTTTTAAATTATTCTATCACACTAATCCAGTTTTCCAGGGTTTTTTAAAAAAATGTTCTCCTCATGTTTATCATTTCTTCTATACAGAATTTTAATTTTTGGTATTCAATTATTTTTGTCATAAGAATGATTTTTATCACCTCAGAGCTTGTAAAGTTTAGAATAATTTCAGATACTTAAAAATGTAATATGTTCCCTCTTAAATTAATTTTTATCCTAATTTACCCATCTGACATCATGAATGAAGTATCAGTTTCAACCAATTTTCCTCTAAGGCACTAACAGATACTCCAATACAATTTATAATCTAATCTTCTTTTGACCGTATAGCTTGTCAGTTTAACCATTGACTCTGGTAACCTGCATGGGTAGAAATATAGAAAGATACATTTCAAATATCATGAAAAGAAGTAACATGAAGTAACATAGACTTATTCAACCCTGTCCAATGTGGGTTGTACCACCCATCTTTTCAGGGAGTTACAATCTTGTCCTGAAAGTTCCAATTTGTGTATGGGTGTGTAAATGTGAGTGCATGCAGAAGCCAGAGGTTGGTGTCAGGTATCTTTCGCCATCAATTTCGTGCCAGGATCCATAAAGATGGCTACACTCCATCTTTGCTAAAGACCAGAGAGTTCAAAACTGTCCCTAGTAAATCATAAGACGTAAAGGTCAAAGGTGTGGCTACAGAAGGATGTTTGATCTTGGTCTTTGGTGTCCTTTCCAAATAACAAGAGATTGGGTCTGAGGTTTCTCTTACACTTGACCCTCAAGGCCAGGTAACAAGAAATTAAATATAAGGTATGGTAACTGAATCCCTGGAGAATTGAGGAAAAAAAGTCTGTTTGTTCTTTATACATGATACCATGTTCCCCTTTTTGGTTAAGGTATTTAAGACTGGTGAAAAATAAACTTGGGGTGTTCAGTATTGACTGAATTTGCTCTCCTGACATCTATCCTGTGTTTCCATCTTTTCCTTTAATATCTTTGCTAGCCTTTCTTAATCCACACTCCCTCTCTCAGGTACGAACTGTGGCAAGTCGTCTGGCTCTGACTGCATCCCTGAAAAGACAGCTTCCAACACTTTTTATTTTTAACAAACACTTTTTTATTATATATTTAAATTAGAAACAAGCTTGCCTCCCAGCTCCCTCTCTCTCCCCTTCATGCCCATTCTCCCGTCAGCCCCACCAGCCCCCACCCAATCTCCACTCCATTCCCCAGGGAGGGTAAGGCCTTCCATGGGGGATCTCTAGAGTCTGTCATTTCATTCCTGGTCCCTCCCCCAAGTGTCCAGATTGAGAGCGCTTCCCTCATTGTAGGATGGGCACCCAAAGTCCATTTGTGTCCCACGGAAGAATACTGATCTACTACCCCAAACCCCATAGATTGCCTAGGTCTCCTCACTGACACCCATATTCAGGGGGTCTGGATCAGTCCCATACTGGCCTCTCAGCCATCAGCCTGGGGTCCAAGATCTCGTTCAGGTCAGCTGTTTCTCTGGGTTTCACCAGCCCAGTCTTGACCCCTTTGCTCATCACTCATCGCTCTCTGTCACTGGGTCCCAGGAATTCAGTTCAGTGTTTAGCTGTGGGTGTCAGCCTCTGCTTCCATCTGTCACTAGATGGAGGTTCTAGGATGGTATGTAAGATAGTCATCAAAATCATTATCAAGGATGAGCATTTAAATTAGTCTCTCCACTACTGCTTAATTTGCCAGTTGATGTCATCCTTATAGATCTCTGGAGATCTCACTAGTGCCAGATCTCCCCTTAAACCTATAATGACTCTCTCTATTATGGTATCTTTCATCCTGCTCTCCTCTATTCTTCCCCAAACTCAACCTTCCTGCTCCCCCACGTCCTTCTCTCCCCTCCTCCTCTCCCCTATCTTTTTCCTGGCTCCCTTCCTCATCCCCCCATGCCCCACCCACCCCATGCTCCCAATCTTCTCAGGAGATCTTGCCTCATTCCACCTTCTCTGGGGTACCATGCATATCTCTCTTAGGGTCCTTCCTGTTTCCCTGACTCTCTGGCAGTGGGATTGTAGTCTGGCACTCCCCTGATTCGTGTCTAAAATCCATATATGAATGAGTACATGCCATGTTTGTCTTTTTGTGACTGAGTTACCTTACTCAGAATGGTTTCATCTACTGCCATCCATTTGCCTAAAAATTTCAAGATTCAATTTTTTTTCTGCTGAGTATTACTCCATTGTGTAAATGTAGCACATTTTCTTTATCTACTCTTCAGTTGAGGGGCAGCTAGGTTGCTTCTGGCTATTACAAATAGTGTTGCTATGAACATAGTGGAACAGACATCCTTGTTGTATGAATGTGCATCTTTTGGGTATGTGCCTAAGAGTGGAATTGCTGGGTCTTGTGGTAGACTGATTCCCATTTTCCTGAGGTATCTCCATACTGATTTCCAAAGTGGCAGTACAAGTTGACATTCCCACCAACACTGGAGGAGTGTTCCCCTCTTTGCACACATCCTCTCCAGCATAAACTGTCATTGGTCTTTTTGATTTTATCCATTCTTACAGGAGTAAGATGGTATCTCAGAGTTGTTTTAATTTGCATTTCCCCGATTGCTAGGGATGTTGAGCACTTTCTTAAGTGTCTCTCAGCCATTTTAGTCTCCTCTATTGAGAATTCTGTATTTAGTTCTGTAGACCACTTTCCGAATTAAAAACCCTGATATTAACCCACACAAATATGAACACTTGGTTTTTGACAAAGAGGCTAAAATTGTACATTGGAAAAAAGAAGGAATCTTCAACAAATGGTGCTGGCATAACTGGATGATAGCATGTAAAAGACTGCAGTTAGATCCATGTCTATTGCCACGTACAAAACTTAAGTCCAAATGGATCAATTGACCTCAACATAAATCCAGCCACACTGAACCTGTTAGAAGAGAAAGTGGGAGGTACCCTTGAACAAATTGGTACAGGAGACCACTTCCTGAACATAATACCAGTAGCACAGTGAAATCGACAATTAATAAATGGAACTTGCTGAAGCTGAGAAGCTTCTGCAAAGCAAAGGGCACAGTCAACAAGACAAAAAGGCAGCCCACAGAATGGGTAAAGATATTCACTAACCCCACATCTGGCAGAGGGCTGATCACCAAAGTATACAAAAAACTCAAGGAGCAAGTCTCCAAAACAACAAAGGATCCAATTAAAAAGTAAGTGGTCTACAGAACGATTTTACTTTTAAAGATAGGGTCTCACACTGAACCTGGTGCTCATTAACTGGGCTACACTGACTACCTAGAATGGCCCAGATCCACCAGCCTTGCCTCCTCAGCACTAGGATTACAGGTGTACTTGACCACATTTGGCTTTTTGAGTAGGTGCTAGAGATAAACATCAGGTCCTTGTACTTGCATAGCAAGCACTTTGCCAACTGAGTCATCTTTCTGTGCCCAAAGTTTAAATTTTGACTACACTATTTATGTGTTTGAATATAGCAATTTATTAGCGTTTAAGTATTTTAAAGTGGATATTCAAATTTCACTAACATATTGCAGATATGAAATGAAATGTATTTTCTGGACTAGGTGTGTAGCTCAGTGGTAGAATACTTGCCTAGCATGTGCAAGTTCTGAAGTATAATCCCAAGCACTACAAAATGTGTAGCTTTTTTTAAAACACAAGTACTTCCCATAACACTTTGATTTGGAAATAAATATATTGAGAACCATCATCTGTTGCACAACTTTTCCTGGGAAGTCTATTTCTATTTGCCCCACACAATGAGGATACTGACAGGTCAAAGAAAACATTTCATGTAAGTCCAGCTGGAATATCCAACAAGTTTATTGGAATTATTTACAGGTTCTTAGATGATTAAAAGGTAGCCTCACCACTATGATGTCTCTAATTGAAACTTACGATTTTTACTACTGATTCATCTGTGATGGTTAGTTTTATGTCTACTTAATGAAAGCCAGAGTCATAAAATCATGCTGTAGGGCATTTTCTTAATTGGTGATCAAGAGGGGAAGGACCTAGCCCATGGTAGGTGGCGCCATCCTTGGGCTGCTATTCAGGGGTTCTATAAGAAAGCAGGCTGAGTAAGCCAGTAAGCATGGCCTCTGCATCAGCTCCTGCCTCCAGAATTCCAGCTCTGCCTGAGTTCCTGTCCTGACTTCCTCTAGTGATTGACAGTGATGTGGAAGTGTAAGCCAAATAAACCCTTTCCTCCCCAACTTGTTTTGGTCATGGTGTTTCATCAGAGCAATAGAAATAAAGCCAGGACAGTAGCCTAGGGGAAGGGTGGTACTTCTTTAATCTCCCGAGTCTCTTGCTACCTCTACAAGGGGATGTTCCTATGCCATGTCTCATTACCACAGCTACTCTGATTCAAGCAGCTGCGCAACAGCATCTTGTTGTTTATAGTATCTGTGACTTATTGCCTCCTGCTTTTTAAAGTTTCCTTCACGTCTCAAAATAAGATGTAATAATTCTGATTCTCTGAGGTCTTTCACGCCTTTTATTATTAGATTTACTCTCAGGTATTTAGTATAAATATCATATTCTGTTAGTTTCTGATGTTCTGCCCAAATTCTGAACCCACAATCACCAAGAGGTCTATTTCAATACGAAAGCAAAGAGTCTTTTATTGTAGTTGTTTAATGAGCTAATCCCATAGCTCAGGCCTTTCATCCATCCACCATGGCGGATGCCTGGAGAAAGACCCTGAGAAACCTCGAGGTGGATATAGGGATGAGCCCAGAAAGCTATCTGCCCAATATGGCAGAGATATGAAGATTAGCCCAGGTGGGCTATTTAAGGAAAAGAAAAGTATTCTCTCTCTTTTCTCTGGAAGCCTGCCATGCTTCTGTCTCCCCAGCTTGTATGTAAATTCTTTCTCTGGTAAATGGTAAATTATATTCCATATTGAATTGGCCTCCCACCTCAGCTGGTGTCAGAAGAGAAAGCCTATGCCTTCAAAATGGTAGGAACCTCCACCTGCCCAGCCCAGCGGCACGGCTGAGACAAAGAACACCAGCTTTCTTCAGTGTGAACCACAACCTATGCAGAGCTGCCATCGGGACCTGCTTGTGCTGCAGGCCATCAGGTGAATGCAATTAGTTTCCTGACACTGGTGACAGCCGCACCACCCTCTCTCATTTGCAACCGAGCACATTTGTTCAGAGCTCTAGCCTGCCTGGCACACTGCCTCATGGTAGTGCCAAAGAACTCCAGCCTTTGAAAAATGGCATGCATATCTTCTCCCGTTGCCTGTACAAACCCATGGCTTCTGGCCCACCTCACGCTGTGCAGCCCTGAGGTGAGTGCTGATCAGGATTCCAGCCTGCTTCCCTTGCCCCAGGAAACTGTGGGGGGAGTTCGCCATTCATACCTGCCTCAGCTGACCACCAGGTGCCAGGTGATTCACGCACTGGCCTATGGCCATCAGTGACCCACAGCCTGCCTCTTTCCCCCCTGCTGGCTCAGTCACCACCAAACACCCCCAAACACGAGTTAGCTATCACAGCCCCTCCCGCTCCAGCCTGCTTCAAGAGGTGCTTACACTGCACTGCCTTTCATAGCTCCCACTGCAGGCATGGCCAGGTGAATTGTGCCCCTCCTTACCCATCAGTGCACCAAAACCCAATCGTTGAGGGGTTTGCCTGCTTCTTCCTCCAGCGAATTTCTCCCACTACAGAGCCGCCACCAACCCTCCCAATGCCGCCACCACTGCTGCCTGTTGAGTTCCCTTGTGTTGGGGTACCGCAGACCAGCTCAGAAGTCAGAGCAAGGACCCCGTGCATGGTGTGGCTGCAGCCCCATTCTCCTGTTCTCCCGTTGCAGCACAGCTTCGGGATAAACAGCTCCCCTTGGTTCCCTCCGCTTCCCGGAAACTGTGGTCCTTGCGGGCTGCTGTTACAGGCTGGATTCAGGATCCTAGTACCCGCCATCTAAGGCCAGATCATAGGTTTCCACGGATATTTCTTAGCCACGTGTCCCTCAACCTTCCCAGGCCTTTCCCTTCCCGAATCTGTTCGTTAATTTTGTATAGGCTGTGGTTAGCATTTCCAGGTTCCTTTTGGTAAAAAGTGACCTTCTGTGGAGAAGTCGTGTTTGGCAGCACACCTGTGCCATCTGCTGGCCAAGCACAGCAATTACAGGTACATTAATTTTCATAGACCAAAACCAACTAGAGGTGATTTTTCCAATTCAGGAATTATTAATTGCTGGTAAGAACATCTAATTATAACAGGTAACTTAACACTGCAGGATGTTAGACATTTCATTAGCAACATCATGGCTTATGCAGTAAAAGACAATTATGATATATTTCAAATGTATTTGTGTACCATGCTCGTGATTAGTGTATTAATACATGTAATCCCATGGAAAAACTTTGGCAATCAGACAGATAATAGACAAATTGTACAGATGATTCAAAAATTAGAGTCAAAAATCAGGAAAAAGGGGATACTTTGGAACTTAATCAGAACAAGCTTGGAGACACATTTAATTCAATGTCCACTGCATTGATGGCTAAGATAGAGTCTAGCCAGGAGAAACTTAACAAATTAGCAGGGTCAATTCAATATATATCTGAAAACAATGGCCATCTAGCAGACCGGATAATGTTTCTTGAAGGCAAAATAGATGCTTTTAGAGCCTCTAGGGAGGATGTTATGAAAAACTTGGAATCATGCTTGACTGAACAGTCCAAGGAGAGTATTAATTCATTGGAACACTTTCTGATGCAGGCAATCCAAGCCCTCAGAGATGACATGGTCACAAAATTGCAATCTTTAGAAGATTCACTGTCTGAAACATCAGATGCTGAGCCACTAGATGCTAGGTTACCAGGAAATGAAGAAGCATAGCTATTAGATGCCCAAGACACCTTCCTAAGGTGGCTTTTTCAGTAACTATGATAGAAAGGCCAGCATCATGGAGAAACCAAACTGGTTCCACTATGCATAAATGAAAAACTATTCCAATGAAAGAATTGAAGGGAATTATGTAAGCTATGGTGGCTTATGTGGTCCACAGCCCCTATGTTACGGAATTATTGAGCACATGGGCAATGACCAATAAGATGACTACCTCAGACTGGAATAACTTAAAATCAGCGGTGCTGGACCATTCTTCCCAAATACAGTGGAAAACTTTGTGGGGACAGGAAGCCAAAGCCTTCAAAATTCAAGGTTTGAAGCTTCCCAAGTAAGAGTATTGCTGAGGGAGAATTTGCTGACACACAGGTCCAAGCTGGCTTTCATGAGCAAACATTTCATTTATGCCGAACATCGGCACTGAAAGCTTTGAATAAGGTTTATGAACAGGAGAAAAAGTTGAATCATATTCAAAAGTGGTACAGGGTCCAAGAGAAAGATTCTCTGAATTCTTACAAAGATTATCCAGAGCCATTGACTTACAGATAACTGATCCAAATATTAGGTGGCTTCTTACAGAATCTCTGCCTTATGAGAATGCAAACCCACAATACAAACAGACACAGTGGCCATTAAAGATCCATCAGCACCACTGGAGGAATGGGTCTTGTATACAGCTAATATTGAGTATGACAATCCAGAGACAGGAACCTGGGTAGGAGACACCATTTCTAAAGGATTTAAGAGGCATCAAGATGACAAATGGCCTAACCATGAGGAGATACAGACTTGGATTGGGGAAGCAATCTCTAGAAGTTTCAAAAGACATCAAAACTCTAGATGTCTTAACTGTGGTAGAATAGGACATTTGAATAAGCACTATAGACAAAGCATTCCAAGAAATAATGCTTCTACCAGGAATGCTTCAAACAGAAGGTCTCAGCCTTCTGGTCTCTGCAAGAGGTGTGGCGAGGGCAGACACTGGACCAATAAATGCTGGTTGACCACAGACTGACAAGGTAAACCTTTGCAGCCAGGAAACGAGTCCAGGGGCCTCTTGGTGGAGGCCCCCAGATTAAAGGTATCCAGTCTTTCCTAGTAACAGTGGAGGACAGCCTTTCCCAAGACAATTAGAAAACCCACTGCCTATTGTAAAGACTAATGACACTGTGGATGACAGATTAGTTATTGAGGAGGAACTAGTTGATACTGGAGGAAACAAAAAACGTATATTTTGGCAATCTTCTGTACAGGATCTCAGACCCAAATCACCAGTAAAAATGAATAATAAGGTATTTTCTGGGGTCCTGGACACTGTAGCTGATTTCACAATAATAACTCAGAAAATTGGCCTCAGGATGGCCTTTAAAAGAAGTAAATGTTCGCCTGGCGGTGGTGGCGCACGCCTTTAATCCCAGCACTCAGGAGGCAGAGGCAGGCGGATCTCTGTGAGTTCGAGGCTGGGCTGGACCAATAGCCTCCAAAACAATACAGAGAAACTCTGTCTCGTAAAACCAAAAAAAAAAGAAAAGAAGTAAATGTTCAATTTTTAGGAATCGGGGCCTTATCTCATGTGAAACAAAGTACAAGATTGATAGAATGTATTGGACTAGAAGGGCAGAGATGAAGTTTGAGGCCCTATGTCGCAGATATTGCTATGAATCTCTGGGGTCGTGATTCATTACAGCAATGGAATACCCAAATTAACATTCCTCCTGTATCAGATATGAATCATAGACAAGCTCTTGATAGTACAAAAAATATTGTAAGGTACTATAGAGAACAGTTACCAAACATACAGGCTATACAGAAACAGGATACTAGTGCCAAACCTGCAGAGAACCCAAAAGTTCTACCCTTAAATGGCTTACAGATTAACCTGTCTGGGTAGAGTCCTAGTTGGAGTCCTTGGAGAAGTTAGTTCAGGAACAACTAGATGATGGACATATTGAAGAATCAACTAGTGCATGGAATTCACCTGTTTTTGTTATCAAAAAGAAGTGAGGGAAATGGGGAATGGTTACTGATCTGAGAGCTATCAACAAGGTAATTCAGCCTATGGGCTCTCTACAACCTGGGATGCCACTACCTTCTCTAATAACTAAGGATGGATGTTTTTCACTTTCCAGAATTTGGCAGTTTGAAATATGTACACCATACCATAGACACATTCTCGGGCTTCAAATGGGCTACTGCCCTCAGCTCAGAAATGGCTGAATCTGTTATCACACACCTCTTAGAGGTGTTGGCAGTTATGGGTATACCTGCACAAATAAGAACTGACAATGCTCCAGCTTATGTCTCCAGCAAATTGAAACAGCTTTTCAAATATTATAATATAAAACATGTAACTGGTATACCTCAAGATCCTAAAGGACTAGCAGTGGTTGAGAAATCTAACCGCACCTTAAAAGAAATGCTTCATAAACAGCCAGGGGGAACAAAGACCCCCCCAAACACAGATTACATAATGCTTTATTAATGTTCAATTTTCTTAATGCTAATGAGAAAGGAAAACAGCTGCAGAAAGACACTGGACTACAGAGAAAACTTCTGAGCTGAACCAACCAGTATATTTCAAGGATAATATGACCTCAGTCTGGAAACCAGGATATGTGTTACACTGGGGAAGGGGTTTTGATTTTGTTTTCACAGAAGAAGAAAAACTTTGGATTCCATCAAAATTAATTATGAATCAATCTGAACAGAAGAAACCTCAGAAGGAAGAAAGATGACAGCTCATCTACAAGGTCATATTCTACTATATGCTACTATGTGTAGGGAGACCTCATAAAAGGAAAGGGAAGAGTTTTGTTTTTGTCTTTACAGGAATACTCTGCTCCAAACAGTGAAAAAATACTGGACATATGTCTACCTGAAGAAGAATGTATAGCTACCCTGAGGACCATCAAAAAAAAACAATTCACTGTGTGGTACCAATGTTTGAATGTCTCTATCTTGTTATTATAATTTCCATTTGCTTCTTAATATGCTTTAGTCCCCATTCATTTAACTGAAGCTGGCTTTGGAGTTGGATTGGCTTTCCTACTCTAAATCCAAACATATTGTTAAAATAAAATTCAGAATTTCTGTATTATATCAAAGAGCCATTGGTATAAGACAGAAGAAACAAAACTAGGAACTGTCATCTGTTTATACTCGGTTCCTTTTATGAAAGTCTAATTTCCCTCATGTTTACTATCTTCCTTATTGTTGCCTTTCCCAGTATGCATACATATAAAAGTTGAAAATTTCTTTGTTAACATTAATGTTTGAGTTTTCCAGGGAACAAGAAATTTCCTAAGAGCAATCTTCAAACACCTCGGAAAGAAAATGGGGCCCCACTTCATCGACTCCACCTGAGGACAAGTACCATCCTGAAACCGGCTAGGAACTACATCACCCGACACAACTCCAGACCAAGGAACTGATACGGTGCACCTTTTACAATCTGGCCAGAGCTTTAGACAAGAGCTTCAATCAACATTAGAACTTCAGTCAAGAACTTCAGTCAAGTATCTCCTGCCTAACAGAGTCTATTTAACCTACGTAAGAATCTTGTAACACTAACATTTTCTTCCCACAGGTTCCCATGAGACTGTCATTGTCCCATTTCAGCAAGAAGTAAATTTAAGAATTCCACACCCCCTTTCCCTACTGTTGATATCACGGGATAATTTACATCTGTTAATGTTAGTTTCCAACTATTTTAGGGTTGGGATTGGAAGGAGTTGTTCAGAATTGGGCATCCCTTTCAGATAAGTTTAGAATTTAGATGGGATAGATATATCTAGCTTAGGACATCAGTAAAGTATAACTTATCACCTTCTATGTACATATGTTGTATATGTTTGAGTTTTGTATCAAGTTTAAATCTTCTATTTAGACTAGAAGGGGAATTGTAGGGATGAGCCCACAAAGCTATCTGCTCAAAAGGGCAGAGATATGAAGATTAGCACAGGTGGGCCATTTAAGGAAAAGAGAAGTATTCACTCTCTCTTTTCTCTGGAAACCTGCCACACTTCTGTCCCCCTAGCTTGTATGTAAGTTCTTTCTCTGGTATATAAATATATTATGTTTCATATTGAATTTGCCTCTCGCATCAGGTGGGAATCTTAAAGGGCAGCGTAAGGGGAGTGTGTAGGGGTATGAAACAGTCTCAGGATTGGTGTGCTTCCAAGCTTGGACAACCTGCCCTGTGTTGATTGGTCAACCGGTTGTTATGGCCCATAGGCCCTCCCAGGGCAGTTGCTATGCTCTGCATGTCACTGCTGTGCACTGTCTGTAAAGCACACCCAGAGCCGTAAAGCACAGCCCACCAGCTGATTGGTTCCTTGCCATGAGGAGGGCATCTGACCTCCTAGTGACCAGGACAGGAGGAGCAAGGTCATGCAAGCACATGTTAGCCTGTCATGGCTGCTAAAATGGGGGGAGAAGGGGAGGCTGGCCACTTCACTGATTTGAAGAACCACATTGGATTTGGGAATATTGAGAGTTTTATATCCAAAAACTGTAGTAAATTATCTTATTAATTCTAGTAGTTTCTCTGTCAGATCATATGTGTTTACTATTATGATCTTCAAATTCTGATAGCTTGCTTTTTTGCATTGTAGTTCTATTTTTTCTTGTTTTAACCATTGGCCGCAACATTGCTAACAAAGTTAAACACTAGTGCTTTAACAGGTAAATCCTTACTTGGTTTTGTTTCCACACTTGTGTGCATGTCCAAGTGCATGTCTGAGGCTGTGAGAGAGGGGAGGTGCATGTAGCTCAGACTGGCCTTGAACTCAAAATAATCAGCCTTCTGAATGCTGGGATTATAGCCCAGAGCTAGGAAGCCTGGCAAGGGCATGCTTGTTTTGCTTCAGGCCTCCGGAGGACATTTTTTCAACATTGTATCATTTAATATATTGTTTTCAAGCAGGATTTGGGGAGATCAAAATTCTATCCTTACTGGATTTTCTTTCTTTATTAAACCACAAAGAACTATTTATTATTAAATAAAATTTCTGCCTCTATCAGAAGCATGTGAAAATGGAGACCCAAGACACAAAAGAGATAGGAGCAACAAAGTGGGAAGAAATCTGTATATTGGATTTCAAGCACTCGCTGTATTAGGTATAAAGAAGGCTCTAGATTTGACTGGGAGATCATCTGTAAGCATTTTAATGGCTCGGATGGGATGGACAGGGATGGATTATGCACTCGGGAGCCAAAGAATACTGAGTGTTACAGTTTGGATAGAAAGGTATTCTGGCACTCGGGAGCCAAGGAATATCACATGCCACAGTAAGCATAGCAGCTTACAGCCCTGCTTCAGGGAAAGGCTTCCCCAGTGTATCAGCTATGCCCCAGCAGGAGAGACATTCCCTGGCAGTGTTATTACAGTTTGGCTCAGTCCTCCCAGAGCAGAGTGTAACAACTTCACTTTGCTAGGGAAGGTTTCCCCAGCAAAAAGTGTTACAGCCCTACTCAGCTCTGCTCTACCCATGATCCCCTTTGCTCCAGAAAAAGAAGATCTCACCCAAACCTTTTTCAAGAGATTTATTGGAAGGGAAGAATCCAGGAGAGTGGCTGCCCTCTAGCAGGGTGGCAGAGGACAGCTGGGCAACCCGAATAGACAGAAGCCTAAGAGGCACAGGGATTATATAGGGCTTCTGGTGGGGGGAGTTTTTCAGGGTGGGGATTGGTCAGATTTCAATCCCTCAATTTATGATGGCTAGATCTCCTGGTCAGGGATTGGTTAGTTTTCTGCACTGGTTTAGGGTCAGATTTAGCTCTAGTTTCAGGGTCAGGGTGTGTTTCTTTGGCTGGACCCTTTTCCCTACACCATTTGACTATTTCAACCCTAGCCATAGCTGAGCTGTGGTTACTACTGATAGCACTTTGTTTTGCTTTATCTTTCCATGTTTATAAAGTTTGTCCTTTGCTTTGGGACTCACTCAGATTTACAGAACTACTAGTACCCTGGTGTGTGGGGGGTTGTATTTGCGGGGCTGCAGTCAGGGCCAGCCAAGCAGCCCGAGGTTCATACCTGAAAGGGGAAGTGTGGGTGAAAGAAAGGCTAGCTAAAGGGGTTAAGATACAAGACAGAGACACAGAATAGCTGTTGGGAGGGCCATTCAATCCATACTGAATGTACCCCTTGTAGGCATTTTGACAGATTGGATGGGACAGGTATTCTGGCACTCGGGAGCCACAGAATACTGTATTACATAGCTCAGATGGATAGGTATCCTGGAGCTCGGGAGCCAAGGACCACCTCAGGTTGCAGTAAGCATAGCAACTTACAGCCCAGCCTCAGAGAAAGACTTCCCCTGTGTATAGGCTCTGCTCCAGCAGGAGAGGGTCTTCCAGCTGGGGATGTTTGCCCAGTGTAGCATTTTTGCTCTGGCAGGAGAAGGTTTCCTGGGCAAAGTTGCTACGGAGAGTGGAGGGCAGAGTGCAACAACTCCGCTCTGCCAGGGTATGTTTCTTTGGCTGGTCCTTTCCCCCTACACCCCTAGTTTATTCTTTCACAATCTTATGTATTTAACCAACAGAGGGGACAAAATTGCTGAAGACTTCTATTATCATGTACAAAGGGTATAGAGACTTACTACACGTTAATCCTTCACATATTTCGTAGCCATACCTGCCATCCCACCTTCAGGGTCCAGAGTAAACACACCTGGGCCCAAGTCTATTGTTATTTAGATGAGAGACATTCACTACCAAGGCCAAGACATCCTGTAGCCGCCAAACTAACGTCTTATATGTAATAAGACAGATTTGAGCTCTGTGAACTTGAGGCAAGATGTAATGGACTCCTTTTCATGGGTCCTGACACCCTGGTCACTGCTAAGAATAGTGTCTATCACTCCACAGGAAAATGCAGGATAGAGGCCTTAATGAGCACTCCCTAATTATAGGCCCAGCAGCCAAATTCATGGCCTTCTAAATAGCAAGCTTTCAGAAGTCAGCTGAAGGCATGCATGTCACAGGACAAAGAACTCACAAATACGGAGAGAACGGGAAAAGGTTCATTTGAAAACTCGACTGCTTGTGCAGAATCAGGTGGGTTTCATGGGTCAACATGCTGAACCTTCCCTCATTCTGCCAGCACTACTCTAAAGTCCTTGTTTTCTTTCTTTTCATGGCAAGCTTGCACTATGTTGTCCAGGATGACCTCTAGCTCACCATCTTGCCTCAGCTCCAGGGTTCTAGGCTTCTTTGTAAAGTTTCTTAGTCAGGGGAATCACAAGAAATAAGGAAGATGGGTATTCAGATGAGATACTTAGAATGAATCATTAAAGTTTGAGAAGATTTTTCTGGTGAGCTTCAATCCTATGCACTGAGAGTAAAGCAAGGGACTAGCTACGATGTCATCAGATGCTTAGCAACAACTTCCAAAGGTGCAGTGAATGTCATTTTACAGGATAAATATTTGTCATTGCAAGCAAATGAACAAGCAAGCAAAATAAAGTTAAACCTAATGTATCCATAAATCTATGTACGAAGCACAATCTTTTATGAGGGACGGTATCATTTTCCGTTGTCTTTCTGTTGTTGTTGCTGGACTGGATGGTTTGGGTTTTCTTCAGATAGGGTCTTCTGTGTATCCCAAACTAATGTTGAACGTACAGCCCTCCTGTCTCTAGTCTTTGAATATTGGCAATCCATATATGTGCCAGTGTGCTCAGCTTTAGTCACTATTAATCATTGATTGGTGTGATAGTTAGGGTTTCTATTGCTGTGAAGAGACACCATAACCTCAGCAACTCTTATAAAAGAAGGCATTTAATTGGGACTGGCTTACGGTTTAGAGGTTTAGTCCAGTATGGCAGGACATGGTGGTGTGCAGACACACATGATGCTGGAGAAGTAGCTGACAGTCCTACATCTGGATGTAAAGGCAGCAGGAAGAGAAAGAGACTTAGCCTGCCTTGAGCTTCTGAAACCTCAAAACCCACCCCCAGTGACACACTTCCTCTAATAAGGACACACCTACTCTAACAAGGCTACACATCATAATCCTTTCAAATAATACCACTCCCTATTAGCCTATGAGATCCATTTTCATTCAAACCACCACAACTGGTAAATAAATTTGTTTTTATTGAGTGGATAGGAAACAGAAGCCAAGCATGTAGCTGTTTATTAAAAGGCACATATGAAATACAATAATATATTTCACCTAAAATGAAAGACATAGTAGACAAATAGAAAGAAAACTGATATCAAAGAAACCAGAATTCAAAGGAGAAAGTAAGAATAAAACAAGACCTCACTTGTCAATAAAATAAATAACCCACTATAAAGCTAGAACCATTTTTGAATCTCTATGTAGGTAGTTTCAAAATATATAAAGCAAATGTTTATAATAGATCTGTCATTAAAGAAGATCTTGCTTAAGTTTTCTCAAAAAGTTTTTAATAAGTAAAAATATATAGAGAAATAATAGTAAAGACTCAATCTATAATAAAACATTGCTTGATATAATATTTATATATAGAACATTGCATTCAACAAACACAGAATACACATTCATTTTCATGGAACACATAAAAATTGATCACATACTAAGAAAACTAAGAGAATCCCTCCAAGTAAGAAGGTGACAACTACAGGGCAGTTACTGAGTTGGCATTCCCACTGGAGCAAAATCTACTAACACTTTTGGCTAAGAGCCTGGGATGTAGCAGGCCTCACTCATGTGGCTAAGTTAAGAATAGACTGCTGAGTCCCAGACATGAAGTCATGTAAAATTCCAAGAATACTTCAGACTGTCTTAGTCACTATTGTACTGCTGTGAAAATACACCCTGACCAAGGCAACTTATAAAAGAAAACATTTAACTGGGAGCTTGCTTACAGTTTCAGAGGCTGAATCCATGACCATCATGGTAGGGAGCATGGCTGCAGCCAGTCTGGCATTGTGCTGAAGCAGTAAATGAGAGCTTACACTCTGTATGCATGCATGCATGGCATGCAGGAGAGAGAGAGAGAGAGAGAGAGAGAGAGAGAGAGAGAGAGAGAGAGAGAGAGAGAGAGAGAGAGAGAGAGAGAGAGAGAGAGAGAGAGAGAGAGAGAGAGAGAGAGAGAGAGAGAGAGAGATACAGAGTGAAAGAGGAAAGAGACCGAGACAGGGAGACAGAGATGAAGATAGAGACAAACTGGGCTTAGTATGGGCTTTTGAGACTTCAAAGCCCACTGTCAGTGACACACCTCTCCCAAGAATGTCACACACTTCATAATCTCTCCCAAATACTTCCCTAACTAGGGACCAAGCATTCAAACATATGAGTCTACAGGAACAATCCTTGCTCAAACCACCACACATAAGAATCAGAAGATAAGACACAATATAGTGTGGGTTTGCATTTCCCTAATAATTGCTGATGTTGGAAACTTGTCCACGCATTTACATTTGTATTTCCTCATTTGGAAAATGGTGTATTCAGTTCATTTCCCTGTCTGTTTATTGGATTATTTGCTCTCTTTGTTTTTAATTTTATGGTTCTTGATACACTCTGAGTATTAAACCTGTATCAGATAAATAGCTAGCTCTCACATGTGGGATCTAAGGGGCAAAGGGAGGAACATGGCAATGAAAAAGGAACTTACTATGTAGCCAGATCGGTCTCACACTCAACAGTCTTCCTCCGTTAGTCTTACAAGTGCAGGGATTACAAGCATAAACCACAGGAGATCACAAAATAATTTTAAAAAGTGTGTTCCTTGAGTATTACCTAAATGTATATAGTAAAATATGATCATATCTCCTCTCACCTCTCCTCTCCAACTCCCTCTCAGGTTGTCAAAACATCCCTCTCACAGCTTTCTGGCTCTTTCTTTAAAACAACTGAATCCTATTAGTGCTGCTCATATGTGCAAAAAAAAAAAACTACCAGTGGCCACACCCCCAAAGAAAAATGACTTCCTCTGCAAGCACCTGCCAACTAAAAGTACCTCCTCCTCTAGCAGTGGAGCCTCATGAGCTCTTCCCGAATCCATGTTGGAACTTTTGCTGCCTTGACCGTGTGCAGATAACCACAGCTGCTGTGAGTTCATGCATTCAGTAGCCATGCCATGGCATAAGACAGCATTTTGGAACATTCCACCCTATCCTCTGGCTCTTATATTCTTCTATGATGCTATCTGAGCCTTGGCCAGGGTGGGGATGGAGTGATAAAGATGTCCCATTTAGTGATGACTACTGACAGTTACCTTTTCTCAGCACTTGGCCAGTTATGACTCCTGTAAAACCATGTTCAAAACATTAAAATGAGAAGTGAGCAAGATGGTTTTATTTTCTAGTTTACCATTCTTCCTGGGTTCACTTTTATGTCCATTTGAAGTTTTAAATCATTTCAAAGGCCACCTTCCGTTGCATTTTTATAGGAAATATTAATTCATGTTATTCTTTTTGTTTTTTTCCCAGACAGTTTCTCTAACAGTCTTGACTGTCCTAGAACTTACTCTGTAGACCAGTCTGGCCTCAAACGCAAAGATCCACCTGCCTCTGCCTCCCGAGTGCTGGCATTAAAGGCTGTAGCACCCCCACTCGGCTCATTTTATTCTTAAAATAAGTTAATGAAATAAAAATATTGTTTCACTGTTTTTTTGTGAATTCCAATTAAGAAAAACCTGCTATGTGTCCATTTTTAGAAAAAGTTACTTGATGGCATAAATGCCATATTGTATTAATAAAATGTTTGAATAGTGTTCTGGATATCCAATTTCTATGCCTACCAGTAACCTACCAGCAAACCATTCATTTTGCCATGAGGGAAGCAGGCTGAAATCACTAAGGAATTCCTGTAGTTCCCTACGTTTCCATTACTATGGCAAAGTACCTGAGAAAATTAGCTTGTGCATTTAGAAAGACTAGCTTTGACTCCTGGTTTTAGACACTGTAGACTGGTACAAATTGCAAGGCAGCACACCACAGCCCAACTTATGGTCAAAGAGAAAAAGATAGGATGAAAGTGGGGTATGCTAATCTGCTTTGGAACCACACTCCCAACAATCTAAATTCTTCCTACTGGGCCCCAACCTCTTAAAGTTTGCACTACCTCTCAGTACTTCCAAGCTGGGGATGCAAGCCTTTGCAACACAGGCCCTAAGTGACATTTATCCCTAACAGTATCAGCCCATAAACTGGAGGCTTTAGCATATAAACACCTGTAGAAGTACAGAGTAAGATACACATGACTAGGGTAAATATAGGTTAATTGTATTCGGAGAGAAGTCACTTACATAAGAAACCGATGACCCACAAGTTCCAGCTCAAAGGATCCCCACCACACCCAGCTGCTCTCCAGCTGCTCTCTATGATCTGACCGGAACCAAGAGAGAGCAAGCCTGTCCTGGACTCCATACCAAATCCCACAGGCTCACCTATGCACCTGTGACTATGCTCAAATGGACGTGGTCAGCGCCACTGGTGTGGTTAATTAGATCTCTCACTACAATGCCACTGCTGCCTTGGCCATAAGTGGGCTTTCTACCCTGCAGGTTTTTATCAGGTTTATGTTCTAATATCACACTTGCTGACTTCTCTGTTTTCCCGTGTCACACTTCTTCCCGGACAAGTATTGCCTTCATTTCGCAGCTGAATAACCTGAACTTGGATCTTTGTTTTTTAATTGGCTTCTGAGGACCCAAAACTGATACAATCTCATTCCGGAAAAAAAATTCAGCAGGCCTTACATGATTTCTACTTACTGGTCAGTGTTAGAGATAATCAAACATTTAATGTTTCTTTTGATTTTCTGAAATGTCAAAACGTTCAAATGTAACCAACTAACTGAGGAACACCTCAGCATGTGTGACAGGGTGGTGATGGCCTAATTATTGGCAATGGTACATGGCAGGCTAATGCGGTGTGACTTGCTACAGAGGAAGAAAGGAAGGAAATCGAAGGTCAGCAAACACAATGGAAAGTAGTGGGGATGTATAGGCAGGGTAGAGGTAATGATTCCTTGTAGCATGGGTATCACAGGTGTGGATACTTTGAAATGGGACACACTTACAATGGAGTTTTTCATGACACGGAGCTGAAATAGGAACAGAAATATCCAATGCTGTTGGCTACTTCATGGGGGATTTTTATTTCTCCAGATTTCTCTTGTGAAGATAGTGTCCTGAGTGTAAATCAGAGTGAGGCCTGGGTGCACACAGCCAACTCTGTAGCTTTCACCATGCTCAGAGGCAATTAAGGGCATTTCTTACTTTATTTGTTCTTTTCAAGGTGGTTTTCAGTCATTCATTGTCTCTTTCTTACAAAGACCTGATCAGGACATTTAGAGAGAGCAGGAAGACCGGTGGGTGGGTTAATGAATTCCAATCACCCCTTATGGTGTCCTAATGCCCTTCTTTGGAGAGAAGAAACTCACTAAAGATCATACCAAATCTTCCTTTGAAGTGACTAGTAGAACAATGCACGATAGTTCAAAAGGATCTTTTCTTTTCTAAAAGAATTTAAGATCTCGCTTCACCACTCTGTAGTTTAAATAGCCTCTGGGTTATATTTCCATTCCTCTTCTTGTTCCATATCCATTTCTTAAAAGACCAAAATCACTGTCAGTAAATAAGGCTTTATCTGTTGTAAACTGGACTTGGAGTCCTTTCCAAAGCATGAGTTCTGCTTCGGGGACTATTGCTTTTCATTTTCTCTTGGATAACAGCTTTTTCATCTAAATAAATGGCATGCATATTAGAAACTGCAGCAAGGCATTGGGAGAGTAATGTGATGATGGCTAATCTGTGTATACACTTCATATGAAATATATATGTGTTCATACATATTATAACATGTTTTGTTTCTTAAATATACACAACACATTTATTTATTTATTCCTTTAAAATGTAGCACTGAGAGGGGCTGATGAGATAATTCAGTGGATATGGTGCTTGCTACCCAGCCTTATTACCTGAGTTTCATCCTCTGAATCCCCATGATGGAAAGAGAGAACCCTCCAAGTCCTGGCCCCCACATGCACACACATAGAACACATACACACAAAATAAAAAACATAAAATATATTTAATTCTCTAAAACGTATCTAACAATGATCCTTTCCACTGATACCTAGAAGCACTTTCTGCCAGGGACCACCGCTGGCTACACAGGGCTAGGACTCAGATAGGTGATTCTCACTACCCTTCCTGTCCTCCATTATGATCTCTCCGGTTTCACTGGCATCCCAGTAGCACCACACTTACTCTTCCTTCAACCTCAGTTTCATTAACTAGAGACTCCACCTGTAAGTACAGACCCAGGGTCCCCCTTCCCTTTCATCCCTATCTCCCTAGACATATTCTTTGTCCTATTGCAGCCTACTTGCAGGAACCCCTCCTCCTATCACACCTCCACTCCCTGGGAACCCTGCCTCTTGGTGTTGACAGGATCCCCCCCAGCTCTTTTCCACAGCCCTTCTTAGCCTGTTCTCCTAGCCCACTCTGCCACCAATCAACCTGCAGGAACACTCTTAACGAGGCAACCCACAGCCACTACACTTTCCTAAAGCCCAAGAGGGCAATGGAAACCAAAGAATAAAATGGCCACCCAACAAAAATAAGACCAGATATGAAAACCTAGAATCACCACAAACACCATAACTCTAGATACCTAGACACCAGCACAAAAACACAAATATGAACAGCCAGGACAATATGCCTTTACCAGAACCCAGTTAATCCTATCACAGTCAGTAGACCTTGAGAAATACAATATAGCTGAAGCTTAAGACAAGACTGTGGCCTGGGGTTGGTGGTGCATGCCTTTAATCCCAGCACTTTGGAGGCAGAGGCAGGTGGATCTCTGTGAGGTTGAGGCCAGTCTGGTCTACAGAGCGAGTGTCAGGATAGGTTCCAAAGCTACAAATGGTCTAGAAACCCTGTCTAGTAAACAAAACAACAAAAAACAGACAAAACTGTCAAATTAGCAATTATGAATATGTTCAAAGACCTTAAAGAGAATATGAATAAATCCCTTAATAAAGTCTATGAAAACACAAACAGTGGAATGAAATAATGAAAACCATTCAAGACCTGAAACTAGAAATAGAATCCTTAAAGAAAACACAAAGTGAGATAAAACTGGAAATGAAAAATTTAGGAAGTCAAACAAAAACTTCAGAAGTAAGCTTCACTAACAAAGCATGAGACATGGAAGAAAGAAACTCAGGTATTAAAAACAAGGTAGAAGAAATGGACACTTCAGTCAAAGAAAATGACAAAAAATCTAGGTACAAAATATCCAGGAATTATGGGACATTATAAGATACAAAAAATATCTAAAATAAGGATACAATAAGGAGAAAAAACATCAAAGACACAGAGATTATTTTTAAGAAAATCATAGAAGAAAAATTTCCCAATCTAAATCAGTTATCTATAAAGTTGCAAGAAGCACCAACCAGACCAGACCACCAACCAGACAAACCTTTCCACTCAGGGCTCAGAAAGCGACATGAAGAGGAAGAAAATGATTGTAAAAAGTCGAGGCAGGGAGATGGATGACTCTAAGGAGTCAGTGTCGTCCAGACACAGCAGGAATGATGCACTTGTGAACTCACAGACACTTTGGCAGCATGTGCAGGCTCAACACAAATGAACTCAATGGTATTTTGTAGACTTTTGTCTCATATTGCTTTGTTTGGGCACTTTTTTTTCTTACTGGCCATTTTCTTACATATTATGGTTTCTGATATTGTGCTTTTATGGTGTGTGTGTGTGTGTGTCTTGTGATTTTCTTTGTTTTTATATTTTTTATTTTAATTTTTTTCTTGTTTTTTTTGAGACAGGGTTTCTCTGTATTGTTTTGGAGGCTGTCCTGGAACCCACTCTGTAGACCAGGCTGGCCTTGAACTCACAGAGATCCACCTGCCTCTGCCTCCCGAGTGCCTCTTTGGTGTGCCACCAAAGCCTGGCTGATTTTTTTTTAATTTTTATTTGGTTGTTTCTTTGCCTCCACTCTCTCCAGGAACATTATTTCTGGGTTCCCATTGCCTTAACCCTCCCAAGGGACATTTACCCACTGTGTACATATAACTGGTTGGGATATATGCTTAAAATGATATGCTGGCCAACAGACCTTCTCAGTAAGCAGGGAAGTGATGCAAGTTCACGGACTGGTCCAGAAATACATCATGTCTTCATGGAGTATTTACTGAAACTGGATTTTGAATAATTTCCACAGAAATTATTTTACCCATAGGAATGCGATTTGTTCCCACAGGGATTTGACCAGACAAAAAGAGGAACAAAATGGAGGAAGAACCGTGATTTAGATTTACATAGAAAACATTAGCTGGAACCTAAGTAATATTCCTCAAGTAATCAGAATATTTTATATACACCGATTTAGACAAAAGATCTTTGCCTATTTTTTTAAAGAGAGGGTGTGGAGTTCGGTGAGTGCAGAAGCGGACAGTGTCAGGGAGGAGTTCAAGGGAGGAAAAGGTGATCAAAATATGTTGCATGAATTTTTTCAATCAAAAACATATAAGAAAGAAATGAAGGAAGGAAGGAAGAAGTCCTTACAATAACAAGTGGAATTGATCCTCCCTTGTTCTCGATCGATAACAGCTTGTCCAGGCAGAAAGGGCCCAGTGTTCTTTCCTAGTTGCAGCAAGGATACAGATGACCAGCAAGGTCTGACACCAGGTGTTTAGTAGCATGGAAAGCATTTTGTTTTAATCCTTTACTGCTTCCAACTATCACATTCCATATTTAGAGGTAAGAGAAGGATTATTGATCAAAAATTTTCGAATATTTTTGAAGGATTTATCTTTATATTATGTATATGAGTGTTTTGTCTGCACATATGAATACCATGTACCTGCAGTATCCTCTGTGACCAGTAGATGGCGCCATATCCTATGAAACTGGAGTTATCAGATGGTGCTACAATGAGCTTCAGGCATGACCCAGGTTTGCATTAATGGTGATGGTCTAAGGGCTCCCTTCCACTATCCTTTCCTCACCCTTGGGCAGTGCTGTACAGAGAAAGATGCTCTGCGGGGGGGGGGGCAGAACAGAAGGAAATAAACATAGGATTCTTCTTTCCTGGTACTCAGCACCAGGCCTATAACAGTGAGATACGACATCAGCCAATCCTGGATAAACTGGGCATGGAGGTGGGTGGAGAGGATGAGAACATGAGGGGTGGGGTTGGGTGAGTTGGGTGCAGGAGGCAGATTGGGGAAGGGATGGAGGAGGATGACAGTAAAGAAAAAGATATCTTGATTAAGGGGCCACTTGGCTGGTAGGGAGAAACCTGGCACCAGGGAAACCCCAGGAATGCACAAAGATAAGCCCAGCTAAGAGTCCTAACAATAGTGGAAAGGGTACCTGAATTGGCCTTCTGTTGTAATCATATTGGCGACTACCTTAATTGTCATCGGAGATATCTATCTAGTAACTGATGAAAGCAGATGCAGAGATCCACAGCCAAGCACTGGGCTGAGCTCCAGGGGTCTTGCTGAAGAAAGGAAGGAGGGATTGTATAAGCCAGAGGGATTATGACAGGGAACCCATAGAGACAGCTGACCTGAGCTCATGGGAGCTCATGGACTCTTCATCAACAGATTGGGAGCCTCCATGGGACCGACCTAGGCCCTCTGAATGTGGGTGACAATTGTGTAGTTTGGCATGTTTGTGGGGTTCCTAGCAGTAGTATTAGGACCTTTCCCTGGTGCTTTAACTGTCTTTTGGAAACCTGTTCCCCATGCTGGGTTGTCTTGCCCAGCCTTGATATGCAGTGCTTTGTTCAAGCCTGTGAGATGCTTCCCCTTTCTGAATGAAGACAGATGATGGAGAGAGGGCTGGAGCGTGGAGGACGAGTGGATGGTGAGGTGGGTAGATATGTGGAGGGAGAGGAAGGAGGGGAAACTGTGGTTGGTATGTAAAATAAATGAAAAATGTTAATAAAATTAAAAAAGACATCAGCCTAAACAAAACAAGCCCTGACCCCAAGGCCCATACCTGGGGATGGAGCCTCTAGACTAGCCTTCACAGCAGACAAAGACTCCAGGCCTAACCAGGCACAGTTGTATCATGAATTCCTTCATTGGCAAGTAACCACTGACAGTGAATCACATGCCATGAACAAACCTTCGTGGCTAAAGGACTGTAGAAGTGTGGGCTTTGAATGCAATTGGCCCCCATAATCTCATAGGGACTGGCACTATTAGGAGGTGTGGCTCTGTTGGAGTGGGTATGGCCTCATTGGAGGAAGTGTGTCACTGTGGGGGCAGGCTTGGAAGTCTTGCTTAAGCTTCCCTCAGCGATACAGTCGACTTCCTGTTCCTTGAAGATCTGTGACTCTCAGCTATTCCTCCAGCACACCTGCCTGCAATCAACCATGCTCCCCACCATGATAATGAACTGAACCTCTGAAACTGTAAGTGACCCATCCCAATTAAATGTTCTCTTTATAAGAGTTGCAATGGTCATGGTGTCTCTTCACAACAATAAAAAGAACCCTAAGATGGCCTGTCTATTGCTGGGCTATGCACATCAACGTAGAATTAAGTTGTGATGCAGTATCACTGTCAATTTGACTGCCATGAGGCCAGGCCTACCCCGTTTACCCTTTTCCCAAACCAAGGCAGCACAGCACAAAGTGTTATTGTTCACTTGAGGGAAGCAGAAACAGACACAAAGTGTGCCTTGGAGTCCAGGACCAGCCTTACCCTGGCAAGACCCAGCATCAGGCAGAGACAGAGAAGAATAGATAATGAGAACAAATAAAGAATACTTACATGAACTATAGAACCAAATGATCAAATATTAAGGTCTGGAGGTTTTTCTCAGGGGGGGGGCGCCTAACAAAAAGTTTTAGAAAGCTTATTTAAAGAGACAATACCACAGAACTTCCCAAACCTAGAAAAAGACACAAATATACAGGTACAGGAAGATCAAAGGCCACCAAGTAGATTGAACTCAAATGAGTCAACTCCACTGCATAGTATCATCAACTGTCCATAAATTGATGTATGGATAAAGCAAATGTTATTTATGTACACAGTGCAATAATATCAAGCCGTAAATGGAGGAAACTAGAAAAAATCATCCTAAGTGAAGTAACCCAGACCCAGAAAGACAAACACGGTATGTACTCATTTGTAAGTGGATATTAGATGTAAAGCAAAGGATAACCAGCCTACAGTCCACAACCCCAGAGAAATTAGGTAACAAGGAGAACCCTAAGGTGATGCATGTATCTCCTTGGAAAAGGAAATAGACTAAATATCCTGGGTAAAGTGGAGGTTTGGAGGGAACATGTAGAGAGGAGGAGATCAGAAATGGGAAAATGAGGAAAAGGGATGGTTTTGTTAGGAGAGGGACAGAGTGGGAGAGCAATGAAAGGGGTGTCTTGATAGAGGGAGCCATTGTGGGGTTAGGGAGAAACCTGGTGCTAGGGAAATTCCCAGGAATCCACAAGAATGACCCCAGCTAAGACTCTTAGAAATAGTGAAGTTGGTGCCTGAACTGGCCTTCCCCTGTATTCAGATTAGTGACTACCCTAATTGTCATCATAGAGCCTACATCCAGTAACTGATGGAAGCAGATGCAGTGACCCACCGCTAAGCACTGGGCCAAGTCTCTGGGAATCCAGTCGAAAAGACAGAGGAGCAAAGTGGGTCAAGCTAATGAAAGGGAAACCCACAGACAGTTGACCTAAACTTTTGGGAGCTCATAGACTCTAGACCAATACAGATGGGGAGCCTGTATGGGACCTAACTAGGTCCTCTGCATGTGGGAAACAGTTGTGTAGTTTAATCTATTTAGAGTGGCCCCTGGCAGTGGGACCAGCATCTATCCCTGATGCATGAACTGCCTTTTTGGAACACATTCCCAAGGTGGGATGCCTTGATCAGCCTTGATGCAATGGGGAGGGCCTTGGTCCTGCCTCATCTGGGTCCTGCCAGGCTTTTTTGACACCCCATGGGAGACCTTACCCTTTCCAAGGAGTGGATGGAGGTGGGTTAGGGGAAGGTGGGAGTGAGCAGGAGGAGAGGAGGCAGGAGGAACTGTGGTTGGTATATAAAACAAATAAAAGTTAAAATAAAAAGAAATAAACATTTAAAAATAACATTCAGCCATAAAAGGATGCAATCCTGTCCTGTTGTTTGTGACAACAATTTAAACTTGGAATATATTATGATAAATTAAATACTCCAGACACAGAAAGACCAATGTTGTATGATGTCACTCCTAATATCTAAAAATTAGATTTCATTAAAGTAGAAGATAAGAAGAGGCTGAAGAAGGGGAGAGAGAGGCTGGTCTATATGCACACATTTGCAACGAGGAAAGAAGAATACCTTCTTGTATTATACCACATGGTAGGATGAATCTTATTACCAATGATGTACTACACATTTCAAAATTGCTAGAAGGTTTCAAATGTTTCATCACAAAGAAGTAACCTTTTTGAGATAATAAATATGCTTATTACCCTCATTCTGCAATATACTTACATATCAAAACATGGTATTATATGCCCCATCAATTTGTGTAATTTTGTCATTTAGAAATAAATTTTAAAACAGAATAAGAAGGGCTGGAAAAATTTTCTCAATAGTTGACATCACCTACTGCTCTTGCAGAGGATTGGCGTTCACTTCCCAATACAGACGACAGATCTCACAACTTCCTGCCACTCCATCTCCAAGGAAGCTGATGCCCTCTTCTGCCCTATGAGAATACTGTATTCAGGTGCAAAAACCCACACAGACACACATACACACACATGTTATTCTTTAAAAGAACAAGAAATGAATAAATGAATGGCTCCTAAGAAATGATACCTGAAATTGTCCTCTGTCTTTGCTTGCATGCATATACATATATAGTCGAACACACACACACACACACACACACACACACACAAGCCCACACACATACATATACCCACAAAACAAAAAGAAAAGGCAAACTACACACACATTCAACTAGCACATGATAGTGACACAATTTTGACACATTACACATTTACATATATCATATTGCAAGTTCCTATATTTGAAGATCATGACAATAAAGTGTAATATATAAAAGTTAGAACTGTGGTTTTACATTACTATACGTATACATTGGGACTTGAAATAAAAAATATGACAAAATGGCCAGATGTAGTGGTACAGGCCTGCAATCTCAGCTACTCAGAAAGCTGAAGCAGGAAGATCAAAAATTAAGGTCTGCCTGATGTAAAGTTCAAGGCCAGTCTATCCAACTTAATAAGACCATTTTTCAAAGTAAAAAAAAGTAAAACAAATGTTGGAGTATTACTACCCAGAAGGCAAAGTTGTAACCTTTCAAAATAATGATATGTTTATAGAAATGTGACTACAACAGGTGAATTAAGTACTGAGCTGAACTCAAGAAAGCCAGTAACAGAGAGGGAGGACTGATGATCAAAGGGATTAAGACTGGGCTGGTTTAACCCCCAGAAACAGCTGACCAGACAAAGGTTAACTCTTGAATCCCAGGCATCAGCCTGGGAAGCCAGCATGGGACTGATCAAGACCCCCCTGAATGTGGGTGTCAGTGAGGAGGCCTAGGGAATCTATTGAGCCTTGGGCAGCAGATCAGTACCCATCCCAAGTATACACACGGACTTTGGACTCCCATAGAACAATGTGAGGTGCACTCTCACCCCGAACTCTTGGGGAAGGGTCTAGGCCCTGCCCTATATGAAATGACAGACTATGCACACCCCCATGGAGGGCCTCACCCTCCATGGGGAAATGAGGGGATAACGGGGGGGGGGGGGGAGGGCTCGGGAGGGAGGGAGGGAATGGGAGAGGGACCTGGAACTGACTTGTGAAGCAACCTTGTTTCTTATCTAAATTTAAACTGGAAAATAAAATAAAAAAATAACATAAGGAAAATTGTGGATTAGATGCTTTATTTTGCTACCCAGACCTCTCCTTCAGGCCCAAAACTCACCCAGAAGCTTCTGTGAGAGTTGATAGAACTCTGGCAATTGGCCTCATAAAAAAGCTTCCATACCCATGATAGGGGTGCGATAGGGTGAGGGAGTGGAGGTGGAACTCAGCTGTTCTTTACAGAGACCATAGGATTTGAGCTAAGGCTTTTCTTGAAATTGTACCATAGTTGAGATCTTCCCAGGTATGAAACCTGCTGCTTTGTTATGAGGCCATAATCCCACTAGAGTTCCTGCCTGCTTCATAATTGACAAGCTGGTAAGTGTGTGTACATGGACACTTGGATTTTCAGGCCTATAGCGTGCCAATCGGTAACAGCCTTTTAAATTAATATTATTTGAGACCTTCAAACATGTATACAATGTATTATGATCTATGCCTCCCATATTTTTACTTTTGTAAGCTACATTAGGAAGTATTTTTGTTGAAATCACAGTGTGGTAACTATTGAAGATATGTTTACTGAACATCACGCAAAGTTTATGAATGCAAGAAGGCTGTGCTTATAATGTATTCTTCTGTCTTGATTCTCTAGAAGTTTTGCTTTTTAAATTAATTTGTTCCAACACTGGCTATACTCATGGACTGGAAAAACTAATATTTTAAAAATGGCCATCATACCAAAAGTAATCTACAAATTCAACACAGTCCCAACAAAATTTCTAATACAATTCTTCACAGACATAGAAAAACAATGTTAAACTTTTCATGAAAGCAAAAAAGACCAAAGATATGCCAGCAATCCTCAACAGACAGAATAATATAGGATGTGTTACCACACCTGGTTTCAGGTTATACTGCAGAACAGTAGTAATAAAACTAGAATGATACTGGCACAAAACAGACCATAGATTAATGGACTAAACTAAGGAAACCAAGTATAATCCTACACAAATACAACTACCAGATACTGTTTTTCACAACGATACCAAAAAAATGCATTGGAGTAATGACAGCATCTTCACAAAATGATACTTGAAAACCGGGATATCAACAAGCAGAAGAACAAAATTAGATCCCTATCTCT
This sequence comes from Mesocricetus auratus, assembly GCF_017639785.1. NCBI lineage: Eukaryota > Metazoa > Chordata > Mammalia > Rodentia > Cricetidae > Mesocricetus > Mesocricetus auratus. The sequence goes on from NW_024429188.1 coordinate 19,517,112, forward strand.
CACAGAAAATTCAACTTCAAATGGATCAAGAACCTCAATATTGCCAGGTGATGAGGCACACCTTTAATCCCAGAACTCTAAGGAGACAGAGGCAGGCAGATCTCTGTGAGTTCAATACCAGCCTGATCTACAGAAGGAATTCCAGGACAGCCAAGAGTGTTACGTAGAGAAACCCTGTCTTGGAAAAAAATGAACCTCAGTATAATATCAAATACCCTGCTGAAACTCATAAAAGAGAAAGTAAGAAGAACATTTCAGCACATAGATATAGTTAATGACTTTTTGAACAGAATTTTTCCAGCAGTATTGGAAATAAATCCAATGATTGACAAATGGGTCTCATGGAACTGAGAAGCTTCTATACAAGATTAAAAAACTGGCAATCTAATGAAAAAAATCTTTTCCAGCTCTACAGAATATACAAAAAAAATCAGTTGTCTTACTTTGCTTTCTATTGCTATGATAAAACATCATGGCTAAAGGGAAAGTTGGGGAGGAGAGGGTTTATTTCAGCATACAGTTCATGAAGAGAAGTCAGAGTAGGAAGTTGAGGCAGGAAACTGGAGGCAGAACTGAAACTGATGCTGTGGAGGGGTGTTGTTTACGGCTTGCTCTCCATGGCTTGATCAGCCTGCTTACTTATACAGCTCAGGACCACCAGTCTGGCACCACCCACAGGGGGCCAGACTCTTCCTCCGACTTCAATATTTAATCAAGAAAATGTCCCCCAAGACTTGCCTACAGGCTAATCTAATGGAGACATTTTCTCAACTGAGGACTCCTGTTCCCAGATGAACACAGTCTGTGTCCACTTAACAAAAGGAAACAAATGAATAATCAGCATAATAAACAAAACTAACAACCCATTTTTAAATTTAATTATTATTATACTCTCATAAATTATATTCTAACCACAGTTTCTCCTCCATCCCCTCCTCCCGGTCTCCCCCATCTATGCTCTTCCCCAGATCCATGCCCCCTTCATCTCCTCTCAGAAAAGAGTAGGTCTCCCAGGGGCATCAACCAGATGTGACATAATATGTTATAGTAGGATGAGTCACATACCATCACATCAAGGCTGGACAAGGCAACCCAGTAGGAGGAAAAGGATCACATGAATAGGCAAGAATCAAAGACCATATGCCTCTACTGCTGTTAGGAATCCCACAATAACATCAAGCTACTCAGCCATAGAATACAGAGGACATGGGTCAGATGCCCCAGGCTCCCCCATCTCTGTGAGTCTCCATGTGTCCCAGTGAATTGATTCTGTGGGTCATGTTCTCTTGGTGTCTCTGACCCCTCAGGTTCCTCTAATCTCTTTCCAGGATCACATAGCAACTTCTCTCTTACTACATTTTCCAGAATCCTCCTTGTCTCCTAGTCCCACCTATCTTGCTTCCCTATTGACCAACAGTGTTTTACTCATCAACCAATAAGAGAAACATATGTACAGAAGACTTCCCCTATCATCTTCACTTTTTTTCTAAATACAAAGAAAAGTTTTAACTTTAACATAGTCAAATTATATATAACAAAACAGTTATTAAGCAAGAATTATAATTACAATATTTAGTTCAATAACATTTAGTAAGATTTAAAGAAAATATTTTATCTATTATATCTTTGTGACTCTAAAATCTTATATGTGACTTACCATAACTAAGGAAAACTATAACCACGACTATTTGTCTTCAACTCCATCAAAGACCACAGAAGGATAATATGTTAACTTTAGAATTAACAGAGAAAACTTGCTGCCTGGTCAGCCACCCAAAGTTCTTTTGTAATGTTCCATCTTCAGCCCATTGGCCATAGTGTGTCTGACAGACTCTCCAGCAAAGTAGGAAACTTTAAACTGCCTGCCTGTATTGACAGTTTGTCAGTCACTTTTCTCTGTGTCCTGTAAGATGTCTGGCAAACTCTTCCATGAAGCAGGAATCCTGTAGGACTGTTTGAGTTCAGCAGTCACTTTCCTGTGGGTCCTGCATGTCCAGTTTATACAGCAACAATCAAACTGTCCAGAGAAGAACAGTTTCTTGCCCAAATGGACATCTTGCCATATTGGAAGCAAACTCCATAACAAGTTTCTTTGATGTCCATCTTCCCTTTTGACACAGTTAGTGTTGCCAGGAGCAGTCACTGTCAAGCAAAACCCTAAACCATTTTAAATGCCATGTTCTGTAAGTCTTTGAAAGGTTTGAATCATGACTATCCAATTGAAATATATCTCTATATATCTAGAAAACCTAAGTAACTTAACTATAAGTTTTGACTATTATAGGTAACTATCTATAACCAATATTTAATTATACATTACATTTTTAAATGAGCTATATTAACACAATCCCTAAACAAGAGAAATATGCATACCACAAAATTGATCTTAAATTTGTATCAATAAATGAAAATCCATTCCAATACAAAGTATTCATTTCTATATCATACTCCCCCATTTACCTTTAAAAAGAGATTGGTTGTGATCATTAACCACTTATAACCAACCCCATTTAAATGAAAACAAAGATTTATAAACATTATTTGGGACTTTGAGCATCATTAATTCTAAGCTATTTCCTGCTCTTAGGGGACACTGTCATGGGGATCATGAGAAAACAGAAACCTAGCCAAATCTTGACTGTTGTAATCTGTAAGGCTGCATTGTCTCAGCTGTTTTGGATACTGGGTCACCTACACGACTGTTTCTGGGGGTCTTGCTTCATCAAACCATATTAGTTTGGAAGTAATCCACACCTTTTTATTTTCTGTGGAAACAGAAGAAGAAACTCTTTTCACAAGTAACCTGTCCTTAAACTTAAATCTTGAAATCAAAGCATTTTTAATATATAGAAGTGGGATTAATTTAGTAGCATTTATAATTAAATGTCTTTGAGCTGTTGTTCCTTTCTCAGCAATTAAAAATTTTAAAGATAACATAATAACATACATTGTCCAGGCTCTCTGTGTATTTTTATCTTTTTGTGGCTTATTAATTTATTATTATAACTTTATTTCTTTTTTTTTGGTTTTTCGAGATAGGGTTTCTCTGTATTGTCTTAGAGGCTGTCCTGGAACTCGCTTTGTAGACCAGGCTGGCCTCGAACTCACAGAGATCTGCCTGCCTCACAGAGATCTACCTGCCTCCCGAGTGCTGGGATTAAAGGTGTGTACCACCAACATCCAGCAACTTTATTTCTTTACTATTATTTTTTCCTTTTATGAGACAGGGTTATTCTGTTTATTTTTGCCTATCTTGAAATTTACTCTGTACACCAGGCTGGCCTTAAATTATAGAAATCCGCCTGCCTCTGCCTCTGGAGTGCTGGGATTAAAGGCTTGTGCCACCATTGCTTAGATATCCTTTTTCTATTTTCTCCCAAGTCTACATGTATTTTAAAACACACTGTAACCCCTTTAGAGGTTTAGTTAATCTGAATCTGTCTATATTGTAAATATTGTTTTCTGGCCACATGCGTCTTAATCTGCTAAACAACATTGCTGAAATGGTTGTGTACAAGTTTTTTCACCACTTATGCAAATTAGGAAACTGCTCTTAAAGGAGGCAGTGAGTCTCTGCTTGTCTCTAGCAAAAGAGCCCACCCGAGAGGAATGCTGCCACCAAGAAGCCTTGCTTGTCTCTGTTCTTCTGTTTCTAAAATCCCTTTTTAAGTTTTTGCTAGATTTTATGTGGGAGTTCGTACTCCAAGTTCGAGTGCCATTATGCTATATGTACTCTTTCCTACCAGTTGCCTGGGTCCTGTCACCACTTTAGCTCCCAAATAACACAGGATACACTTTATTAATTATAAATCAGTTGGCAATTGACTAGTGTTTCTTATTGGCTAGCTCTGTCTTAAGTATTAACCCATAAGTACTAGTATAAGTATTTCTACAATTAAGAAAATATTTTTTGACATCAGCCTCGTGCCTTCACAATGCTTTCACAAGTAAGTGTGTGCACACATGCACACACACCAAGTACCATGGAATCCAGTTACTATATCCTATATGGATATAAAATACACATGTTTTCCAAACTAATTTCCCTACTGCTGTTTTTTATTCTTATTATTCTATGTGTTCTGTGCTTTCTTTTTTCTTATTTTTAACATAATTTCTTTATTGATTCTTTGGGAATTTCATATCATTTACCCCAATTCTGTTCATTTTCCAGTCCCTCCATATCTGCCCTTCAACCTTGCAGTATTTCTTTAAAATAAAATAAAAACAAAACAAAACTACTTTGTTCCTCTATCTTTCCCACCTCTCCAATACCTTTTCATTCATCTTAGTAGCATTGGGGGCCTTGGCGTGTCGTATAGCATACTCCTTGTCCTGATAGTTTTACTAGCAAATGTTCATTGCAGTGAGTCACTGGTCTGGTTCAAGGCAGTGTCCAGTGAAGGGCACTGCCAGTGAAGGGTAGGGCTGGCTTCCCCTACCCCTTGGATTTCACCATGTGTGGTTCTTATGGCCCCCTCTGGTAACACAGGCTACAGACATTAACATAGACCCCAGTTGCAGCATGCATTGGCATTCAGCAGCAACTCAAGCCCAGACATCACCATGGTTCCAGTCACAGCTCAGGTCACTCAGATCAATCAGTATGGCCCCAGCAGCAACACAGCTCTTGGACACAAACAATGTCTTAGGTGACTGACCAGACCCCAGGTACCATGCGCATCAACACAGATGCTGACTGCAGTAAGACCAGGGACCCCAACATAGCCCTTGGCTGCAGCTCAGGTCTGTATGTTGTCATGACCCTGGGTGACAGTACAGGTCACCCAGATCAGCATGGTCCCAGTGGCAGCATGGCTCTGAGACACCAACATGGACTCAAGGTGGCTGACCTGACACAGGCATCTGAATGAACGTTGGTGGCAACATGGGCCATGGACATTAACACAGTCTACCCAGATCAGCATGGCACAGCTGCAGTATGGCCCTTGTAACCAACATGGCCTCAGGAGATGGGTGAGATCCCAGACATTCTCATGGCCTTTGGTGGTAACAGGAGCCAAGGACATCAACTCAGACCCTGGCTGAAGTAGGGCCACAGACCTAGCTGCATCTTGGTCCTGGAAGTCACCATGGTACCAGGTGGAAAATGGGGCCACTTATATCGGTACAGCCCCTACAGTGGCATGGCCCTCCAACACCTTCATGGAAACAGGTGGCAGCCCAGATATTGGGCATCCTGTGGCCTTTGGTGGCAACATGGGCCACTGATGTCAACACAGACCCCAGATTTGGTAATACCATGAACCCAGACATGGCCTTTGGCAGCAGCCTGGGCCCAGACATCATCATGGTCCAGAGTGGCAAGCAGGTCACCCATATCGTCCTGCTCCTGACTGCCTTCACTTTGCCCTTTCTTCCTCTTTCCACGGCATGTGAACCAGTCCATTTCTTGCTCTCTCATTTCCCCACCACACATTTGCTCATCATGATGGCACCTACCTGCTTGGTGCCCAGGTAGGCCTATGAATGTCTTCAGCCAGTCCAGGCCTTGAGGACCCAGGCTGGACTGTGGGTGGCTTCCACCAGCCTGAGCCAAGTGATATCTGGCAGATCTGTGGATCTTCCTTATTTTTTTTACAATGCTAGTCCCACTTAATCACATTCCCTGAGGTAAAAATCTCTGTATCTGAGATTGCTAATACATGCCCCATGTGTTGAAACCATAGCTTTCAAGGTGGGCTCTCAGGACATGATCAGGTTTTGAAGGTAGAGCATTCATGAACGGGATTAGTTCCCTTAAAAAGGGATGCCAACAGGCATAATGGCACACGCTGTAACTATCATAGGAAAGGCTAAAGGTGAAGGATAGCAAGGTCAGAGCCAGCCTGTGCTACTTAGTGAACACTTGTAGAACTTGTCTCAAAAATCTGAGAAAGCCAGGTATGCCAGTGCATAACCTTTAATCTCAGCACTCAGGAGGCAGAGACAGCCAGATCTCTGTGAGTTCAAGGCCCAGCCTTATCCACCTAGTGAGCTCCAGGCCAGCCAGAGCTATATAGTGAGACTGTGTCAGAAAGAAATAAAAAATAAGGAAGGGAAGGAGGGAGGGAGCAAGGGAGGGAGGGCTGGATAGATACCTCAGTGGTTCAGTACTTGGGGCTCTTGCAGAAGATCTCAGGTTGATTCTCAGAACCCACAAGGTGGCTCACATCCATCTGTAACTCCAGTTACAGAAATCTAACATTTTCCCGTCCTTTACAGACATCAAGAATGAACATGCCATGCAAACATTCATGCAGACAAAACACTCATATATATAAAGTAAAATAAACCTGTGAGGTAGGTGCGAGGGAGAAGAAGAGAAGGAATCTGAGAGAACAGAAACTACTTACCCCTTTCATCACATGTGGACATACTGAGAAGCTTGTCTATGAACCAGAAAGCACCCCTCACCAGACACTGAATTTTCTGGGGCCTTGATCTTCAGTTTCTCACCTCCAGAATTGTAAGCAGTGTATGCCTGTTGCTTATAAGTTATCCAGGCCAAGATACTTTGTTATAGCAGCCCTAACATACTATGACTGCTGGATTCAGAGATCTTAAGATTTCATTTAAAGCCGAGTAACATCTCAGTGTTTGACAGGAGTTGTATTGTTTTGTTGTGTTTTTTGTTACATGCATAAGAATTTGACTAGTTAAAAATAGGCATTAATTTTATAAATGACTAAAACAATAGCATCACTCCATACTGGTTCCTTTCTCATCCTGCTTCCAGAGGTAACCAAAAGTTACCATCTAGGCAGTTATCCTCTAACTTTCGTGATGCATTTATATAACATTCATAAAGACACATGGTTTTCAATAATGAAAATGGAACTGTACTCCACTTACTGCTCTGTCACTTGCTAATTGACCTGAAGAAATATGATGTGTGGCCCTCAGGCTCATGACAAAACTCCTTCATCCACCTATCCAGTGCTGGGATTACAGTCATAAGTCACCACACCCTGTTGTCTGTTGTTGCTATTATCTTTTTGAGATGGGGTTTCATGTAACACAGGATGCCCTCAAATTCACTTTGTAGCAAGTATGACTTTCAACCTCTGATATTCTTAACTCTACTTCCAAAATGCCACGATTACAGGCCTGTACTATCACATCTGGCCACTATATTCTTTTATTAATAGTACTCTTTTTAGGTATAGTTTGTGGACTGCACAAATGTTTTTTGATCATACAGAAACCATTTAAGTGCAAAATGAAGACTTTTAATATTTTCCACAGCAAGTTAAGTATTAAGCTAGTGTATTATTACACTGTATCATGTTAGAATGTTTGATTTTGAAAACTGTGTTTGAGTTGCTAAGTTTTCATTAAAAATTGTTTAGTGAATTTTACCTTGTGATTAGGCAAAAATTCCAACAATTTCTGCAGCAACTTTAAACATATTTATGCCTGCCATTTTTGTACAAATATTTATGAAAAATTGAGTTCTTAGCAGTAACAATCATAAAATCAAAATATCACTCAACTCTGAAAAATATTGAAGATGTTCTTTATCCTGTAGTATCAATATAATGTAACAAGCATGTTTATCTCATTAATATGCAAACTTGATTTCCTCTTTAACAAATAGTAAAATCACATATTGTCAACAAATGTTAAATTTCCATTACCTATTTTACATATCTATATATGTAGAGTTATATAAAAATTTCTAGGTTTAAAGGGAATCCCTAGTAGAAAAACTTTAAGAAACTCCACTCTATTAGACATAATGTGCGTTTTAACCGTATTGGTTACACTTCAATATTGACCACATTTTTTAAATTTTTTATTTTCATTTTTAGTTAATTTTTTTCATTGATTATATTCTTTCCATCTCCCAGCTCCACCTAGCTCCTCCTCACCTCCCTATCCACCAACTTCATGTTGTTTCTCTCTTAGTCTCTCTCAAAACAAAACTTAAGGTCAAAACAAATAAGAATCCAATAAGACAAAAATATCAAAACAAAACAAACAAAAGACCACAGACACATGGAGCCTGTTTGGTGCTGGATAACTATTCTTCGGCACTGAACCTGTTTTGGAGTGTGGTTGATGCACCCAGTGACATTCCATTGGAGAAAACGGATTTTCCCTTTCCCAGCAGGTATCTATTACAAATTTCTTGGTAAGGGTTGGCACTTTGTGTCCACTTTCCCTTCTCAGTTCTGGGACTTTGTCTTGTTTGAGTCTGTGCAGGTTTTGTTCATACTGCTACACTCTCTGTAAGTTCATATGTGTATCAATCCTGTTTTGTCTGGAAGACATTGTTTCACCTCTGGCTCTGAAATCTTTCTGCCTCTTTTTAGGCATAGATATATGAGGCCTGAGTATAGGGGTTTGATTAAGACACCCCATTTAGGAAAGGGTGCTCCAAAGTCTCTCATTCTCTGCAAGTTGTTCCGTTGTGGGTCCCTGTGCTAACATTATTTTTTAAGTTTATGCATGTGCTTGCTTGTCTATGAATGCAGTAGCCCCAGAGGACAGAAAATGTTGGATCCCCTGAGACTGGAGTTACAGATGGCTGTGAGCTATCATGTCAGTGCTGGGAAGTGAATCTAGGTTATCTGAAAGGTCAGACAGTACTCTTAAATTCTAATCCATCTCTCCAACACCTCGAGCATATTATTTTTAATACAGAGGTTCCCATTATGTTGTCAGTTCATATATTTACATTCAGAGTAAAGCAGCACTGTTTTGATCACTTCTAGATTTGTAATTATCTGATTCTAGGCTTCTTATCATCTTAGAACCATGCTTTGATCCTATACATAGTATATAACTGATAAAGATACATCTAGAGACATGCAAATAAATTCTGCCTGGCAGACATTCAAGTAATTTCCCCCAATTTGGAAGAAATCAGTTTTGTCTCCAATTATACATAATTTTAACATTCCTGATAGTGTCTGTGCTTTTGATGGTCCTTTGAAATAACTGTAATATACTAGCCTTCTCATTAGTTGAGAATTACAATTTCCCATTTATGTCCACTTTATATTTGTACAACAACCATCATTTTACATTTTTAAAATATTAATGTGTTGTTCTTTTTTCCATTTAAATACAATGCTATAGCCATTATTACACACTAATGTTTAAAGAACATGTAGGCTTCAAGCTTTCTTCACGTTCCAATTCAACCCAACTCTAAGCATGGATTTAATAATCCGCTGAAGGCAGAGGGATGAATATAATTCAGAAATTACAAATTTATTGGGGAAAAAGTCAAATCAGGCTCAACTAAGGAAATGAAACTAATGGTACCATTTTGGAAAAGGCAGCAAAAATGAGGAATGCCATTGTTTATTTGATGCTACTTTTCCCAGACCTCTGTGTTAGGCATCAGTGACATAGTCGTTGCCATAAGGAAGCTCTGCACAGTGGCAAAGACAAATAAGGAAAAAGATAAGTCGGGATAAGGCTGCCATGTGCACTCCTGCCACCCACTAGAACAAAGAGAAAGGATTTGTTTCTGGTCCTCAGGTTATGAATTCTGCTGTGCTTTCAGAGTACATGGGAATGCTTTCATATGGAAATTGCCTTTTACACTTGAAAAATAAAAAAGGAAATAAATTAAGTTTTGATCTTCATTCTTTTTACACAGGAACGCAGATTCTGGTAACAAAACAGTTCAGCTTTATTGGTAATGCCTGAAATATTTATCAAGCTGCTCTGTGGTGGATAAGGGCACAACAGACTTGTGAATCCTTTGTTTCTAATGGTCAACTCTAGAGGTAAAGGGAAAACCAAAACCATTAAAAGACTACCTGCATCAGGGGCTGGCAGGGAAAACAGATGTTAGGTATAAAGGGTTTTGGCATAGGAGTTTACAGTTTGCAGCACCATTAAGAGACAGAAAACACAAGGTCAAAGATGTTACCACCAAAAATGAAGTCAGCAGATGCTGGAGACCTAAGTGTGAAACTCTGAAGTGGACAATTCCCAAGGTTTCTGGGAAGGTGCTAAAGTTCTCAGTCTATCCCAACCCCTGTCTGCAGTGTCAAGGACATAATTCTCCTGAGTTCCTTGGGAAACTTCTGTTATATCTTACATCTGCCTTGGAGTCTGGCTATGGAGAAAAACCACTTCAGGGTTTTGTTTCGCAGTGTTTTTATTAGCATGAATTAATTATGCACATAGATTTCATTATATGTTAATACATGTACATGACATGTTTCAGTCAGCTTCACCTCCATTACCCAGTCTTGTTCCCCTCCCACTCCTGTGAAGTCCCGACTAAATGCCTTCTATTTTGATTTTTTTTCAACATAAGGAACATGGGTGGAAGATTGCTTACTGAAGCATATGCTCTTAATAGTGGCTATATTATTAAAGAACTCATCTTTCCCCTCCCCATTAACCATTATCTGTGTTTAAATCCTCAGGGAGGGTAGAGCCCTGTGGGACCTCACACCTCTATTTCAAACAGGACTCCTGCTTTTCTGCCTTCCAGTCCTTTCCAAGTTTCAGTGATTGGCAAACTCTAATTTTTCTTTTGAGCCTGAGATTCTTGTATCCCAGGCTGGTTTTGAACTTGTTACATAACCAAGGATGATTTGAAAAGTGTGTGTGTGTGTGTGTGTGTGTGTGTGTGTGTGTGTGTGTAGTGTAGTGTAGTATAGTGCATGTGTTCATATGCACAAGTAGATAAGATGTATGTGAATTCTTGTGGGGACCAGAGGTCAATTGTCTTCCTCCATCTCTATTTTTTGAGACATAATCTCATTGAACCTGGAGCTCACCAATTAGGCTAGGTTAACTGACCAGAAAGCTGCAGGAAGCCACCTGTGACTGCTTCTCCAGCACTGGGATCATAGGTGCACATGATCCCTGGCTTTTTATGTGGATTCTAAGGGTCTAAACTCAGGTCCCCAATAGGTTGTAGAAAGTACTTTATCACCTGAGCCATCTCTCCAGTCCAGACATTGTTTCTTCTGCTCCTCCTCCTCCAACATGCTACTAGAAGCATGTGCTACCATTGATTTTATGCAGTGCTGGGGGTCAAATTCAGGTTTTTAAGGCATGATTAGTAAAGCACTCCACCAACTAAACTACATTCCATCCCTGTCTTGGCAATCTCTAAATCAAATCTATCCTAAAACCAGGTTCTAGAGAAATTTGCATTCTAAATTATCTGAGGGAAGATTCCAAGAGGGGGAAGTAGTGATGTTGAGCTGAAGCTAGATAATCCCCACCCCACACTTAGAGCTCAATTCCTGCCAGGCTAAATAAGTGGCAACCATTACTGTCAGCACTATTTCTGCCACTGAAAGTCCAAAATTATCCCCAATTAAAAGCGAGAAAAATAAAATATTGAGCTTTCTAAATAATACCGAGAACAAATTCATCTTTTTGTATTGGGCCAGCAAATTATGTAGCCACACATAAATATACAATATGTTGGGGATCTAGGCACAATCCATTTCCTGTGATGAAAAATAATGTAATGTAACAGCAGCAAAAGTAATTCTGCAAATTTGAGGGGTTCCAAGGAGCAGAGGAAGAAGCTGTTTGATCAGAATGGGGGTTTCTTTTTATTTTTAAGATTGTAATTCATTAGGTATTTCCCCTTCATTTCCCTCTCTCCAAACCCTCTCTATACCCCTACCTGCTTTCTTACAACGTCATGACATTTTTAATAGTTGTTACTCCATGCATTTTGATATTTGTATAGGCATATATAACATAACCCGTTGAGTTATATAATGTTACTCATATGTTTCCAGGGCCGATAATCTGGCACTGGAAAACAAGTTTTGAAGACAGGAATAAGAATAACTTTGGGCCGAAGTCTAAAGACCAAGACACCTCAGCAGATGATGGCTAAGAAAAATGACAAGAACCCAATCCTGATATACTCTCCCCATCGTGGAAAGCTCTCAAGTGATGGTGTTCTCCCTAGTATGCCTGTGCTCATACCTTGGGTTATTTCTGTGCCATCTTAAGGAAACTCAAAAGCCGCATAACAGAAATGAATTTGATGTAAGAACATAGTTAAATTTCTTTCCCATTTATGTCTGTGGACTGAGATTTGCAGCCCCCACTGATTTTCTGAGTTGATATTCTGAATTATTTGAGATTGCTAATTAGTACATCTTAAAGGAGAATGAAGTGTATTTTAATCATAGTGTAAAGGTTCACTATAGAGTGTACTGCCTACTTTCACTTAACAAAGAAAGAAGTATTCTAGATGTGTCTCAATTATGAAACTGACTGAAAAGAATATCATTAACATGAAACACTATAAGACAACATTAGTAAAAGTCTGTAAAATGTGTTCATTAAAAAAGCAACCAAAGCATTTATGGTAAGAATAGTTCAAATGCTTATTCATTACATTTATTTGGACAACAAAAAATAAGAATAAATGTACTTATCAAAAGCAAGTCTTAAAAGTAAACATTTATTGAGCTAATACAACAGGATTAATCTGTAAAGTTTTGAAGACAGCAAGTGTACAATAAAATGCTCAGTATTGTCATGCAACATAGGATTTTCACAGAAGATATACATGTTATATCTCAAACCATGGGAATTATTCTGAATACTTTATACAAAAAAAGTGCATTGCTGGGACTTGAAATGCAATGAAGTACTTGCCTATCATGTCTGAGCCTTGAAATTCAATCCTTTCCTATTACAAAATAAAAAGTAACAAGCCAACATATCTCAAATGTGCCATCTAAGTATATGTAACTTTTAATTTTAGTTATCCAAAATTTAAATTTAATTCCTTTAATTTTTCAAGTGTTCACAATCGTTACATGGGCCTGGTGACTACCACAATAAATAACCTAAGTTACTTAATTGTGTTTCCATTCCTGTGGGAAGTTCTATTGGAGAGTTTCTCCAAGTGACTTATATAACAATGACCATATTTCTTGAAAGCAGAAAATCATAATCTTATGTTTTTCTCCAAAAGGACAAATTCAATTTGAAGTCTGCATGTGCAATTTGAAGTTAATTCTCAACAAGCATATAATTTCACTTTTCTTTTTAATTGCATTTTAACTACCAAATAGTTGTATGTATTTATGAAGGACAATGCTAAGCTTTAATGTATGTTTATATCATGGATTTTATTTCTGTATTAGCTCAACCATCAATATTTATGAAATGGGTTAAACTGAATTATGAAGCCAGAGACTCTTAGATGAATATTTCTAAATAATTCTTGTCAAAATTCTTTTGTCCATTATGGAAGTTTTTTTAAAACTATCTACTTTTTAAAACCTTGGTAAACACATCCTAAACATAAACATGTACATAGAAACACTATAGTTTTGTTAAGCTAAAGGAAAATATTTATTTATTTAGGGAATAGAACCTTAAAACATCTATTTCTTTTGTTCCTTTGGTGTCGGTATTTAACCTAGAGTTGTGTGCATATAAACATGTGTTCTACCACTGAGCTATCCACAACATCTAATATGTCATACATAATCCTTATAAAGTCATACTGCATTGTACTAAAATGCTCTAAAAGTTTAATGTAGTTTTCAAAATGATGTGTGTGTGTTCTATAAACTGGTCACATAAAAACATTACTATCTCTCATAAGTTGTGAAAATGACAGGACTTCAAATTAGTTCTACTATATAGCTCAATTACAATATTACACTTTCCACTGGATTTTTTTCTCTGCTTTACCAAAGTTACCAAGATAGAATTTTGGGTTATACTGAAATTTTGAATAATAAAATTGCTTAGTAAACAGTTTAAAATTTACTTCAATTGCATATAAATTTTTATATGTTTAAAGATAAAAGATGGCATTATGACTAATACAATGTTTACTAAACACAAATATTCAAAAAATAGAAGTTTTTGCACTTGGGAGGCAGAGGCAGGCGGATCTCTGCGAGTTCGAGTCCGGGCTGGACCAATAGCCTCTGAAACAATACAGAGAAACCCTGTCTCGTAAAAACCGAAAAAAAAATAGAATTTTTCCTGTGGCTGTAACATCCAGTAACTTTCTCTACAATAGGGATTTGTGTTAAAAACAAAATATTATTCATGAGCCAGATGGATGTTTTTAATTTCTCCAATATCCCTGCCAATATCCTTTAAGACAGTGGTTCTCAACCTTCCTAATGCTGTGACCCTTTAATATAGTTCCTCATGTTTTGGTGACCCCTAACCATAAAATTGTTTCATTGCTACTTCATGACTGTACTTTTCCTACTACTGTGAATCATAACGTAAATATTCATATGCAGGATATCTGATATGCAACCCCTGTGAAAGGGTTGTTTGACCCAAAAGGGATCAAGATCCATAGGCTCAGAACCATTGTTTAAGAGCACTTTTATCTGAGAACATGACCAATGTTGTCTTATACATGAAACACTGTCAGATTTAAATTTGTGTGTGTTTGACTAGTAGAATATATCTGAAAAATGGAAAATGCATTAAAACCTTTACTCAGACACTTCAGAAATCAAAAATAATTTCAGTGTCTGAATCTGGTCAGATTCTTATTATTCACAGACATTGTTAAATTTTAGTTATTGAAAGGAATGCCAACTCCCCTGACAGTTTTCTCTATTCAACCTGAGAAAACTTGTGTGATAAAATGTTATTAAGCAGTGATTTGAAGAATACTACTCTTATCAGGAGTAAATCAAGGCATCTAGGTTTTATCTCTGAAAGGTTTAGGTAAATAAATGTGACAGCAATCTTATCATTGTATACAATGTATAGGAAACCACTCTAGATGTTCAGCATGTAAGTAGATAATATCCCTTTTCAGAACCAACAGTTTATACCTGAGTTCTAAAGTGTCAACTCAGTTGTCAAATACCAAGTTTCTACTGTATGCAAGTTATGCTTAAAATATTGTGGACTGTCCTAACTTAAGTAGTTCTACTTAACATGTGTGTTGCTGACATTCATCTTTCTTCCACCATTAAATGCTAAGTATACCACTCTCATTATATTCAAATAACCATGTAAAACAATCTTTAAGAATTACCTAGTAATCCCCTAACTGGAGGCTCAAGGCAGCAGTACACTGCTCTCTACACTTTGTCCAGAGACAAAGTATTTCTTGAAAATACAAAAAGATCTTTTGTCAATTATTTGGTAGTCAATTCAAAACTTTGTCATTATGACAGGCTACTTATAGTAATACAACAAAAAAGATCTACTGTTTTAGAAAAATGAGTGGGTAAGTGCTTCAGTTAGTTTCATGAGACTGGTCAACTCCATGGAAGGAGGTGCTGCTAGAAATTAGTATTATTAGACCATGACACTTCTTGGGCCTTGTCTAAGAGTTTGGAGACAGCTGCTGATGGCTATCACACACCATTTCCAATAATATCCAGTTTCTTCTAGATCATATTCAGGGTAGTTGTTCTGAAGAAATTCTGGTGGTAAAGATTTAAAATGTATAAGTTACTTGGAAACCATGTCTCAGAGAAATTCATGCATGCGCTCTTAGTTATACTGTTTTACTGTCATTGTCCCCATTTTTCAGTGCTGGAGATCAAACCCAGGTCTACCACTGAACTGCATCCCCAGTCAAGGATCCTTAAGAATTTAATGAACTGAAATTCATGGATTACATCCATTATTAAATGAGCTAGATAAATCTTTTCATAATAACATAAATAGCACCATTTTCAAATCATAATAATCTCCAGTGATCTTATTACATACCAGAATAGAAATCCTCAGCTGTCATAGTTACCCAATATAAACTCTCCTTAATCAGAAGTGTCTCAATCATGTATCTAGCATATTCATTATCTCAAAACCAATTATTTTAAGTCCTGGAAATGTACAAGAAGTGCTACAAGCCTCAAGATCACACAGTAATTATACAGCCTTTGCATCACGAATAATTTAGAAGAATTAAGGATTATTCTGATGGATGAAACCAGTACAAAGCTGTACCTGGAGTTATAATGTCATGAATGAATTAGCTGTGTCTTGCTGTAGATTCTTCCTGTATCTTATTCCTTTCTGTGACAAAGTTGGGATTTACTTCCCACAGTTCAGCACTATCTAATCATTTATTGGGAACAAATTTCTCTCATGAATTTGGAGTTTTACTGATTACATTCCCTAGCTATGTTTAAAACCTGTTCTCCATCAAGATGTCCTAGTTTACTGATTATATTCCTTAGCTATGTGTGAAGCCCACAAGCAGGTCCTTGTTCCCCTCTCCATTGTAATTGCAGAGATCTGCCTTCCAGCGATTATCCTTATTGACAGGCATTTGGTCAGTGTTTAGGGCCTAGGCAAAAGCATCCCTTCTAAGACATTCCCAAATATCCAGGGACATAGACTTACTACACATCCAAAGTTGTTAATTCATAGCTGCCTAGATGGATAGAAAATATAAGCATGCCCTTGGCTTTACCCCACTGGCAAAGAGAGAAAGTGATAACCTAAACTAAACCTGCACATGAAAAGATTCTCAAACTTCTTGTTGTATTAACTCAAGAATTTAGCTCAGAGATTTACTACTCCCTCCTGTTTCCCCAGAGAAGATAAAGACAATCAGCGCATTTGCTCATCCTCAGGGAAAAGTAAACTTTCCTGAAGGCCTATGCCTTCTCCACTGTGGTCAGAGACTGAAAGGCACCAGGTTTTGTTTCTTGTGGGAATTAAACACAGACCCTCTCTTTGACCTACAGCCCTAAGCAATTGATGCTAAAAGTTTTTCCTAGAAGTTTTAATTTTTTCTCTGTGTGTAAATCTTAGTTGCCTTGCTGACCCTGAGAAACTCAAGCCTCACATTGTATTGTAAAAAGAGTTACCTATATCCCCAAGAACTGGGGAGAGACAAGATATAGAGAGACAAAGAAACAGAAAGGAGAGTTAGAAAAAGAAGACAAGAATTGGAGAGACAAAGAAATGGAGAGATAGACAGAAACAGCAGGAGAGAAAGAGAAGAGAAGAAGAAAGAACATGCAGAGGAACAATTGTGTGTGAGTTAATTACTTTTTACCTCAGATTTTAGTTCCCTCGTTTATTTGTAGTTCCTTTTTTGAACCCTGAGCAACAATTTTAAAAGCAGGACTTTAAAGTTTTGGATAAAGAAGCTGCAGTATCTTCATACTTGCAGATCCAGGAAGCTAGCTAGCATTGTTAGTATTCAGGCATCTCTAATGGCCTGCCCTTGGAGTTCTGACAGGATATGCCCTCAGTGGCAGCCACTAGGAGCACCACCTGTACATACTCACTATGTGCCCTTTTAATAGGTCCCTGCCACCTCCCATTCTTCTTTCTTTCTCTCCTCTCTCTGTCTGTTCCCCCCTCTCCTGTCTCCTCTCTCTCCCCCTCTTTCCTCTCTCCTCTCCTGCTGCTCCTGTCTCCGGAGGCTGGCCTCCCTCTCCCCTTCCCCTTTTTATTATTCCTTTCCCTAATAAAAAATCCCCCTGCTTGAACCCTGTTGCATGGCATCTTTCTCTCATGCACCACTTTTCTTAAATTACAACAAGCACTGTTTTTTTTTGGCTACTGTTTTTGTTAGAATATCTCTAACAAAAAGAATTAGGGAATTTAGATCTCTTATTCAGAAGATGATGCATAAGGGTTGGCGACAAAGTAACAATTCTATAAGTGTTCTTAGAGAAAGTGTAAAAACAGGGGTGAGGGTAGAGAAGAGAGATGTTTATTAGTATAGCAAAGCTGTTCTCAAATGATTTTGCCAGTTAATACCTCACTGCCTTTGATCCTTTAAAGTCTGTTGGTTCCTACCTATCAGCATTAGTTTGGAACATTGATCTGTTTCTGTTTCTGCTGATAACAAAGCACCAATTCAAAATGTTTAGCAATGCATGTGGTAAAAGCTTTAACACCTATAATACTACTGAGATCAGCAGTAGTCTAGAAAGAAGATTCTGTGATAAGTTATTGAATATAGTAGCTGACTGTACTCTGATGAACATGTTTTTATTCCTGTGTGTGTGTGTGTGTGTGTGTGTGTGTGTGTGTGTGTGTGTGTGTGAGTGTGTGTGTGTGCACGCACTGGTGCACATGTGTGTGTGGAAGCCAAAGAACAGACAACCTTGGATGTCATCCTCAGAAATGACATGGACTATATTTGAGACAAGGTCTCTTACTGGCCTAGAACTCACCAATTAAGCTAGACTAATTGGCTAGTAAGCCTCAAAGAGCTTCCTATCTCTGCCTCACCACCCCTGGTATTATGATGTATACCACTATGCCTTGCATTTTAACATGGCTTTTGAGAATCAAACTCAGATCTTCATGCTTAGAAAGCAAGCATTTTACTGGATGAGCTATCTCCCTATCCTCTGATAGACACTCATAAAACTAAAAACAAGTTAGGAAAACAAGGTTTGTCCCATGTGCCCCTGTGTACAGAGCTATGGAAGATAATAAACACATTAGAAGAAAAATAGCATTTGTAAAGCTTACAAGAAGTAGAGACAAGGGACTGACACTGGTTTGTGCTTCCAAAAGTATGTTCTCAGAAACATTAGTCCCAAGAGAAATTTTGGGGAAAAGTCTGATTGTGTACAGATGAGAAATATGAGGTTCTAAAGTTAGTCTCCATTTAGAATTTTGTCTTGTAGCAAGTAATAAGTGCTCTGAAAAATCCCACATCAGAGATAACAATATCAGTAACTTCCATTGCATAAAAAGGTTAAAGGTGCCATGGGACACATAAATGAGGGAGTGTTATTGCAAAGTGTGATTCTTTGATTTTGATCACACATACACTGGGTTACAATGTACTATGTATTTTTTATTGTAGGTTTCAGTTGGGTTTTCTTTTAAGGTAGAAAACAATTGGGTGAGATGATAGCAAATGCTTACAAAGGGAGCTATAATTCAGGTTTCTTTAGTTTAGCCTGAAATATCAGTGTTTCTCTAATTTGCTTGAAATGGAATTGTGTGATATGAGGAAGAACCAAAAAGCTATCAGTGGAGGTCAGGCTTGGAATCTGAGGTAATGTGTATCTATCTGTGTTGACCACCAGCAATACAAGAAGTATTATACTTCCTCCCTTGTCTAAATTTAAGATTTCACAGAATTTTGGAGCAAATTATTTCTTTTCCTTTTTTTTACATAGGTGGAGCCTAGTCTGTGTTAACATGTACCAGGAAAATTCTGCCAATCAATGAAACTCTTCACTTTCAAACCTGTGCTTCAGTTAATGACAGTGTTGCTGAGTTACCATACCTATGGCAGTCCATAGTCAGTAGAGCCTTTCCTGTTTCAAGACAGAGAAGTTAGCCTTCAGAAGCCAAGCGCAAAGAGAGAATTACAAATCATGAACCTTACTAGTCCTCAATGAAAGACTGAGTACAACTTCGATCTCTCTGAGAAAAGACACAAATGGAATGAATTCTTTTTGCCCTTTCGCCTACCACCACTGGCTTGCATTCTCTCATAGTCTACATGTAACAAACCTCGGAGAGCTTCAATCCTGTTGGGATCAAGGGCAAACAGGCCACATTCCAAATTGCCATAGATATTACTTCTAATTAGGATTTCCTCTGGAAACAAGTGGAGAATGATGTATTTGGCTGACAGATATGGGAGCAATCGAGCTTTTGCTATTTTCAGTACCGAATATGGTATCTGTATATTTCTAGATGGATCTCCAAGATACACTAGAAGAAAACAGTAAGACAGAGATTAGATTGTACTTTTGAAATGCACTGTTAGTAAGATTATTTTTTCTGGATTTTTAGGTTCAAGAATTAGAGAATTTAAAGGAATTAAACCTTAAGTTTCTAGTGTTTTGGGTTTTTTTAGAGTAAGTAAAAACAAGAAGTTGGGTAGATAGGGAGATGGGAAGGATATGGGAGGACTTGGAGGAGGGAAAAGAATATGATCAAAATTCAATGTTTGAAAACTTTTGAAATAATTTTAAAACATAACTAAAAATTTTAGACTATTTTTAAAAATTAGTATACTATGAAGTATCATAGGAAATGAGACATAAATTCTTGCTAGCATAATTACATGTGATATCAATGTTCAAAAAAAAAACTTTGCATTCTGCTACCTTCTGGAATGCAATAAGTACTAAAATTAAATTTGGTTAGTATATGCTAAACACTTTTGTGTATCATTTCCCTGCTCACAATAAAGACTTTTTCAAAAATAAGCAACATAATTCTTACTGATGCATTTAAGCTTTTAAAAAAGTAGATTTTCTATTTAGTAATAAACCCATATCTATACAAACAACAATCTTTGATTTGTCATAGATAACATTTTAGATGTCTTTTTAGAAATGAAAAATTGTTATGTGTGTTTCTATTTCTCAACTCTATAGATTATTAGCATCCACCTCAGATCCACAATGATTGAAATCAATCATACTTGAAAATTATTATACATTATATGAAAAAAGGTTATTTCTGCACAAAATGTCTCAAAGAAAATGGTATGATTCTTACAAGTCAATAATACTTTTGTTTGGAAGAGTCATCATTCAATACATAGGAGCACATATATATTGAATCATACACATTTAATGTTTAAGTGAGTGTAAATTATTTAGAGCCATCTCATTGGGCCTCCAGACTTAATTCTGAGAAATTAACCTAGCAAATTTAATAAATAACGAAGATATCAAAATTGAAATACTAAGATGATAATTCAGTTCTACAGTACCTAAGAATATCACCCTAAACATGGGATATGTTTTTTAAATGAAGAAGAAGTCTTGTGGTGGGTAAGCTCCTTCTAAAAATAAGCTTTCAACAAAAAGCACCAAACAAAAAAGGAGTCAGTTAAATAAATTGAATATACCAACTCTGGAATGTTATAAGCCTATTTAGAGCAATGATTATAAAGACTCTTGATTCTTGAGGGAAATATATTCATATTTGAGAAGAGCAATTATGTGGAAATTCTAATGTTTCAAAATATTAATAAAGAAAAAGAAATCTACAAGAAAATATAAATACCCACAATAGTTTAAAAGGTTTCTTGAACACAAAAGCTTTCCCCCTTTTTAAATATTTTCCAACTTTTAAAGTAAAACAGCATAATATTTCTGTAAAAACTATGGTAGCCGGCTGGTTCAATGTGCTTAGTGAGAGTGAAGTTGGGGTTATAAAACAGTGAACCATGTTCCCCTGAAAGAAATTTCATTTCTTTGACAGTATTGTGACAGATCTGGCTCTTGTCAACACGAAGCTCCAACTGCTTTGTTTGTTTGTTGCTTCTTTGTCTGGTGGTTTTTATTATTGTTTAACTCAGCCAGTCAAGTACAACTTCAACATACACAGAAGATAAATTCCTTACATAATGGAAATTACATTTCCCTCATAATTCCTTTTGAATATGATCCCCAGTAACAGACCACTTAGTATTGAAATGGATGCCAGGGTAGAGACCACCCTAGGGACCACCCATTTCCTAGTGATGTTAAAGACCAGCATCCTGGGGAGAATGTCATGGAAAGCAAAGTGGCTGGTGACTCAGTTATGCATAGAACCACTTGACCTATTATAGAGTAGGCAAAGAGAGTACAATGCCCTAAGAATGGAATTTGCTAATTTCTACTCAAACACCTTACTAAGCACCACAAGTGTGCCATCCACAGAGACCAAAACTGAAAGCTGGGCCCAGTGGAAGCTTCTTCTTACCTGTAGGGGACAGAAGCAGATAGTGTCTAATCTAAGAGTTCTCACCAGTCAAAATGTTATCAGACGACTGCTCTCTTCAGATCCAAGTATCTTTGTTTCATTAGCTCATCACTATAAGTTTAAGTTGGTACAATTTCTTACAAAAGCTTTCAACAAGCATAGAAGTATAAAATAGTACAATAAACCCTACAAATGTATTACCAAGATCTACTGGCCAGAGAACTTGCCATAAGAACTTACCTAATGCCTACTTTGCCAGGTGTGGTGGAACATACCTTTAATCTCAGTGCTAGGGAACCAGAGGCAGGTGGATCTTTATGAGTCCAAGGCCATCCTGGTCTACAGAGAGAGTTCCAGGACAGCCAGAGCTACAATGAGAAAACCTATCTTGGAAAAACAAACAAACAAACAAACAAACAAACAAAACAAAAAACTCACCTAGTTTATCAGGAGTGGTGAATGCATCACCAATGTCTTCAAAGCTAGTAACAGAATTCCCAATTTCTCTTAACACATTGTTCCTGACCTCGCGAAAACACCGAGAATAGCCCTTACTCTCATCATCACTTCTAATACTCCAGTCTGTGGATATGGGCACACTGAAGTTTCTATTCTGAAACACAAATTCATATCCATATATAATTAGATTTGCACAGTGAGAGAGTATGAACATATGGTAAGAAAACAACAAAGCATCTCTAAAATGGAAGGATGGCATTATAAATATCAAATACCCCAGTACTACCTTAAACTGTCAAGATCTGCTATTTTTTAGAGGACCTGGCAGCTCTTGAGAACTGCTCAAGCTATGTATGATAAACATTCCAAGAAATAAAATGAACATATATCTAACTTACCTTTAGCAAATTAATGCTTACAAAAATACCTAAGTTGGATCCCACCTTTGCCAAACAGGAGGGGTAGGCTCAGACATTTGTAACATGTCATAAATGTGTTGTGTGAACAGGTCTGGTGATAGGCTTTTGTAGTCCAGATAGCTGTAAGAGCAGGGCAGGAGAATCACCTGAGACACTGAATTAGACACCTGTTGTGGTGGAACCATATCATAATGAGGCAAGTCTCAATGAACAAAATATGCCTCATCTGATACGTACACACGGCCACAACCACTGTTTTAAGTTAGGACCCCTCAAACTTTAGGGCACTAGAAAATCATTTGGAGCTGGTGTCTTAAAAATGCAAATTTTCCTTCTGTGAGTCTCGGTGGAACCAAAGACTACATTTCTCACTCACAAGGTTTCTGCATGACAGAGCCTCTTTGAATGGCAAGGACCTATATCTGGCCTATTATAAAGTAAAGAGTAGGAACCTGGCAGATATTGCTTCTTTTCTGAAGCCTAAGCAAATATGCAAATTACCATTTTCCAGGCAGCATATTGATTTTTGCATGCAAATTGTTTAGAATGCAGTTTTTGAGGGCTATAAAATGGAATGTTAAAAATACGCTCATCTGGTTTCTGACAGATGGTGCTTGAGCTACCACTGAAATCCTGTTACTCACCAGGAAAACATCAAGTCAGCTACAAATACTCCTGGCAAACAGTTCCATAAATTTACTCTAAAGGGATAGACATGACTAAATATGGCAACAATAATGTGGGGTCTTTAGACAGATTGGTAAAAATTAGGAATTGTTAGTAAGTTAATATTTTACCAGGAAGAATATATATGGCATTCTTCTCTAGTGGCCTGTTTAAAAACAAATCTCAAGTGGACTTTGAAAGTGGAATGTATGAGAAAGAAACAAGACTACTATTTTCATACACTATACAGGGTATACAATTCATGTGATATGGGCTGGCTCAAGATGGATGAGTACTTGCTGTACAACCATGAGTACCTGAGTTTAAATCCCCAGAACCCACATAAAAAGGCAAGCAAAGCTGTGAATACATATATAACAATAAATTTATGGGGTTGGATATAGGAAATCATTGAGGCTTACTGGCTACCAGTCTAGTTACAAATTCAGTAAGAGACTGTCTCAAAGGAGTAAAGTGAAACATGATGGAGCAGGATAACAAAGTCCTCCTCTAACCTCCAAGCAAAATACACACATGCATGCATACACACACACACACACACACACACACACACACACACACACACACACGAACAAAGAAGGAAGGGGAAATAAAAGAGAAGAGTAGATCTGTAATAGTTTAATCTTAAGATGTGTATTCTTTTTTATTTAAATTAGAAACAAGCTTACTTCACATGCAATTCCAGCTCCCTCTCCCTCCCCTCCTCCCCCGTATCCCACCAACCCCCCTAACCCCCACCCAATCCCCACTCCACTCTCCAGGGAGGGTGATGCCCTTCATGGGGGCTCTCCACAGTCTGTCATATCATCTGGGGCAGGGCCTAGGCCCTCCCCCATGTAAGACATGTATTCTTTTTAACAGGTACCACCATCATTATAAGTCAACGAATAGTAAAGGACCTGGGCTGTGCATTCATCTGCATAGACCCAGACACCACTGCACACATGGTTGGCTTTTATTTGTGTGTGTTACTCAATTATACATGGTAAAAGACTTGCTAAATATTTTTAATAAATTAACAATAACAATAGCTTATTTTTCTTAAAGTCATTTTTACAAAATATGAATATCAAGTAGGGAAATGAACAGGCAATATGATCTAGAAAGATCATGTCTTCCTACTCATGTCAAGTAAACACCTCATGACCTGAAGATTCTGAGTGTCATGCTATTAATTCTGTAGTTGTATGAATCATGGACATAGCATGTTCTATATTAAGATGAGAGGAAACTTACTGTGGGTATTTCTGCTTCAGAATACAAACTGTCAATCATAAAACTTATAGCAGAAAGACAGTTTTCCCAGTCTTTTCCTTGTTCACTCAAGTCACAGTTTGGGAAAACTTCCAAGAGATATTCTGCAAACATAGAAAGTAGTCATAAAAATTAGAAAAGAAACTAACAAAGAAATGAATAAGAAATGCTTCATTTAAAACAAAACAAAAAAGGTCCTTTGCTCTTCCTGAATGTTATTCTTCCTTTCTCTTTTTTCCCTGGGAGTTTAGAAGTTCTACCAGATGAGGAAGCTTTGCTGAATAATCTCTTCATTTCACATATTTCCTGAAAACATTCGCTTTGGGGAGGGGCCAATACTTACATCTTGGAGAGTTAAGAAAAATGTGCCAACTCTTTGAAGGTTCTAACACCACTTAGGGATATGTTAGAACTCAAAAGAAGCACCACTCTTTAAAGGGAAAAGAGTGTCAATGTAAACATGATTACACCATGATCTATTTACTGATACATTTGTCATATCTGTCTTCCCCTAAATTATTCCTTCTGCATAAGAAGTTCCTTGTACACCATTCACCCAAAGACAAGACTCGTCTAGAATAGAGTTCAAATGCTCATCTTTAGGGATGCCTACTCAGTGTAGTTGTCCTATTCTGAGCCCCTTCAATACCATTGCACTGGAAAAGATTTCAAACTGTTGCCATCTATGTGTCATCTTCTAGACTCTGAGCAATATTCTACAAGCAAAATACTTATGTTATGGTGTTCCCAGTGTTTATAAATTCTAGGACCTCAATATAAAACTCTGGAAACCAGGAAGGTTAACATGATCTGGATCAAACATGAGATCATTCTACAATGTTGTTAGTCACTAGCACTAAAAGACTATTTCTTCTTACTATCCGCTTTTTATTTACTTATTTATTCATTCAACTTTTTATTTAACTTTCATCTCACAAGTTTCAGTACTAAAATATGACTTATTACTGAGCAGAAACAATTATAATCAATAATGCTGGTATTAGTACACTAGTATAGCAACAAGCTTTATTCTTTAGAATCTATAACCCACTGTACAGCATTAGATTGTAAAATCAGTATCAACCAGTACAATTAATAGTTCTAAAATTCACAGATTTCATCATTATTTCTTTTAACTGCCACTAACATTCATTATATGTACAAATGATGATAAAAACAATATTCCTTTGTAACTTTACATACCTCTTATTGCAGACATTTTGTTATGATCCATGAATATTAAACGGGAAGCATGGTCAGCAACTGAGCCTAAAATCAGGATTTCCTCAGAGAATATCAGGTTAGCCAAGTAGCAGGCTGCATAACTGGGAGTTGGCTTAGTGTTTGCAGTTACCAAATGAAAATTAGATAACATGATGTTTCTTCTTGGGTCACCAAGATATCCTTCTAAAACATAGGGAAAATTGGAACTCGATAGTAAGACCTTACTGGTAAAGACATCACACATTTTGATCATAGAGCATGGACAAATTAGCTGACCAAGTAACTTCCTCCCCTGCTGGATAGTTTTCATAGGACCAGAAAGTGCTATGAATGTTTCTAGGGGGAAAGGCATCAACAATTTTACCCAGATGTGAACCCTGTGACCTACCATAGTGACCAGCATGGCAAGATATGCCCAGGGGTGCAATAGTGGCATAAATATTATGAGGGTAACTAATCACTTTCTGATTGGATATAAGCCCAACTCAACAGGCAGGAATATATGTCTGGTACTGAAAATATAGCCAAGAACTCATGCTTGGAGAGCTCATGAGCTTCCGGAGAGAACATACTATTATTTTGCTAAAAGGACATAGTGACATAGTATCAAACTGTTCTGAATCTAAATCTATCTTTATATCCATATATTAGTGCAGATATTAGACCTCATCAAAGATGTTTCTTTGTGTAGTGAACAGTGGCTAACATAGAAACTCTCAACTAATCAAAGTAGAGTGAGCAACTGTCAGTAGAGTGTTCAGCCACAAATGCAGCAGCTCAGAGGCCATTACAGAAGAGGAGGTAGAAAGATTGTAAGAGCCATACGTGGGGGAGCACCAGAGTAAAACAATGTATTTTGAACATAGCAAGCCTGTTGTACTCATGAACTCCCAGCAGCTGTGGTTGCCTGCACAAGATCAAACAGTTTTCTTTAATGTTGTGGTCACTGGTATGTTTTCTATGTTCCAGTGGATGACCCCACATCCATCAGTAAAGAAGAAGCACATATTACAATCAGTGCACTATTAAAAATTAAAGAGGGCACAGGTTGGCAGGGGTAAGGAGGAAGGTAGATAAGTGAGGAGTTAGGGATAGGAGTAAGGGGTAATCAAAATTCATTGCATGAAATTTTCAAAGAATTAATAAAAATGTTACCCTGAGCCAATGGGAACATCAGAGTAAGGCCCAAGTTGCCAGGAGTGTCAGAGAGAGGCCAGAGATACCCCCAGGAGCAGTGAGCGACCTCCAGGAGCAATGACAGCAGCAGCTTCCACAAGTGGCTTCCAGAAGTTATCATAAGAAAAATATACAAAGAACTCAAGAAGCTAGTTACTAAAACATGAAATAACACAATTAAAAAGTGGGGTACAAAATTCTCAATAGAGGAATCTAATGGCTGAAAGACACGTAAGAAAGTGCTCATTATCCTTAGCCATCAGGGAAACACAAACCAAAACAACTCTGAAATACCATCTTATTCCTGTCAGAATGGCTAAAATCAAAAACACCAATGACCCCTTATGCTGGAGAGGATGTGGAAAAAGGGGTACACTCCTCCACTGATGGTGGGAGTGTCAGCTTGTATAGCCACTTCGGAAATCAGCATGGAGATTCCTCAGGAAAATGGGAATCAGTCTACCACAAGATCCAGCAATTCCACTCTTAGGCATATATCCAAAAGATGCACATTCATACAACAAAGACATCTGTTCAACCATGTTCATAGCAGCATTATTTGTAATAGCCAGAACCTGGAAGCAACCTAGATGCCCCTCAAGTGAAGAATGGATGGAGAAAATGTGGTACACTTACACAATGAAGTACTACTCATCGGGAAAAAATAAACAATAGAATCTTGAATTTCGCAGGCAAATGGATGGAACTAGAAGAAACCATCCTGAGTAAGGTAACCCAGTCACAAAAGACAAACATGGTATGTACTTACTCATATATGGATTTTAGACATAGAGCAAAGGATTACCAGCTTACAATACATACCACCAGAGAAGCTAGGAAACAAGGAGGACCCTAAGAGAGACATACATGGTCCCCCAGAGAAGGATAAAGGGACAAGATCTCCTGAGCTAATTGGGAGCATGGGAGAGGGGGAGGGAGTTAGGAGAAAGAGAAGGGGAGAAGAGGAGATGAGAGAATATGAAAGAGCAGGAAGATTGAGTCAGGGGAAAAATAGAGGAGAACAAGAAAAGAGATACCATAATAGAGAGAGCCATTATAGGTTTAAAGAGAAATCTGACACCAGGGAAATGTTCGTAGATCCCAACTAAGAATCTAAGCAATAGTGAAGAGGCTACCTTAAATGCCCTTCTCTGATAATGAGATTGATGACTACCTTATATGGCATCCTAGATCCTTTATCCTGTAGCTGATGGAAGCAGAAGTAGATACCCACAGCTAAACACTCAGCTGAACTCTGGAATCCAGTTGCAGAGAGGGAGGAGAGATGAGCAAAGGGGTCAAGACCAGTCTGGAGAAACCCACAGAAAGAGCTAACCTGAACAAGGGGGAGCTCATGACCCCAGACTGATAACTGGGAAACCAGCATAGGACTTATCCAGACCCCATGAATGTGGATGTCAGTTTGGAGGACTGGTTAACCTACAGGACCTCTGGTAGTAGATCAGTATCTATCCCTAATTCATGAATGAACTTTGAGAGCCCATTCCACATAGAGGGATACTCTCCCAGTCTAGACATCTGGGGGAGGGTCTAGGCCCTGCTCCAAGTGATATGACAGACTTTGAAAATAACCCATGAAAGGCCTCACTCTCCCTGGGGAGAAGAAAGGGGATGGGATAGGGGTTGGGTGGGGGCAGGGGAGGAGGGAAGGGAGAGGGAACTGGGATTGACATGTAAAACAAGGTTGTTTCCAATTTAAAGAAAAAAGAAAAAAAGAAGTTCCTCTCAGAAAGAGCACCTTTGTCCCAGTCAACATCCACTGACATTTCCCAGTAAGAGACACTCCATTGCTGCAGTAACCTCCAGAACCTTGGTCTCACATTTACCTAGAGGAGCCACTACCACAACCATCACCCCACCTCCACCTGGAGGAGCAATCACCAGAGCTGTGGAGGGAACATCTTGGGCCCGCTTCTACCTGGAGAAGTGATACCTGGAGCCACAGTCCCCAACTACACCGATTGGAGGAAAAGGGACTCCTTGAAGCAAGGGTTCACATATACCAGTTGGAGGAAGACATGGATAGACAACAAGGTAAGAACACACTCAACAACATAAAGAGCAATACGGCACCACCAGAAACTAGAGGTGCTACAGCAGCAAGACCTGAACATCCCAACATGGATGAAGATAATTACTTTGAAAATAAGTTTATGAAGAACAGGAAATGAAAATTCCCTTAAAGAAATGGAGCAAAAGACAAACAAAAAATTAGAAGAAATAATGAATCCCTTAAAGAAAACCAAGAAAAAAATCTAGTAAGTCTAAGACTTGAAAATTAAAATAGAGACAATAAACAAAACAAAAAATGTGGGAATTCTGGAAATGAAAAAATTGAGTAAATGATCAGGAACCATAAATGCAAACATAACAGAAAACAAGAGATGGAAGAGAGACTCTCAGGCATTGAAGATACAATAGAGCTAATAGATTCATCAGTCAAAGAAAATGTTAAATCCAAAAATTCCTAACACAAAACATCCAGGAAATCTGGCTTACCATGAAAAGGATCAAACCTAAGAATAAAAGGAATAGAAGAAAGAGAAGAAATCCAACTCAAAGGCACAGAAACTGTATTCAACATAATCATATAAGAAAACTTTCCCATCCTAGCATGCAACTTCTCAATAGAAACTATGTAAGCCAGAAGGTCATAGTCAGGTCGTATGCAGATACTAGGAGACCATGGATGCCAGCCCCGACTAATATACCCAGCAAAACTTTCAATCACCATAGGCAGAGAAAACAAGATATCCCATGTCAAAACCAGATCTAAACAATACCTATCTATAGCAGGGCAGTGGTAGCACATGCCTTTAATTCCATCACTTGGGAGGCAGAGGCAGGAGGATCTCTGTGAGTTTGAGACCAGCCTCGTCTACAAGAGCTACTTCCAGGACAGTCTCCAAAGCCACAGAGAAACCCTGCCTTACAACCTAGATGCCCCTCCTGGAATCCAGTGTCAGAAAGGGAGAACTGATGGACAAAGGAATTAAGACTGGGCTGGTTTAACCCACAGAAACAGTTGACCTGAACAAGGGGGAGCTCTTGGACCAAAGATTGATGGCTGTGTGGAAAGCATGGGACTGACCCAGACCCCCTGAATGTGGGTGTCATTGAGGAGGCCTAGGTAGTCTATGGGGCCTTGAGTAGTATTTATCCCTGGTGTTCTAATAGACTTTGAGTGTCCATCCCACAATCAGATATGCTCTCTCAGCCTGGACTCTTGAAAGAGGGCCTAGACCCTACCCTGCATGACATGACAGACTCTGAAGATCCACCATGGAGGGCCTCACTCTACCTGGGGATCAGAGTGGAGACTGGGTAGGTGACTGGGTGGCCTGTTGGGGAGGGATGGGGAAGAGGGGAGGGAGAGAGAGCTGGAATTGACATGTGAAACAAACTTGTTTCTAACTTGGAGAAAAAAGATCCCCCAAAGGAAAAAAAAAACAAAACTCAATACCTATTCACAAACCCAGCCCTACAGAAAACCTAAAAAGAAAACTCCAATCCAAGAAAGTCAACTAGATTCAGAAAAACACAGGCAAAAGATGATTTCACATCAACAAATCCCAAAAAATAGAAACATACACACAATGCCACCATCACCAACAAATCAAAAATAATAGGAACTAGCAATCACTGGTCATTAATATCCCTTAATATAAATGGACTCAATGTGCCTATAATAAGACACAGACTAATAGACTGGACATGAAAACAGAATCCATTCTTCTGCTGCATACAAGAAATACACTTCAAACTCTGTAGGGGAGAGCTCATGTCCCTGAGATATTGGCCACACCCGTTTAGGGCGTGGACAGAGGGATGTGGGAAAGGCAGGAGATATATAAGAGAAAAAGAAAGTAAGACTCTCTCTTGGATGCTGGCCGTGCTTTGGAGAGCAGAGCACTTCCCGACTTCCCCTGTAAGTGATTTCTATATTTAATAAAGTATCTTAGACCCTTTTTTCCTGGTGCACTATTTCCTTATCAGCTGGTGTCAGGAGTGTTTCACTCACTCACCTAGCCACTCACCCCTACTGCCGACTGGCCAGCCAGGGATGGCTTGGGACAGAACTTCTTTTGCTTCTGTGGCTGCCTTGCTTTCCCAGGGCTGCTCGCTGCAGCCACAGCCTGGGAAACAAGCTGCCCAAAAGCTGCGTTGTATTTGGGAAATGGAGCAGCATTTGCCTTGCTCTGTGACTTCACCAGAGAAAACTGCACATTGTGCAACGTGAGCTCCAGCTCTTGTGTGTGGGGCTTGTGGAATGAGCACCATGCCCATGGGCCCATGCTCAAAGCATCTGCCCTCACTGGCACTGTTTATGCACACTCCCGATTTGGAGCCATTTCAGCCCCCATGTTCTACAGCGATTCCTGCCCTAGGGAAAACCGGAACTTACTGGGCTGTACCAAGGACCATCAGCTCCTGGAACTAGTGTGCACAGGCAAATGAGCACATGCAAGTACCACAGCTTCCCTTCCAGAAGCTTCCCAACTCCTCTGCCACCATGGGTCGCGTCTGGCTCAGCTACCCTTGCCTCCTGTCACCTCCTCTGCTGGCACGGGACTGGGCATATGACCAGACAGCTGGGTGGCACCGAGTGTGTTCCCTTTTTGAACGTAAGTTTCCATGGCTGTTATCTAGCCACAGGTCTCCCAATCTGCACAGGCTTTTCACACCCCAAACCTGCTTGATAATTCTCTGTACAAGCTGCTTAGAAACTTTCAGCTACTATTTGTAAGAATACCAAAGACTCGCAGCAGAGCTGGGTTTGGCGGTACACCTCCGCCATCTGCTGGCCAAGGACACTAACTGCAGGTACAAATCCTCTGCTTTTCCCCAAATTTTGGAGGTTAAGTTTGCAACCTTAACATTGGTGGTACAATTACTCCCTTTATACCATGGCAATTAATCTAATAATCAAGAACATTAGAGATCTCATTGCCAATGTCATGGATTACATATTGGGAGACAATTATGTTTTAAATGTATTTGTGTCTGATGTTCATGATTAGCTTCCTCATACATATAATCGTATGGAAGAGATTCAATAATAATAAGGCAGATAATGGGGAAATTGTACAGATGATTAAAAATTAGAGCCAAAAATTCAAAATCTTCAGGTCAAGGAAGAACTTTTTAACAGAGTAGATAACTTGTCCACTGCCCTAATGGCCAAAATAGAATCCAGTCAGGAGGAAGCTATCAAGTTATCAGGAATAATTCATTCCATGTTTGAAAATACTGGCTATCTATCAGATAGCTATTCCTAGAGGGCAACTTACACACCATTCAGGTCTCTAGAGATGAGAATATTCAATGAATGGAATCACACATAAATGAAGAATCCAAGGACTGGGAGATTCTATGAAGTCCTAAGAAAAAATTCTGACCCAGGAAATTAAATCACCCAGAGACACAATGGTGAAGAGGCTGCAAGTCTTATATGATTTACAATGTGATACATCATGTTCACCATTTCTAGCGGCAGGCCATAACAGAGGTATACCTACAAGATGCCTAGGATATCTTCCTAAGTTTGTTAGGCCATCTCTATGGCCTTCCCAGTAGCTGTGACTGAAAGGCCAGCAACGAGGAGGGACCATAATGGTTCCATCACTTATCAGTGGGAGATGATACAGATGAAGGACCTGAAGGGGATTAAGCAAGGCATTGTTTAGTATGGGTTCCATAGCCCCTACCTATGTCAGGAAATTGCTGAACTCTTGGGCAAGCATAAATAGAATAACATTAAAAGATTGTAGTCACTTGATTTCAGTGGTGCTAGAAAATTCGTCTCAAATACGATGGAGAGATTTGTGGAGGGAGGAAGCAAAGGCCAAGCTTCAAGGCCTAAAAAAGGATATTATAAGATAAGATTATTGGTGAGGGTGATTATGTTGATCCACAGGCACAGGCTGAATACGCCAAACACACCCTATTTTTATGCTGTACAGCTGCTCTAAATGCTTTGAGTAAGGTTCATGAACCAGGAGAAAAAATTGCACCATATACCAAAGTGATACAAGGTCCAAGAGAAAGGTTCACTCAGTTATTGGAAAGACTGTCCAGAGCAGTAGAATTACAAGTATCTATCACAGAGTCCAGAAAACTCCTTATAGAATCTCTAGCTTATGAGAATGCAAACCCACAATATAAACAAATACTTTGGCCATTAAAAATTAGATCAGCACCATTGGATGAATGGGTTTTACATACAGAAAACATCAAGTATTAAAGACACGTTTTCAGGCTTCCAACGGGCTATTGCTCTTAGCTCTGAAAAGGCTGATTCTGTTATCACACAAATCTTAGAGGTGATGGATGTTATGGGTATACCTGCACAAATAAAAACTGACAATGCTCCACCATATGTCTCCAGCAAACTGGAACCGTTTTTCAAATATTATAACAAAACACGTAACTGGTATACCTCACAATCCTACAGGACAAGCAGTGGTTGAAAGATCTAACCACACTTTAAAAGAAATACTTCATAAACAGCCAAGGGGAACAAAGACCCCCAAACACAGATTACATAATGCTTTACTAACACTGAACTTTCTAAATGCTAACGAGAAAGGACAAACAGCTGCAGAAAGACACTGGACTACAGAAAAAACTTCTGAACTAAATCAGCTGGTGTATTTCAAGGATGTTATGACCTCAGTTTGGAAACCAGGATATGTGTTATGTTGGGAAAGGGTTTTCATCTTTGTTTCCACAGAAGATAAGCTTTGGTTTCCATCAAAACTGATCAAGATTTGATCAGACCAGGACAAACCTCGGGAACAGGAAAGATGACAGCTCACCCACAAAGTCATATTTTGCTATGTGTAAGGAGATCGTATAAAGGGAAAGAGAAGTGTTTTGTTTTTGTCTTCATAGGAAAGCCTATCTCCAAACAGCAAAAACTACTGAATGTATGGAAACCTGAAGAAGAGAGGATAGCTACCCAAAGGACCACCAAACAAACAAGATTCTAATTTTTGCTATTAATGTCTGCTCAACCTTGTTCTTTTTTTTTTTGGTTTTTACGAGACAGGGTTGCTCTGTATTGTTTTGGAGGTTATTGGTCCAGCCTGGCCTCGAACTCACAGAGATCCGCCTGCCTCTGCCTCCCGAGTGCTGAGATTAAAGGCATGTGCCACCACCACCGGCTCAACCTTGTTTTTATAATATCTATTTCTCTTTACTTCCTAATGCTCTTTTGGTCCAAATTCACTTAAACTGAAGCTGGCTTTGGAGTTGGATTGGTTCTCCTCCTCTAAATCCAAGCATGTTGTTAAAATAAAATTCAGAATTTCTGTATAATATCAAAGAGTCATTGATATAAAATATCTGTCATCTGTTTATACTCAGTTCCTTTTCTGAAAGTCTAATTTTCCTCATGTTTACTATCTTCCTTATTGTTGCCTTTCCCAGTATGCATACATATAAAGGTGGAAATTTCTCTGTTAACATTAACGTTTGAGTTTTCCAGAGAGAACAAGGAATTTCCTAACAGCAATCTTCAAAAACTTCTGAAAGAAAATGGGGCCCCACATCATCGACTCCACCTGACAAGTACCATCCTGAAACCGACTTCGGACTACATCGCTCCACACAACTCTAGACCAATTAACTGATATGGTGCACCTTATACAATCTGGCCAGAGCCTCAGACAAGAGCTTCAATCAACATTAGAACTTCAGTCAAGAACTTCAATCAAGTGTTTCCAACCAACAGAGACTGAATGTGAATGAGACTTTGCTTACACTAACATTTTCTTCCTACAGGATTCCATGAGGTTGTCATTGTCTCATTTCATCAGGAAGTAATTTTGATAATACTAAGCCCCCTTTCCCTATTGTTGATATTGCAGAATAGTTTATATCTGATAGGGTTATTTAGGGTTGGAATTGGAAGGAAGTGTTCAGACTTGCGCATCTCTTTCAGATAAATTTAGGGTTTAGATGGAATAGATATACTTAGGATAGGATATAAGTAGTTTATAATTTGCTTAACATCTTCTATGCATATATGCTGTATATTTTTGAGTATTGTCTCAAGTCTAAATCTTTTATTTAGATTAAAAGTGGAATTGTAGGGGAGAGTTCACATACCCGAGATACTGGCCATGCCCATTTGGGGCATGGACAAAGGAACATGAGAAAGGCAAGAGATACATAGGAGAAGGAGAAAGTAATGTCTCTCTCTTGGATGCTGGCTGTTGGATCCTTCCCCCATAGGGGTCTGCTGACCAGCTTGTGACTAGGAGCTTCTAGCAAATACCTCTTGTCCCCTCCTTGCAATATACCTGAATGCAAGTTCCTGTTTTCCGCCTATCCTTATTGCTGGAGAGCCTTGGGAACATGCATTTCTAACCTTGGTAGTTTTCCCACCGTGCCTGCTAACAGGTATATAATGCTCCCCTCTTGTTGCAATAAATGGCATTCTCTTTGCAAGAATGACCTGCTGTATTTTGTCTTCATTTCAATCCTCAGGCCCTCACCGATATCCTTGAGAAGTGTTGTAGCCTGAGATCACTAGTGTTGTAGCTCTGGTGCTACGGCTGTCCATGCTTCAGAGAACAGAACACTTCCCAGATTCCCCTGTATGTGATTTCTATATTTAATAAATTATCTTAGACCCCCCTTTTTCCCAGTACACTGTTTCTTTATCAAACCTCAAAGATAAACATTTCCTCAGAGTAAAGGGTTGTGAAAAAAGTTTTCTAATCAAATGGTCCTAAGAAACAAGCTGGTGTAGCTATTCTAACAAAATAGACTTCAAAATAAAATAAATCAAAACAGATAAATAAGGTCATTTCATATTCATCACAGAAAAAAATCCATCAAGATGAAATCTCAATTCTTAACATCTATATTCCAAATACAAGAGCACCCTCATTTGTAAAAGAAACATTGTTGAAGCTTAAATCACATATCAAGCACCACACACTAACAGTGGGGGATTTCAACACCCCAATCTCACCACTGGACAGGTCTTCCAGAAAGAAACTTAACAGAGAAATAAGAAAACTACTAGATATTATGACTTAAATGGACCCAATAGACATTCGTAGAACATTCCACCCAAACACAGAAAAATATACCTTCTTTTCAGTAACTCATGGTCCCTTCTCAAAAATTGACCACATACTCAGAAACAAAGCAAACCTCAACACATACAAAAATGGTTTAAAGTTAGAATTCACAGCAACACTAATTTCAGAAATCCCACAAACATATGGATATTGAACAGTAGTCAACTGAATTACCACTGGGTCAAGGAAGAAATAAAAGAAATGAAAGACTTCCTAAAATTCAATGAAAATGACTGCACAACATACCCAAACTTACGGGACACAATGAAAGCAGTGATAAGAGGAAAGTTCATAGCAATAAATGCCCACTTAAAGAAGCTGGAGAAATCCCATAGCAACTGAAAGCTGTGGAACAAAAAGAAGCAAACTCACCTAGGAGGAGTAGATGTCTGGAAATAATCTAATTGAAGGCTGAAATCAATAAAATAGAAACAATGAAAACAATACAAAAAAGTCAATGAGACAAAGAGTTGGCTCTTCAAGAAAATCAACAAGATAGACAAACATTTATCCAAACTAAGCAAAAGGCACAGAGAGACTATCCAAATTAACAAAATCAGAAAAGAAAGGGGGGGCATAACAACAGACACTGAGGAAATCCAAAGAATCATCAGGTCACACTTCAAAACCACTCCACAAAATTGGAAAATTTGAAGGAAATGGACAATTTTCTGGCTAAGTACCACATAAAAAATCAAATGAAGCCAGGCATTGGTGGCACACACCTTTAATCCCAGCACTCGGGAGGCAGAGGCAGGCAGATCTCTGTGAGTTCGAGACCAGCCTGGTCTACCGAGCCAGTTCCAGGAGAGGCTCCAAAACAATACAGAGAAACCCTATCTCAAAAAAACCAAAAATAAATAAATAAATAAATAAAGACCAGATAAGCAAATTAAATAGACCCATAACCCCTAATGAAATAGAAACAGTCATTAAAAGCCTCCCAGACAAAAACCAAACAAACAGGAAGCAGAACAAAGCTGCCAGCTTCATTGGCCACCATTTTGGGCTTGCCCCTCCACTCTCTGGTAGAGAGGTGAGTCCAAGAGCCTCTTCTAGCCCACCTCTCCCTCCTCAAGTCCCCTAACCTGATGCTATCAGACCCTTCCAGAGAGACCTGAAAGCAGAAAAAACCAGCCAGCATCACTGGGCTTACCCATCCACCTGCCGTTAGAGAGGAAAGGGGGAGGCCCTCCATACCCACTGGAAGAAGAGATGGGAAGATGACAGTATAAGAACACATCCAAGAGAGGAGCCAGGGAGTCCAGGGAAGCAGCTGTTCTGGCGGCAGCATCAAGTACAACAGGCCCGGCTTCTGGGCCTGTGTTCCAGTGCCTGGGGATCGCCTGGGAACTGCACAGAGCTTCCAATCCTGGCGGGAACCAATCACCCCAGACTCCGGGACTTCTCTCCCACCAACGAGACCAGGAAACCAGAGGAACCATGGAGACCAGGGGAGCAGATGTTCTGGTAGGATCAGGTACAACAGGATCCAGCAAAGGGGCCAGGGGACCAGGTGGGAGGCTAAGCACCCCAGATTCCTGTTCTTCTCCACCCATGGGACCAGAATGAGCACAAGGAATAGAAGAACCACCAGATCATTGGACTTGCTAGCAACCACCAAAAGGGAATTCTGGTCCCCCTAACCACCAGACCAGTAAGGGGCTCTTTCTACACCCACTAGAAGAAGAGATGGGAAAGAGACAATACAAAAACACACCCAGCAACAGAAAAACAAATACGACACCACAAGATTCTAGAGACTCCACACCAGCAAGACTCCAACATTCCAATGAGAACGAAGCAGAAGAGAATGACCATAAAAAACACCTTCATGAAAATGATAGAGGCCCTAAAGGAGGATATAGGAAAATCCCTCAAAAAAATGGAAGAAAAAAACAAACCAAAAATGCAAGAATTGGAAGAAAAAACAAACCAAAAAAATGCAAGAAATGAAAGAAGAAACAAACCAAAAAAAGGCAGGAAATGGAAGAAGAAACGAAGCAAAAAATGCAAGAAATGGAAGAAGAAACAAAGCAAAAAATGAAAGAATTGGAAGAAGAAACATACCAAAAAAGGCAGGAAATGGAAGAAACAAAGCAAAAAAATGCAAGAAATGGAAGAAAAAGCAAACCAAAAAATGCAAGAAATGAAAGAAAGAACAAACCAAAAAATTCATAAAAGGCAACAAATGGATGAAAAGATAAACAGAAAATTTCAAGAAATAATGCAAACGCTGCAAGGATTGAAAACTGAAATAGAGACATTAAAAAAACACAATCTGAAGAAAGGCAGGAAATAGAAAAGCTGGACAAACAGTCAGGCACTACCGATACAAGCAAAAATCGACCACATACTTGGCAACATATTAAACCTCAGCAGCTACAAAAAAATTGGAATAACTCCATGCATCTTATCAGACCACCATGCTTTAAAATTAGAATTCAACAACAACACAAATTGCAGAAAACCTATTAACTCATGGAAATTGAATAATGCACAACTGCACCATTCCTGGGTCAAAGAAGAAATCAAAAAAGAAATTAAAGACTTCCTAGAATTCAATGAGAATGAAGACACAACATACCCAAACCTATGGGACACTTTGAAAGCAGTGCTACGGGGGAAGTTTATAGCATTAAGTGCTACATGAAGAAACTGGAGAATAGTTATACTAGCAAATTAACAGCACAGCTGAATGCTCTAGAACACAAAGAAGAAAACTCCCCCAGGAGGAGTAGATTCCAGGAAATAATCAAATTGAGGGCTGAAATCAATAAAGTAGAAACTAGGAAAACAATACAAAGAATCAATGCAACGAAGGGCTGGTTCTTTGATAAAATCACCAAGATAGACAAACCTTTGTCCAAACTTACCAAACAGCAGAGAGTGAACATGCAAATTAACAAAATCAGAAATGAAAAGGGGGCATAACAACAGACACTGAGGAAATCCAGAGAATCATTAGGTCATACTTTGAAAACCTGTACTCCACAAAATTCGAAAATTTAAAGGATATGGACTACTTCCTGGATAGCTATCACTTGCCAAAACTAAATAAAGAACAGATAAGCAATTTAAATAGACATATAACCCCTATGGAAATAGAAGCAATCATCAAAAGTCTCCCAACCAAAAAAGTCCAGGTCCAGATGGCCTCAGTGCAGAATTCTACCAGAAATTCAAAGAACAGCTTATACCAATTCTTCTCAAATTATTCCACACAATAGAAGCAGAAGGGTCTTTGCCAAACTCTTTCTATGAGGCTTCAATAACCTTGATCCCCAAGACACAAAGACACAACTAAGAAAGAGAACTTCAGACCAATATCCCTCATGAACATTAATGCAAAAATACTCAATAAAATACTGGCAAATAGGATCCAAGAACACATCAAAACAATCATTCACCACAATCAAGTAGGGTTCATCCCAGGGATGCAGGGATGGTTCAACATATGAAAATCCATCAACGTAATCCACCATATAAACAAGCTGAAAAACAAAAATCACATTATCATCTCACTAGATGCAGAAAAACCTTTGACAAAATCCAGCACCCCTTCATGATAAAGGTCTTGGAGAGATCTGGGATAACAGGGACATACTGAAACATAATAAAAGCTATATACAGTAAACCAACAGCCAACATCAAACTAAATGGACAGAAACTCAACGCAATTCCTCTAAAATCAGGAACAAAACAAGGCTGTCCACTGTCTCCATACCTTTTCAACATGGTACTTGAAGTTCTAGCCATTGCCATACGACAACAAAGGGGGATCAAGGGGATACAAATTGGGAAGGAAGAGGTCAAACTTTCACTGTTTGCAGATGATATGATAGTTTACATCAATGACCCAAAGAACTCTACCAGGGAACTCTTACAGCTGATTAACACCTTCAGCAAAGTGACAGGCTACAAGATCAACTCAAGAAAATCAGTAGCCCTACTATATACAGATGATAAAAGGGCTGAGAAAGAAATCAGAGAAACATCACCCTGTACAATTGCCACAAACAGCATAAAATACCTTGGGGTAACGCTAACCAAACAAGTGAAAGACCTGTATCGCAAGAACTTTGAATCTTTAAAGAAAGAAATTAAAGAAGCCGTCAGAAAATGGAACGATCTCCCATGCTGTTGGATAGGTAGGATCAATGTAGTAAAAATGGCAATCCTGCCAAAAGCAATCTATAGATTCAATGCAATCCCCATTAAAATCCCAGCACAATCCTTCACAGACCTTGAAATAACAATAATCAATTTTGTATGGAAAAACAAAAGACCCAGGATAGCCAAAACAACCCTGTTCTACAAGGCAACGTCCGGAGGCATCACCATTCCTGACTTCAAGCTCTATTACAGAGCTATAGTCCTGAAAACAGCTTGGTATTGGCACAAAAAATAGACAGGTAGAACAATGGAATCTAATTGAAAACCCGGATATTAACCCACACACGTATGAACATCTGATCTTTGACATAGAAGCTAAAAATATACAATGGAATAAAGAAAGCATCTTCAACAAATGGTGCTGGCATAACTGGAGGCTGGCATGTAGAAGAATGCTGATCGATCCATGTTTGTCACCATGCACAAAACTTAAGTCCAAATGGATCAAAGACCTCAACATAAATCCAGCTACACTGAACCTCTTAGAAGAGAAAGTGGGTGGTACCCTTGAACGAATTGGTACAGGAGACAGCTTCCTGAACATAACACCACTAGCACAGACAGTGAGATCAACAATTAATAAATGGGACTTCCTGAAACGGAGAAGCTTCTGTAAGGCAAAGGACACAGTCAGCAAGACAAAAAGGCAGCCCACAGAATGGGAAAAACTATTCACTAATCCCACATCTGACAGAGGGTTGATCTCCAAAATTTACAAAGAACACAAGACGCAAGTCTCCAAAACACCAAAGGATCCAATTAAAAAGTGGGCTGCAGAACTAAATAGATAATTTTCAATAGAGGAGTCTAAAATGGCTGAGAGGCACTTGAGAAAGTGCTCAACATCCTTAGCCATTCGGGAAATGCAAATCAAAACAACTCTGAGATACCATCTCACTCCTGTCAGAATGGCTAAAATAAAAAACACCAACGACAATTTATGCTGGAGAGGATGTGGTGAAAGGGGAACACTCCTTCATTGCTGGTGGGAGTGCCAACTGGTTCAGCCACTTTGGAAATCAGTATGGAGATTCCTCAGAAAAATGGGAATAAACCTACCACAAGACCCAGCAACTCCACTCTTAGGCATATATCCAAAAGATGCCCATTCATACAACAAGGATGTCTGTTTGACTATGTTCATAGCAGCATTATTTGTAATAGCCAGAACTTGGAAGCAACCTAGATGTCCCTCAACTGAAGAGTCGATAGAGAAAATGTGGTACATTTACACTACTATTCAGCAGAAAAAAAAACAATGGAATCCTGAGATTTGCAGGCAAATGGATGACACGAGAAGAAACCATACTGAGTGAAGTAACGCAGTCACAAAAAGAGAAACATGGCATGTACTCTCTCATATATGGATTTTAGACATAGATCTGGGGAGTGCCAGCCTACAATCCCATGGCCAGAGAGTCTGGGAAACAGAAACTTCATTCAGTGGCTGATGGAAGAAGAGGCAGTCTCCCATGGTTAAGCACTGAGCTGAACTTAAGAAATCCAGTAACAGAGAGGGAGGACTGATGACCAAAGGGATTAAGACTGGGCTGGTTTAACCCCCACAAACAGCTGACCTGACAAAGGTTAACTCTTGAATCCCAGGCATCAGCCTGGGAATCCAGCATGGGACTGATCAAGACCCCCCTGAATGTGGATGTCAGTGAGGAGGCCTAGGTAATCTATTGAGCATTGGGCAGTAGATCAGTACACATCCCGAGTATACACACAGATTTTGGGCTCCCATCCAACAATGTGAGATGCACTCTCACCATGAACTCTTGGGGGAGGGTCTAGGCTCTTCCCCGTATGAAATGACAGACTATGGACACCCCCATGGAGGGCCTCACCCTCCCTGGGGAAATGAGGGGATAATGGGGGTTTGTGGGGAGAGCACAGAAGGAGGGAAGGGAAAGGGAGAGGAACCTGGAACTGATTTGTGAATCATCCTTGTTTCTAATCTAAATTTAAACTAAAAAAAAAAAGAACACATCCAACAACAGAAAGACTTATATGGCACCACCATAGTCTAGGGACTCTATACCAGTAAGACCTAAATATCCCAATGGAGATGAACAGATGAGAATGACCTTAAGAACAACCTCATGCAAATGACAGACGTCCTCAAAGAGGATATGAGAAAATCCCTTAAAGAAATGGAAGGAAAAACAAACCAAAAAAATGCAGGAAATCACCAAATCTCTCAAAGAAAGCAAAGAATGCCAAGAAAAAAAAACAATCAAACAGATGAAGGAAACAATTCAAACAGTTCAAAACCTGAAACTGAAATAGAGAAAATAAAGAAAACACAAATTGAGGGAAAGTTGGAAATAGAAAAGCTGAATAAATGATCAGGAACTATAGATGCAAGCATAACCAACAGAATACAAGAGATGGAAGACAGAGTCTCAGGTGCTAAAGATAAACTAGAATAAATAGATTCATCGACCAAAGAAAGTCTTAAGTCCATCAAATTCCTAGTACAAAATATCCAGTAAATATGGGACACTGTGAAAAGACCAAACCTAAGAATAATAGGTATAGAAGAAGGTGAAGAAATCCACCTCATAGGGGCAGAAAACATATTCAACAAAATCATAGAAGAAAACTTTCCCAACCTAAAGTAAGACATCCCAATGAAAGTACAAGAAGCCTACAGAACACCAAATAGAGTAGACCACAAAAAGTCCCTTTGCCACATAATAATCAAGACCCCAAACAAACTTAATAAAGAAGAATTTTAAGAGCAGCAAAGGAAAAGGCCAAGTTACATGTAAAGGCAAACCTATCAGAATTACACCTGAATTCTCCATGGAAAATCTTAAAGCCAGACGGTCCTGGATAGATGTTGTACAAACATTAAGAGATCACAGATTCCAGCCCAGACTACTATACCCAACTAAATTCTCAATCACTATA
This sequence comes from Mesocricetus auratus, assembly GCF_017639785.1. NCBI lineage: Eukaryota > Metazoa > Chordata > Mammalia > Rodentia > Cricetidae > Mesocricetus > Mesocricetus auratus. Next base: position 19,560,142 of record NW_024429188.1, read on the forward strand.
GATGAAAAAACAAGATATTCCATGACAAAACCAGATTTACTCAATACATATCCACAAATTCAGCTCTACAGAAAGTTCTGAAAGGAAAACTCCAACCCAAGGAAGTTAACTACACTCACAATAACATAGGCAATAGATAATCTCACTTTACCAAAAGCCAGAAATAGGGGAAAAACTCACACACAATACTACCACCAAAAATAAATCCAAAACAAACAAGAATCAACAATCAGTGGTCATTAATATCCCTCAATGCCAATGGTCTTAACTCACCTATAAAAAGACACAGGCTAACAGAATGGATATGAAGACAGAATCTATCCTTCTACTGCATACAAGAAACACACCTCAGCTTCAAAGACAGACGTTACCTCAGAGTTAATGGTTGAGAAAAGATTTTCCAATCAAATGGACCTAAGAAGCAAGTGGGTGTAGCTATCTAATATCTAACAAATTAGCCTACAAACTAAAATTAATCAAAAGAGATGAAGAAGGACTTGCCATATTCATCACAGGAAAAATCCATCAGGATGAAGTCTCAATTCTGAACATCAGTTCACCAAATACAAAGGCACCCATATTCATAAAAGAAACATTACTAAAACTCAAATCACACATTAAACCCCACACACATACAGCGGGAGGCTTCAACAACACACTCTCACCACTGGACAGGACCACCAGACAGAAACTTAACAAAGAAACAAAGGAACTAACAGAAGTGATGATCCAGTTGGGTTTAACAGACATCAATGGAACATTCCATCCAAACACAAAATAATACACCTTCTTCTGAGCATCACATGGAACCTTCTCTAAAATTGACCACATACTTGGCAACACAGCAAACCTCAACAGATACAAAAAATGGTATTAACCCCCTGTATCTTATCAGAACACCATGGCTTAAAATTAGAATTCAACAACAACACAAATTGCAGAAACACTACAAACTCATAGAAACTGAACAGTGCTCAATTGCATCACTCCTGGATTAAGGAAGAAAGAAAGAAATCAAAGACTTCCTAGAATTCAATGAAAATGAAAGCACAACATACCCAAACCTATGGGACACTCTGAAATCAGTTCAAAGAGTAAAGTTCATAGCACTAAGTGTTCTCATGACAAAACTGGAGAATAGTCCCATAGAGAATTAACAGAACACCTGAAAGCTCTAGAAAAAGAAGCAAACTCACCCTGGAGAAGTACACTCCAGGAAATAATGAAATTGAGAGCTGAAATCAATAAAGTAGAAACAAAGAAAACAATACAAAGGGTCAGTGAAACAGATGGTTGTTTGAGAAAATCAACAAGGTAGACAAAACTTTATCCAACCTAACCAAAAGGCAGAGAGAGAGCATGCTAATTAACAAAATCAGAAATGAAAAGGGAGACATAACAACAGACCCTGGGGAAATCCAGAGAATCATCCGGTCATAATTGAAAACCTGTATTCCATAAAATTGGAAAAGTTAAAAGAACTGGATAGATATCACTTACCAAAATTAAATAAGGAACAGATAAACAATTTACATATACCTATAACCCGTAAAGAAATAGAAGCAGCTATCAAAAGTCTTCCAACCAAAAACAGTCCAGGGCCAGATGGTTCCAATGCAGAATTCTACCAGAAATTCAAAGAAGAGCTAATACCAATACTTTTCAAATTGTTCCATACAATAGAAGCAGAAGGATTGCTACCAAACTCTTTTTACAAGGCTACAATTACCTTAGTACACAATCCACACAAAGACATAACTAAGATAGGGAACTACAGACCAATCTCCCTCATGAACATTAATGCAAAAATACTCTATAAAATACTGGCAAATTTGAATAATCCACCGTGACCAATTAGGCTTCATCCCAGGGATGCAGGGATGGTTCAACATATGAAAATCCATCAATGTTATTCGCCATATAAACAATCTGAAAAAGAAAAACCACATGATCATTTCACTAGATGCTGAAAAAACCTTTGAAAAACTCCAACACCTCTTCATGATAAACGTCTTGAAGAGGTCAGGGATAACAGGAACATACCTAAACATAATAAAGCAACATACAGCAAATCAACAGCCAACATCAAACTAAATGGAGAGAAACTCAAGGCGATTCCTCTAAAGTCAGGAACAAGACAAGGTTGTCCACCCTCTCCATATATGTTCAATATTGTACTTGAAGTTCTTGCTACAGCAAAAAGATAACAAAAGGAGATTAAGGAGACACAAATTGGAAAGGAAGAAGTAAAATTTTCACTATTTGCAGATGATATGATAGTCTTGTAAATGACCTGAAGAATTTTACCAGGGAACTCATGCAGCTGATAAACACCTCCAGAAAAGTGACAGGATACAAGATTAACTAACAAAAACCAGTAGCTATAATAAAGAGGCTGAGAGAAATCAGAGAAACATCACCCTTTACAATAGCCACAAACAACATAAAATATCTTTGGGTAATTCTAACTAAACAGGTAAAAGACCTGTATAACAAGAACTTTGAGTCTTTAAAGGAAGAAATTAATGAAGACACCAGAAAATTGAAAGATCTCCCATGCTCTTGGATAGGTAGGATAAATATAGTAAATATGGCAATCTTACAAAAGGCAATCTACAGATTTAATGCAGTCTCTATCAAAACCCCAGAACAATTCTTCACAGACCTTTAAAGGACAATTCTCAACTTTATATGGAAAAACAAAAGACCAAGGATTGCAAAAACTACCCTGTACAATAAAGGAACTTCAGGAGGCAACACCATCCCTGACTTCAAGCTCTATTCTAGAGCTGTAGCCCTGGACACAGCTTGGTATTGGCACAAAAATAGACAGATAGACCAATGGAATCTAATTGAAGACCCTGATATTAACCCGTACACCTATGAACACCTGATATTTGACACAGGAGCAAAACCATACAATAGAAAAAGGAAAGCATCTTCAACAAATGGTGCTGGCATAACTGGATGCTGGCATGTTGAAGACTGCAGATAGCTCCATATCTATTCACCATGCACAAAACTTAAGTCCAAATGTATCAAAGACCTCAATATAAATCCAGCCACACTGAAACTTTTAGAAGAGAAAGCGGGAAATACCCTTGAACTAATTGGTACAGGAGACCACTTATTGAACCTAACACTAGTAGCACAGACACTAAGATCAACAATTAATATATGGGACCTCCTGAAACTGAGAATCGTCTTTAAGGCAAAGGACACAGTCAATAAGACAAAACGGCAGCCCACAGAATGGGAAAAAGATATTTACAAACTCCACATCTGACAGAGGGCTGATCTCCAATATTTACAAAGAACTCAAGAAGCTAGTCTCCAAACAACCAAAGGATCTAATTAAAAAGTAGGGTACAGAACTAGATAGAGAATTCTCAATAGAGGAGTTTAAAATGTCTGACAGACACTTGAGAAAGTGCTCAACATCAGGGAAATGCAGATTAAAACAACTCTGAGATACCATCTCACTCCTGTCAGAATGGCTAAAATCATAAACACCAATGACTCCTTATGCTGGAGAGGATGTGGAGAGAGGGGAACACTCTTCCACTGCTGGTGGAAATGCCGACTTGTAAAGCCACTTTGGAGACCAGTATGGAGATTCCTCAGGAAAATGGAAATCAGTTTAACACAAGACCCAGCAACTCCACTCTTAGGCATATATCCATAAGATGCACATTCATACAACAAGGACATCTGTTCAACCATATTCATAGCAGTGATTTTTGTAATAGTCATAACCTGGAAGCAACCTAGATGCCCCTCAACTGAAAAATGGATAGAGAAAATGTGGTACACTTGCACAATAGAGTACTTCCATTGGGGAAAAAAACAATGGAATCTTGAATTTCTCAGGCAAATGGATGGAACTAGAAGAAACCATCCTGAGTGAGGTAACACAAATATAGTATGTACTCACTCATAAGTGAATACCAGACATAAAACAAAGTATAACCAGCCTATAATCTATACTCCTGAGAAGCTAGATCCCTCTTCCAGAAACAGATGGAAGTAGATGTGGAGATTTATAACTAACCATTGGGTCAGCATCCTGGAGTCCAATCTAAGTCAAAAGAGCAATAATATGAAAAAAGGAATCAATAACATGATGGGGAAACCCACAGAATCAGCTGACCACAGCTAGTAAGAAATCACTGACTCAGCCCTGTCATCTGAGAAACTGCCATAGGACTGAACTAGGACTCCAGAATATAGGTAACAATGTTGTAGCTTGGGCAGCATATGAAGCCACTGGCAGTGAGACCAAGATTTAACCAAAATGCATAAACAATTGAATAGTGTGTACAAGCAGCTGACCGTGGCAGTGACCACATTTCTAAGATGGCAGCATGCCACATGAGGGTAGTATAGGGTAAGGCGATGAGCACAGCTCTCAGTGCTGGCAGTAAATTTATGCCCTCCATGTTGGAAAGCCAGAGGCTAAAGCAATCACAACTTTAATTTCAGCAATGTTGTTTAGCAGATAAAAGACATGTGACCAGAAAAACATGAAGGTTTATATTAAAGTCAGATTCAGATGAAGTTAAATCTCTAAAAGGTTTATAGTGTGTTTAAAAATATATGTAGGCTTGGGAGAGAAAAAGAAACAGGATAGCTGGCAGGAAGACTGCTCATTACAGGGCAAGAAATGGAAATTTTCAGGAAACATATCATTGAAATGCCCAAGAGAATTATATTAATGGATTGTTCACACAAATTTTACTCGGGTGAATTTTTCTATGTTTTTTTTCATTAAATGAGTCTCTTTGATATCTGTCCATATGGTGACATTGTTCATCTTTGCTAGTCTTGAACTTTCACATTTCAGCTACCTGTTCATTGGCTTTAACAAATTCAATTATTAGGCCCCAGGTAAATATGTAAACATGTTGATTTATATTATCATTATTCCCTTTTACATCCCAAGTATGTTTAGAGTTATATTAATAAGTATGTGTATGTGTATTAAAGATAATATACGAAATATGTGGGGGATAATTAAAATTTTCACCCCCCCCACACACACCTGTGTACAGGTGAACAGTTTTCTTCTAATCCTTTTGTTATTTTCTCTATTTTAAAATCAAAGTTGAAATGATACTATATGTACAGCTGAATACTGCTTTTGTCAGTTAATATATATTGAACAGCTCTGGAATTTTAATTTATTTTCGTGGTCTCAATTCATTTAAGTGAAATAAAATGAAAATCAGAACAATTTATCTACATTGTCAGACCAGTAGCAGTTAGCACTGAAGAATATTTTGTATTTAGTACTATTATTTTCATCTCTCCATAGATAAAGGAATTATTATTTAGGATTAAAAGTAGTTGTGGCAAGTGATGGTGGTGAATGTCTTAATCCCAACACTTGAGAGGCAGAGACAGGTGGATATTTGTGAATTTGAGGCCTAACTGGTCTACAGAGCAAGTTCCAGGACAGGCTGCAAAGCTACAGAGAAATCCTCTCCATGCATGTCATTATTATCAATATCACCTAAACCCAGCCTACTAAATGAGAATGAAGGAAGACAATACTAAATCATTACCTTGGCAACTAATGTGTATTAAATCATCATCGTGTACATTAACATGCTCCATGGAAGTTGGGAAATTCGCTTCCTGAGGTATTATTTCTGTTACGACTTCTGTTTGGAAGATTTTGATAAGAAAAACATTGTCAATTTCTGAAAAACAAGAAATCTTATCCATAACTTTGTATCAATTACACCATCCCCCAGGAATGAAGGAGAAATATGAACATTATCAGAGAAATGAAAACTTTGAAAACTTGCACTGGATGACTTACCCTTAAAGAATGGCTAGATTCAGTTCTTCAAACAGAAAGGCTATAATGAAGGAACGGATCTTGTGGCATAAGGAAGGAAGGCAGAACAACAGATAGCAGAAATATGCACGATGGAAAAGAAAATGGTAGAGACATTCCGCTTACTCTATCTTTTAACTTAACTAAAATGAAAATCATACTAATTTATCTGTATTGTCAGAAGAGCACATAGCAGTTACTATTTAGGCAAGACGGAAAGATAGCTTGTTAATATTTTATAAACTGAAATAATAATTAAATTATCATAGGAACCAGCAATGGGATTATTTGCAGTATTTCAAATAAAAAAACAACTTATACTCACATAAAAACTGATATGGGCATTCATAGCAACTTCTTTTTGTAGTCTGTGTGTGTGTGTGTGTGCATGTGTTTACACACGCATACAGAGGCCAGAGGCTGACACTGAGTGTCATCCTTGTTGCTCTCCACCTTGTAGAGAGAGGTAAAAAATCTCTCACTTGAACCCATAGCTCAGTGATTTGGGTCCCACCATCTGTGCCTCTCAACTGTTGGGAATATAAACAGGTTACCATACCATGGGTGGTGAGGGTTTGACTCCAGTGCTTGTGCTTTGTGTAGCAAATGCTTTCCTCACTGAACCATCTCCCCAGCCCTGTTACTTTCCTTCTAGTATAGTATATCCAAATAGGAAATTATTAAAGATATTATTACATGGCAAGAAAGAGAAAGGATAGGAGGGGAAGGGCAGAGACAGAAATAGAGGGAGAATGGAGTCTGAACCATCCTATGGAATAGGAGTCAGTGGCTTTTTAAAAAGGAGCAACTAATAATTACTAAAGCATGGAGTGATTTGGATGAATTCTCCAGAGAATTATGCTGGGTGAAATAAAAACCAAATTTCAAAAGATGTCTCAGTATATGCTATTTGAGTATATCTATGTTAAAATGTTAAAAACAACAGAACTAGAAAGAGGAAGAACAGATTAGTGGTTGAGACTGACAGAGCAGAAATAGGAGGGGAACGGGTTTTAAAGAACAACAGGTGGAATGCTTATATTCTGTACCTTGGTTGAAATAATGTGGACACCTACCCATGTCCTGAAATTACCTAAAACCAAATATCTCTACATGTAAACACAAATTCAATTAAAACTGAAGATATTCCAATAATATCTACAAACTGAATCGACACCAATACATTGATTTTGGCATTGTACTTTAGTTTTGTAAAATGCTGTCTCTCACTGGAGAAGCTAAAATATTACCAAATAACATTTAATTTTTCATTAGTTTTAACTATGAAAAGCTACAAGTAGCCTACATAAATTGATTTAACACATCTAGATTAAAGAATCTGTCTGTACTTATTATCATTTGTAACTTACCAAGACCTGGTTGAACAAAGACAGAGCATGGCATAGTTTGGCTACCATTATTTTCCAATACATATAAGTTATTCATTCTCTGAGAGTTGTTTCCTGCACTGCCAGAAAATCCTGTAAGGAAAATATTTTTCAAATGTAAAAAATATATCTATGCACATATTTTGTATCTAGCAAAACTAGCCTTCAGGAAAGAAGTGAAAACAGAGACATTTACAGACAAAAACAAAACAACCCCCCCAAAATGCAAAGTATTTGTTATGAGATGATTTGTTCTTAAAAAATAGAAAATCCTTTGATCCAAAAGGTTAAGTCAGAAGGGACACTACTAAAAAAAACAACAAACAGTGGGAAAGCAGTAACATGGAAGCAGAAAAAGTACAGTGATTCATACATTGCTGATGGAAATGGAAGATGGCACAGCTACCCTGGAAAAGTTCCTCTGTTTCATATAAAGTTAAACATGCAATTACCCAAAGCCTAGTAGTCACTCTTTGACATTTTTCCCAGAGAAAGGAAAACTTGTATGAAGATGTAAAATGAACTAACAAAATCTAAGCAAATTTAGAGCCACTATCAGGGATGTCCACCTTGTATCCTACATTCCACATGTGAATACATGCAATCAAGGATAGCTATAAATGTAGTCCAACACCAAACAATAAATTACTTAAAATATTCTGAGACATTTGTGAGGTATTTTTTGCAACTTGATAGTGTAGTTATTGAGTATGAATTCTGTAGATGACATCATCATTTCACAATATCAAAAACAGGACATACCTGCATGCTTCAACACAGAGAATACTAAAGTGATCATTTACAGATTTAGAGAACAAATTAGTAGAGGCCAGCAGGTACAGACAGGGATGGAGTAATGTTGATTGATGGGAAGCAATGTGGCTATAAAGGGCCTATATGAGAGATGATCATGGTATTAAAACTTTTTAGGAGACATGTTCATGACAAAGAATACATGATTCCCCAAATATGATAAAACTGAAATAAAATAAAATATACATGTAAGCATGGTCACAAACAAATACGTGTAACAGAGGAGACTAGGGCGTGGGGAGGGCAGAAGGACAGTAAGAGCACAGTATATTGATACAAGTAAGAAAATGCCACAGTTCCATTGTTTTATATTGTTTTATATGCCATTGTTTTATATGCTAACTAAAAATTAATAAGATAACAAAAGATAAAATGAATATACATAAAACTGAAGACATCGCAATAGTATCTGTAGGTATCATACTAATATTCTGGTTATAATTTTGGCAGTTTTGAAATACTGAAGGAAAGGAGCCCAAACCTCAAATTTTATATCAGAAAATATATCTCATAAGGGTAAAATGGAAGGGCTGGAGACATAACTCAGTAACTCTTGCCCATCCTCATGCTCAAAAAGGATAAACAATGAAGGTGAAAAAAGATGCTCACATGAGGGAAAACTGACCCATTTGTCATTGGCTGAAGTAAACTTAAAGAATGGCTAATTGATTGTTCAGTGGTGATGTACACCTTTACTCCCAGCACTTGTAAGGCAGAAGCAGGAGAATCTCTGTTTGAAGCCAGCCTGATCTACGGAGTGAATTGCAGGACAGCCAAGGTTACGTAGAGAAACCCTATATCATAGAAAGAAAGAAAAAGAGAGGGGGGGGGAGAGAGAGACAGAGAGAGAGAGAGAGAGAGAGAGAGAGAGAGAGAGAGAGAGAGAGAGAGAGAGAGAGAGAAGGAAAGAAAGAGAGAGGAAGAGATAAAGAAAGAGAGAGGGGGAGGGAGGGAGGAAGGAAGGAAGGAAGGAAGAAAGAAAGAAAGAAAGAAAGAAAGAAAGAAAGAAAGAAAGAAAGAAAGAAAGAAAGAAAGAAAGGACCAAGCTTATAATAGTCTTAACTACCTGAGAGCAAGATTCAAATGGGTCATGTGAGCCTAAAAGTTTGACATGTCTGGGCAAACATGCTGAGACTCCAATTTGAAAATAAATTTCTAAAGGAAAATCTTCAGATAAGAGTGACAAAATACTAAATCTTGAAGCACTAAAACAAAAGGTTAAGCTGGTGGTAGAGGCACATGCCTTTAATCTCAGCACTCAGGAGGCAGAGGCAGGTGGCTCTCTGTGTGTTTGAGGCCAGCCTGGTCTACAAAGCTACACAGAGAAACCCTGCCTTGAAAAAAAATTAAAAAGCTGCTCAAGAGAGAAAGACACCATGCAACAGGGCTCACATGGAGGGGTGTTTTATTAGGGAAAAGTGAATGGGAAAGGAGGGAGGGGAGGATAGCTTGAGCTACATAGTGAGTTCCAAGACATCCTGAGCCACAGAGACACTATCTCAAAAAAAAGGTGAAATTGGCTCCCAAAACTATATAGATTGGAGAAACTGGAAACTGGATCACTATATAGCTGGTAGGAATATAAAATGATACAGCCTTGATGGAAAACTGTCAGCAGTGTTGTATAAAACCAAACGTGAAATTTCCATATAACCAAGCATTTGCACTCTTGAATATTTATCCAAGTCAAGATATACATTTACACAAAAATCTACACATGAACAAATAATATCATCAAAATATGTTATCTGAAAAATTTAAAACACCTACACATGAATGGTTATAGCAGCTTACTTATAATTAAAAACTGGAAACAACCTAGTTGCCTTTAAATAGGTGATAAACATACTGAAATATACCAATAACATAGAATACAATGTTTAAAAGACTACTGACACATCCACATGCAAAAGATGGAATTATGTTCAGTGAATTATGTTGGGGAAACACGGGTAGAACATAAAGGGTATTTCTGCATTATTTCTTATAACTATTATGCATTATCATAAGTTACCACATAGTGTGAAATTTAATTTAAAAAGAGCTATCACTAACCATGCACTGAGAATGTGATTAGATTTAGATGAAATAGCACTAATAATATTATGTTATTTCAAACTCACCAATTTCCGAAGAGACAAATGATGCAGCAGCAGGTTCTTGGTCTCCATCATTTTCCGGTATAATTGTGTTATTCAATGTCTTGGGGTTGTCATCCACAATGTTTTCTGGATGAACTGGCACTTCTACTAGTTCAAGTTTTTCAACTACTGAAATACAAAAATTTTCAATCATGAATCATATACTAAGTTAAATTACTCTTCACTGACAAGGAGAAAGGAAAACATCCTGACAGAGAACACAATTCAAAGAATTTGTCCTAAAAAGATATAGCCTTAAAAATGGCAAACAAAAATTCTTCAAGTAGAAAGGATATTACAAAAGCCCTCTTGATTCTTTCCAGGTAAAAAGAAATAACAATGGAACAATCAGAAATATAAATGTGCAGATACTGCATCATTATATTTTGCTAATGGGAATGTAAAATGGTATGGCCTTTCTGGAAAACTGGCAGTTTCTTAAAAGTAAACATGCTATTTCCATAATGCCCATGAATTGCACTCATGGCATTCATAACAGAGAAAGTAAAAGCTTTCATTTATATTAAATGTTCACAATAACTTTATAACCTGTGTGGTCTGAAAGAAAATGCCCCCCAAAAGGAGTGGAACTATTACAAGGTGTGGCTTTTGTTGGAGTATCTGTGGCCTTGTTAGAGAAAGTATGTCACTGTGGGGGGTAGGCTTTGAGGTCTTATGTGCTGAAGTTACACCCAGTTGTTTCCTGTTGCCCACAGATAACTCATTTTCCAGCACCAGGTCTGACTGCATGTCACCATGCCTCCTACCATGATGATAATGAACTAAACCTCTGAAACTGTAAGCCACCCATAATTAAATGTTTTCCTTAAGAGTTACCATGGTCATGGAGACTGAGTTACCATGGTCATGGTGACTCTTCACAGCAATGTAAACACTAACTAAAATAACCTGTAACATACTTTTATATTGTTGAAAATGATCATGTCTCTTTCATATTCCTAAGGATCTCTTTCCTCTTCCCAACCAGTGCCCCTTCCACTTTCATGTCTTTTTTGTTGGTAGTGCTCCAATAAGCTTAATTAGGGTTACTTACAGGAAGGATTAGGGATAAAGGGTTATTTACATGACCACAGACAACTCACCAGTGGCTATACCACTTTAGATTATGTCCTTCTCTCTGGTAACAACCATTGACTAACTACAGAACCTTAGGAAGGGAGGACTCCATGAGTCCCTCCCTCATTTATGACAGAAATTTAATGGGCTCCAACTTATCACATGGTAATCACCGATGTTGTGAATTGGTAAGTTAAAGTGCCATGCCATGCCCATAAGACAATATTCCACACCTTTCATTTTAGTCTTACATTCTTCTGTCTCCACTTTTGAGGTGTTCTTTTCGGAGAGGGTGATGCAAATTTAGGGACAGTGATGTTTGTTTTTTTAATTTAAAATGTCTATGAATAAATTTATAGTGTAATGTCTATGAATAAATTATGTGTAAATGCAACTTTTACTTCCACAATAGATCCTTCTACTGATGAATGAATGAACTTTCCTTATTATGATAAAATTTCTACAGTATTTATATGAACAGGGTTTTTTTTAACAACTCACTCATATTTTTTCTTTCTAGTTTTCTGATGGCATAGGTAATAAAGGTGTTGTGAAATTTTTTTGTGTGGTTTTTATGTAAATGTAAGCATTTTTCTCTGTCACTAATGCCATGGGTACAATTGTTATGTCTCAATGGAAATAGCATGTTTAGTTTAAAGAAGCTACCAAACAGTTTTCCAGGGAGGCTGTACCATTTTATATTCCCAATATAGCAATGCAAGTTTGATGCAGTCTCTCTACTTCTATATTTCTGATGTTACATTGTTCTTTCCTGAAGCACCAAGATCCCTGCTTTTGTAATATTCTTTCTGTTTGACAACAACCTGAAAGTAAAAATTATAGGAATGCACAAGGTTTCTATGGTATCGAGGTGTAAGGGATAAGCCATAGGTATAAGGAAGAGTGACATGAAAGTTAAGTACAACTGGAAAGCCAGGCAGGCTAGCTCATGTCTGATTGCCAGCACTCAGGAGTCTGAGGCAGTAGCATTACTAATATATTAAACATTAGCCTGGGCTACAACATGAGAATTTGTCTCAAAAAGTTTAAGAAGAAGGACTTGAGAGAAAGCTCAGAGTTTAAGAATACTGCCAGGAATAGTGGTACACACCTTTAACCCCCACACTCAGGAGGCAGAGGTATGTGGATCTCTACGAGTTCAAGGCCAGCCTGGTCTACAGAGCAAGTTCTAGGAGAGCCAGGGCTACACAAAGAGAGGGGGGAGGGAGGGAAGGGAGAGAGGAGAGAGGGGGAGGAAGAGTGGAGAGGGAGGGGAGGAGAGAGGAGAGAGAGAGAGAGACAGAGAGGAGAATGACAATGCTTACTACTCTTCTTGGGTCTTGGGAACTGGAATTTGATTCCCAGAACCCATGTTCGTGGCTCATAACTGACTGTAACTCCAACTCTAGGGAATTCAACACCCTCTTCTGACCTCCACAGGCACTTGCATGAACACACACACACACACACACACACACACACACACACACACATACAAAAATAAAAATAAATCTTTAAAAAAAGGCAAGTGAGGTACATTGTGCTAATGGAAATGATCTCTTTGTTCATTGAGGTGAACACACTTATTCATGGGATTAACTTGCACGGTGACTGAAGCACATTTGCACACACAAATAAATGCAAACAAAACTGGGGCATCACAATTCAATATATGGACTATATAAACTAGGATATATAATACTGATTGTGATAATTCACTGTATTTTTGTAAAAATGTTACTATGGGGGAAAAGATGAACATATACAAGAACTCACTGTATTATATCTTACAACTGCATGTGATTCTGAAATACATTACCATGAAAAGTTTAACTTGGAAAAACAAAATACCTGTTACTCCCAAAAGACATCCTCTTACCTCTGTGTATACACCATGATGTGCATGTACCCCCACAAACTCTTCCTACCTTACATAAAATAAACATAATAATAATAATAAAATATAGTTTAGAAAATATAACAAGTACTGATCATGGTGGGAAAAGATTATTTTTAAAAATCTGTTACTAGCCACAGGTATGGTAGCACATGCCTATCATCTCAGTAACCAGAAGGCAGTCAAGAGGACTATAAGACTATCCTGGTCTACATAGCAAACCCAGGTCAGCTTAGGCTATATGCAATCTTGTCTAAAACAAAGCAAAGGCTGTCACTGAAAATATTAAGAATGTTGGGGCTTGCAGGGCAGTGGTGGCACACGTGCCTTTAATCCCAGCACTCGGGAGGCAAAGGCAGGTGGATTTCTGTGAGTTCGAGACCAGCCTGGTCCACAAGAGCTAGTTCCCAGGACAGCCTCCAAAGCCACAGAGAAACCCTGTCTTGAAACAAACAAACAAATAAACAAAAAAGAATGTTGGGGCTCATCAGTTTAGAGCATTTGTTACTCTCTCATAGGTCCCGGGGTCAGTTTCAGCACACATATGTTTCATAACCATCTGTAACTCTAGATCCAAAGGATTCAACACCTTCTTCTGGCCTCCATGAGCATTACCTGTAGATAGTACACAGACATACATATAGGAAAACACATACACATAAAACAAAAATAAATCTTTTAAAATATTAAGAATGTTAATATAGGAACTGGAACGATGGCTCAGAAGTTAAAAGCACTTACTACTCTTCAGAGGTCCCAGGTTTGATTCCAGAGCCCACACGTTAGCACATACTATCTATAATTCATGTCCAGAGGATACAATGCACTCTTCTGACATCCTTGGACAGCAAGAATGCAGATTGTGTGTGTGTGTGTGTGTGTGTGTGTGTGTTCAAAACACTCATACACATATAAACCAACAATCAGATAAAAAATCTTTTGCAAAAATAATTCTAATTGGTGGCTCACAACCATGTGTTACTTCAGTTACAGGGGATTTGACCCTCTCTGGCATTTGCAAGCACCAGGCATGAAAGTGGTATACAGACATGCATACAGGAAAAACACCAAAACATATAAAATACAATTAAATTTAAAAGAATGTTAATGCATCTTAATTTAAAAAGTGTTATCTGGGGCAAGAAAGATACCTCAGTGGATAAAAAGCTTGTCACAGAAGCATGGAGACTGGAGTTCAGATTCCCCAGGACCCACAAAAAACCATGCAGGTATAGAAGCATACCTGTGGTCCCAGCACTCAGATCAGCATTTATACTGCACAGACAGGGGATCCCCCAAGGCAAAATGACCAGCTAGAGAAAGAGATCTGCCACAGTAAATACAGTGGAGTACAACTACAGAAGACACCAAATAACTTCAGATCTCCACAGGCATGCCCTGCGTACACACACACACACACACACACACACACACACACACACATATATACAAATGCAGACATAACCTGCATGCATACTTGATAGGGGATGTCATTCTGAATGCTGTGAATATTTGTTTCTCTTACTGGTTGATGAAAAAAGCTGTTTCGGCCAATGGACAGGCAGGATGTAGTTAGGCAAGATGTATAGGAGGGGCTATCAGACAAGGAGAATGCTTGGAGAGGAATGCAGAAAGTGAGTCATGAGAGAGACACCTTGTAGCTTCTGAGAAGTTAGATCACCAGGGCATTCTCTGGTAAGCCAAGACCACATGGAGATACACAGATTAATAGAAATGGGCTAAAAATTAAGAGAAAGATAGCCAATAAGAAGCCTGAGTCCACCAGCTATGCAGTTTATAATTAATATAAGCCTTTGTGTGTTTATGTGGGACTAAAGGATATGGGACTGAGCAGGACAGAAACTTCAATCAACACGTGGTGCCCAAATGTTTGGCAAGAATTTCCATGTAAAACATAACAAAAGCTTAAAAAGGTTCTAAACACACAGAAATGGAGCCACACTAGGCTTCCTAATCTCATGCAGGTCATGTCATGGTGCAGAGATGCTGTGGCAGTTGGGCTTGAGCACAGCATGGCAGATTCGCACCATGGTACATAGAGGCAGTTTCCAAGCCACACAGCATGATGCATGCTTTTACTCATACTGACAAAAAAGATTTATGGGCAGTGTGCTACAAGCTGTTTGATGCTGGCATAGACCAGAGTTGAGGTGGTGAGCACAGTTCCCAGAGATAGTGTTAAATGTACCCACGCTAAGTTAGAAAGTCTTACTGGATGGAGCCAGCAGCCAAAAACTCCAATTTCATCATAGCAGTGCTGTTTATTGGATTAAAGACACAAGTGGTAGCCGGGTTTTAGTGGCCTTTAATCCCAGCACTCAAGAGGCAGAGGCAGGTGGATCTCTGTGAGTTTGAGGCCAGCCTGTCTACAGAGAGAGTTCCAGGACAGCCTCCAAAACAATACAGAGAAAACTTGTCTCAAAAAAAAACCCAAAAAAAAGAGACTCAAGTGGTCAGAAGAAGACAGAAATATACAGTAAAGACAGATTCAAAGGAACAAAACTTCTTAACAGTATATACTTTGTTTAAAAAATGTAGGCTTTTGGCATCCAGAAGACCCGCCCACACAGGAAAGACATCAGCCCTTCCAAGACCCCAACCCCAGCGAGTCCAGTTTCAGGTGAGATTGGGTCTCCGGCGGGGACCCCCGACCAACACCCATCCCCTTGATCTTCCGGGGCACTCCTGGCATCCAGAAGACCGCCCACACAGGAAAGACATCAGCCCTTCCAGGCCCCAAACTCTTTGTCAGCATCCCCAGCTTCAGCTTCAGGAAGGAAGGAGACCAGTGGAGACGGAAAGACCCCACCAGCACCCACTGGAAGAAGAGATGGGAAGAAGACAGAATAAGAGCTCACTCAGCAATAGAAAGACCAACATGACCCCACCAGAATCTAGGGATCCAACACCAGCAAGACCCGAAAAGCACTACATAGACAAAGAAGAGGAGACAGACCTTAAAAATTATTTCATGAAGATGATAGAGACCCTCAAAGAAGAAACGAGGAAATCCCTTAAAGAAATAGAAGAAAAAACAAACAAAAAAATCCATGAAATGGGGGAAAAATTTCAAGAAATAAACAAATCTCTCAAAGAAACTAAAGAGCACCAACATAAAACAACCAAACAAATGAAGGAAACAAATCAAACAGTTGAAGGATTGAAAGCTGAAATAGAAACAATAAAGAAAACACAGAATGAAGGGATGCTGGAAATAGAAAAGCTGGGTAAACGATCAGGAAATACAGATGCAAGTATCACCAATAGAATACAAAAGATAGAAGAGAGAATCTCAGGTGTTGAAGACTCATTAGAGGATATAGAGTCGTCAACCAAAGAAAATCTCAAAACCAACAAATCCTTAACACAAAATATCCAGGAAATATGGGACACCGTGAAGAAGCCAAACCTGAGAATTAATAGGTATAGAAGAAGGCAAAGAAATACAACTCAGAGGTACAGAAAACATATTCAACAAAATCATAGAAGAAAACTTCCCTAACCTAAAGAAAGATATGCCTATGAAAATAAAAGAATCATACAGAACACCAAATAGGCTGGACCAGAAAAAGAAGTCACCTCGTCATATAATAACCAAAATATCAAACCTAGAGTAAAGAGAAAATATTAAGAGCAGCTAAAGAAAAAGGCCAAGTAACATACAAAGGCAGACCTATCCGAATTACACCTGACTTCTCAATGGAAACGATGAAAGCCAGAAGATCCTGGACAGATGTCCTACAAACGCTAAGGGAACAAGGATGCCATCCCAGACTACTATATCCAGCAAAGCTCTCAATTACCATAGATGGAGAAAACAAAATATTCCATGACAAAGCCAGATTTAAACAATACATATCAATGAATCCAGCTTTACAGAAAGTGCTAGAAGGAAAACCTAGATCCAAGGAAGATAACTACATTCACAAAGACACAGGCAATATATAATCCCACTTTACAAAACACCAAAAGAAAAAGGGAGGAGAAACTACACAAAATAACTTCACTAACAATAAATCAAGCACAAACAAGAATCATCAATCAATGGTCATTAATATCCCTCAATGTCAACGGCCTCAACTTGCCTATAAAAAGACACAGACTAGCAGAATGGATACGAAGACAGAACCCTTCCTTCTGCTGCATACAAGAAACACATCTCAACATCAAAGACAGACGTTATCTCAGAGTAAAGGGTTGGGAAAAGATCTTCCAATCAAACGGTCCCAAGAAACAAGCAGGTGTAGCAATCCTAATATCTAACAAATTAGACTTCAAATTAAAATGAATCAAAAGAGATGAAGAAGGACACTTCATATTCATCAAAGGAAAAGTACATCAAGATGAAGTCTCAATTTTAAACATGTACGCCCCAAATACAAAGGCAACTATATTCGTGAAAGAAACATTACTAAAGCTCAAAACGCACATAAAATCTCACACACTAATAGTAGGAGACTTCAACATTCCGCTCTCACCGCTAGACAGGACCTCCAGACAGAAACTTAACAAAGAAACAAAAGAACTAATAGACGTTATGACACAACTGGGTTTAACAGACATCTCTAGAACATTCCACCCAAATACAAAGGGATATACCTTCTTCTCGGCACCACATGGAACCTTCTCTAAAATTGACCACATAATAGGAAACATAGCAAATCTCCACAGATACAAAAAAATTGGAATAACCCCCTGTATCTTATCAGACCACCATGCATTAACATTAGAATTCAACAATAACACAAATCGTAGAAACCCTACAAACTCATGGAGATTGAACAATGCACCATTGCACCATCCCTGGGTAAAGGAAGAAATAAAAAAAGAAATTAAAGACTTCCTTGAGTTCAATGAGAATGAAGACACAACATACACAAACTTATGGGACACTTTGAAAGCAGTGCTGAGAGGAAAGTTTATAGCACTAAGTGCCCACATGAAAAAACTGGAGAAAAGTCATACTAGAGAATTAATAGCACAGCTGAATGTTCTAGAACAAAAAGAAGCAAACTCACCCAGGAGGAGCAGACGCCAGGAAATAATCAAATTGAGGGCTGAAATCAATCAAGTAGAAACCAGGAAAACACTGAGAAGAATCAATGAAACAAAGAGTTGGTTCTTTGAGAAAAACAAGAAAATAGACAGACCTCTGTCCAAACTAACCAAAAGACAGAAAGGGAGCATGCTAATTAACAAAATCAGGAATGAAAAAGGGGACATAACAACAGACTCTGAGGAAATCCAGAGAATCATCAAGGCATACTTTGAAAATCTGTACTCCACAAAATTTGAAAAATTACAGTAAATGTACAATTTCCTGGATAGATATCACTTGCCAAAACTAAATCAAGAACAGATAAACAATCTAAACAGACCTATAACCCCTAATGAAATAGAAGCAGTCATCCAAAGTCTCCCAAACAAAAAAAGCTCAGTACCAGATGGCTTCAGCGCAGACTTCTACCAGAAATTCAAAGAAGAGCTAATTCCAATTCTCCTCAAAGTATTCCACACAATAGAAGCAGGAGGCTCACTGCCAAACTCTTTTTACGAGGCTACAATTACCTTGATACCCAAGCCACACAAAGACACAACTAAGAAAGACAACTATAGACCAATTTCCCTCATGAACATCGATGCAAAAATACTCAATAAAATACTCGCAAACCGGATTCAAGAACACATCAGAAAAATCATCCACCATGATCAAGTAGGCTTCATCCCAAGAATGCAGGGATGGTTCAACATTAGAAAATATATCAATGTAATCCACCATATTAAAAAACTGCGAAAGAAAAACCACATGATCATCTCACTAGATGCTGAAAAAGCCTTTGACAAAATCCAGCACCCCTTCATGATAAAGGTCCTAGAGAGATCAGGGATAACAGGAACGTACCTGAATATAATAAAAGCAATATACAGTAAACCAACAGCTAACATCAAACTAAATGGAGAGAAACTCAAAGCAATTCCTCTAAAATCAGGAACAAGACAAGGCTGTCCACTCTCTCCATATCTCTTCAATATTGTACTAGAAGTTCTAGCTACAGCAATAAGACAACTAAAGGAGATAAAGGGGATACAAATAGGAAAAAAAGAAGTCAAATTTTCACTATTTGCAGATGATATGATAGTTTACATAAGTGACCCAAAAAACTCTGCAAGGTTACTCCTAGAGCTGATAAACACCTTCAGCAATGTGGCAGGATACAAGGTAAACTCAAAAAAATCAGTGGCCCTATTATATACAGATGATGAAGTGACTGAGAAAGAAATCAGAGAAATATCACCCTTTACAATAGCCAAAAACAGCATCAAATATCTGGGGATAACGTTAACCAAGGAAGTGAAAGACCTGTATATCAAGAACTTTGTCTCTTTAAAGAAAGAAATCAAAGAAGATGCCAGAAAATGGAAAGATCTCCCATGCTCTTGGATTGGTAGGATCAACATAATAAAAATGGCAATCTTGTCAAAAGTAGTCTACAGATTCAATGCAATCCCTATCAAAATTCCATCACAATTCTTCAAGGACCTGGAAAGAACATTAATCAACTTTATATGGAAAAACAAAAGGCCCAGGATAGCCAAAACAACCCTATACAATAAAGGAACTTCAGGAGGCATCACCATACCTGACGTCAAGCTCTATTATAGAGCTATAGTCCTGAAAACAGCTTGGTATTGGCACAAAAATAGGCAGGTAGACCAATGGAACCGAATTGAAAGCCCTAATTTTAACCCACACACCTATGAACACTTGATTTTTGACAAAGAAACTAAAACTGTACAATGGAAAAAAGAAAGCATCTTCAACAAATGGTGCTGGCATAACTGGTACTGGTATGCAGAAGACTACACATAGATCCATGTTTATCGCCTTGTACAAAACTTAAATCCAAACGGATCAAAGACCTCCACATAAATCCAGCCACACTGAAACTTTTAGAAGAGAAAGTGGGAGATACTCTTCAACGAGTTGGTACAGGAGACCACTTCCTGAACATAACACCAGTGGCACAGACACTGAAATCGACAATTAACAAATGGGACTTCCTGAAACTAAAAAGCTTCTGTAAGGCAAAGGACACAATCAACAAGACAAAAAGGCAGTCCACAGAATGGGAAAAGATATTCACTAACCCTACATCTTACAGAGGGCTCCAAAATTTACAAAGAACTCAAGAAACAAGTCTCCAAAACACCAAAGGATCCAATTAAAAGGTGGTGTACAGAACTAAATAGAGAATTCTCAATAGAGGAGGCTAAAATGGCCAAGAGACACTTAAGAAAGTGCTCAACATCCTTAGCCATCAGGGAAATGCAAATCAAAACAACTCCTGTCAGAATGGCTAAAATAAAAAACACCAAAGACAATTTATGCTGGAGAAGATGTGGAGAGAGGGGAATACTACTCCACTGCTGGTGGGAGTGCCAACTCGTACAGCCTCTTTGGAAATCAGTATGGAGATTCCTCAGGAAAATGGGAATTAATCTACCACAAGACCCAGTAATTCCACTCTTAGGGATATATCCAAATGAGGCAAATTCATACAACAAGGGCATCTGCTCCACTATGTTCATAGCAGCATTATTTGTAATAGCCAGAACCTGGAAGCAACCTAGATGCCCCTCAACTGAAGAGTGGATAGAGAAAATGTGGTACATTTACACAATGGAGTATTACTCAGCAGAAAAAAACAATGGAATCTTGAAATTCGCAGGAAAATGGATAGCACTGGAAGAAACCATCCTGAGTGAGGTAACCCAGTCGCAAAAAGACAAACATGGTATGTACTCACTCATATATGGATTTTAGACATGGATCAGGATAGTTCCAGTCTGTACTTCCACTGATAGAGAGTCTGGGAAACAGGAAAGAACCTAAAAGATATGCATATATACATAGTACCCAAGAGAAGAGGATTGAGACAAGATACTCTGAATGGATGGGGAACATGGTGAGGGATGGGGGGGGGTGGGAGCTGGGAAGAAGAGAGGGGGAGAAGAGGAAGAGAGAGTAGGTCATGGGGGAACAGGAAGTTGAGTGGGTGGGGGTAAAATAGGAGGAAGAGGAAATCATAGGTTAGAAGACAGATCAGGCACCAGAGTGACCTCGAGTGATCCAAAGGGATAACACCAATTGGCAAGCTAAGCAATAGTGGAGAGACCACCTCAAATGCCCATTCCTGATAATGAACTTGATGTCTATAACCATCCTGGAGCCTTCATCCTGTGACTGATGGAAGCAGAGGCAAACACACAATTAAGCACTGAACTGAACCCAAGGAACCCAGCAACAGAGAGGAGCGATGAGGAAATTGGCAAAGAATGAGCTGGCAAAACCAGCAGAGACAGCTGATCCAAACAGGGGAGAGCTCTTGGACCCCAGACCGACAGCGGGGAGGCCAGCATGGGACTGATCTGGACCCCCCCAAATGTGAGTGTCAGCGAGAAGGCCTGGGCAACCTATGGGGCCCTGAGCTGTGGATCAGTGTCTATCCCTGGAATACAAACAGTCATCGTGTGCCCATAGCACAAAGTGGGATGCTCTCTCAGCCTGGTCTCTTAGGGGAGTGCCTGGACCCTACCCAGAGTGAAATGACAGACTCTAGATATCCCCTATGTGGAAGGATTTGGCAATAGGGTGGGAGGCTAGGGGGAAAGGGGAGTGCGGGAGGAGGGGAGGGAGAGGGAACTGGGATTGACATGTAAAACAAGCTATTTAAAATTAAAATAAAAAATGATAAAAGAAAAAAAATATAGACTTTCGGGGAAGGCCCTAGGTCCTGCCCTGGATGAAATGACAGACTCTGGAGATCCCCCCAAGGAGGGCCTCACCCTCCCTGGGGAATGATGTGGGGATTGGGTGGGGGGCTGGGGGGCAGGTGGAGGGACAAGGGAGGAGGGGTGGGAGAGGAAGCAGGCATTGACATGTGAAGCATTCATGTTTCTAATTTAAATAAAAACATATATTGAGGAAGAAAAATATAAAAAACATAGGCTTAGGAGAGAAAAGAAAAACGATAAAGTGGTGGCACATGACTTTAATCTCAGAATTTAGGAGGCAGAAGCAGGCAGATCTCTGTGATTTCAATGCCAGCCTGGTCTAAAGATACACAGCTAAAGATACACAGAGAAACCCTGTCTCAAAAAAACAAAAAATAAAATAAAATAAAGTAATAAAAAAGGCATGCAAAAGTGGAAAATACACAGAGAGTCTGGATACTGTATGTTACTGTGTTGTCTTTGAATTGTTTGATTGCTGAGGAAAGAGCAACAGCTGCTAACAGACATTGGATTATAATTGCTGCTTGATTAATCCAACCTATATGTTTTGAAAATGCATTGACTTCAAAATTTAAGTCTAAGCATATGTCACTTTGGAAAACAGATTCTGCTTCTGTTTCTACAGAAGATGAAAAGCTGGGGATTCCTTTCAGATTAATATGGTTTGATCAAACAAGGTCCCCTAAAGCAGTGGCCCAGGTGATCCAACATCCAAAACAGCTGAGACAATGCAGCTTCACAGGCCACTACAGCTAGGATTTGGCCAGAGCTCTGGGTTTTCTCAGGATCCCCTTGGTATTGACACTGCCCCTAAATAGCAGGAAGCAGTTTGGACAGAACTATGCCCACAT
Source organism: Mesocricetus auratus (assembly GCF_017639785.1). Taxonomy (NCBI): domain Eukaryota; kingdom Metazoa; phylum Chordata; class Mammalia; order Rodentia; family Cricetidae; genus Mesocricetus; species Mesocricetus auratus. The sequence goes on from NW_024429188.1 coordinate 19,582,968, forward strand.
TCCCAATTATTGTTTATAAATGTTTGTTTTCATTTCAAAGGAGTTGGGTATAAATTGTTAATAATCATAATCAATCTTTTTCTAAAGAAAAAAGGGAATGATACTTTGCATTGTTATGGATTTTGGCTTATTGATACAACTTTAAGGTCAATTTTGTTATATGTGTACTTCTACTCTTGTTTAGGTATTGTGTTTACACAAATCATTTAAATGTAATGCATAATTAAATACAGATTATAGATAGTTGCATATAATAGTCAAAAGTTATGTTAGTGAGGTTTTTTAGATATACAGAGATACATTTCAAATGCATAGGTATCCTTCAAACCTTTCAAAGACATACAGAATATGGCATTTAAAATGGTTTATTAGGGTTTTTCATGACAATGAGACACAACTCATTATGGAGTTTACTGCAAATGTGACAAAAACTGGCCTATTGGGAAAAGAACTGACCTTGCCTCATCTGCTGACAGTAAGCATGAAGTCTAAACTGGACAAGCAGGTTATAAAGGAAAGTGACTACTGAACTTGCTAAGAGACAGAATGGTCCTTCACAGTTCTTGCTTCGCAAAAGAAAACATCTGACAAACTTTTCTAATACAGGACGAACAGATCTTCAAATTTCCTACTTCACTAAAATGTCTGCCATATTCTATGGCCTATGGATGCCACAATGTTACAGAGAAACATTTGGGTGACTGTTCAGGCAGGGAAATTCTCTGTCAATTCTAGAGTTTATATATTATCCTGGGGTCTTTGATAGAGTTGAACACAGATAGTTATGGTCATGGATTTCCTTAGTTATGATAAAAGATAAGTTACATATAGAACTTTAAACTTACAAAAATAGGATAGATGATCAAATATTTTCTTTAAATTTTGCCAAATGTAAATGAACTAAATATTGTTAACTACAGTTCTTGCTTGATAACTGTTTTGTTATATATACTTTTAATATGTTAAAGTTAAAACCTTCCCTTTTATTTAGGCAGAAAAGAGGAGATGATGAGGGATGTCTTATTGGTTGATGAGTAAATGCTGTTTCAACCAATGGACAGGCAGGATGTAGCCAGGTAGGAAGTATAGCTAGGGCTTCTAGACTAGGAGAATGCTGGGAGAGGAACTCAGTGAATCTCAGGAGAGATGCCTAACCAGGAAGTTAGGACACAGGGACATTCTCTGGCAAGCAAAGAGCACATATAGATACATAGATTAAGAGAAAAGGGTTAATAATGAAGAGAGAGGTGGCCAATAAGAAGCTTGAGCCATCGGTCAAACAGTTTATAATTAATATACGCCTCTGTGTATTTATTTGGAACTAAACAGCTGTGGGACTGGGTAGGACAGAAACTTCTGTTAACACATACTATATACATACATGTGCAAAAAAAGTACTTCTTCTTATTGTATATGGATTATTCCAAACTCACCTATCTGAGAAGATACGGAGGCAGCTATAGTTTCAGGATCTGGAGGAACAACACTTCCTAATAAAGCAGGATAATATACTGTCTGTTTATTGCCATCCACGATTACTTCAGTTTTTTTTGGCATTTCTACCAGTACAACTTCTTTGATCTCTGAAATTAAAAGTAAAACTATCTTTCTGAGGGGGTGTGAAATAAAAAATTTCCTCAAGACAAAAGAAAATTGAATAAATCTTTGTCTACCATACTCACCCATACAAAGAGCTGACAAAAGACCTGCAAAGCTAAAAGATATGTTGTAAGGAGGGAAGTTAGAGAATCTGAAAGAGTTTGGTGGACAACAATGGAAAGGTTAGGATCATCAATGTGGAGAAACTGTTCCACCCTTGCATTTGGGGATATAAAATGGTACTATGGCTCTGGAATACTGATTGGTGGTTTCTGATGGCAGTATCATTACCATTATATATTACATAAGGCTCAGCAATTGCACTCTTAGAATTTATGAAAAAGAAAAAAAACAGTGCCCAAATGTTCATAGAGATTTACTCCTAATTCCACAAACTGGATAGAAAGAAAACTATCTTTCAGTGGGTGAATGGTTAAAAACAACATAGTCAGGAGGGTATGAAAGAGACTATGAAATAGCTACAGATACCTAAAAGTGTTTATGAGTCTACAGGGAACTTTGCTGATGGGAATAAAATCTACATACTGTTTAAGATCTTTTTTATATATAGTACTATTAAAGCTACAAAATTATAGAAACCAGTATTAGCCAGATGGTAGGGAACGGGCGGTTGGGAAGAAAAGCATGACGTAAGCAAGGTAGGTAGGGTAACAAAAAAAAACCAGTGGTTATGGAATTATTCTGTATCTTGAGTATATTACTAGCAATTAAAACATACTTATATACTAAATCAGTACAGAAATCAATATAAGCACACAAACTACTACAAGAAAACTGAAGAGTTCAAAATTATATCTGGGCATCAGATGAATGTGAATATCTTATCTGTATTTTTAAATCTTAGTTGTCATATATTGTTGGAGAAAATGATAAAATATAAAGGGAATTGTGTCACTCTTATTTCTTACAAATAATGTTGTTCTGGAAATTTTTTTCACCAACAGCTTTGGGGTTCTGCCCTTAGGGCATGGCCTGGTGCTACATGAAGACTGAAAAAGCTTGAGGAGAGTGTGAGCTCTCTCTTCCTCTGGCTTGTGGTTGGCATGGTAGGAGACCCCAGTGGCAGAGAGACAGCATGGGACCAGTGGCAGCTTCAGTCTTATTCTGTAGCTGTGAATCTAACCCTTTTCATTGCACCCCTTAATAAACTAGTTATTATACCTTTTTCAAATTCTTGCATCACAATATGAATCTAAAATTATTTTAAAATAAAAAGTTTGATTTTAAAAATGAACTACAAGAAGTTTCCATGAAGGATATTAAGATGTTTATGGATTGGATTAAAGACTGTTTTCTATAAAGTGCATCATCTACAGCTCACCAGAATCAGGAACGGGCCTAATAGATGAAGATGAATTTTGCTGGCCAATGACATTTCCCATAGCAGGTGGGTGATTCACTGTCTCAGGGTTCTTTCCTAAGACCGCTTCTGGTAGTACTGGAAAACCCACAAGAAAAACATTTTAAGACTCCCAATTATAAATTCACACATAGCAAAACTATCCTTAAGTAATATACAGGATATAAACCTATTCTCACATTGACAAAGTCTAAAATTATTCATCCTTAAAAGACTTAATCTTTTTTAAAAGGCTAAAGGACAATCATCTAGAAAGCACATGATGAAAAGAATGGAGTTTTGAGAACCACAGAAAGGAACAATGAAAATAGAAAAATATACATGTAGAGAAATTGTTTTACTCACAAATACTAGGGAAGAGATAAAATGGTATAGCTCCTTGGGAAAAAATTTAGTGATTTATTAAATGAAGCATGTGTCAGCATATGACTAAGAGTTTCATGTAAATATATAAAATGTATACATAAATACTCAGTACTTTATTTCCAACAGTAAATAACTGAAAACATCTTCAATATTATTCAGTGGCTGAGGAGACAAAGAAAGTTGTACATCCATGTCATGGAATAGTATGTGACACTGAAAGAACTGATGAAATATGGAAAGATGATATTAATCGCAAGCATATTTTGTTTCATGAAAAGTTACACCAAAAAGTTACATAGCATTTGATTAAATTGAAGCAAAATGCAAACAAAAAAATACAGAAAGGAAATCAAGGAAGATAATTGTGGTTTATAGAGGGGCAACAGGAAATATTTTTACAATGACACTAGAAATCTTCTATAGCATAACTGTGGATATGGACAAGTAAGCAGCTCGTATGATAAAACTTCATATAACTAAATATAAACAATCATGCATACAAATGTGTATTTAATCAATGTTAATTTCATAGTCATAGTATTATATTTCTGCAATATATTATCATTGAGGAAAATGAGTACAACTTAAATGTAGTCTCTATAATTTCTTCTCACTTACATACAGATCTTAAATTATCTCAAAATATAAAGTTGTAAGGATGCTGATGAAAAATAAACTGTAAACTGCAAATTCTATGAAACTATCTTTAAAGATTATAAGTGAAACAGAGGTACTTTCCCATTAAAAAAACTAAAAGAGCCTTAAGTAAATGCAAAAAATAAAGATATTAATCTAACAGAAAGAAGCAATTATGGATCACTGAGAGAGATAAAATAACAACAGAAAGATCATAAATACAAAGGTAGAGAAATGGATTATTCATACACAAGTGCCGGGACCATGTCAATAATAAAAGTTTAAAAAAGGATTTATTCATCATGTGGCAGCAATCCAAGAAAATCATGAACAATTGTCCTACTTGTTATAACCAAACTCCTTTACCTTCAGGAAGCAATCCTAAAGGTATGTAAAAAATGAAATTTGGCAAATGGATGTGTTTCATTTTACAGAATTTAGAATATTGAATATATGTACACTATACAATAGACACATTTTCAGAATTTCAATGGACAACTGACTTGAGTTCTAAAAAGGCTGATTCTGTAATTATACACCTATTAGTAGTAATTGCCATCATGAATATACCTGCACAATTTAAACCTGACAATGTTCCAGAATATGTCTCTAGTAAGATGAAACAGTTTTGTAAATATTATAACATACAGCATCTTACAGATATACCACACAAATATACAGGACAAGTAGTTGTTGAGAGACCTAATCATATTTTAAAAGAAGTACTTTATAAACAGGTAGAGTGAACCAAGACTCCCAAAGATAGATTGCATGATGCTTTATTAACCTTGAATTTTCTTAATGTGAATGAGAAAGGAATGGCAGCTGCAGAGAGCCACTGGACAACAAAAAAAGCTTCTGACTTAAATCAGCCAGTGTACATCAAGGATGTGTTGACCTCAGAATGTAAACCAGTAAATGTGCTATGTTTGGAAAGGGGTTTCACTTTTGTTTCTACAGGAGAAGAAAAGCTATGGATACCATCAATACGAATCAAGATTGGGTTTGAACAGGAGAAACCTCTTGATAAAGAAAAATGATAGTTTATATACCGAGGTGACAATCCTTCAAGTTGTAAGGAAATCTCAAAAAAGCCAGGGCAGGATTCTGTTCTTGTCTTTGCAGGAAAATAGAAATACCCATCTTCAAGAAATCAGAAGATCTTGGACATATAGACATATAAAGAAGCAAGGATAGTTATCCAGGAAAAATCACCAAGCCAAAAAAAATCTGATTTATGGTACCAATATCCTCTGCAGAGTAAAATCTCACTACTTAAACACCTATATCTCCTTCACTTCTTGACTCACTTAAAAAAATGAAATCTGGCTTGGGAGCTGGACTGTGTCTCTCTCTTTCTCTAAATCCAAGCATGCTGTTACAAGAAAAAAATCAGTGTTTCTGTCTCATATCAAAAGAAACACCTGGTATGGGCCAAAAATAAGTAATTCTAGGGACTAATGTTGTCAAAACTCTGTCTCTCCCCCAAAATTCTACTTCTCCCAGTACTTAATTTTATCTCTCTTAGTACCTTTCCTTGGATATATATCTATCAAAATTTATACTTTCTGTTTTGATATTAATCATGTTTAATTTTCCACAGTGAACAATACATTTTCCTAACAGCAGTCTCTGAAGTTGACAGAAAGAAGATAGGTCCCCACAACAACAATTCCACCTGCTTCATTATCATGCCTTGGAAACAATAAACATAACTCAAGAATCAGCTTTGGACCAAAACTGATAAAGATAATTCCAAATTAGCTAGTTGACATGGTCCACCTTCTTAAAACACTCTGGCCAGAACTTCAGATAAGCCTTACCTACTCAGAGACCAGATATAAATGTTACAGTTAGTCTTCTTGAGACTTAACCAATGTTTTTCTTTATAAGAGTTGCTGTGGTCATGGTGTCTCATCAAGACACATATCTACATATATAAAATTTAATCAGAATTACCATTTAATGGTGGAGAAAATACACAAAAAATTCAAGCTGATATTCAATCAGATGCTTCACCACTACTATCCAACAATCTCATCCAGTTACGAACCTTGTGAGTTATAATAATGACCAGGCTGCAAGATGTGTCCACTGTGGTATGAACTTTGTAAGAGTAATAAAAAAAGACAAAGGCAGAGGAGGAGGCATAAACAAAGACAGACCAGGCCTGGTGGCACATGCCTTTACTCCCAGCACTCACAAAGCAGTTGAATCTCTTTAAGTCTAATGCCATCCTGATCTCCAAAGCAAATTTCAGGTCCGCTAGGGCTACAACATAGTGACAACCTGTCTCAAAATTAAAAACATGAGTGGGGCTAGAAAGAAGACTCAGTGGTTAATATTTCTTACAGTTCTCCCAGAGGATCAGAGATCATTTCCAAGAATCCACATTGGGTGGTTCACAACTTCCTGGAAGTCTAGTTCCACGAGCTTCGTTGCCATCTTTTAGCCTCTGCAGGCACTAACACTGCATGCATACACACATTTAAAATTTTAATAAGTAATTTAAAATGTGGCACCATGGCAAAACACTTGCCTAACAAACAAACATAAGGACCTTGGTTCCATCCTCAGCACTGTAAAACAATCTTATAATATAATAAAATCGAACAGAATATATGATTAATACTAATATAATACAAAAACCAAGACCTCGATAAGATGTGTGGATTGAACTAATCTTAGTTATATTATATATTATATTTATTTTTATTATAATATACTTGTTATAATTTTAAAGATATTATCATTGTGTACAATATTTAAATCATAAAAGTCTCTCTGAAATGTGTCTTACAAATGCATGTGAATCTGAAATAATTTCAAGTGAGAAGTTTCATTTGAAAAGAATGCCACTACATTGAACAGGTATAGTGAGAATAGATGAGGGAGGGGCTTAACCGGTCCTACCCAAAAGATTGTAAGAGCCAGATGATCAGGGAATTTCTTATGAGATTCTGTCTCCTAGTAGTATGGAAACTACACTCAGAAAGTTTTACTAAAAATGATTGCTCAAATATGAACTGAACAAGGATGACAGCACTCAACATGCCAAACTTGACAGAGAAAAGCCCCATGAGGCAACCCTACACAAAGAGCTATAGGCAACTGAGGAAAGCTGAAATGGGGGAGGTAACATTCCCCAGGGAAGAGGACACCAATTGGTTGTATGATGCCAGTTAGCCCTAAAAGCATACATATAGGGAGCACTATATAGACTTAACAGGCTGTATTTAGGAATATGTATGTTTATGCATATATGTGTAACAATAACAATTATTTTTAAAAGGACGTGAATTTAAAGGAGAGTGGGAGGTGTATATGGTAAGGTTTTCAGGAAGGAAAGGGAAGGGAAATGTTTTAATGTAATTATAATCTCAAAAATAAGATAATGAGTACATATAATAGGTCCCACTCCCAGATGAGGAATAGCTACAGAGAAAAGGAGAGCCAGTATTATTTTAAGAATGAGACTCCAATAGACTGCCTAGGCTCTAGTAGATAGTCATATATTCATGCCCCTACTGGCAAAACTAAGTGAACTCAGTGCATTAAAAAAAGAGTACATGAAGTTGGGAATGAAAAGTGAGGCGGGTAAGGGAAGAGTTGGAGGGGGAAGGAGAAGTGTATCTAACCAAAACATTATGTGCATATGCAAAATTCTCAAACAATAAAAAGCTATTGAAACTAACTTACACTGAGGATAGGTTTAGATTATAGAGTGCTATTTGTAATGGATATCATTTCAAACTCACCGAAGCTGTGAAAGATAGGTGGATTCAAATCGTCTTCCTCTTCATGATTTTCCTCAAAAGTTGGGTTGTTCATTATCAGGGCATTGTTTCCAACACCAGCTCCTCCAATTTCTGGCAATTCTATTTTAAAAAATTAACTGTTGTCATATAAGATATTTCATATATAAACTATATCCTCCAGGAAAGGAGGAGGAATTAAGACATTCACACAAAAAGAAAAATTAGAAGAATTTGTCCCCTGCAGATTTACCTACAGAAAACATTAAAAGAAAATATTCAATACAAAAGGATGTAATGAAAGAAGGAATGTTGAATCATCCAGCAGAAAACAATAAAAATGACACGTACAAACTACTAGCAGGAATGTAAACTAGTCTAGCTACATTGAAAAGCAGTCATGAAATTTCTCACAAAAGTGAACACTCATATGGCCAAATTTTTAAAACCATATGCATTCACATGTGTAGAATATAGAATATAACATATCAATTACTATGGTTTGAATGAATATGTTTTCTCATTCAGAATTCAGTACTGATAACATGTTAATATTAAGATGAGAGAACTTTAATTCCTTTCTCATGAACGGCATTAGATTCCTTGGAAAAGAGGTTTTACAACCTGTAGCCATGTGAGGATACAGCCTTTCTCTTCTTTAGAGGAGGTAGCCTTCACCAGAAAATGACACCTTGTTTTTTAACTTCTCAGCCTCCAGAACAGTAAGAAAATGAATTTCTGAATTTTACAAATTAGTGTATGATATTTTGCTTTACCAGCAGGGATGGACTAAGACATCAGTTACATCTGAATGAAACTATTTTTAAAAAACTAAACATGCAATTCACATATTGCAAGTAATCAAACTCTGGAGAATTTGTGTCAGAGAAATACAAAAATATGTACATAATGCTCATAGTAGTCTTAATCCTAATAGTACAAAAACAAGAGAAAAAGTCCACAAAATTTCCTTTACCAGATGAATGAGTAAGTCACAGTACATCTATACCATGAAATAGAGTATTCAGCAGTAAAAAGGATTAAACTCTTGATAAATAACGATTTGAATGAGTCCCCAGGGAATTATATTGTAGGGAGGAAGTTTATATTAAAAGGTTACAAGTGGAAGGGCAGGGCAACCAAAAAGGGATGTATTTACGTGTGTATTTGTGGCAATACAACCATATGGTATAAAAAAATTACCTTGTGATAGAACATTTTGTATCCTAACTATGAAAGAAACACATAAACTTTATCATGTGATAAACTACATAGAATTAAATTCAAAGGCACAAATGACAACCATAGCTTTCATAAGCTGTTACCATTTGAGGAAGACCACATTTCTGCCTTGTTTCTTACCACTGTATGTGAATCTGGAAAAGTTTCATCATAAATAAAACCTTTCAATTAAAATAAACTAATACTAACTTGTGTGAAGAAGTTTTAAAATATAAAGAATGCGATATATGTGTCCTTACAAACTCACCCAAATTGGGAGGGATGTAGACATATGATGAGACATTATTTGTCCTGATATTCTCAACTCCTTCAAAAACTGGGTAAATCACCCCATTAGGGTGACTGGCCAGAATGGAGTCTATTGGTTGAAGAAACACTACCGGTGCTTCCACAGCAGGCTGCTCAGATGAGGTGACAGCATTGTCATTTCTTTGAGCACCTTCATCGTTGGATTCTATGTCAAGGTCAGAAGCTAGCTTGTCAGGCTCGGCCTCTGCCACTGGCTGAGGAACTGTTCCCTCAGGGTTGTCCTGGCTCTGGTTTGCCTGCTCTGTCTGGTTTACTACATCACCACACTTTCCCTGCCAAAAAAGAGAACGGACATCAGTTCCACCATGAAATCAGCCAATCAAAAATTTTCTTTTGGTTGTTGGTTTGTTTCTTGAGACATGTTGTCATATCATTCAAGCTATCCAACAAATGATGACCCTCCTGCCCAGGCCTCCTATTTACTGAGATTTTAAGCATACTTAACCAGACATGGCTGTCAAAACATTCTTTTGGTGATTAAAACTTTATTATAAAGAACTTGCTAATTAAAAAAAATAATGCATGGAAATAAACCAGACCCAAAGTCAAGATATTCTTGTCTGAATACACATCACATCTAAAATAACTTAAGCCCAGTTTAAGTCAACTGTGAATAAAAACAAGAATTAAAGTGCTAATCAGAGATGACTTAGTATATTGTTCTTCCAGAAGGCCCAAGTTCGGTTCCCAGCACCCATACCAAGAAACTCACATCTACTGGTGATTTCCATCCTTTTGGCCCCTGCAGCAACCATGCACACACACATGCACATAAAAAGTTTTAAAATATTTTTATTGGTTTTTCGAGACAGGGTTTCTCTGTGGCTTTGGAGTCTGTCCTGGAACTAGCTCTTATAGACCAGGCTGGTCTCAAACTCACAGAGATCCTCCTGCCTCTGCCTCCCGAGTGCTGGGATTAAAGGCGTGCGCCACCAACGCCCGGCTAAAAATATTTTTAAATGCTGGTTAAAACATGTACATCTATATCTGTCATTACACTATTTTCTACTTTTAAAGGCAAATGCCGCCCTCACCCCCATATCCCAGTATGTTTTAAGTGAATTTTATGCATGGTCATTGGTAACATAAAAGAACTTGCCATAACTCAACAAGCCTACATTTAAGCAGTTCCCCAATAGAATTTTAGTCACACATCTGCTGCTGAAACAAGCATAGATGAATCCTGTACATTTTATTGTTACCAGTTACATATATTTAGGTACGGGAAGTTTAGCAGAATTGTAAGAATGCTTTGATAATACTTACACATTTCTCCATCTGTGATATCTCAAAAAATTCTTGTATTCTTGAAACACTTTCAGAAATATGGGTAATCTGACTATCTGTCCTTTCAAGAAGTTCTTCCAAATGCTATTATAAACAAGAAATGTGTTAAGTTTTCATTGTAAAAGAAAAGCAACACATGTGAAATGTATGAACCATGGGACTAGAGAGATGCCTCATCTGTTAAGAGTGCTTGCTGCTTTAGCAGAGAACCTGGGTTCAGTTCCTAGGACCTACACTGTAGTTTATGGCCACACCTAATCCAGTTCTAGGAGATCTGCTCCCCTTTCTGACCCCTGCAGGCACCATACATGTATGTAGTACACATACATACATGTAGATAGAACATTCACATAAAATAAAGTGAATGCATCCAAGAAAAAAATTAAAAATCAAGTAATTAATTAAAAAAGTAAAATGTATGAAGCTGACTTTTGACCTCTAGGCACAGTGGAAATTCTCTAGAAGTCAAAAGTGCCCCCATTTCCTTGGTGAGGCCTGGGTGTGACACAAAACACTTGACTGAGACATGGTCTCTCAACCTGACTCTACACTGACCTATGCACACTTGTTTGGAAGAAACTTCAGTGATAGAAGGTGAACACTTCACAGTCCCTGATAGCCTCCTATACACATGTATATGCTATTGGGGGATATTATTTTAGTGTGTTTTAGTTTTGTTTATGTTGCATTTTTAACTCTGTGAAGCTGTGACTTTTCTGCCTGTCTAAAACACCTGTTGGTTCTAATAAAAAGGTGAGCAGCCAATAGTGAAGCAGGAGCAAGGATAGGCAGGGATGGCAGGCAGAGAGGAGAAATGGAAGGAGAATTGAGGAAGAACAGCGAGGAGAGGAGGACTTCAGGAGCCAGCCACCAAGCCAGCCATGTATAAGAGTGAAAGTAAGATACACAGTAAGTAAGTAAGTAAGTAAGTAAGTAAGTAAGTAAGTAAGTAAGTAAAAGATAAAGCCCAGAGGCAAAAGGTCATTGGGATAACTTAAGAAAAGCTGGCAAGAAACAAGCCGAGCTAAGGCAGGGCATTCACAACTAAGAATATGATTTATTTAGGAGCTGGGTTGTGGGCCCCCCTAAAGTCAAAACATTAAAACATTGCACAATAGGCTGCAGCCCCTTCCATCAAGGAAGGTGGTAACTTAGAGAAATGCAAAATCAAGGGCTCCACCCAACACTAACTGAATGGAGAATCTGAGTGGAAGCAAACGGCTGGGTTTTAACAAGCCCTTGCGTGGGTCCAGATACGTACTCAAGTGAGAGAAACCCAGGCATGTGGCACTGAGGGAAACACCACAGCTCTATGGGAACATGACTGGCTCCAATAGCAGAACTTGTTAGGTATGTGATATTGGACAGGTTACTCAACTTCTCTGTGTTTCAGTTTCCTCGTGTTCAGAATTGATATGAATATATCTCTCAAGGACAAACATTGCTATAGCAGTATCTTAATACTAAAACTATCAGTGCTACAAGATGATTGGTTCATGAGTGCTCAATACTCCATTAGTATTATAAGCACCTCTGCACACCACGGCACAGGTAAGGAGGTGAGGCCTAACTTGCCCAGAAGAGCAGAAAGAATCCAGACTGTCAGCTGAGGCTTTTCAGAAGTGGAATCTGAGTAGAACATTTAAAGGTAAGGTAAAATTGAATTGGCTGGATGATGAAGAGACATGGACCAAGCATACAGGGCAGAGGAATCAGCATGTTCAAAAGTACCCAGTGAGAAAAGGAAGCTTAGTGTTTTAACAGCCAGTATAAATGCTATCTGAGGAACTGTGTTCTAAGGGAGTGTAAGGGTGAAAGCCACTGAAGACAGGATAGGCAGGCAAGAAAAGTGGTTTTCGAAGCTGCAGGGGAGAAAGAGCAACAGGAAGTACATACATGATTGGGAGGTGGGGGCCGTGACCAATGCAGGATATTAAAAGAACCACAGAAAATGCTATTTATTTACCACCCACAAAAGTAAAAAATGGAAGAGACTTTGCAAATCAAGTGATCAATGTTAACATCACCATTAAAAAGATATACAGACAACACCTACCCTGTAATGTGGCTCAACAAGAAGATAACATCATTTGAGTAGTATTCTTACTAACAATGCATAATCTCAAGCTATTCAAAGGGGGATATTAGACACACCATAATTGAGAGACATTTTATAAAGTAACTGACTAGTTGTCACCAAATGTCAAATCAGTGTTGACTTCCTAGTTTTGATTATAGAACAATTAGTTTAATATTAGGGAAGATGAATGAAGTGCATATATGGAAAACTTCGTAGTATTTTATAACTTTCATAAGCCTAAAACTATTTCAAAACTAGAAAACCCAATAAAACAAGGATCAAAACTGCTGTGAATTGAGCAATAGGGTCATAGCTCAGCAGTGAACCACTGTTGCAGGTATGATCCCTAACACTGCAGAAAAAAATCTGTCAATTTCAGACAAGGGGAAAACAAAATGGCTCATGGTTCACTGTCCCAAAAGAAGCACATAAATTCAAGATGGAGAAGCATTTTCTTGGGTATGAATCTAAAGTAAGTTCACAGTAGACAAAAATTGAAAAAGAATCTGACACTGAGGATGTGGCTCAATGATAGAGTTTACTTAGCATGACCAAAACCCAGGAAACCATGTGCAACCCTGGAAAGAAAAACTTGAATTGGTTCCTTAGTAAGTGTGAAAGTACTTAGCCATTAGCAAATGATATTACATAAAGATTCAAATGTTGAAGAGTATCAGTTAATAATGCTTCCTTCTACATAAGTGCTCTATTTGTATTCTTATTTATAGGAAGATAGTCCAAGAACAGAGTCATGCAAGGGGAGTTCTGAGTCCTTGTGAGAAAATTCTAAGAACAAGAGTCTTGTGACCTCAGTCTCTTCAAAACCACAGAATTGTTCTTGGAATGTGATTTCATGCTCCTCCCAGGTGTAGCAGATAGGAGTGAATTCATTTTAGAGTATCCATTTCAACTAGCTGTTGTTATTTGTTTATAGGCATCTGTGGAAAAAACATGTTTTTGCCACATGTGGCTTGCCCTTGTAACTGTACACCTTATTCAGGTGACTGTTCTTTAACTCTCAGAGTATAAATTATCTCATGTTCTGAATAAAGTTGGATATTGCATGAGACTTTAGTCTGCCTATTTTTGGGCACTGCTCTCCCAGGTTGATGTTGCCAATTAGAGAGGTAAATATTATCTAAGGAGAATTTATTTATAAACCAGAAACAGATATAATGATAGAAATTAAGAGGAAAATTCAGGACATATTTTGTTTAAAGAAGCCCCAGATGTCTATTTATAGTATCAACATACTACAACATGAAAGCATGCACTGATAAAACCCTTTCTGAACTTCAGGCCAAAAAGACTAGTCTTCCAGTAACTTAAAATCATTTCTGCTATGAAAGGAAATATTTCTAGCCATAAACAAAGAATAAAATGTTACAAGGCTCTTAATCTTCAAATAATCCAACAGTGACACTTTGTGGACAAGACAGGAAACAATCCTTCTTTGGAATAAAATAGGGTATAAATGACTAGATAAATAAGAAACCATTATAATAGCTGAATTATAATAACTATTCAAAAGCTAAATTATAGACTTTAAAGATAATCTTAATACATATATATTAGGTAGTTAATCAAATACTTTTTCTAAAATACATGATTAAATTACTTTAATTAGTCTTGCATTACACACTTAACCAATTGCCAAAAATATGTATAATTATAGTAAAGCATGTACTAGTAGAACTGTATTCTTATTAATCTGCCTTCCCTCAAGTCACAATTCCTATTGAATGTAACACTTTCAGTACTTCAGGGCACAAAGACTAGTAGTCTTCCAGTAACCTAGAATCAGTTCTGCTATGAAAAGAAACATAAATACTGAAGGGCTCTAGCAGGCCCGAGCATGGCAAACATGGTGTTGATATCGTGGCTTTTTCCTCTCACAGGTCCTGGGCATCGTGGCCCTGCTCCTGCTCCCGACTCCTCTCCTTCTCCCACCCCAGTGTTGTCTCCTCAGCACCGGCCTGTCATTTTGTGCTAGCCCTCTCCTGGGCTTCTCCTCTCTGTGCCTTCTCCTTGGGGAACCTTTGCAGGTCTCGGGGCAGCTCTAATCCTCTGGCTCTCTCCAAGACCAGGGATCACTCTTCTCCAGGTTACCTTCCCTCACCCCAGGATCCATCTTTGACAGGTGATCACTCCTCACTGACAGCCCAAAGGCTGTCAAAGGTTGCATGGCTGTGTCATACATGCATTAGTGGCTGCATAAGGACTCTGCACGCAGAAACCATGTGGAGCTGAGGTCGGGTGGGTCTGGGCCAAGGCAGCTCCAGGACTACAGTTTCAAAGGCCCCAACTGCTGAGCCTCATTCTAAACTGTTCCCTTTTTCTTTTATAAGCAAGTGCCTCCTGTCTGTTCTCTCTCTTTCCATTTCTGCTCCTGATCAGTTAACACTTACACCTCCCCTTGCTCCCTTTCCCAATAAACTTCATGTGAGTTTGTTGAGTTTGGTGGATTGTATTTCATCGCCCAAAGCTGCAGCAAAGAACAACACATGGAGCCATCAGGTCGTGTCCATCTTTCTTCCTTCTCCCTTGCTAAATCATTAGATTACATACCTAAAGCAAGCCTCCAAGATTTATTCCCTTATTTGGCCACTTTGTTATGTATGACTAATTTCTGAAGGTTATCACCAAGGTTCAACTATCAGAATATCAAGGTCCAGCAATCAAAAATCCCCTTTTGCCTACCCTAATTAACACATCCAATCAAAATTTACCAACACATCCTAGCTCATTCTAACACCAAGTACCCTCTTTTCCTTCTTAAAATCAATGTTTGCAAAGCTATTTGCTGCTGTTTCTGATTCTGATTCAGTCACCTTGTCTCTTTGTATTACTTAATAAAGGATTTCTTTGGGCTTGGAAATAGGCGTTTAGGTGTGGCTTGTGCCTAATCCAGGGCCCAGAGGGGAGCACCCCTCAATAGGCGAGTATACAACAAAATCCTGAAGTAGAATCTAATGCTGGTGAAAGGCAGAGAACACAAGCTTCCTTCTTCCATGTAGGCTGCCAGCAGGCGTGGGCCACATTTAAGGTGGGTCTTTCCACCTCAAAGATCTGGATTAAAGGTAGATCTTCCCAACTCAAAAGATCCAAATTAAAAAATAGTCTTTCTACTGCAAATGAATTAATTAGGAAAAATCCCTCCGACATGTACCCAGCCACTTGACTTTTATTTAATTCTAAATGCAGGCAAGTTGACAATCACCTCTTGTCAATTTGACACACAACCATAAACACGTTATAAATTTTAGAATACGTGACAGTGTCCTTGAGGAACATTCTTTTAGTATCTCAAATAAGACAATCACTGTTACTTTCTTCATTGATGTTACATTACACGACAAAGGAAAGAAATACCTGTACAAACATAGTCTTAACAAAATATGACAGACACTTTCATGTCGATTATAATCCTTTCTGCAACTTGTCACATGGCCTTAGCTGGTATTTATAACTGGAGACTGGGGATAAGGAAAAGAACACCCTACCCCTGGCTTGACCAGAAGCCCCTGAGGCTTAGAAATACTCCCATGTGACTCAGCAATGTGGGGTTAGATGGGCAGGACCAGTCATGTTGTGCTTTTCCATTATCTCACTGCATATGCTCCAAGACCCTATGAAAGTCTGTCCCTTGCACCCAGCCTTCTGCTTTCTGTCTTTCTACCTGTTCGGAAGCAGCTCCCATTCTGTTCTCCCCAATAAATCTCTTTTGTGAGATAGTTGTTGGTATGACATTTTGGTATTCCTTGGCTCCTGCCAAGATACCATGTGCCAGAAAAAAAACTTACATTGGTAACATGACTTGGATGGTCTCTCCAGGTGCCTGACCCACCCTACACACCAGGATCTGAAGTGCACCAGGACCCTATCCCTCATCTCTGGTCTACCCACAATGAACTCACCTTCTGGCTCACCAATCCCTTGGCATCCCATCCATCAGGGGTAACTCTGTAAGTTTCCCCTTCAGACAGAGGTACTCCCAGCCATAGTCCAAAGGTTATGGTGGGCCCTCTTCAACCCCATCACCCTCACCCTCAGAGCCACAATCCTGCAGCTTCCTTAGGCCTAACTGGGTTATTATGACCCTTTCCATTCCCGTTTTCTGCTTCTTCCTCAAAGCTGCCTGTAATCCCAAAGCTTCTCTATACCCTTGTGGCTTTTATGATACTGTGAGATTCTGATCCTGTCTCTTTTCTTGTGGATAAGACCTTATTCCTGAGCTCAGTTTTTCATTGCCTTTAAGCAAGCCTTTGGACCCCATCCATGAAAGCCCTGGTACTAGGTGCTGACCTCTGGCTGTTAGCATCAACCTGTGTTGAGTGTGGTAACTACCCACTGAATGGCTTGACCCTATTTGATCTAACCTGAGTCTTGGGAATGCCCTCAACTACAGGCTGCTATGACCTTTTTTCCCTACACACACCTCATCAATGGAAATTCTGACATCCATACCTTCTCATTCCCCCTTAGGATGCCTCTTCGAAAACCTCCAGCCTCTCCACCTGACAGCTTACCTGAAGGGCCCCAAATTTATTCGCTTTTGCAATAAAATCTGGTCTTAATATCCCTTAAATAACCAATCCAAATGGTCACCTATTGGCACCCTAGATTCCCAATATTATTCAGGACTTTATAACTACTGTGAGAAATCAGGGAAATGGAAAGAGATTCCCTATTTCCTATCTTCCAGTTTTTTCTTATCTTTGGTCCAAGCCCTTTTCAGTGATTTTTCCTCTGCCCCCGCCCCTCCCTCCCGCAATACACACACACAGGTGCACACCTGCATGCACACATGTATACACACACACACACACACACACACACACACTATTTTTTCTCTAACTCCCAAACACAAAACACACAGGCACACACATTCGTGCAGGGGGCACACACACATACACTTTGTGAATGTTTTGCCTTTTAATGTTTCTGTTGATGTACCTGTAAGTTTGTTGCAGATGTGGGAGTCAGGACCTGGACAGAACAGGAGAGGGAAGGAGCAGGCATGCATATACACCTTGCTGGCTGGCACATCTCTAAGTACCCGCCGGCAGCATCCTCAATAACTAGGGGCTCAATTTTTTCTATCCCTAAGCCTTCTTTGTTCTTAGTTTACCGGGTTTACTTTTACAGTGATTTGCGTATCTTTTAGGTATAAGTATTATTAAATTAGTGGGTTTTTTTGGTTTTGACGAGACAGGGTTTCTCTGTATTGTTTTGGAGGCTGTCGGTCCAGCCCGGCCTCGAACTCACAGAGATCCGCCTGCCTCTGCCTCCCGAGTGCTGGGATTAAAGGCGTGTGCCACCACCGCCCGTCTTAAATTAGTGTTTTATGATGCTTCACTTCAATGAAAAGCTGGTTCTGGAGTTGGGTTATGGCTCCCCTTCTCTAGACCCAAGCATGTTTATTTAAAGGTTTCCTCCAAAGTCTCTGTCCCTTGTCAGACAGGCCACCTGACTATGTGACAAAGAAAGGAGAGAAAACAAGAAACTATCCCTAGTGAGGATTATTGCTAATCATTTCATACTCTTTTTGGTTTTTTATTTAATTCTCTAAGACTTTTGCTAAGGTGTAAATCATAAGATTTGTAAGAGTGTTAATGTAAACTTTCTGTACTTCAAGATTTGCAAGTATATTAGGTATGGTTAAAAATCTGTAACAAAGGAATTAACTTAAAACCCATAACACTGGGTGCTGATAGCTAAAATCTATACAAAGGCAATCTTAAGGAAAGCATATGGCATGATGCCATGACCTTGTCCCCCCTGTCCCTCGGCCCCTGCCTGTAAGTCTTATAGTTTCTGTATGCCCTCCTGGGCCTTTTTTTGTCTCTCATCTCCCACTTGGAGCTTATAAAATGCCCTTCAGTGGAGTTCATTCTTTCTAACTCCACAGACTCAGGAATATTACTCTGTGGAGTTACTACAAACATCTTGACTTCAGTACAGCCCAATGACCAAAATTGGCATGATCAATTTTTAAATTCTCTCATGTAGTAACACTTTCTACCACTGCAGAAACAGATGATCCAAAAATCTTTTGTATCTAAATTTGCTCTCTCCTCCATTTCTTCCTATCTACATGTGTCAGGGTAGCTTTCACATATGGATGTTTAATGTGCAAGAGACATCTACTTTTAATCAACAGCCAATCCTAAGATGTTCGGGAAATTACTCTATATTACTCTATGTTAAAGGCCAATTCAATTCCCTATAACTCCCTTATCCATCTCTCCTTCACTGGGGCTTACTCCCAGGCCTATTTTCTCAGTGACAAAAGCAAGAGTACTGTAAAAAGTGGCCAGAAACTTATGGAGGTTGCCCATATTGGTCCTGCAAATACTATGGGACAAATCCCTGCTGTCTTAATTCTCCCTCATTTTACATTCAGGAGGGATCCTTCCACCTCTACATTCAAATGTATGGGACACAAGATGGAGTAAAGTGTCACTGGGAAACTGAATTATGAACTGTTCAACAGGTGGGCACCATCAAATACAAAGAGTACACACCCCATCTGCTAATATCAAGGTATAAAAATATAGAAGATGTGAGCCAATGTTTATCAAAGGTTCTTACCTCCCTAAATGTCTCCCCTCCTGGGTGATACTGATCCCACCTCTGTGTCCTCATTTCATACCATATATAGAGCAATTTCAGCTACAAAATAACACTCTGTGTGGCTGCTTTGAGGAAAGCTGGTTGTGTGTCCCTCCAGGGTCAAACTCTGCCTCTCCCATTGAACTATTAGACTCATTAACTGCTCTGAGCCAAATACCACTACCACCCCTTATCTCTCCCATATCCCTCTCTTTGGTATCACAGACTGCTTCAACTCTTCAGGGACAAGCTGTAATGGCACACTGGATTCCTCAAACTATTAATACCTTGACCCTGAGCACTACCACCCAACCCTTGTGTCCAAACTTTCACAAAGCCTCAATCCTCTGAAGCACTCAAGTTTAACACTGCCTTCCACCATGCAGTCTGAGATTTGCACTCTAGTGTTCCTTTTCCCAAAATTATGGGTTGTATCCAGAGAAGAAACCTTGCCAGTTACCATCACAGACTTTGTAGCAATATGACATGACAGACGAATGGTTCAGGTCCTGCCCCTTTTCCAAATCCTGGGTATAACTACTGGTGTTGATACTGGAACACCAGGACTAATTACTTCCATAACTACCATAATTTTTCCTCACAGTTCATCCAGGCTCTCCAACAGGTAACTCAAACCATTCTCATCCACTAGAACCAAACAAACTCACTGGTGACGGTGGTGCTACAAAATTTGCTAGGATTAGAACTACTAACAGTAGAGATGGGGGTCTTTGCCTCTTACTCACGGGGGAGTGTTGTTTCTATGTCAGTCAATCAGGTATAGTAAAAGACAAGATCCAAAAATGCCAGGCAGATCTCCAAAAATGAAAGAAACAGTTTGATGCCTCTGGCTGATGGACCACTGACAGCCAAATATGGAATTGGATACTTTTTTCTTAGCCTCCTTTCTAGTCCTGTCAATTGCATCCTGTCTTATAAACTTCTTGTCTAGATTTCTTCAAAAACAAATTAAAAAGATTTCTCACCAGGCCTTAAAAATCAGTTGCTATTTACAGAATTATCACCACCTAATTACAGGGCGAGAGGCTATGAACTCCGATTATACTCTGACAGTGAAAATCAAACTTGCCCTGTGGGTTTGATGCTCCCATACAACAGGAAGTAGTCTAATGATAAGACTGCCCTCTTTCCCAAGCCATGATTAGTTAGCAATAGTAAGCAAAAAAGGGAGGAATGTAGGGACCAGGTATAAGGGAAAGAAAATTCTATCCTTGATTTGGCCCTAAGCCCTAAAACTGGGCCAAGGAAAGAACATGCTTGACCCGACCCCAAGCCTGATACCAGGGCCAAGGGAAAAATACCCTACCCCTGAAATCCCCACCAGTGGGCTGAGAAACAACCAGCTGAGCTGTAGTTTTCCACTAGCCCACTGCACATGCTGCAAGATCCTATAAAAGCCCTCCCCTTTTGCCCAGCCCTCTGCTGTCTCTATTCCTGTTCAGAGGCAGCTAACATTTTGTTCTTTTCCCCCATAAATCTCCTGTATGGTTTGTTGCATGGCATGACTTTGTAATCTTCCTCAACTCCCAACTGCCAAGATGCCCTTGTACCAGAGAAAAACTCTTAAAATAACTACCTTCCTTTACTATCCATTCTCTATTTCCTCCACCCTTGGTAAGCACCTCAAATCTTTTCCTGGAGAAGTGACACATACCTTCATTCATGATGGATCTGTCCCCTTTCTGTCATCCTGCCTGGATTAGACTGTTGTAGTTTCCCATTGATTTTAATCACAGGACATGGTAGCACCAACAGATACCCGAAGAGATCTCCTGCACTACAGACATAATCGTTCTTACCTCCACTGTAGAGAAACAACCCAATTATCCCTTGGTAATCTGGATCAATCATTCCTCCTAACCATTATTTCTTTCTTGGCCTGTTAGCTTCAGGGCATCAGAAGACCAAAGTGGCCAGGAGGGATGTCTGAGCTTTCACTTCAATGGAATGTTTGTTGTGGCTGCTGGAGAGAAGTTTCTCTTCCAGGGCACGCTTAGATACTTTTACACTGCTTATGCACTGTTATGCTGGTTATTTTATCACTAAGTTCATTGCTGTCCTTCACCTTATTCTGAGATGCAAGAAGTTGGTTAAATTTATCACAGAGCTTTCTTTTGTCAATTAATCCAGAAAAGCTAGGAGCAAATGACAAGCAACATTGTTTTCCTTATCTGTCCACAAACTGTCAAAAGTTTTCCATACAGAGAAACCAAATCTGTTGCCTCTCTCAATTGGTGAACCAGGGTAATCAAATACATTTCTCTCCTTAAGTTTGTAAAAGATTTCACACCATGGGCTTTCAGCACTCTCCAAGCTTACAGAGAGTCCTCAGTGACTTGAGAGGCTTAAGTGTTTCTATTGGCAAACTGTAAATCTTATTTTAGATACTTAAAAAATCCATCCTTATACTTCTGTTGCTCGAATAAACACTTTTAGTACCTAGGTCTGTATTAGTCAGGATTCTCTAGAGAGACAGACAGAATTTGTAGAATGAATACACATGAACATATACATATATATATGTATGTATGATTTATTAAAATGGCTTACAGGGTTTGGTTCAACTAGTTTTACAATGGCTATCTACCAATGGAAGGTCAAAGAATCTAGTAGTTGTTAAGTCTATGAAGTTGGATGTCTTAGCTGGTTTTCAGTATATGACAGAATCCTAAAGTAGTAGGCTGTAATGCTAGTGAAGGAATGAACCTGAGAGTGAAAGCGACAGCAAGCAGGCAAAGAGAGCAAGCTTCCTTCTTCCGTGTCCTTCATGTAGGCTGCCAGCAGGTGCGGCCCAGAGTAAAGGTGGATCTTCCCAACTCAAAAGATCCAGATTAAAAATGGGTCTTTTCATGTAAAATGATTTAATTAAGAAAAAAATCCCTCACAGATGTACCCAGCCTGCTTGGGTTTTAGTTAATTCCAGATGTAGTCGATTTGACAACCAAGAATAGCCATCACACTACATTATCCTAGTACAGTGCTACATATTATCCAAAGTGCTTTTAGGCAATTTTGCCTAAAGCAATGATTCCTGGTAAACGATTAACATTATCCTTAAAGATAAACTTACTGAAGCTGACAGAAAGTGAGTCACCTATAATTTTAAGGCAAATTATATACAGTTTAACCTACTTCATGCAGCTTCAGAAGTCACCAAACACAGAATATGATGCAAACCTCAAAGAGTACAACTACTTCAGAAAGTATTATAACTACCTCAGGACCCAGTGTTTCCATGTCTTAGTGCTTATGCAAATAAATTCAAAGATATTTACAGTGAGACTTTCATAAACCTGTTTGTAATCACTTTACTCCTTATGGCTCAAAACTTGTAGTAATCCAAATGGCCACTTAGAAGAGAATGAATAAGCAAACCAGATATAATAATATCACTGAGCAATAATGGGAACAAAATGAATCTCTAAGACAGTAAGTAGTCTAAGGAAAAAATACTGAAATGCAAAATCCTTAATTCTATTTATACAATATATTTTCATCTATATAATTCTACATGAAGCTGTGTAGCAGGCAAATTAACCTAGGATGTAGAAAATACCAAAATGTTTAGGAGAAAATAAATATTTGCTGGAAAAAGGCACATGGGAAGTTTCTAGAATGACAGAAATTTTCATTATCTTGATAGAGAAATACGGTATATTTATAAAAACTCACCAAACTGTACTTTTGAGATCTGTGCATTTCATTAAATTCAATATTGTTTTTTAAAGAAGAACAAAGACTATCACTTTAATATACAAACCAGAAATTCATCTGGAAAAGATAGTCTTCCTCTTTTGCTTGCTGAAGAAAAATCCACCGAACTAGGGTTGGGTCTTTTTACATTTTCTGGAAGAAGATTTTCTTCACCATGTTCACTGTCATCTTCATCTTCTTCTTCATTATCTCCGTCAACTCCAGTGTCTTCATCATATTCATCTTCGATATCTGAAAAGCAACACATAAAATCATTTCATACACTTACTACCTAAAGACCCTATTGTATGTATGTATGTATGTATGTATGTATGTATGTATGTATGTTCTGGGCATGCCACTTTAAATTAGAGCCTGTTTCAGTTTTAGAGAGTGACAAAACAAAAATCCTTCCATGAGTAATTTAGAGTAAATATCTATGAATGGAAGGGCTATACATGTCCAATATGAATAAATAGCCCAAACTATGAAGGATGTTTTACAACTTAAACTCCACAAGAAAAGACAACTGCTAAGATTTTTATAAGGGTCTCCAGGAGTTTTGTTTGATTATTTGTTTTTTGAACTTAGGCAGGTTAGTATACCTCCAAAATATATTCCAGAAGTCTGTTCTATCAACTCACCAAACTGTACTTTGAAGAGCTGTGCTTTTTGTTTTATGAAATTCAACTCAATTTTCTAAAATAAGTATAATGAGAACAAAGATTTTCAGTTTAATATATGAACCATAAAATCACAAAACCAACACCAACCTGCCGTGTTCTGTAGTCTCCACCCCTGCCTCTGCAGTAGCAGGGTCCACTGCTGCTGTGTGAGTAGTGCCACCACAAAGACTCTGCCTCCTCATTTAAACTGAAAACCCTTCAAAGCATCTTCACCTCTGGCCGCAGTTCTAAAATCACAACTACTTTACCAATTGGACTTCACATGCAACTTAAAAGAACAGATTTGAAATAAAGTCCAAAAATCTAGAAATATCAAGGCTAGGTTATAGCTTTAAGTCATTCAATACAGAACCAGAACCAGTAGTGTCTACAATGAAATAATCCTCTAGCTTGAACTAGGTCTGGCTTGCCCTCTTTCTTCATAGCTACTGGAGATGCATGATGCTACAAAAGATAATTCACTTTATCCATCCTGAGCTAGAGCAGTCAAAGAGATATTAATGACATAAAGACCCAAATAACAGGAAATAAAAAAGTAAGAAGACGGTAATTAACTGGATGTAGTGGTTTACACTTACACTGTCAGTAACCTGAGGACAAGACAGGAGGCTACCAAATTTGTGACAGCCTGAGCTGGCCTGTGTGGATTACATAAAGCCTCTATGGTCTCCTTTCGAAATGTGGGAAGGTGTGCTAGATCTAGTTCAGGTCTTACACTCAAAGCCTATGTGGGCAACTTAAATAGACTGTCTCAAATAGGAAAAAGAGAGGCTCAAGGTTATAGCTCAAACAAGTTGTACACCAGGGTGATAAACAAAAGAATGGGAGAATTAACTCTCAGGCGAAGTAAAAATAGAGCAATGCATTAAAAACAGCAACAAAAACAAAAATGGACACATCCAATATGAACTGTAATTGCCACTAAATTTTATTCTTAACTGGAATTTGTCCAACCATAAAATTAATTAACTGTGACTAATTAACTCATAGAGTGACCCTTAAAACAAATTCAGAATAAGCCACTTACTGGGGCTTCCAGTCAGGATGAACCTCATAAACTTGAATTTGAATAAAAGAAACGAGACATAACAGAAAATACAGTGTATGATTTAACTCACAGAAAGTTCAAAATGAGGCCAAAGTAACCCATGATGGAGAAGTCACCCTAGTAATAACCTTGTCAAGGGGGTTAGGGACTACTACAAGGAGACAAGGCAAGGCTATGCACACTTCTTATCCTATCATTTGTTATCATGAATGATGATTGCTTGCATGCATTGATTGAAAATATTTAAGCTGTATATTTATGATATATTATGCATATATTTTAATATAGAATATTTCTATGTAAAACTTATCTAAAAATAAGCTCTTTAGGGCTTGGAGAGATGACTTGGCAATTGAGAGTACAAAGGCCCTGGTTTTAATTCCCCACACTCACATGGCAGATCACAACCACTTGCAGCTCCGTTTACAGAGGATCTAATGTCCTTTTCTGTTCTCCATGATCACCACACACACATATGGTGCACAGGATGTGTGCAGGCAAAAATCCATAACACAAAATATTTTTTAAAAGTTAGCTCCTGGCCAGGTGTTGTTGTCACACGCCTTTAATCCCAGCACTCGGGAGACAGAGGCAGGCGGATCTCTGTGTGTTCGAGGCCAGCCTGGTCTACAAAGCAAGTTCCAAGACAGCCTCTAAAACAATACAGAGAAACCCTGTCTCGAAAAATCAAAAAAAAAGTTAGCTTCTTATGGAAAATTCAGAATCTAAATAAAGTAACCCATTACTAGTCAATGTGAGGTTCAGATGTATTTCCTTTTCTTTTTCTTTTATACTTTGCATATTTTGAACAATCTTGAGTATTGCTTAAAATTTCAAAATACTTTTGAATTTCTTCACAGTATTTCATTTTATTAATGCACCTAGGTTATACTATCTGTTACTGGATATTTTATGGCTTCTAAATTTTCACTATTTTGAAGTAATCATGTATATGCATTCAAACAAATACTCCTTTCTACAAAATAATCATAACAACAAAGGCTATAACATCTGAACGACCTCTGCTCCTTACCCATCAGGGAAATACAAATCAAAATAACTCTCAGATACCACCTTATACCTGTCAGAATGGCTAAAGTCAAAAAAACAAATGACAGCTTATTCTGGAGAGGATGTGGAAAAGGGGGAACACTCCTCCACTGCTGGAAATCAGTATGGAGATTCCTCAGGAATATGGGAATCAATCTACCACAAGATGGAGCAATTCCTCTCTTAGGCATATACCCAAAAGATGCACATCTGTTCAACTGTTTTCATAGGAGCACTATTTTTAATAGCCAGAAGCAGGAAGCAACCTAGATGCCCCTTAGTCGAAGAATGGATAAAGAAAATATAGTGCATATACACAGCAGAGTACTACTCAGCAGCAAAAAAACCCAACCAAACAAACAAAAATGACATCTTAAAATTCACAGACAAATGGATGGAACTAGAAGAAAGCATCCTTTGTGAGGTAACGCAGACACAGAAAGACAAACATGGCATACACTTACGCATATATGGATATTAGACATAGAACAAAGGAAAACCAACCATAGAAAGACAAACATGACACTTACTCATAAGTGGATATTACACATAGAACAAAGGATAACCTGCCTACAATGCACAACCCCAGAGAAGCTAGGAGACATACATGGACACCCCCTGAGAAGGGGAAAGGGAAAGGGACAAGATCTCCTGAGTAAATTGGGAGCATGGGAGGAGGAGGGAGGGAGGGAGGAAAAGAGGAGGGAAGAAGGGGAGGGGGGAGAACATGAGGGATCAGGAAGCTCGAGTTGGGGGAAGAAAAGAGAAGGAGAGCAAGGAAAGAAATACCTTTATAGAGGGAGCCATTATGGGCTTACGGAGAAACCTGGCACTAAGGAAATTCCCAGGAATCCACAAGGATGACCCCAATGAAGAATCTAAGCAATAGTGGAGAGGCTACCTCAAATGCCCTACCCCTATAATGAGACTGATGACTATCTTAAATGCCATCATAGAACCTTCATCCAGTAGCTGACAGAAGCAGAATTAGAGATTCTCAGATAAGCACTGGGTTGAACTCCTGGAATCCAGTTGTAGAGAGGGAGGAGTGATGAGCAAATGAGTCAAAACCATGCTGGGGATACCCATAGAAACTGCTGACCTGAGCAAGTGCCAGCTAACAGACTCCAGACTGACAGTTGGGGAACCTGCATAAGACCGAACTAGGCCCCCTGAACATGGGTGTCAGTTGGAGGCTTGGACAGTATATGGGGCCTCTGGCAATGGAACCAGTACTTAATCATAGTGCATGGACTGACTTTTTGGAACCCATTCCCTGTGGAGGGATACTCTCTCAGCCTAGATACATAGGGAAGGGCCTAGTTCCTGCCCCAACTGATGTGACAGACTTTCATGATTCCCCTATGGGAGGCCTCACCCTTTCTGGGGAGCAGATGGAGGGTGGCATGAGGAGATGGTTTGGGGAGTGGGAGGACAGGAGGGAGAGGGAACTGGGATTCCTATGTAAAATAAGATTGTTTTTAATTTAAATAAAAAATTATTTTTAAAAAGTACATTAAAAAAGAAAAGTACATGTAAAAAGAGCTAGGTGCTTCCTAGAGGTCCTGAAAGGCTGTACAAATTTGTACGCCAAAAGAATTAAAGTGTATTTTTTCCCTATTATCACCAAAGTGAATTAACTTTTGAACACTGCTAATTTGATAAAGGTTTAAAACTTTATCCAATCTCATTTGCCTCTTTCTCAGTATGAATGCAGTTGAATATTTTCAGATGTTTCTCTGTTAAATCCTCTTGCTCTGGGCCCTGCACCTCCTCTGGGCAGCACAATATAGTCAAACCTGTTGGCAGAGGTGTGGTTGAGGCAGCCCCAAAGTTGTGAGCATGGAAGAGAGCTGTCCCCACTTCTAGTATGTCATGGGACACTGTGGGTAGGAAAGAGATGTACCCCCTTACCATTGGCCCTTTACTGCCTGTGACAGACAAGCAAGCTGCAGCACTCTGGAAAGTGGACCCTGCACCTCACCTGGGCAGCACAGTAGAGCCTGAACCTGATGGTGGAAGTGTGAGCCAGCCCTGAAGTTGTGAGCATGGGACAGCTGTCTCCATTACTCGTATGTTGTGGTGGCATAGGATGGAGAGATGCCCCCCCCAGCCTGCCTCTCCCTATCAATGCCTGTGGCAGGTGGAAAAGCTGGTTCTGAGGTCATGAGGGTGGAAGAACTGGCCCTGGTCCTCATCTGCCTCAGCACTCGGGAAAGTGGCCCCTACATCGCACCTGAACAACACAGCAGAGCTGGCCCTAAAGGTGTAGGTGTGAGAGAACAGACCCTGAGGATGTGAAAGTAGGAGAACTGGCCCCACCCCCTTGCTCATTGCTTCAAGGGATGAACTAGCCAGGCCAATGCTCTAGAGCTCACCCTGGTGTGGGTAGAGGAGAGCTGGTGAGCTGACCAACCCTGCAACTACCCAGTCCCAGAACCAGGGTTATGCGTTGGCCTACCAAAACATGCAGCCTATCTGTGATCCCCTGGAACATGGGGGTAGGGGTGAGGGTGGGGTCAGTGCTGTGGACCCAGGGCTGCAGGATCCCAACAAAAAAGGGCAGCAACAGGATGTCCAGGGACAGTCCCTGGGAGGGCACAGCATCAATGCTGTAGCAGGGACCAGGGGCCTTGAACCAGGCCAGTGATTCTTTGCGATAAACGTCTATTTATAAAAATGTATGAATTAAGGGCTTTACTGAATGACTCACTGTTGTCATACCGCATCTTCCATGATAAGAGTTTCCCTTTATCCCACTTTTTCCCATTTTTCTCTCAAATTTTACTTTGTTTTATTCTGGGAGAGTGATATTTGGAGGCATGATGTGAAAGACACAAAGAATAAATAAAAAATGTTAAAAAAAAAACCACCTTGCTCTGAGAATCACTAGCTTTCCTGCCTTCTTGTTCATTGCCGAGCTGGGTTTCCTGTATGAGCCCTTTCTTGGAGCAAGTGCTTTTCGAAGGTGGTGGTGTGATCCCCGTACTTTTGCTAGGGAAGAATTAGTTGTTTAATCTTACCAAGTACATTAATATCTGTGATTTTCTATCTGCTTTCACATGCAGTCTTTAACATTGATTAGAAAAATATTCAGCCAAATTTTCTTACAGTTTCTCTACACTAGCACTTATTAAATAGTCAGCTCTTTATTCCTTCTCAAAATTATGTATGCTGTGTGAGATAAAATTAAGCATTTGTTGCACCATGTTTTACATTTCCATCTTTCCCCATGAATGTACTACAACATATTAAGTCCAAAAAATTTATGTGTGTATAATATCTTTATGTGTGTATGTGTTTGTGTGTGAATATATATGTGAGTGTGCAAATTCCTATATTGTGTGTATATACATGTGTGTGCATGCAAGTTCATGTTTTACCCAGTGAATCACTTCCTCAACCCAAATTCTAAATTATTTATTCTTTATGAACTTTATATAGCATCAAATCTGACTCTTTCAGAATAATTACCACATTAATATTTGATATGCCAAATAAACACCTGTCCCATAAACATATTATTCCAAGATTTAAAAAAAAAGCCATACTAAAATTTTTAACAGGTGTTGCGGCACATACCTTTAATGCCAGCACTCAGGAGGCAGAGGCAGGAAGATCCCTATGAGTTCAAGGCCAGACAAGTCTACATAGTAAATTCTAGACTATCCAAGGCTACAAGATCTACATATCTGTTTTGTACCAGTACAAGAATATTTTTATTACTACATATCTTTAATTATTCTTGAAATATGGAATGACAATCCCTCTAGCATTCTTTTTCTTTGTTCAGGATTGCTGTGGATATCCAGTATTTCATGCTTCCAGATGAATTTTAGGAATTATTTTTCATGTATGTGAATAATGTTGTGGGGGTTTAGATTGGGGTTACACTGATCTGTAAGTTTCCCTTGGTAGGATGGCAATTTTCAAAATATTAATTCTATCAACTCTTGTGCATTGGAGGGCTTTCTATCTGCCAGTGTCTTCCTCAGTCTCTTTCTTCAGAATTTAAAATTTTCATTGTAGAGTTCTTTTACATTCTTGATTAGGCTTATTCCAAGGTGCGTTTTTTTTTTCCCTCGAGGCTATTGTGGACAGAAATGTTTCCGTGATTTTTTCTGAGAATGTTTGTTATTAGCATATAGAAAGACTATTTTTCTAAGCTGATTTTATATACTGACATTTTGCTTAAAATATTGCTCAATCTACAACTTTTCTGGTGGAAATTCTGGGGCGCTTTATGTTTAATATATCATATGCAAATAGGTATAACTTTACCTTTTTTATTTTCCTTCTCTTGTCTTAAAGCTTATGTTCAGCAAAGGAAAGACTCATTTGGGCAAAGAGGGAGTTCACAGAATAGAAGGGAGCCTGCCAGGTACACATATAAGTGAGGATAAATATGCAGAATATATAAAGAACTCAAAAATAAGTAAAAAAAACAGAAAAAGAAAAATCCAAATGACCCAATTAAAAAATGGACTATGGGTCTGAACAGGGAGATCTTAAAAGAAGAAATAAAAATATTTGGCAACCTTAGTGACTATGAAAGTGTAAATTAAAGACTTAGAAATTTCATCTTACCTCAGTTAGAATGGCTAAGATCAAGAAAATAGCTGGCATCAAATGCTAATGAGGAAAAAGGGAACCCCTCATTCACTGTTAGTGGGGTTGCAAATAGGTAACAGTCACTATGGAAATCAGTGTGGAGAATTCTCAAAAGGTTGTATGACCCACCTATACCACTACTTGGCATATGCCTGAAAGACTCCATAGATACTTGCTCAGCCATATTCATTATTGCTCTATTCACAACAGCTAGGAAATGGAAACAACTTACATGTCTTATAACTGACAACTGGAAAAAATTGTGGTACATATATAGTATAGACTGCTATTCAACTGTAAAGACAAAGTGAAATCTGTAGGTACATAGACCAAGCTAAACGGAGAAGCCCAGACCAAGAAAGACAAATACTGCATGTTCTCGCTTATTTGTGGCCCTAGCTCCAAATCTTTAGATATGTTTGCATTACCCGGAGTAACTACAGAAACCAGGGAAGTAAAAAGGGATCATATAGGAGAAAGGAGCCCTAGAAAGGGTGATGGACACAGGTGTTATGAAGGTAGAACTCGAAAAAATTGGAGGGCTTTACTGAAGGAAGACAAGGGATGGCAATGTGGAGGGAGAGAGGGCTGAAGGATAAGAAACACTAAGGATGATTGAGAAAAACTACAGGGGAACACATTATTTTAGGTTTATTTAAAAAAATACATGTAAATAATAGAAATGAAGCCATGTCACGCGGAATGATAATGCTCCCCAAACTCCACAGATTAACAACTAGACCCCAGTGCCACGCATAGGAAACTAAAGAAGACCCCAATGGAGAAAGGTAGCTTGTAGTTATACACAAAATAAAGCTTATAAATCACTTTCCCAAACCTATTAAGTATAATTCCTTAAGTGTATTCTAAATAACTATCTTTATATTCACACATGGTGTAGCTCTCACCCAATCATCAAAAAAACCTTTTTTTTTGTATCATATCTGTATCTTTAGTGGCCTTAACCTTTAGGTTAGGTTTCTGTTCATATCTGGAGAAATATGTCTTGATCATTTGAGAAATGTTTTTCCCTCCCTGGAACCATAACACCCTTGAAGATACCAAGATGGGTACCTAATACTCTGAACAAATTTTTTTTTGTTTTTATGAGACAGGGTTTCTCTGTATTGTTTCGGAGGCTATCGGTCCAGCCCGTCCTCGAACTCACAGAGATCCGCCTGCCTCTGCCTCCTGAGTGCTGGGATTAAAGGCGTGCGCCACCACCGCCCGGCTTCTGAACAAATTTTAAACCACATTATAGTCTAATTTCTATGTATCTGCTAGTCCCTATGGCAGAAAATTCTGGACAAGAATAGAAGTAAAATAACATGGCATCCAAGTTCCAAGAAATTTCTGCCTGTTACAAGAAAAGACAGGAATATTCTTCCTCTTAGTCAGCTGGTGTCTCCTCTAATTATGTTCACTCTATAAAAGCAGAGAAATTAGCTGTGAGCTGGACCCCTTCTTCTTTTGTTTTTGTTGTTCACTGAATAAACTTGTACTATCAATGCTTAATGTTTTGTTTCATTTTTGGTTTTTGTGACACTGAAAGGGAATACATTACCTACTAGAGGTCTCTGCAAGATAGCATCAAATTATAGGGAACCAAATTATTAATCACTATAACCAGGAGAACTTATTACCCAAATGCACAAGGGTTTTCAAACATAAGAAAATCAATGTGATACATGAATAAAGAGAGGAACACTCACATTATCATCTTGATACACAAAGGCAGTTGGCAAAAGTAAATAGCAGTTCACAATAAAGTATTAAGGACATTAGAAATAGAAGAAAATTTTTACAACCTACTAAAGAATGTTAATGGAAAATCTACAACTACTTTTATACTCAGTAAAACAACTGAAAATCTTTCTGTGGCTGTCTATGGTGGTGCAGGCTTTCAGTTCCAGCACATATGAGGCAGAAGCAACCAAATCTCTGTGAGCTGGAGGCCTGCCATGGATACACAGTGAGTCCCTGTCTCACAAAGGGAAGAGGGTGTCTTTCCGTGGACTTTTTTATCTTCAAATGTAAATAGTACTTGCTTTAATTTATAATTTCAATTTTATTACTGGTATGTAGAGAAATGATTGACTTTTGTATATTAAGCTTGTATTTTACAAATAATAACCATTTCAGTTCAATACTTTTTATTCCTTAAGATTTTCTACATAAACAGTTATGTTATGTCATCTGATTCATTAACTCTACCAAAGCCTAATTTTTTATAGTTTAGTTGTTCACCTGGGTTTTATTACTAAATAATTTAATTATAGCTGCCAGATATAAATAATCTTCAGAGACAGAGAATATAGTCTCCTTAATGTTTTCTGAGATTGTTCCCCTTAAGAGTGAAAAAGGAAAAGGGAAACACAGCACATATAATAGTTGAAGGAAAAACACAAACACACAGAAATACTGCATTACTGTGACTCTTGGGCTTCTTTGAAAAAATATGATATGTGTATGAGTGTTTTGACCAAATATATGTATATGCAGCATGGCATGCCTGCCTGTTGCCTACAGAAGTCAGAAGAGAGTGTTGGATCCCAAGGGACTAGAGTTACAGATAGTTGTGAGTTGGCATGTGGGTTTTGGGAATTGAACCCATGTCTTCTGCAAGAGCATCAAGTGATCTTTAGTGCTAAGCCATTTCTCTTGTCCTAAATTCAGGCTTTGTGTACAAACTAATTAGTACAAAGATTATGGAAATAATAGGTTTACTAGAAATGAGAAGCAGACCACAAAATGTAACCCAGGAGGAAATTTAACAAATTACCTTGTAGGTGTTGTTCCTCAAAGTTGTCATCAGAGTCTTCAAGTTCGGATTCTAAGGTCAAGTTACCATCACTGGATGTATCCGGAATAACATCTGAACCAAAATATTCACTTAATAGTTCATCTCCATCATCACTGACATTATTATCACTGTCACCATCGATATTTACAACAATAAACTCTGAGAATAAGAGAAAAAATTAGATTAAGTACCATGTTAAATGAAGTTTGGGGGACTATAATATAAAGTTATGGGTTGTTTAAAATCTCTGTTCTTTGAGACAGGTTCTCACAGTGTAGCCTTACCTGGCCTAGAATTTTCTATGTAAACCAGACTGGCCTTGAATTCAGAGATATCTGCCTGCTTCTGCTTCTCTCACATGCTGAAACTAAAGGCATGTACTACCACACACAGCTTTTCAAAAACCATATTTCCACTCACAAAACTTGTAATCAATAAAGATAGCTAAAGAATCACTTATTTACTATAAAGTATTGAAATATATGAATATGTACACAGACTATTATTTCTCCCATCCAAGTACTAACCAGGCCTGACCCTGTTTAGCTTTCAAGAACAGGCACGTTCAGGGTGGTAAGGCCATAGAGAAGACTATTATTTCTAATATTTTAATTTTTCAGAGCAATAAATTTCTTCATGGTAACAATAAATGTTTTCTAATTTAAGAAATAACAGTCAATTATGTTCATATCAGCATTATTACTAATAGCCAGAACCTGGAATTAACTTAGATGTCCCTCAACTGAAGAATGGATAAGGAAAATATGGTACATTTATACAATGGAGTACTACTCAGTGGCAAAAAAAAGACATCTTGAAATTTGCAGGCAAATGGATGGACTTAGAAAAAGCCATCCTGGCCGGGCCTTGGTGGAGCATGTCTTTAATCCCAGCACTCGGGAGGCAGAGGCAGGAGGATCTCTGTGAGTTCGAGGCCAGCCTGGTTTACAGAGCAAGTTCCAAGACAGCCTCCAAAACAACACAGAGAAACCCTGTCTCGAAAAAAAATAAGAAAAAGCCATCCTGAGTGAGGTAGCCCAGATCCAGAAAGACAAATGTAATATGCACTCACTCATAAGTGGATATTAGACATAAAGCCTACAGGTCACAATCCCAGAGAAGATAGATAACAAAGAGTACCCTAAGAGAGACATACATGGATTAACCTAGAAAGGGGAAAAACACATGATTTCCTGAGTAAATTGGGAATGTGGGGAATAAGGGGTATGGTAGAAGGGAAGAGGGGAGGAGGGAAGGGGAGTGGGGAAAACGTATGGTTCAATAAAAAATGTAGACAAAATAGAAATAAGCATCTTGGGGTACAGTTTGCCAATACAGAGCTTGCCTACCATACACAAGACCCTGGGCTCAATCCCCAGTACAAGAAAAGACATAAATGTCATCACATATTCCATGCTATGATGTGCTCAATGTTTGGCTTTTAAATTTTAAATAATAAAATTGTTGTCTCAAGGTCACATTTATAGTGCCCAATAATTTATAAGACTGTTCTTCCAAAATTAATTCATGATAACTGATGTTATTTCAAAATAAACTAAATTCAAACCAGATCTCACAAAACATGAAACAAGTAGCTACACATGAACTGCATATGAAATATCAATTCTAACAATTTAAATATTATGTATACTGTCAAATATCAAAATGGGTTTTCTAATGTCTTAGTTATCCGGAAAAAGAACATTTTGCTTAGTATGGTGGCATACACCTTTAGTTCCAGCATGTGAAATGCAGGGGCAGGCAGATATCTGTGAGTTTCAGGTCAGCCAAGGCTATCTAATGAGACCTTGTTTAAAGAAAATATTTAGGAATGGAGAGTTAACTCTAAATGGCACTTGCCACTTAAGCATGATTAACTCAAGTTTGATCTTAAAACTGGAAAAGTATGTTTTCAGAGAAAATCCACTGACCCCCAATATTTATGCGCATGTGCATACGTGCCTGTGTGCATGCAAGTGTGTGTGTGTGTGTGTGTGTGTGTGTGTGTGTGTGTGTGTGTATCAATCTCAGACTGGGCTCAAACTCTTGGCTGATCCCACCACCTTGGGCTCATTTGTAGCTGAAACGACAGGTACATAATCCATGTTCCTGGCTTATTTTTTCCCTGTGTGATGCTAGGGACCTAGCTTTAGGAATGCCAGGCAAGTCCTCTGTCAAGTAAGCTAAATATACACACTCCCAGCTCCAATTTGCTAAAGAAAATTAATTTAAAAACTACCTAAAATACAGTCTTAATCACTCTCTTAATCTTTGTGGAGGCTCTCTTAAAAACAGAACCTCCTGTCCGGGGGGTGGTACATGCCTGGACGAGGGAGGCTCTGGCAAGGGTTTTGCTGTTACCAGATGGCCTGATCTCCTCAGTGAGAACCGGTTTCAACAAACAAACAAAAGTAGCCTTCCATTGTCTGGACCCAACTTAGGTACTCCAAAGTCAGTCACGTGGGAGATAAAACAAGCAAATTATACTCCACCCCCACCAGCATTAGCACTTACTTCCTGCCAGACAAATAAAGTTTAAAACTGGCTGGCATTTAATCTCAGTGCTAGGGAAGTAGAGATTAGCCTGGTCTATATAGACAATTTCAAGCCAGTCAGCCAAGTCCACACATACAGAGAGAGACAGACAGACAGACAGACAGACAGAGAGACAGAGACAGACACACACACAGAGAGAGAGAGAGAGAGAGAGAGAGAGAGAGAGAGAGAGAGAGAGAGAGAGAGAGAGAGAGAGAGAGAGAGAGACCTGTATCTAGCACAACTTCTGTTTTATAGAAATGCTGCTTGGAAAATCATATTTTGTAACCATTTAAAACACTTTGTCAGTTCAAGTCATAAACATAAATGGGAATGAATTCTGAGAGCACAGGTAGCCTTTTCTATCAAAGGACCACAAAGCATGAGACGGCTCCCAGTAACATGCTGAAAGGCAGCCTGCTTTCCAAGGATCCCCACATATTACAACTGTTCCCAGAGAGAACATCTGTCCCAGACAGCTCCTCTGTCCCCTGAAAAGCAAACAGTAAACTCAATACACGACAAGGATTCTTCATAACAACTCTACATCTTTTTCTCCTCCTTAAAAAATCTACAGTAAGAGTCCTGTCTTCAAACAAACATGGCTAACCACCAAGGCCCCAAATGGACTCTAAGAAAGTGTTTTCACAATCAACTCCCTAAGTTCAGAACTCAGTACAAAAGAATAAGTCTCGCTTATCTTAGCTTGTCTCCTCCAAGGAGGCAAGGGGATAAAAAAAGAGTCAACTCGTCCCAGAAAGTCCATACCAAGTGGCAAACTGCAAAAGCTTACAGGAGCTGGCGGCCTAAGAGAAGTTCTGCACTAAATATTAGTTACTTTGATGTGAGACTGCGAAGTGCAGACTCCCAAAGAAAACTCTCCCCAGTCCCAAGTCCCTGCCAATAGCCTTAGCTGCACAACATGCAAATAGAGATAAATACGTTTAAGATCTTGCGTCCAAATGGACACACAGCGGCGCTTGAGCCCTCCACGCCTCCTTCCCGAGGGCACGAGAATCGGCTCGAGGTGCAGCAATCCCCTGGCTCAGCAATTTCTAGTATCTTGGAACTCTGGAAAGAACTAACCCAATTTCGGTTCCCCGGGAGCCATGGTATCTTCCATAGTCTATCACCTTGTGCTCCGGAAAAAGCGTGAGACCCGGAAAAAGCGCAAGCCCCAAAATTCTGCTTGGGCTGCCCTTTTGGACGCCAGGTCACGGCAAATGCCTAGGTGCTCCAGAAACAAACCGAATGCCAAGGATATGAGGAACCTGGGGATTCCTTCGGCCTCCCTAACCCTAGGAAGCCGTAAACAGTAGAATCTCTTTGAAGCCCCAGAAGATGCAAAAGTGCCATCTCCGGGCGAGCTGGTGAGGCATTGCACCACAGCCTGAGGGAAACCAGAAGCTTGCTTTCTCCTCGAACCCTGCAATCTCGTGGAAGCCCGGAACTGTGCAAGGCCGAAGCCCAAGAGTGAGGGACGCCGCCCCTCAGGGAGTTTCTCAGATGCCATAACACCTAGAAATACCCAATTCCCACCTATAGGGAACCCCCCTCCTCCAGACACCACAAATCCTTGCTTTTCCTCTCCCCACGAGAAAGCATCTGAGTAGGGGCATCGCCAGTTCTCACACAAGTTGACTAATTCCCGCTAGCTGGCCATTAAACAAATCAATCACCAGAACCAATGACGTGGTGACCCCGACGACCAGCTTAATTTTGTGGTCGCTAGGGCTGCAATCTACGACACCCTATCTGGCCTAATCAGCTGCAAGTGAGACAAAAGTGAGGGTTCTTACCTCCCTCATCAGACATTGTGTGGTGGCTGTGCCTTGCACCGAGCGAGTGGAGTGTCCACACAGCGACAGGATCGCTACTGTGCACGTGAGGCTGCGAACTCACACTGGCGCCAAGCGCTTGGGGCGCGAAATGAAACACAGGCTTCTGCGGCTGCGCAGTGGCACAGTGGCGCCTCGCCTCGTGCTGTTGAGTAACTCCGTTGGGGGCAGGGACAACGCCGATTTGGTGGGTTGTTGCCCACCCTCCCGCCACCATTTTAAAAAATTGTGCAGCGCTTTTACACAGCACAGCCAATAGTTAGCTGCTCGATTCCACACTCCATGGAGGATGCTTTTAAAAAACATCATCCAATTCAAACTTTTAAAATATGCCGACAGATTCCTCCGAGTCATTGCACTGCTTAAGCAACACTGCTGTTTGCTATTTTCTAAATAGCTCTGTACTTCAATCCTCCATGAAATAACTGCTATGATTTATGCAGTACTCTATACAGTCCTAAAAGCCGATAAATATTAGTATCCCATTTTAAAGATGAAAAAACTGAAGCTGGCTGGACTTGGTGATGCATATCTTTTTTTATTTTTTATTTTTTATTTTTTTTATTCTTTTTTTTTAAATTTAGATAAGAATCAAGGTTGCTTCACAAGTCAGTTCCAGGTCCCTCTCCCATTCCCTCCCTTCCTCCCGTGCCCTCCCCCCCCCCGTTATCCCCTCATTTCTCCAGGGAGGGTGAGGCCCTCCATGGGGGTGTCCATAGTGTGTCATTTCATATAGGGCAGGGCCTAGACCCTTCCCCAAGAGTTCAGGGTGAGAGTGCACCTCACATTGTTCTATGGGAGTCCAAAGTCCGTGTGTATACTTGGGATGGGTACTGATCTGCTGCCCAAGGCTCAATAGATTCCCTAGGCCTCCTCACTGACATATCTTTAATCCCAGCCCTTGGGAGGCAGAGGCAGGCAGATATCTGAGTTCAAGGTCAGCCTGGTCTACAGAGTGAGTTCCAGGACAACTAGGGCTATACAGAGAATTTATGTCTTGAAAAACCTAATAATAAATAAATAAATAAATAAATAAATACATAAATACATAAAATGACAAGGATGACAACAAAGAAGATTTAATTTATTCTTTCACAGACTAAGTTTCATTGTGCAATGCAGGCTGACCAGGAACTTCTAGGTTGGAATGAGCTTTTTGCCTCAACCTCATAAGTAGTTGTGTCTGTATGTGAATCACAGTGTCAAGCTTGGAGTTATTTGGCCACACATACCGTAGCAATGCTCCATTATCCTAATTACTTTACTCCCGTCTCAGTTATGTTCAGAAATTCCTCATATTATTCAAAGCCTTTATCATTCCTATACTTATTTGTGTGTTTATGGGGTTTGATGGGTTTTGTTCATTTGCTTGCTTTAAAAAAAATCTAATACACACGGACTTTGGACTCCAATAGAACAATGTGAGGTGCACTCTCACCCAGAACTCTTGGGAAAGGGTCTAGGCCCTGCCCTATATGAAATGACACACTATGGACACCCCCATGGAGGGCCTCACCCTCCCTGGAGAAATGAGAGGATAACGGGGGGGGGGAGGGGAGGGCACGGGAGGAAGGGAGGGAATGGGAGAGGGACCTGGAACTGACTTGTGAAGCAACCTTGATTCTTATCTAAATTTAAACTGGAAAATAAAATTAAAAAAAAAAGAAAAAAAAACTTTAAAAAAATCTAATATATTCTGGACCTTGAATTCCTGATCCTCCTGCTTCTTTCTGCCTCCTGAGAGGTGAGATTTCAGGTATGTGCCTCTACACAGAGCTCTGCTGTGATGCTGCTGTACCAAAACACGTATGCAACCTCATGGTGAGAAGGGATCACTCCTCCAGGGTTCCACAGAAACTTACCTTCCCTTTCCCCAAAGCTCGTGAATTACTTTGCCTGATATTAAAATATTCTTGCCAAAAACTGCTAAGATCTTGGTGGGAAGCATTGTCTCTTATTTTTGTTTTAGTACATGTAAAATAGAGTTTTGCTTCTGTCCCCTGCCAGTTACAACCATGTCTCCTCATGTGGGAGTACAGTAAGAATTTCTTTCCTGGTAAGAAAGAAATGTGTAATATAATGGGTAGAAATACAGAGCTGTGACCTGGCATGAAGACATATCTGTAATCCCAACATGTGGAAGGCAAACACTGGAGCATTGAGAATTCCAGGCCAGCCTGGGCCATATAGTAAGACTCTGTCTCAAGGACTAAGGATTCTGGGTAGTGGGATCCCAGTATGCACAAATCCCAGGATGTATCCCACTGCTGCAGAGGCAGCACAAAGACATATATAAATAAAATAGAACATTGTTTGTCAGTGTATGGGAGAATAAATGTGTGTAAGAGGGTTGTAGAGAAACTGATGCTAGAAATGGTCTCTGGTTCAACTTTGCCTGTTAAACAAGTTTCCTTTTGCTAATGGCACAACTCCAACTTTTGTCAGTAGAAGGCCTTCGAGAGAAATTTTAGGATGAGAAAGGTTTGCCCCTGGTGCCATGTTTTCTCTGGGGAGGCTGTTGCAGAGTTCAGCTTTCTCTACATGGTAAAAGGCAAGCATATGACAACTTTTAGAAAGCATGTTTCCAGTACCTTGCAGAGAGTATATATCTGGCACTTTCTGGAAGGGAGGTTTCTAGAAAATTCCAGAGAATGGATATGCAGTTGGTTCCAACAGTGTAATTCCAAAGTGCCACATCTGCCATTCTATAAAACATAGTTGTACCCCCTTGGAAAAGCTATCTTAGCCTGTCTTGTTTGTTATTTATTTGGTTGGGGAGAGACGTTTAACTTGCAGCCCCCTGTCTTATCTCTTTTTAAAAAAATGTTTTGTGTGTATGTGTATGCACCTGATTCTATGTATTCATGGAGGAGCCTTCAGTGGGCAGAAGAGTGGGTAGATCTCCTTGAACTTGAGTTACAGACAATGGTTATCATCCATGTGGGTGCTGGCAAACAAGCTGGGGTTCTCTGTAAGAGCTGTATGTGCTCTTAACTGCTAAGTCATTTCTTTCTTTCTCCACATTTTGAATGTTGGTATTGCATATGTATGCCACCATACCCAGCTTTACTACAAGTTTCTTGAAGCTATAATCCATATATTGTTTAGAATTTTCTTCAATTTTTACCAGCCAACTATTCATTACTTCAGTCTTCCATTTTGTTGTTGTCTATGATACTGGTCTCTATATAGTCCAGGCTGGCCTTGAATTTGTAATCTTCTGTTACAGCCTCCTGAGTGGTGGAAGTATAGGCATACTTCTTTATACTGAGCTTTAGTAATTATTTCTTACAGCTATACTTCATATATCTTTGGCATTTCTTTCTCTTCCTTTTTTTGACAGAGGGTCTTAATATATAGCCCAGGCTGGTCTTGAGCTCACCTTAAGTTCCCAAGTGCTGAGATTACAAATATGTACCACCACATCTGACTTTTTAAAAATTAATGTGTATGCATAAATATTTATACTTATTTCTTGTGAGTCTGTGCATGTGTGTGTACGTGTGTGTGCTCATGTATTTGTGGGTGAAGGTCAAAGGTCAACATTTAATGCCATCTCCAATTGCTCTCCACCTTCTCTTTTGGGAAAGGGTTTCTCAGACTGCCTTGAACACACTGATTCAGTCCGACTGTCTGGCAAGCAAGTCCC
The DNA here is from genome assembly GCF_017639785.1 of Mesocricetus auratus. Taxonomy (NCBI): domain Eukaryota; kingdom Metazoa; phylum Chordata; class Mammalia; order Rodentia; family Cricetidae; genus Mesocricetus; species Mesocricetus auratus. The sequence continues at coordinate 19,624,172 of NW_024429188.1, forward strand.
AGAGATCCTATAGTGTCTACATCCCCAGCCTTAGGATATCAGGTACTGCACCTGAGCTTTCCTATGGGTAGACTGGGAAACAAGTACATTTCCCATGGGTATCTGAATTCGAGTCCTTAGGCTTACACAGTCAGCATGTTACCAACTGGGCCATTTTCTTAGATCAACTTTTTTAAATTATAGCTTTCAGTATATAAAATATTTGAAACTTTATGCTGAGAAAATCATCTAAAATTTTATAGCTGTGAATTGCTTATGTTTATTATGAAAAAATTAGAAGTGGGCTAAAAGGTACAGAAAGTAGTACAATAAACCCCCAGTGTCTATTACCAACTGACAGAAATTACAATGCATACTTCACTCTTCTGTTGTACTTAATACTTCTTCACATTAAACTTTTCTTCCCAAATTACTGGGTTTTTTTCATGCTTGTGTAGACTGGTTCACACACCCTTTTGGAAATCCTTCTGGCATTTAGTACTCAGTAGGAACACATGGTTTGTTCATGGAATGTGATTGAAAAGCCAACAGTTTTACTCAACAACCCCCTTCACTTTTATTTCTGATTAATCTTCTGTATGCTTGGCTCTTCTTCTCCAATGAAGGAAGTAGAATGGAGGAAAGAAGCCAATTTCCTTACTGTCATTTCCTAAAGCTACCTTTCCATTTCCAGGCCTGCCTAAAATGCATTAACCTGAGTAGGGCAGGACAAGAGTGACCAGTAAAGAAGGGAAATGTTTCAACAGTGAGAGAAGTGGAAAGAAGTACATGCTTATAATGCTTACTAGCTCATCTCAGGTACAAGATGGACCACTTAGACAACAGACAGAGCAGGTGTTTGGTCAATAGCTAGGATAGTTACGGAACTCTGACGTCTATTATGCCAGACTGGCTATGAAGAATGGCCATCTCCAGAAATCTAACTACCATATTCTAAAGTATTATAATGTTAAAGAACATAAAATTTGAAAACCCGCAAAACTGTGGGTGATTTACTAAGCTCAGAACTGGGGAATACCAGAAAGCTGAAGAGATGCATAAAAGCTAAGAAGACTGCTTTTATTCTTGGGTAAAGATTAAAAGGAAGGAGTATGGGTCTAATTTTCAGTCAGACTTTGAGGTCAACGTCAAAATCTGGAAGTCACCAATGGAAAGAAGCTGACAAACAATCTGACGGGCTCTCTAACAGGCCCAGGCATTGCAAACATGGCACCGGCAGGCATTACCCACCCTCCTTACCTCTCCCTTGCTAAACCATTAGGTTACAGTCCTAAAACTATTCCCTTATTTAGCAACTTTCTTATGGCCGACTAAAATTCCAAGGTTCAGGTTCAGCCATCAAAACACCAAGATCCAGCTAAAAAATTCATTATTTGGCTACATTAACTAACATGTCCAATCAGAACTTACTAACTCACCCTTGGCTCTCAACCTTGGCTCCCAGATGCCATTAGCAGGGGTATCTGTTCCTTTCTGACTGATACACCTTTAAGATGTTTCTTAAAGCCTCCAACTATCACAAACTTCCCCTTTGCTCCTTAAAAACCACTTCTGCAGAGGCACCTGCTGCTGTCTTTGCCCAATCCAGCGGCAGCTCCTCATCCCTACTTGTCTCTCCAAAATAACAAAACTCAATTGTTCTGAGAAGCTGATGTCTGGGTGTGTTATTTGGCAACTCCAAGTCCCCATTTTATTGATGATATAACTCAGATCATGACTCTGATGGATCTACAGGACCCCTGACCCAGTTCTCAAACTTTCTGGACCATCCAGTACCTAGTCCCTTCATCCAATGGTGGCTAATTGGTGTGTTTTCCCTTATTAACCATCCTAAAGATTCCCTAGGACATTGAATAATGAACTTTGAGTGTCTGGCATCCCTGTTCTGTCTTGTGGGGTTGGGGAGAACGAATCCTGCCATGGCTATCAGCAGCCATGATAGACTCCCTAGGGTGTCAGGCAGGCACATTTCATTCAGTTTGGCTTGGTTGGCAGTTTTCCTTTTTGCTTTTTGTGGCTATTCTAAAGATACCCAGTGTCAGTTAACCATCTCAAAATCATGTCCCCAGATTTCTCCTTGGACTAAACTTGGGTGATGATCCCTCCCTTTCTGAGACCTGTCTATCAGCCACTGAAGACCTTTACAGATTCAATGCCATTAGCAAGGGTATCTGCTCCTTTCTGACTTATACAACTTTAGGATGCCTCTTAAAGACTCCAACTAACACTCAGCATCACTGGAATTATTATTCAGGCATATGTACTGGCCTGCCCTTGGGGTTCTGACAGGATATACCCTCAGCTGCAGCCACCTGTGCACATTCATTATGCTCCTTTTAAAAGGGCTCTCCCTACTTCCCACCCCTCTTTCGGTCTGTTTCACACCCCCTCTCTTTTCTCTTCTGCTGGTCCTGTCCCCAAAGGCCAGTCTTCTACCTCCCCTCCCTATTTTCCCATTCCCATTCCCCTAATAAAACACCCCTCCATGTGAGCTCTGTTGTATGGTGTCTTTCTCTCTTGAGCAGCTTTTCTTAAAGGTAGGGTTTCTCTGTGTAGCTTTGTAGAACAGGCTGACTTCAAACTCACAGAGATCTGCCTGCCTCTGCCTCCCGAGTGCTGGGATTAAAGGCAAGTGCCACCACTGTCCAGATCTCTAACAGCTTTTTAAAATTACAACTGGTATATCTGAGAACTCAAGAATGGTCCTTATATTCCCTAGAAAATAAAACAAAGTGACAACGTTTACAATTTTGTGGACACATGGAAAGATGGAAGTAGATACCCCTTTCCCTCCTGCCTCCCCTTTTTGGAGATTCTTAGTCTCCACCTGATTCTTGGCCTGCATCTAACCCCTGCTCCAAGCCTTCCCACCTTGCCACAGGAGCACCATGACTAATCAAACAGTGCTTTGGTTCTGCCCCCTGGCCCCATCGATGCTCCTCCAATGGCCTCTATCCAATACCTCCTCCACTTCTTCAGCAGAACAGTTCTAGGAGCCTGTCCTGACTGCCCTGCTCCAAAATTCCTCCCATGCAGCCACAGCTGCTGTCCAATTTAGGCTGGGACTATCTGTGAACTTGCCACTGTCCCTACTGTGCAGCATGAAAGAATGCCATTGGAATCCACCTCTGCTCTGCAAGCTCACCAAAGCCTGCCTCCACCTGCAGCTGCCTCTGCTTCCTACTACTGCTAAATGCCCTCACTATAAATAAATAAATGCTCTTCCTCCTCATCAGCCAACTTCCCTTCACTTCTTTTGTCCTCCCCTCTGCCCCTGCCCCCTCAGTCAGTGGCTCTTCCTCCCCTCTCCTTGAATGGCTCAGATTCATGCTACTCTATACTCTCCTAAATATCCCTGCTTCTGACTATGCTTCTCCCTTGTCTCTCTGTCTCTCTGTCTCTCTGTCTCTCTGTCTCTCTCTCTCTCTTTCTGCTTCTTCTGGCCAATCCAGTCTGGGCCCACCCACTCTGCATGGCCCAGTCGAACAGGGAGGTTTGGTGTACACATGTGGTTTGAAGCAACCCCAAACCAGGTCTCTCCAAATTTATTTCCTCCCAACTCCTCCTCCCTCCAGGTTTGGACCCATCTCCCTCTTACACACCTAAACAACTTTCACTACACAAACAATTTTAGCCTCCTACATATGTTTTCATAATTAAGCCTAAAATCAGGTATACATAATAGATGGTCCTCAAACTCTTCAGCCGATAAAACACAGCAACTCTACCTGAATTGTGGTAACACTAACCACTGGAATGAACTACCCCATGCCTTTCACCATCCCCTGCCTCAGACTGGAAACAGAAAAAGACTTGTATTCCAAGTAAAAATTATTAATACATGGTCACCTGAAGTGACTGGCAGAAAGTGTAAAAGGGCAATGGTTCCTCCATCTTGTCTCAGCTGAAGTCATCTTTGATTTAACCTCAACCTGAGGCTGTTGCGGAGGATGCTTCACCCTAGTCTTTAGTCTCTGGCATGGCCTTGGAAATTAGCAACCCCTGGTCTAAATCCAATCCTCAGTCACCCTTGGGGTGTCTACTTCAAAATGTATCCAAATTGGGTATGTCTTACACCACGTGTCCAAAACGCCTGGTTTTCTTTTCGTATTTCTGCCAGCATATGGACAAATGGTTTGAGCTCCCTTATCCAGGGTTTTTGAGCTCTGCACTCCTGCCCCCCCTCCACCCTGTTCTCTCTCTGTCTCTCTCTCTCTCTCTGTCTCTCTCTCTCTGTCTCTCGTCTGTCTGTCTGTCTGTCTGTCTGTCTCTCTCTCTCTCTCTCTCTCTCTCTCTCTCTCTCTCTCTCTCTCTCTCTCTCTCTCTCTCTCTCTCTCTCTCTCTCTCTCTCGTTTCCACTCTGAGATGGCCTTGCTCTTTTACTCTAGCCATTCCCCAATAAACTTGTACTAACTCAGTTGTCGGTTGTGGGTTCTCTTAGTGCAGGGCTTGCCGAAAAGTACCCACTTTAACTTTTTTACTCATTAGGCTCTCCTGGCATTTGGTCTGGATGTGCTAGGATTCTATCCATCCACAACAGATCTGTACCCTTTGTTTCTGTTTGCTCTCCCACCCTAAAATGAATAAATGTACTGACCTTACGTTTGTTACAATGTGGGAATCAGAGCCAAAGCTGCTTTGTGCCTAGTACATTCCTGTTCTCCCTTATAGCATCTCCTGATATAATTCTCAATAAGGTATGAACGGATCATTTGTCTGTGAATTTGTTTTCAAATTCTAGAGTTCAATTCTTCAGCTCCTGCTTCCCTCTGCCCTGCATTACCATCCACGTGGGCACATGTATGCTTGTCTGGCTCCTGAAACTTCCTGCACCCACATGGACATCTCTCCTGCTCTCTCTCCTTTCCCAGCAGCCTAGGAGATCCACAGCTTAAGCTCTAGGCTGCTGTATTCCACGTGACTCTGGCTCTTGCAGCCTGCAGACCTACATGGACACCTCTGTCACTCTTTTGCTCCTTCCTGGCTTTCTCTTACCTTGCAGGCAGACTGAAGACCCACTATGCTATCTCTGAGTTCCCTCCTGCAGTGCTGCAGTTCACTGTCACTTTCAACTTCCCCTTGAAACTTATAGAAAAATACTAAACAGTGTTCCACTTTGTGATCCTCTCTCTCTTCCTCCACAAAACAGATTTTTTTACAACATCTTGGCCTCAGTACAAATCAATGGCCAAAATTAGTGAACTTGATTTCCGCATTTTCACAAATTGTTAACTGCTACTGCTGCAAACAAATGATCCCCAAATACCTTATACCTAAACTTGTTCTACATTTCCACAGTTCCTTACCTCTAAAGCTCTACGTCCTCACTCCTAAAAATCTTTTACTCCTATGATTTTTTGCATGCTGCTCTATATCTTCTGATTATACTGTAAACTCTTATATAGGATTTGTGAGTTGCTCACCTGTCATTGTTTAAAATTTATATAATTTGCAACAAAGTCTGTTTTCTGCAAAAAAAAATTGTGTTTGTCTTGCTGTTAGAAAAGTTTTGTTCACATTTAATCCCAGCAATCGGGAGGCAGAGGCAGGCTCTGTGAGTTCAAGGTCAGCCTGGTGTTCAGAGAGAGTTCCAAGACATCCAGGGTACAGAAACACAGAGGCACAAGACACAGAGAAACCCTGCCCCGAAAACCAAAAAGAAAAAAAAACACTTTTGTTTATTTTGTATGTATGTATGTATGTATGTATGTATGTATGTATGTATCTGTGCCTGTATGTTTTTTTTGTGAAAATGGGAGAGACAAAATTACATTAGGTACAATTGGGTATGTAAAAGTGTGTGGCCAATGCTTGTTTATTTCTGACTGGTCTTGGATGAATGAGTTTACTATGCTTCCTGTGTCTTGGTAATAGCTTTGCTGTTATTGTTGAAACTAGGTGCTTAGGCTCAGAATTTGCCTCCGGGTTTTCTGTACACTGAATCTGATGTAATGACAGATTCATATGTCATATGGGTATAAATAATATTAAAGTTATTTTGTGCTTTTCTACCTTGTTAAAAAACAACTAAGGGAATTGGGTATGATTAAAAATCTGTAACAAAAAGTTAACTTAAAACTTGTAACTCCAAATTGGAACTGGAGTGGCAAACAACACGGGGTTTGCCACCATTTTAATTAAGTACAGCCACATGCACAGTCGGCATCTTGACTAGGGTTGGAGAAGAAGGAGTTCATTTGAGTTCACTGCCATCTTGATTAAAGGTGATCACATGGAGTGGGTCTACCACGGAGACAACAGGTCTCCAAGGTTATTTTTGTTTAGGATGGATTTTTACATGATAAGTTATGTCCTGTTCTGAAAACAAGGTTTATGAAAGATAAGATTAAAAAACAATGCTGGTTTAATGAAATATTGCTGCACCTCCATGCATTCATGTAAAGCAATGCATGTTGCTGGCAGCTAGATTTTGTAACACTAAGAGTAATCTGCTTAGTATTGATTTTAGAGACATTGAATTGTTTACAGTGTTGAAACTTGGTTTTGCTTTCTATAAATTATGAATGTGCTCTATCTTTCATTCTTGAAATAAAAACTTAAGAATATAGCTAAAAATTAGAGACTGAGGTATTCCTGACTTATGCTACAGCAAGATGGCAATCTAAGCAATCTGACAAAGGGTCTCTCCACTTAAGGTCTATTCAGGCTAACAAAGACCAGTTTAGGAATGTATATCTAACATCCTCACTTTTACTAATACCGTTAAGCTGTAGCTAATTTTGTAAACTAAGCCATACAGAAAACTGTTGTGTTCTATAATGATATACTATGAAAGGATCAGGAAAGATCCCAGTCTCTTTTGTGGACTGTGTTTATGAGTCTTTTCTTGACATTAAAAGAACTTACATTCAGCAATTGTTATTTCTTAAGGCTAAATCTTATAAGACATACAAGTTAATCATCCTAAAAGATAAACTTTTGTTATGTTCAGATTCAACTTATGAACATGTTTTCAAAGTTAAGCCTAAAACAAGTAACTAGAAGCAAACAACATTTGTCTAGTTTAGATATACCTATCAGATAATGGTCCTCAAACATTTCAGATATCTTAGAATATAGCATTTAAAATGTTTAATAAAAAAGTGCTTCATGATAGACACACCAGCTCCTAGCAGCACCCCTTATCTCCTCAAAAGAGGATGGATGGGCACAGAAGAACCTCCACCAAGAACTTGCTTTAAGTGTAGCAAATCCAGTCATGGAGTGAAAAAAAACCTGCCATTCTTTCACCTCAACTGCTGGCAAGATCTTGTCTAGACTGTGGACAAGTAGGACACTTGGAAATTGATTGTTCAGCTTTACCAAGACAAGATATGGCATTCGCCCTAAATTCCTACTCCACAGGAAAGTCTGTCAGATCTTCTGGTACTGGCAGCTGAATACTGACACTGCCCTAGGACTTCTGTCCCTAACGACCATGGAAGAACCTGGGGTAGCTATTAAGGGAGCCAGTAAAGTCCTTGTCATTTTAAATAGATTTGGAAGGTGATTTATGTCTTACTCAGGTGAAATTTATCCTTTGCAGATCTGATGGAGTTTGATAACTAGTGTACTGATAGCTTTGCCATTTTGAAAACTCTCCCCCACCCCCAATCCACCAAAGCTACAACAACCTTGTACCTCATTAGTTAAGTTTCTTGTTAAAAATACAGGCAGGTTTGCCTTGTTCACAGGCTTCAGAGTAAAGGATAAACAGGTTTCAAATGTAACTTTTCACTAAAGGAACACAGAAAATTATTAAGATATATAAATATAAATTACAAAGATAAAAATAAATGATTTAAGGTATGTAAAATGTTTCAGACTTCTGTCCCCTTTATATGCTATTATTACACTGGAATTTCAGAGAGTTAGAGTTTTAGCAGTGATAAACAGTGCTAATAAACTGAGCACTGACTATACAAGCTCAGGATTTTAAATTTCATCTGATTGTCTTCTAAGTATAAGACTTAAAGGTGTCTTTCATCAGGCTAAAACCAGGCTCACTAGACATAGGAAAAATGTTCATGCCTTTTAACCTAAGGCCATAGCTTTTTGCTACAACACCAAAGTGCAAATATGTTCCAGCTGTTTTACAGACACCTGCACATTCCTTGGGACAGAAAGCTGCTACTACATCAAGGAATCTGGCCTGATGGAAACTAATATTGAGTCACTCTACATATTGAAGAACGTCATCAATACAACCAGGGTATATCTTTGTTCTTTTCTTTCTGCCAATCTTTGATCTTCCCATGGATAGCCCCATTCAGAGGGCTGGTAGTAATAATCTATTTTTTCTCCTAGCAACTTGCCTTCTCTGCTTCCTCCTGGAGCAGATTCCTGAGGTCTTCAAGGTGGCAGTTCACCCATACCTCCTGCTGAGTAGAAGCCCACAGACTCCCTACTCACCCTCCCCATGTTGTCCCATTCCAACAGGAAGTAGCCAGACTTGAACTGGCACCCATATACCCCAAAAGGTCAGAATGATCAGCTGGAAATTTCCCGCTCACTCCTGCTTGATCCGGAGAACCTCATTCCTCTCTTTCCAAATCCTGCCCTTTCAGAGAATGTCCAGCAACCAAAAGCCCAGTTCTGCATTCTTGGCAGTTGCTATGGCTCCTCCCTTGAAGTTGCCAGAGGCCTCAATCTAAAGTGTTACAACTGGGCTCAAACCTAGCTTGTGGCAGACACATCATCACCCCTCACCTACAGGGTATATAAGTGTCCTGCTTTAGTTTGGCCATGTGATTTCTCCTGCCCCTTGTCCTACCTCCATTTCTGGGGGCTGGAGGATTCACCCAGAAGTTGCTTTGCTCAAAATAAATCTTGTCTTTTTTTTCTTTTTTTAAATTTTAAATGGCTTGTTTTACATGTCAATCCCAGTTCCCTCTCCCTCCCCTCCTCCCGCACTCCAATTCCCCCCACCCTCCCACCCTATTGCCAAATCCTTCCACATAGGGGATATCTAGAGTCTGTCATTTTACTCTTGGTAGGGTCCAGGCACTCCCCTAAGAGTCCAGGCTGAGAGAGCCTCCCTCTTTGTGCTATAGGCACACGAAGACTGTTTGTATATCAGGGATAGACACTGATCCACAGCTCAGGGCCCCATAGGTTGCCCAGGCCTTCTCGCTGACACTCACATTTGGGGGGTCCAGATCAGTCCCATGCTGGCCTCCCCACTGTCAGTCTGGGGTCCAAGAGCTCTCCCCTGTTCAGATCAGCTGTCTCTGCTGGTTTTGCCAGCCCATTCTTTGCCAATTTGCTCATCACTCCTCTCTCTCTGTCACTGGGTTCCTTGGGTTCAGTTCAGTGATTAATTGTGTGTTTGCCTCTGCTTCCATCAGTCACAGGATGAAGGCTCCCGGATGGTTATAGACATCAAGTTCATTATCAGGAATGGGCATTCGAGATGGTCTCTCCACTATTGCTTAGCTTGCCAATTGGTGTTATCCCTTTAGATCACTCGAGGTCGCCCTGGTGCCTGATCTGTATTCGATCCTATGATTCCCTCTTCCCCTATTCTACCCCCACCCCTCAACTTCCTTTTCCCCCTGACCAACTCTCTTCCTCTTCACCCCCTCTCTTCTTCCCAGGTCCCACTCCCCCCACCCCTCGCTGTGTTCCCCATCCATTCAGGGGATCTTGTCTCCATCCTCTTCTCTTGGGTACTATGCATATATGCATATCTTTTAGGTTCTTTCCTGTTTCCCAGACTCTCTATCAGTGGAAGTGCAAACTGGCACTATCCTGATCCATGTCTAAAATCCATATATGAGTGAGTACATACCATGTTTGTCTTTTTGCGACTGGGTTACCTCACTCAGGATGGTTTCTTCCAGTGCTATCCATTTTCCTACGAATTTCAAGATTCCATTGTTTTTTTTTTCTGCTGAGTAATACTCCATTGTGTAAATGTACCACATTTTCTCTATCCACTCTTCAGTTGAGGGGCATCTAGGTTGCTTCCAGGTTCTGGCTATTACAAATAATGCTGCTATTAACATAGTGGAGCAGATGCCCTTGTTGTATGAACTTGCCTCATTTGGATATATGCCTAAGAGTAGAATTGCTAGGTCTAGTGGTATATTAATTCCCATTTTCCTGAGGAATCTCCATACTGATTTCCAAAGAGGCTGTATGAGTCGGCACTCCCACCAGCAGTGGAGGAGTGTTCCTCTCTCTCCACATCCTCTCCAGCATAAATTGTCTTCGGTGTTTTTGATTTTAGCCATTCTGACAGGAGTAAGATGGTATCTCAGAGTTGTTTTGATTTGCATTTCCCTGATGGCTAAGGATGTGGAGCACTTTCTTATGTGTCTCTTGGCCATTTTAGCCTCCTCTACTGAGAATTCTCTATTTAGCTCTGTACCCCACCTTTTAATTGGATCCTTTGGTGTTTTGGAGACTTGTTTCTTGAATTCTTTGTAAATTTTGGAGATTAGCCCTCTGTCAGATGTAGGGTTAGTGAATATCTTTTCCCATTCTGTGGCCTGCCTATTTGTCTTTTTGACTGTGTCCTTTGCCTTACAGCTTTTTAGTTTCAGAAGGTCCCATTTGTTAATTGTCTATCTCAGTGCCTGTGCCACTGGTGTTATGTTTAGGAAGTGGTCTCCTGTACCAACTCGTTGAAGAGTATCTCCCACTTTCTCTTCTAAAAGTTTCAGTGTGGCTGGATTTATGTTGAGATCTTTGATCCATTTGGACTTAAGTTTTGTACAAGGCGATAAACATGGATCTATCTGTAGTCTTCTGCATACCAGTACCCAGTTATGCCAGCACCATTTGTTGAAGAAGCTTTCTTTTTCCATTGTACAGTTTTAGCTTCTTTGTCAAAAATCAAGTGTTCATAGGTGTGTGGGTTAAAATTAGAGCTTTCAATTCGGTTCCATTGGTGTACTTGCCTATTTTGTGCCAATACCAAGCTGTTTTCAGGAATATAGCTCTATAATAGAGCTTGATGCCTCCTGAAGTTCCTTTATTGTATAGGATGTTTTAGCTATCCTGGGCCTTTTGTTTTTCCATATAAAGTTGATTAATGTTCTTTCCAGGTCCTTGAAGAATTGTGATGGAATTTTGATAGGGATTGCATTGAATCTGTAGACTGCTTTTGGCAAGATTGCCATTTTTATTATGTTGATCCTACCAATCCAAGAGCATGGGAGATCTTTCCATTTTCTGGTATCTTCTTTGATTTCTTTCTTTAAAGACACAAAGTTCTTGATATACAGGTTATTGCTTCAATTCAGCTTGATCTGGCTTAATATGTCAGTGGAGAAACCTGCTATTGGGCTACAGAAATCCTATTTGTCACACCATGCACTTATATTGTGGTTCACCCAAGTGCTGCACCTGTTGTGGGGTACCCACCAGAGAAGACTATTTGGACACAGGGTTCAAGCCAAAGAAAGTCTTTATTAGCTAGCCAGTGACAACACTGGGTGTTTGGGATTCCATTATAGCCCTGAGCCTTTCTCGGGGTAAGTTTTAAGGCATAAAAAGCATATCCTGGGTTAACATACTTCATTTAATAGAAGTTAACCAGAAGTGGAACTTCTGAAGCCAAAAAGCAAGGTTAGTACATTTATAGATTTTCTAGAACTATAGACTTTGAAGAATTATGTTTTTGTTTTCATTTTGGCAGGTGGTAATAGCTACACACTGAATTTCATGGCTTAAATGGTACTTCCATCACAGAATCAGTTGTGTTAAGGTTTGAGGGCTTACCAAAGTCTGGGGGTCAATAATATTCCCTAGTGATCTTAGTGATGTGTCAAATCTTGGGGTCATCCTGCTCTAAAGAGGTATCATATATTTTAAGATGCAGGGCTCTGCCATTAATTCAATCAGAATGGGAATTAAAGACGTTGCCAGTGATGATAGAGTAGCTAGCCAAGGGGACCAAGAAAACAGAGACTGGTATCAAATAACTGATTTGTGCCTTTGCCTTTTTTTCTTTTTGAGTTTTTTCCCCAACCATGGCAAGATTTTTTTCTAATTACTACTTATCAATTAGCCTAGAAGCAACAGGTTTCTCCCAAAGCCAGAAACAGCCCCCTTTGTCTCATCAGAAGTAAGTCTAAGCCTATCCCATTTTGTTGGGCCATTCTGGAAGGGAATCTGCTTTAATTTAGAAATGGAAACTTTTAATACTTCTAGGTCCTGATCAACCCGTTTACTTAGCTTTTAAAATGTTTATCTCCAAGGATAAAGGCTAATGTGTCTATGGCTATGGCCAGTAGCTCTAGCCAGGAGGACAGACAAAGCTCCTTTTTTCACTGTAGTCAAGGGTCCATATTAAAGGTTCCCCATTATATAGCTATACCCGGGGCAGAATGTGTACTAAGATGCATAAAAGGGGTTTCTCAATTTGGAAAGCATCAGAAGAAGCATATTTAGTCATTTAGTTCCTGCCCAACAAGTAGTCTCAGGAGCTCAGTAATATTGCTGTTATCCAGATGTGTTAACCCATAAGGCAGAACAGCAGGCATCAGAATAAGGGAAAGTGCTTAGGTTAAAGATTTTGGATACTAAACAAGTTCCAGTTCCCTGTAAGTCCTCTAATGTTAATTTTGACTGACCCTAGTCACAATGATTTTTATCAATCATTGGGCCAACAGTATCATTAGTCCCTATCTCTACGTAGTATAGGGGCTGAGGATCTAATCATAATCAGCAATCCTAGTGGTTGACCTTGCCAAGAGACTAAATAGGGATGGGGATCCCTCAGCTTCCTGGACGGCAGGAGGAGGAACTGGGGCTCCAGGTATGTCAAGGGGTTTGGAGGGACCCAAAATTCTGGGGACCATGAGGGACAGTTTAAGCCTACCCTAGTGTCCCTTGCTGCATAAAGTGGGCATCAGTAAGCAAAGGTCAAGATGCAATATGGGTTGAGGTTTTGTAGCCTTATTAGCTATCATCTCCCCATAACTGTCTTTCTCAGTTCCTGGGTCCAAGCCTGAGTGCAGAAAGGGTTGGACCATGACCCTGTATTCATATCAAACGTAAGAATCATGAAGAGGCAAAGGGGCAGGGAGTAGAACAACCTGGGGTCCAATTAAACCTTAATTTTAATGGGTCCATTGCCCAGGAGACAGTCCATTTAGCAGCGGCATCTGTGGTTTCCACTTTCTTATCGGGTGTGGTGAATTCATGGTGTAATACCACCTACCTTTGGAGTGGAGACAATCATTGTGTGTGGTCCTTTCCAAGTTGGTTTCACTGCGTTTTGGCTATTTGTTGACTCAGAGAACAAAGAGAAACTGATGATGGACTTGGAGATCAACAGGGTCTCTTAGACAGACCAATGATCACCATTTATGGAGGACTGGAGGGTCTGTATTAACTTGAGAAAGGAATGGTTAGAGAGTTCTGCCAATTGTTGGTCTCTGTGCCAGGGAAATTGTGGGGGAGGCCTTCCAAACTATTCTCCTAGTGAGTGACTCTCTCCCTCTATGGGGTGTTGTGGGCCAAAGCAAATCAAAGGTACTTCCACCCCTTCACTGGACTCGAAAAAAGAGTTTAATTAATTTGTTGTTGTGGTGGTTTTGTTTTCCTTTTCTGAGACAGGGTTTGTGTAGCCTTGGTTGTCCTAGAACTCACTCTGTAGACCAGGCTGACCTTGAACTCACTGAGATCTGTCTGCCTCCTGAGTTCTGGGATACCACCCTGAATGCTCTTGACATTGTCTGATCTCAGAAGCTAAAGCAGGGTTGGTCCTGGTGCACTGTTTTTTTTTTTTTCTTTTTAACATCATTTATTATTTTTTTCACTTGACACCGATTCTGAGGTCTATATGTATAATAAAGTTTTTAATCTCTGTCTAAAGCTTTAGCTATTAATTGAGAGGTTTGGATATGAAAGCCAGGCCATTGTCAGACCCCATTGCTTGCTGGGGGACAAATCAGGGGACTAGTTCCTGGAGGAGCTTTTAAGCTACTATTTGAGCAGTTTCAGTCTGTGGGGAAAAGGTTTTACTCAAGGGGAAAAGGTGTTTATAAACTTGTAGGACTCCTAACAATGGGAGCAGAGGCTGTCCCTAATGCTTTAGTTGGCTCTTGGGAGCCTATTACTCATACTGGATTGCCTTGCCCAGTCTTAATATAAAGGGAGGGGGATGCTTAGTGGGACTACAACTTGGCATGCCATGCTTTGTTGAGACCCATGGGAGGCCTGCCCCTTTCAGATCAGGAACAGAGGAGTGAACTGAGGGGAAACTGGGAGGAGAGGAGAGAGGGGAAACTGGGGTGGGGCTGCAAAATAAACGAATTAATTAAAATAAACAACAACAACAAGTAGCATGTACCTGTACCCTTCCTGGCAGGCTGGATCTCAGTTTTTCTGAGAGATCCTTGGAGTACTGGCCTCTCATTTGGACTCCTTGGGAAAAGACAACCTGGTGCAAGATCTCAGTCAGATTTCAGATTTGAGCTCGAGTAAATCCAAAATAGCCCTTTCCCAAGGAGTCCAAATGAGAGGCCAGTACTCCAAGGAACACTCAGAAAAATGACTTCACTGAGACTCAGCCCCACCCCAGTGACCCTTCCCTCCTCCCCTCCCATCCCCTCCCCCTCAATCCAAGCCTCTGTTCCTGTTCAGAAAGGGGCATGTCTCCCATGGATCTCAACAAACACATGAAAGTTTTGGAGACATCTGGAAATGCTAGGGCTGGAGACAAAGTCAGAGTTGTTTTTATTTTGATTTATTCCGTATCTTTTACATCACATATGTATCTTGATCCCATTCATTTCCCTGCCCCTTGTGCATTCACCCTCTGCCTCTATACCTCCCACCAAATAAAACAAAATTTAAGAGAAAAAAGGGAAAAAAGTTAAAAAGGGAAAAAATTTAAAATCTTATAGAAGCTGCAGTGTGACACAGTGAGTCACATTGTAAACCCCTTTGTTCATGTATTTTTACTTGTAAGTGTTCATTGCAAAGTCAATGGTCTGGTTCAAGGCCTCTGGTTTCTACTACACGATTGATGCTGGGTCCTGACTAAGACTCCTTCTGGATATCCTGTTGTTACGCTGTGTTGCGGAGATCCTGCAGCTTTGGGTCTGCAGGTCAGGTTCCTTCATGTGCTCCAGCAGATCATAGATGGGGTGGGCCAAGTCATAAGCCTGGGTCTGGGCCTGGGCAGCTGTAGGGAACCAGCAAGTTCTCCTGCCTCACTACCAGGGTGAACACTCCAGCACTGTCCAGGCTAATTCACCTCTTGCAGCAATGAGCCAAAGGTTGGGGCCAGTTCTACTTTCATGCCCCCAGGGTTGGCACTCCCACACCTGCACCATTAGAACCAGCTCTATTGTGTTGTCCAGGCAGGTACAGGACCCACTCTCCCGAGTACTAGGGTAGGGACATCTCTCCTGCTCTTAAGACCCCAGGGCCAGCTCCCCTACCTGTTTCAGGAGTTGATGTGCAAGAGGTTGGGGGGATCTCTCCTCTGCCCATATTAGCACATCAGATGAGTAATGGGAACAGTTCTCCTTCGCTCATAACATCAGGGCTGGGTCCTCCTCACCTCCGACCACCAGTAAGTAACTTTCCCTTGCTCACTACTCCGGGGTTGGCTCTGTTGTGTTGCTCAGGCAAGGAGTGTTGTAGCTGATGGGGGTCAGGGACAGCTTTCTCATTCTTATGACCACAGGGCCAGCTCTCCCATCTGCCTCAGGTGTTGATGGGCAGTGCAGGGCAGGAGATGGGGTGTGAGGCGGCAACTCTCTCCTGCCCATGCCACCAAATGACATGAGCAATGAGGACAGTTCTCTCATGCTCACAACTTTGGGGCTTGCTCACCCACAGCTGCACTATCAGAGTTGGCAGAGCAGTTTTTAAAGCCTCAGGTGCTTTATGTTAAGTCTCAGTCCAGATTACGGGCTTAGTGGCCTTTTGTGTTCCTTGCTATTTCTGAAAACTCTGGTATCCAGATGCAACAAGAACTTGGCTTGCTATACCTAGGGACTCTCAAATCTGCCTCATAGTCTTTGGAGTAGTGATGTGAAGGATGGCAGGACTCCTACTCTGGGGCAGGCTCCTTTTGCCTCCCTTCAGCTGTTAGTCAAGAGAGGTAGCCTCTCAAATATTCTAAAACAATCTAATCCAATGATAAATTTGATACATGCTGAAGAATGATGGTAGATACTTTAGTTTGCTTCTCTGCTGTTGTAACAAACACTAGTCAAAAACCCCTAGATATAGAAATGGTTTATTTTACCTTATAACTCTAAGGCCATAATCTATCACTGAAGGAAGTAAGGACAAGGACTCAAAGCAAGAACCTGGTGGCAGAAACTTAAGTAGAGACCATGAAGGTTCTAGCCAAGCCACTTTTAGCAGTTTAAAGACTCAAGCACTAAAAAAAAGCTGAAAGATAAGCAGTAAAAGAGGTCCAGATGGAAAACCCTCTAAGCAGGTTACAGTGTATTTAACAATGGGCATAGGCATAAGAAACGAAAGGGTATAGACAGTTATAAAAATTGTTTAAAATAAAGTCTTTAAAAAGAGAGTATAAGTATTACAAAAGAAAAAAAGTCACTTAAGATGGGAAATAGACAGGGAATCTGGATCCTGTATGTTATTGTGTTGATTTTGAGATTTTTGGTTGCTGATAAGAAAAAGACAGCTGCTAAGAGACATGGGACTAAAAGAGGGACTGATGAAATAAATCAGCCTACATATTTTAAGAATGGCTTCACTTTAAAATGGAACTCTTCTACGTTACTCCTGAGAGTCTTTGCTGAGAAAAAACGCTTTAAGTTTTATATAATTTCACATCTATTACTTCAACCCTGTTTTCTTTTATTCTAATTTACCTTGATAAACATACAAAAATTTACTACTTTACCTACTGTAAATGTACAATGAATATTAAGTATATCTACAATGTTATACAACCATTACTACTGAGTTCAGAATTATTCCAGTCCATACTGAAACTCAGGGGCAATTAAACATTAACTTCCCATTCACTTTTCAAAACTCCCTGGTAATTTCTATTTCCTCCAAGTTTCATGTAATTGGATTCATACAGTATTTTTTTTCTTGTACCTGGCTTGATGTAATTCATCTGGTAGGAGTATGTATCAGAATTTCATTCCTTTTAAAGACTAAATAACACACACACACACAAGTACATATAGGGTATGTTTTATACTTCATTCATTAACCTGATATTTATTTTTACCTGGATATGCTAAGCATTGGTATACTGATGCTTTTTAAAATTTTGGGACTTCATATATAATACAATAATTGTTTTATACAGTAGCTATACTTTAAATTTCTACTAGCAATTCATAAGGGCTATAATTTCTCCATGTCCTCACTTTACCTTTTTATTGAATAAAATAATATTAGTATCAACTAATAAGTCTCTAAGAAGCTTACAATTCTAGCGCTATGGAGGCTGAAGCATTGTGAGTTCAACGTTAGTTTAAGTTATACAGGTGAGACTGAAAACACTAATGGCTGGTGATATAGTTTAGTGATAGATCACTTTGGGTTTGACTCTGAGTATTCTTAAGAAAAGGTATCTTAAATGATAGTTGTTCATGTGAGATTCAGAAATATAAAGGAAGTAGAGGAAAGAAAGACTATCTGCCATGTATTCTGATTGTGAGCATTTATATGTATACATTCAATCCTACATTGTTCCATATTGGGTCAGTCTCAGGGAACTTTTATAAGATGTGACAGCTTCAGTTGTAGAATTTGCCCCAGAGATTTCAACCTATGTCATTTACACAGAAAACTGCACATAAAATCTCTTTTGTAGTATGGAAAACCAGGATTCTGTGGTGATAAATTATTTATGATTTCTTAAAGCTTGCTTGAAGATCAGAAAAGCAAAGCATGGAAGTCACTAGCTCTTGCCACCACCTCAGCTAAAAGTGCTGATTCTGGCTCCACCAAACCTCAGACTGTAATCTGGCCTCAGCATGGCTGGAGAATCCTGAGACTTTAATGTCTTTCCATCCTCAATGTAGATGGAGAATGAATCCCTAATACTGACCATTGAAGGCCTTGCTTTTATACCCCTCTAGTGCTGGGATTAAAGGTGTGTGATCCCAGGTGCTGAGATTATGTTCATGTGAGCTGTTTCTCTTTAGGACTGAATCAATCTTGTGTAGATCTGGGTGGCCTTGGACTCACAGAGATCCATCTACCTCTTAATCGTGAGTCCTAGGATTAAAAGTGTGTACCACCACCTCCTAGCTTCTGGCTGCTGGGATTAAAGGTGTGTATCACCACTGCCTGATCTCTATAGCTTGAAGCTGGCTTTGCTTTCTGAATCCTCAGGCAAGCTTTAATAAGTCATAAACATTATATCACCACAATTCTCCTTCTTTGTCTAATACAGAGAGAAAAAAAAGGCACCCAATGTTAAAGTACAAATTCACAAAAAAGCTTCTTTGAGGCCAAGAGCCCAGGCCCAAGCCTGAACTGCAGGCAGGACTCCTGAGTCCCTGCCCAAACCAGCTAGGTCTTCTCCTCAAATCTTTGATCAAGTGTGGGACTTTTGGTTGTAGCTTTTCTAAACAGACTTCAGTTGCCACCCAAACTCGAGAGGCTCTTTTTATGGCTTTTCCTAGAGTACCTCTCCTCAGGCTGACACTCTCAGCTCATGCAGCCATAAGCTAGTTCTCAAATTCAGAAGTTCTACACCTCACAGCTCCACTGACATTGTCAGCAGATTTGGTAAGTTAATTGGAAATTCTTAACGGGATGAGTTAAAAGTTTTTCCCCCACACTAAAAAATGGAAATCACAATTAAAATAGAGAAAATTAGGTCTGTGTATGATTACATAATGGATGGTTTAAAATGGAAAAAGTAAATGAAGGGATAATCACCGTAACCAGGATTGACATACTATTAATTATCATTTTGATAACCTGTGTTGTTTTGATAATCCTTGGTTTATATCTAAAAAAGTTGGTTGGTACGAATACTAAAATGTAGGTCTTAGACAAACTTATTAAAACAGATTATAGAGATATTCAAATCCAGACTGAGGAATTACATGGAAAACTAAATTCAGCATTATGTTTTCCGGTTAAAAATGAACACTTTAAAGTCTTAAGACAGTAACCTTACAGGAAGTGCCAAATGAAGGAGGTTGTATAAGAGCTACTTGGAAGCCTGTGACAATGTTAGATTTAGAGAAATTATGGAAGCTGTAGTCTCATATAGCATCCATTCACCATTTGTGAAGCAGATGATAAACATGGTCTCTTTGTAACAGTGTTATCCCTGTAGATTGAATAGATTAGATTGAAGTTGTCCTAGAGCCTGGACCACAATTACAGTGGGCTTCCTAATTCAGAGAAGAGGCTAATATAGAATAAAAGCCTAAAGCAAGAGGTATGGATATGTCCAAGATCAAATTTTTGGAGAAGGAGATTATGCTACTTTAGAAAGGCAATACCTATATGATGATCATCTCTTGGGTTTATATCGTACAGCAGCTTTAACTGCTTGAGACAGAACTGGAAAAGCAGGAATGAAATTTGAATTATTTACAAAAGTCATACAGGGCCCAAAGGAAACATTCATGGACTTCTTACAAAGACTGTTATTAGCAGTCAATAGAATTGTATCAGACACAGAAGCTAGAAAAGTAATAATTGAAACAATGGATTTTGCAAATGCTAATGTCCAATGCAAAAGGATAATTAGGCGTTTAAAAGCAAAAGCATGGCCATGATAATGATGCATGGATAGGAGAGGTGATTTCAAGAGGTTTAAAGAAAAATCCAAATGTCAAATGTTTTAGTTGTGGCAGACAGGGTCACTTGAAAAGGGATTGTAAACAGAGTGTGTCTAGAAACAATTCTTTTTTATAAACATAATGCAAGCACAACACCCCTCCCTTATGGATTATGCAAAAGGTGGGGCAAAGGCAGGTATTGGACAAATGAATGTAGGCCAAAAAACATTACCAAGGTACTTCTTTGCCTTCAGGGCATGCCTCGAGGAACCAACCAGTTGAAAACCCCTATGCTAAAACCAGTTCATTTGTTTCCTGCCACAGTGGATGAAACTCCTTCTCAGCACAATTAAGTAACCTAATGCCTAATGAAAGAAAACATATTGTTCTGGATGTTAGAAAAGCTTTAGAAGCTAACAAAAATTCAGGAGAAACCATAAATCAAAATTGATAAAGACTAGACTAGGAAACTCCCCAAAGTTAGGACTGGGGAAGAGTTTTGGTTCTGTCTTTAGGAAAATATAAACAAATATCTTGAGGAATTTAAGACCTTTGGACAAATAAGCATCCAAAGAAGGGAAGGGAGAACTATTAAGAAAAGATTACCAAGAAAGGAAATAATGTCACCTAATGTGATCTCTGAACTCTCCAAAAAGACTGAATCCAAGTTGAGAGGAGGTCACCCATGCCTTTAATCCCACCACTTGCAAGGCAGAGGTAAGCAGATCTGAGTTTGAAGCCAGATATGTTGGGGTGTCTAGGATTACAGTCTGAGGTTTGGAGGAGCCAGGATCACCTTTCAGCCAGAGATAATGGTAAAAGCTAGTGACCAGCTACTTTGCTTTTCTGATCTTCAGCTTGAAACCGAATATAAGTCTCTGGGTCTTTTATTTTTTGTGTTGCAGGGTTTTAACTCTTAAGTGTACTACTAAGTAGTCTCAAAATCCCTTCTTTCAAGACTAACAAGCCCACATATTAATACACTGTGGAGAAGGTAAGTAAAATAAAATCCCAGGCCTCAGTATTGCTTGCTGTGGTTATTTATTGTATTCTTTACATCCGAAGATGATAAGACATAGTATTATAAACACCTGAGGACCGTTCAACTGGACAACAATTTGCAAGAAGATCAAGTTTAAGTAAGAAGTTGTATCAGAAATGACAAAGGTGAAATAATCTTTTATACATTTGTTGTATAAAACACATTTGGTATTCAAAAGAGAAAATGTATATTCTCGTACTGGTGAACATTTTGTTGACATTTAGAACAAATGGCTAATACATGTACTTATAGCTTATATGCATTACACCACTATATAAAGTAATGGCATGCAGAACCAGTTTCCTTTGAAAGCTCACATAAAAATGAAGCCCCGATGTCAGATCTTTTAAAATGTAGTAAAGTTGATGGCTCAGAACTAAATAATTAGAAATATTGCATAGGATAAAGAGCTTCCCTATGTGGGAGCCAATCTATGTAGAGTTTCTTATCACCCGAATAATAAGCTGAGAGGTACTGGTGATAGCAAAATGATGTATGTATTTTTAATGGAATAAACATCTACATATACTTATTACCTCTGTGGCAGTGTAAAGTGCCATAATAAGTCAAAAGATCACTTGTATATTCTCACAGATATAGAATAGTATATAAATATGTTAAAGTATCTGTATGAGTAATATACACAAAATAAACAAAATTTTAAAATCTGGATACAAATATCTTGGAAGTAGAGATGTCAAATTGAATGTCTAATGTTTGAGCTTAGAAAAAATACAGAAAACTGTAAAATAGGTATAACGTTTATCCAATACTTCCAATTCACTCTGGTAGAATAAACATCTCCTACACAAAGTTACTTACTTTAATCTATCAGTTTAAAAATATCAAAGACTAGTAAGAACACTTTAAGAAAGCTTATAGACTTGCTATTCCTCTCGTGTTAGCAAATACACCACCAAGGGCACCAACAGGAAGGAAAATAATTTATATGGCTCATCCCTTTCTAGTAGTAGTACATCACGAACAGAATACTGTAAAATCAGATGTATAAAATTGGGAAGGAGATGAGAGCTTAAGTGCATCTTTAAATTCTCTTTTGAGGAAAAATTCTCATGTTCTTATAATAGAGGTTAAGTTGCTGGTATTTTCCCCATTGGGGTTTAGTTATTTGGTTCTAGATATAAAGAGAAATCCAAATAAAAAGTTTTCCTCTGTTTGCTACATGAAGTACACTTGTAAACACAATAAAAATAATTAAAGACATAAATAATAAATTGCCAGTTATAAGTATGCCAATAAAACATATTCAATGGTATTTAAGGAATAAGAGTATACTATCAATGTAACTGTACTACAATTTTGATAAAATATTTTTATAAAAACTTTTTATACAATAAAAAATGATGAGAAGAAAACTACTTTTAATGTAAAATATTTTCAGTATACCTGAGAATTGTCTCTAATCAAAATTTGCACATTTTCAATTATATTTTACTTCTTTTAGTTTTTCAATGTAGTAACACAGTTTTAATGCTGGTCCTAATTTCAGCCCCATATACTTCATCATCAGCTCACTCTTCAGTAGTAGCAGAGCTTTCCCATCAATTTCCTACAGAGAGAAGAAAGTTATAGTAAGGATCCTTCCATAGTTTAAGTTATTTACATATAAGAATGTAGAAAATAAAGTACTGTACATTCCATATATACATATATTCTTTGAATGTATTTTTATGAAAACTAATAAAATTTGATTTGTACAATGGAACATCATTTGATAATTTGTAAATTTAATCTAAATTTTAAAAAAATGTTTAACTCAGTATTTCCAACAAATGTTCTAAGTATCAAAGCATCTGATTTCACTGTGTATTAAACAAAATACTACCACATATTTATGACAAATAGTTAAAGACCATGAATAGTAGAAGTTAATTTCATATGCTTTTAACTTTCTGAGAAAGGAAAGGAGTATGTCAGAATCAATACAAACTTTAAACATGCTACACAGTTTCATCTTCATGTTGAAAGCTAATCAGATTGCTCAGTCAGTAAAGCACTTCCATTGAAAACATGAAGACGGGAGTTGGATCTCCGGAATACATGTAAAAATGCCAGACATGATGGCATGTACTTAATCCCAGCACTGAAGAGATATAGACATGACAATCCCTGGGGGTGCACTGGCCAATCAGTGTAACATAGCTGATGAGCCCCCAGAT
This sequence comes from Mesocricetus auratus, assembly GCF_017639785.1. Taxonomy (NCBI): domain Eukaryota; kingdom Metazoa; phylum Chordata; class Mammalia; order Rodentia; family Cricetidae; genus Mesocricetus; species Mesocricetus auratus. The sequence goes on from NW_024429188.1 coordinate 19,647,103, forward strand.
CGCAAGGAAAGACCCTGTCTCAAAAGGAGGATGGATAGCCTTACTGAAGATGATACTTGAGATTGTCCTATGGCCTCCCATAGACATATACATGTATGCATTTGCTCCTGTATACACATGTGCACGTACACACACACACACATACACACAAATAGTGTACACCAGATATTAAATAATTTTATGTTAGAAAATATTGTCAACACATTTCTTAACAGTCACAAGGAATCTTTAAAATTCTTTATTATTGTTATTATACAATTTATGTTATAGAAGCTTATTATTTGGTATTCAAATCATAATGGAGTTGCTGGTTTCACTGGGTATCACGAGAAGGCCACCCTGGTATACGCTGTAGGTCAACCCCTCCTACCCCTCCTACTCGTGGTCCTAGAGTAGAACAGGGAGCAAGAAGGGGTGGTCTGCATGAGAGTGGCAATCCTGTAATGCCACCTCTTGAAAACTTGAAGCTGTTTAGTGTACTAGATACTTGGATACCCACTTATAGAACAGGCAATTAACCTATCATTTAAGGCCTGAATGTGGGGCAAAGTAATCTTTCCCCAAAATGAAAAAGATCAGTTGATAGGGTTCCCCCACCATCCATACAACTCAGTATCAAACTGAAAGGCCTGCACAGAGGTCATTCAAAGGCATTAGGGCAGCAGGAAAACCGGATCAAAAGATACATTACATGTTGCCTGAAGAGGTCGGCGAGGGGGCCTGATATGTGAGGATCTGTATGTTTCATAAACTGTATCACTTCATCCACAGACCAGGTTGCAGGGTCCTTACAGAAGCCTTGTTTCAGGACACTGGGGTCTGGTACAGCTATATAACTTGAAGCTTCAATGGGAGGGGAAAAAAAACAAATCATACTTGACCTGATCATAATCCTGAAAGAAGAGATGTTAGGTAGAAAGTAATGGTCTCATTCCTGGAACCTTCTCTTAAGTGCCTAAGTAAGGACTCAAGATTCCAACTGTAAAATCTCACAAGGGCCTGAATGAAGATCTGAGGAGTGCTGCATAAGAATGTGTCAATGGGCCTCCCCCAAAGAGCAGGACAGCTTTAATTTAGATGGCACCTAAAAGCTTCAGTGTTCACGAAACACGTGTAGCAATCCAAGGCTTCATAGATCACAAGCAAGTACAGGAAAGGGTGCTACTTAGATTAAATTGGGATAATTGAAGCTAACTCAGTACTATCTTCTTTGAACGGATCCAACAAACTTTTCACAAATCATTCTTTGTCTTTTTCTTCTAAGTTGACTTTATTTTGTTAAATATGAAGGGACTCTCAACTTTGCAGGTGTATAATTCTCTGTATTTGCTCAATTTTAACGACGTGTATTTCAATAATCACATTATGTTTGAGAAGGGGATTAAATATTTGAACCATTTTCCTCAGTTATTCAGTATGGACAACTTTAGCATCACATTTGCACTTTGGATTCTCATCTCAAATAAAACAAAATTATTTCCTGCTCAGCTAGGTCAGAGAGAAGCTTTAGTATTTTTATTTGATCCATCTTATATGCGTCACTGTATAGCAATAGATATTTTGATCAGTTACTGAAACAGGATTCTAGAGACCTGATTCATGTGCCACACACAGACTGGTACTAGGAAAGGTCTCAACAGATATGACAGCACATCAGAAACAAGGAGAAGATGTGCCTCCTTGGCCTTAAGATTCATGAGAGGTTTTAAGAGTCCTCACCGTACATCAGAAATTAGAGCTGCTTGAAAATTACTTATCTGAGAAGTCTCTATCAAATGTGTTGGGTAATCCAAACCCCCATAGACCTTCTGTGTTGTCAAGAGGATAGGAACAGCCACAACAGTTTTGTTCCTGGCAACGTGAAAGAGAGAACCTGACCTCTCTAATTTGGTCAGACATGGAATCCTCAAGGAAAAAGATAAACACATTGACTGAGAAAGACTGTTCTTGAATATACCTTCATTTTTCTTCTTCCACTGGAATTTAATGTGCTTATAAGTTGTCGAGGTAGATGACTTTTTCAAAATTATAGATGTACTTGAGGTATTTGACACAATCTCAGAAACATTCTTGGAGACTGAAGTAAGTGCAGGATACAAAGAATCACCTATTGATGAATTCTCAGAAGTTTCAGGAAAACTTTTCATTTTAGACATGCCATGTCCCTCAGGAGACAATACTACAGGGGGAAAAAGAGATTATCTTCAACAGCTCAAATACTATTAGAAAGCTGTCTTACTTTCCCATTGCCGTGACAAAACACCATGACAAAGGCAAAAAAGGCATTTAATTTTGGAGGTTATGGTTACAGAGGGTTAGAGTACATGGCCATCAAGGTGGAGAGCATGGGAATAGGCAGGCAGGCAAGCTGCTTGAGCAGTAGCTGAGAGCTGACCTCTGATTCATAAGCATGAGACAGACAGAGACAGAGAGAGAGATGGAGAGAGAGGGGGGGAGGAGAGAGAAGAGAGAGAGAACAGGAATTGGCATGGGCTTTTATAATCTCAACGCTCTCCCTCAGTGACATATCTTCTCCAACAAGGTTGTAAGGTTGTAACTCCTAATCCTTCTCAAACAGTTCAGCAACTGGGGACAAAATATATTTAATTCTATGAGCCTATGAGTGCCATTCTCATTCTATCACATTCCACTTCATGGTCCCCATAGGCTTGTTGCTGTATCATAATGCAAAATGTATTTAGTTCAACTTCAAAAGTCCCCACAGTCTTTCAATATTGAAACTGTTTAAAAGTCCAAAGTCTCTTCTGAGATTTGAGGCAATAACTGTAAGCCCCTGTAAAATCAAAGGTAAATTATATACACCCAACATGCAATGGCAAAGAATGCACATTACCATTCCAAAAGGGATGAATAGGGGCATAGTGATGAAATACTGAACCAAAACAAGACTGAAACCTAGTAGAGAGAACTCCAAATCCTGTAGTTCTATGTCGGATGTCAAAGGTCTTAGATGGTTCTGCCCTTCCAGCTTTGCTGACTGCAACACATTTTTCTCTCTTGAACTGGTTCCACTCACTGTATGCACCACTCCTTGGCAGGTATCCTACAGCTCTGTCATCTCCAGCATCCTGGGGTCTCCAATACAATCCAGGCTTCTCTTTCACAGCTTCATGCAATGGCCTCTCTGGGCCTCCATGTAGAGACTTCCCTGCCACACTCCTGGCCTCAGCAGCTTTCCTTAATGGTGTAGGCAGATTCCACAACCCCTTTACTTTCGTATCCTTCTTGACTCTAAAGTCATGCCATGGGCTGAAGCTGCCAAGTTCTGTGGCTGGCTTGGGATTGAACCTGGCCCCCTCCTTGAAATATTTACATACGCTTTGCTTTGATTTGTTCTTGGTCTTTAGAAACAGATAGTACCTTAAACCTTTTTACAAGTTGCAGAATTAGCTGGGTAGGATCTTGCCCTGAGGTTACCATACCCTTTATTCCATTTCTCTTTATCTCCTCAAACTGTGTATTTTGTATTTCTTGTAGCCCTGCTTGTTCTTTTTCATTGTACATCACTAATAACCACATGATAGAGTTAATATTTGGCTGTCTTGAGCTCTCTTCTGCAAATGAAATTAATTCAAAACTCTTCAATTTAGCCTCACGAAGACTGTTAGGACAAAAGCAGTTATATTCTTATGTAAAATCTCACCAGAACAGACTCTAGCCAAGTTTCTAATATGGCTCTTATCTGAAATATCTTGAAATCATCCAAAGTATAACCAGAACAGCATCTAGCCAAGTTGCTAATATTGTTCCCATCTAAAATCTCTTGAGCTGGTTCACATCACTCTCAGCTCTATTGTCTTCTAAGCTATTATTATGATGGCCCATTAAGTTCTATTTACAGCATTCAAGTATGTTCTTAGTCCAAAAATCCAAAGTCTTCCATATCCCTCAAAAGAAACATCATGATCGGGCCTGTTACAGCAATAGCCCACTCCCTGGTACCATGTTCTGTCTCAGTCACTTTTCTATTGCCCTGACAAAATGCCATGACCAAGGAAACTTACAAAAGATAGCATTTAATTTGGGGGCTTACAGTTATAGAGAGTTAGAGTTCATAAACATTACGGTGAGGAGCATGGCAACAAGCAAGCAGGCACAGCACTTGAGCAATAGCTGAGAGCATACATCTTGAAACACAACCACAAGCAGAAAGAGCCACATTGCATGGGTCTCTCTTTTGGAATCTTAAAGCCCATCCCCTGTGACATATCTCCTTCGACAATGTCACACCCCCTGTGACATAGCTCCTTCAACAATGTCACAACTCCTAATCCTTCCCAAATAGTTCCACCAACTGGGTACCAAACATTCAAATACCTGAGCTTATGGAGACCATTATCATTCAAACTATCACAAAGGTAAAAATAATCTTACTTTTCCTACTGTGCCTTTTATTCTAGCACTGTGAAGACAGAGAAAGACCTACTGAGACCAGATGGTCTATATAGTGAGTTCCAAGCTAGCCAGAGTTACATAATAAGACTTTGCCTCAAGAAAACTTAAAGTATCTTCCAATAAATCTAACAAATGAAGTAAAAGATTGCATAATAAAAATATAAGACACCAGAAAAGAAATTAAAGATAACAGAAGACTGAAAGACCTCAGATGCTTATAGATTGGTAAGATCAATATAGTGAAAATGGCCATCCTACCAAAATTACAGATTCAATGTAATCAGCAATCCCCCTCAAAATACCAATGCAATTCTTTACAGAAACTGAAAAAAATTTAAAACTTATATGGAAACACAGAAGGACGCAAGATAGTCAAAACAATTCTGAAAAATAAACAGATTACTGGAGGTTCCAGCATTTTTAATTTCAAATAATATTACTGAAGTATAGCAATAAAAACAGCATGGTACTGTCATAAAAACCAACAGAGTGATTAATAGAATAGAACCCTCTTATAGCCACCTGGCTATTAACAAAGAAGCAAAAAATATATATTGGAGAAAAGACATCTCCAATTAACGGTGTTGGTTGAACTGGATAGATACATATAGAAGGAACAAAACTCTTGTAAATGGATCAAAGATTTCAACATAGACCTAATATGCTAAATCTGTTAGAGGAAGAATTAGGGGATATACTTCAACTTTTAGGTGTAGGCAAGGACTTTCTTAAAAGAATGCCAGTAGTACAGGTATTAAGATCAACAACTGACAAATGGGAGCTCCTGAAATTAAAAGCTTCTGTACAGCAAAGGACACCATCATTAAAGTAAAGAGCTAGTCCATGGAATGAGAAAAATTCTTTATAAACTCTATATCTCATAGAGGGCTAGTGTCTAGAATATACAAAGATTTAAAAAAACACTAAGCACCAACAAAAAAACTCAATTTAAAATTCTGGCATATAACTAAATGAAGTTCTAAAATGACAAAATACAAATGGCTTGGAAACATCAAAAAAAAACTGTTCCATATCTTTAGTCATAGTGAAACAAATTAATATTACTTTGAGGTTTTATCCTACCCCAGTTTGAATAGCTAAGAGTTATAAAAACAGTTGGACAACAAATGCTGGTGTGGATGTGGGGAAAGGAGAACACTTATTCACTATTGCTGGAAGTATAAACTGGTACAACCAGTATGTAAATTAAGTGTGGAGGTTCCTTAAAATAGATTTATCATATGATCCATCTATAATGCTCCTGAGCATATACTCAAAGGACTCTATAACCTATTACAGAGATACTTGTTCATCCATGTTCATTGCTGCTCTATTCACAAGAGTGAGGAAATGGAAATAACCTGATGAATGGCTAATTGTAATGTGGTACACTTACACGATGGGATATTATTCAACTGTTATGAAAAATGAACTTATTAAATTCACAAGTAAATGGAACTAGAAATAACTATTAGTGAGGTAACCCAGACTTAAGACAAATATTTCACATTTTTGCTCATATGCAAACTCCAGCTTTGAATCTTCAGATATAAGTATTTAACGAGAGTACCCAGAGAAGTCAGGAAAACAGTAAGGGAACATGAGGGTGCTTTTAAGAGAAGGGAGAAAGAACAAAGGCATATAATAGGGAACAATGGAACAAGAATGGTAAAGTGGGGTAGGGGTTGGAGTGCAGAGTAGAGGAGAGAGTTTTCAGAGATACTAACACTAAACACTTTTGAAAAAGTCAAAATGGAAACCTACTATTATACAAGCTTTCTAAAATATGTAATATATAAAAAGTTCAAGTGGGGCCTATCACAGACACTACAGACTATCAAATAAAAACTCAGTACCAGGAGGTTACTTCTTTTGAAATGGTTGATCAGTGGGGCTTCATAGACGAGTAAACATTATAACCAGGACTATTACCACTGCTCTTGGTTACCCCTCCCACCAGAACTCAATGATAAGATCCTACTTGCTAAAGATACCACATAAAGCATAGAGAAATCAAGCTGTTCTGACCCATAAGCTACTGGCTAGCTTTTATCGTGCTGAGTGGTACTAGGCACACTATTAGGGGAGAAAAGTAATCACTAGTCTTATCCAGGTATGAACCCAGAAAACTATTATAATTATAGTCTGTGAAGATATATTTACTGCTACAATAGCAGTATGAATGCTATGGAAGTAACCAATCACTTTCTGATTGTATTATTGTATCTAAGGCCTTTTCCATAAGATTGAACTCATGCTTTGCATGAGGCCAACAATCCGAGTATAGGTAGGTTACAGGTCCTGGGAAACTCAATACCATTATTATGCTAAACGTACATAGTATGAAACTGATTTCTAAAGACAGACACATAGATAAGTGTACTCTCAATTCTTTTTTCTTTTTTTTTTGCAGTAGCTGGATATTAGCAGGGACCTATAACTGAGCAAGGTGTAGAGATGGAGAGACTAGGGAAATCTATACTATACTGTGACCCCAGGGCTAGGGATCATCTCAGAAGGGGGGCAGAAAGATTATGAGAGCCAGAGGCAGTAGATAACTACAACAAACAGTATTTTCTAGATACAATTTGGCAAGTGCATATATAAACTAACACCTGTGACTTCATGCACAAAGACAAACCAGACAAAAAATTCCAGCATGGATATGAAAGGAGCTTAGGACATCTCACTTCTAGGAACTACTGACAATTGATTGCTGCTGAGAGAGCAAGGGTTTTTCTTCAGGGATGTAGTCCCTGAGAGTCTATGCTCCAGTAGACAGTCCTATATGAATGCACATGAAATCAGAACTATGTGAACTCTGTGGGTTTAAACAACAACAACAAAGCCAGTGAATCCATGAAATTGGGAGGAAACAGTGGTGAAGGTGTAGAGGAGGAGTTGAAGGGGAAGGAATGAGGTGAGGCCCGATTAAGATACATTACATAGATGTACGTGATTCTTGACCAAGAAAAATACCTTATTTCCAATAACATCATTTAATTCATGCTCTACTGAATGGCAAGCTTCTAACACAAAATACATGGAACCTCTGTTTCATCATACATAGCAATGGACACTATCCTAAAATCCATGTTGATTCTAGGCCATCATCTATGTTTCTTATGACAATTTAGTGTATCTTTCCATTCTTGTCACCAAAGCTGTAAACTTAAAAATCATTTGTTCTTAGGAGCACAATTCTTCAGAACTATTCCTCATGACCATACTGTTGCTTTCTGACATTTACTTATGCTTTCATTGGAGAAAATAGATAAGCTTTTCTATCTCTTATTCTCTTAGTTATTATAAGCAATACAAAAGCAGAATGGATAGGGCTATTCTAAGTAGTTTTTTTTTAAATAAGGGAAAAATGACAACAGTGCTCAGTAACCAAAGTAATAACTTAGTTGTTAAACACGGGTGAATTTAACTTCCTATCCTCAAAACAATCACACCAAGAGCATACATAGGTGGTGACCGAGGGATTCTCATTTTCAATTCTGGTGTGTGTGAAATGCCGTTTACCTTTAGAGGTTCGTCCCGTCTTTCTGGGGACCTTTGATGAGGCAGGTAGAGGTCGCTGAGAACATCGTTTGAAGCATCTCCTTTCCTTTAGTTCCTCACTTACTGCTTTTTAAAAAAGGTACATGTTATAATTACTATAGTCAGGTATTTTTGTAGTATCTGTATGAGTATTTCTGTTTCAAAGTAATTTGCATCCTATGATTCAATCGTGTCAATTATTTGACTATCATTAACAGGCTGTTTCCTATTAGGTATTTCTACTGAAATATTAAAAAGTTAGGCTGGAGAGATGGCTGAGCAGCTAAGAGCCCCTACTGCTCTATCAGAGCATTGGAGACCAGATCCCAGCACCCACATTAGGCAGCTTACAAATGCCTGTAACCTCCAAAAGATCTGATGTCCCTTCTGGGTTTTGTGGGCACGTTCACACACATACCTACATAAATAAAATTTTGCGTTTGTGTGTGTGGATTCAATAATTTAGAAGCATCTAGATAAGGATATGTCTAAGTTTTATTTATCCTGTGGTCACACACACGCCATGCAAGCACTCTTAACACTGAGCTATATCCCCTATTTACTTTAGATTTTGATACAGAATCTCAGTAAACTATCTAAGCTACAAGCTAGCTTGAACTCAACACTGTTATCTCAAATACACCTAAGATTTCCTCAACTTCTCCAGTAGTTGAGATTACAGATATGGCTGTACATATTTCCTCACAATTCAGAAAGTAACCACTTTAAAGAGAGACAAACTGAGAACCAGGGAAGATCAGTAATTTGTTCATTAAGTATAATTCTAATTAACAGCAGGCCTTAGATCAAAATTTAGGTCTGCCAGACATCATGTCCTTTTAGTATACAGGTTACAAAGTCAGCATTGGAACCCAGATTTGATAAATTCCAACCCCTTATGACTACTGTACTTTCATATAAGGACTTCCTGTATCATAACTTTATTTCAAAGGGATTCACTGAGCAGTTATACCAGCACAGAGAAACCAGAAAGGGGACTCCAATTAGGAGATCACACTACTAAACCAGAAAAGGGATTCTGAATGGGATGAGGGTAGTGGCAAGGAAATGGCAAAGGAAGGACAAGACAGGGAGATTTCACAGAAACAAAGGAAACAAGATTTATGAGGAAAAATGAGAATAATCAGAAAGACCAGAAAATTAGTAACTGGAAGTGATACTCCAGTTTTCTCCCTACTGGAATACAGTGAACTTACACAGATTAAGTCTGTCATGGTATTCTGTAGTTTCACAATTGGCAACATTTGACTAGAAAACTTTTAGTTACTCTTAAGACATACATAAACTTCTATAACCAGAACACCTGTCAATAGTCATATGAAAGAGCAACAAATTTTTCTTCCAGAAAAAAATGACCAAAAAGTTCAAACAAGTTTTTCACTGTAGAGATTAGAAACAAGAATATCACCCTTGGTTCTAGAGGACAACATTGCACTCTTCTTTTTATTCAGCCATCAGCTTCAATGTCTATGAAAGACAGGTAACCATAGCTAATTTTGAGAAAATCATTCTTTATAATCTATGAGCTCAATAGTCTTTGCTACTTTCTTTAGATTAAGGCAAATAAGGTAAAAGCCATGCCTCAACTTAACAGAAAATGTTTTAGCTATCAACTGATCACACAGAAGCAAAACATAACACACTAGGATTGATTCTCAAGTTTACTGGGGATACAGTAAGAAATTAGTTTCTTACTTTAGGTGAAGTAAGTATAATTATATACTACACATTCTTCATTAGTTCAGTGTAGCTCAATGTTTGAGGATGACAGAAAGAAAAATGCTAAAATACCCAGATTCCCAAATATAAAGTGCAAAATAAAAGTACATTAAGGGTCAGCAGATAAAGACATTTGCTACACAAGTCTGTTGATCTGAGTTCAATTCCTGGAACCTATGCAAAGATGGAAGGAGAGAACTGACTCTATAAACTTATTCTCTGACCTCCATATGTACATTGTTCCTGACCCCTCCCCCACAATATCTTAAATATATACTATAAAAAACTTTTCTTACCTGATTTGTTTTGATCAAGGTCTGTAGTAGTCTTACGTTTGAAAGGCTGGCTACTCAAAAACTTATCACACTGAAGGCTATGGCAGAAATTTTCAAGAAAGCGAAGCACAAATGATGCACTATTCACTGGAGGGAGCTGAACAGTATGAACTTTCCCATCAAAGAAGGCTATAAAGTAGGTAGTTAATGTCAGTCATCAGTCATCTCATAGACAGATGAGAAACATAACAAAAGAATAAATCCAGGAAATGTAGTTTTAAAGCTTAATTTCTGGGTTTTGGAATTTAAAAAGAATTGATAAAAATCCTATTTAAATATTCATAAACAGGGAAACAAAAATGGTTTGCTTTACAGTAACAATATTCTAAACATCCCATGAGTAAAATGTTATGGTATTTGCTTATACAATTATGATAGACACTGGTTGCAACTTACTTCTCTCCTACTCTATTTTCAAAAGTGTTTTATGGTAGTGGGTACTAAATTTAGAGCCTTGTACATGCAGGGAATGCATACTACCCCAGAGCTACAATCCCTAGACATTTCATTTTATCTTAATAAGGCTTTCTTTAGAGATACACCATTCTTAAAATTTTCTTAGAGATTTTCTATAAAAATTAAAACTTTTAAATCAACCAGTGTACTATGCCTAAATATCTACCTTAACAAAGCATGTACATGAAAAACATCAGTATCTTTTGCTTTAACCTACAGTATTATATTGACGATTGTATATTTTGCTTTTTGTTTGTGTGACTCAGGGTCTTACTATATAGCCTTAGCTGACACTGGTACTTTACTTATAGCCCAGTGTTCCCTTGAACTCATAGTAATCCTTCTGTTTGAGACTTCTGAATACAAGGAGACTAGGTATGTGCCACAATACCTGGTTCTCATCTGTCTGCTTTCATAAAAGTAAAGTTTCCAAATAAGAGTTAAAATTTTGTAAGCATATAACCATTATACTTATGTTAACAGTGTAATAAAATATTATAGTATAAATATTAGAAGTAATCCATATAATAGTCTGCCTTTCTAAATCTCAAATCAAACTTAGAACAGAATTTGAATAAAGAATTAGATTAGTATACCAGTTATTATTTCTCCTCCTCGATTGTCTGGCTTAAGAAATAAAAACACAGTCTTGGTGTCAATGGCACAATCAACACAGGCCTGCACAGTCCTCTGGAGAATCACATTCACAGGGCCTGGGCCAAAGTGGTTAGGCAGCTGCCGAACTTTCTGTGGATCCAGGTAGGGGCCACAATCTCCATGTTTATTTATGTAGACACAGACTTGAGAAAATGAATATAAATAATGAGATTAAAATAAATTTTGTGAAACTATTATATAATTGCCATATCCTACTAGTGATTTCATTTAAAGGAAATTTAAATATAGTTCATATCAATGATCATTTCTGCTACTGAAAACAGGCAGGCAGATATGCTATCATATTTATATAAAGATTTTATACATGCAAGTATTAAAAAAGAGCTTATGCAATACTTTAGAATTCTACCAAAACTGATTATATAAAATATATGGTTGAGAAGACATAGAGGCATCATATAATCAGTTTAATTATTATTGCAAGAAATGATACAAAATAAAAGAATAGTTTCCTGCTTTTCTTTAAAATTTGATCTTTTCCTCTCCAGCTCCTCCTAGAGCTTTCCCAGTTCTCTACCTACCCAAGTTCATTGTACATACAGTATGTGAATTTCCTTTGAATATTGGTCATCCCTACTCATTTATGTCTACATTTCTTGTACATAACCAAAAGTGTACTTCCATTGTATTTTCTAAAGCATTCAAATGATTTAAGGTATATTTAATAAGTTATAATGATATAAAGTTTGAATATGAAAATAAGTATTTCCTTCTGTATGTGCCTAGGCTCATTGAGTAAATTTTTTAACTATTTTCTTTGTACAATAAAAGCATCATTACCAAAGTTTCTCATCTATAATAATGGTGTCAAGTGTAGATAATTTAAATCAACAAATGCAAATCAATGTATACTATAACAACATTCAGGTTTATCATTATTGAAGCTATTGGTTTCTTAAATCAATGCCATTTTAAACTATCAATTTGCACTGAAAATTATATATATGTATATATTTAGTATACTAAAACCTCCTTCATCTCAGTTTCACTGGGTTGAAATATACGATAATTCGATTTGTCCCAATAGTCAGAAGAAGGATAAACATTAAACAGTGATGAAAAACTTCAGTCCAAGATGATAATGGCACAGATACATTTAGGAAGTAAGGCAAAATAAGGATTTCAATGTTTTATATTTCTACAAAATATGTAGAGCATCTCTTAGATGAAATCTAAGTATCTTTAGTCCCAGAGTATCTGACTTCTGGGAACAAGGCACACTCATACATACAAAATAAAAATGAAAAAATTAAACTACAAAAAGATTAAGGAAATTTACAAGGGATGATAAAGAGGATTTTCTTTGATCTGTGATCTTTTAAACCTACCAGAGAAGAATTTAAAATCATCATGTCCTTTGACAGGTAATTGTTTTCAAAAGGCATGAGTTACCTTGGAAAACACGTATAATACAAAGTGACAAAATACTCTGAATATAAAGTAGAAGGATTTGATTGTTGGGGGAAGTCCTGTGCATTTGTCAATAAAGTACTGTTGAGCCTATAGGAAACCTAGATAGGAGGGACTAGGAGTCGAGGAGGATTCTGGGAAAGAGAAAGACAAGAGAGTTCGAGATGTAACCGCATGGGGTAGGAAGCCGGGAACTATTCTCCGGTAAGAAACATACTCAGATTAACAATTATGGGGTAATTACTTAAGTCAGAGCTAGCCAGTTAGAAACAAGCAAGGCCAACAGCTTCATAATTAATATAGCCTCCTGTGTGTTTATTTGGGACTCAAGCGGCTCTGGAACCAGGCTGGCGGGAAGGCTCCTCTCAAGAAAAAGCTTCTCTTAACAAAATGGTACCAGGAGTGGGGTCATGAATTTCCACACACTAGTTGATTCCTCAATATGTCCAGCATCTAGCTGTTCCTGAACTAACTTGGTAGCAGCATTTTTCTCAGGTGTGCTCTGTTTTGCTAGCCACAAGCCGAGATTCATGTGGCTCGCTTACTGGAGTCTTCCTGACTTGGCATTAAAAGAGAAAGAAAAAAAAACCTACAAGCTTCTTTTAAGAGACTCTGCTAACGATTGAAAGGTGTGTACGTACAGCTGGAAGTGGCAGCTTTTGCTGGATGTCAGCATGGACTGAGGCGGTAAGCTGGAGTCATGCTTACGCCCGCCATCTTGACGAAAAACCGGCAGTTTAAAACAGCCGCGGTTTTACAGATAAGACACGTGGCCAGAAAAACATAAAGATTTACAGTAAAGTCAGACTTGGATAAAAGAAAGCCTCTAAAGGTTTACAGTGTGTTTAAAAATATACGTGAGATTGAGAGAGAAAATGAAACGGCAAAGTGGTAAATAAATACAAAAGCCGGCGTTGTGGTGGCGCATGTACGCCGGTAGGATTTACTCCAGAGGCAGAGGCAGGCGGATTTCCGAAGAGAAACCCTGTCTCAGAGAAAAATAAATAAAAGTGAAAGAAATAAAGTAATAATAGATAAATAAATAAGCCACGTAAAGATGGAAAATACACAGAGAGTCTGGATACTGTACACTATTGTGTTTTTCAGTTTTTTGCTTGCTCAGGAAGGAACTGATACTAAAGTACACTTGCTTATAAATGCTGCTAAATTAATACAACTTATATCTTTTGAAAATACCTTGACTTCAAAATTTAAGCATAAGGATATTTTACTCGGAAAAGGAGTTTTTATTTATGTTTCTACAGAAAATGAAAAGCTGAAGATTTCTTCCAGGCTTCTGTGGTTGCACGAACCAAGACCCCCGGAAGCAGTGGACCAGGTGTTCCAACAATTGAGACAGCTAAGATGATGCAGCTTTACAGACCACGAAAATAAGGACTTATACAGGTTTCTGAGTTTTGTCATGATCCCCATGGTATGAACAGCGCCCCCTTCCAGCAGGAAGCAGTTTGGAATGAGCGACGTCCCAATTCCCATCTTGTTTATAAATCTTTGTTTTCATTTAAATGGGATTGTTTATAATTGGCTAATGATCACAGCCAATCCTTTTAATGGTAAAAAGGGGAATTATGGTATGGGTATTGTTTTTCATTTATTGATACAAATTCAAGGTCAATTTTGTGATGTGTATATTTTCTCCTCTTGATTAAGTATTGTGCTTATACTGATCTTTTAAAATGTAATGCATAATTGAATACAGATTATAGATAGTTACTTATAATAGAATTTCTAGTTACATAAGTTAGGTTTCTAGATATACAGAAATATATTTGAGATGGACAGCCTTCAAACCTCTCAAAGACCTTCAGAACATGGCATTTAAAATGGTTTAGGGTTGTCTTGACAATGAGAAATGTCTGCTCCTGGCAGCACCAATTATGTCTGAGAGGAAGATGGGCATCGAAGAAACTCGTTATAAAGTTTGCTTTCAACATGACAAGATTAGCCATTTGGGCAAGAAACTGCTCTTGCCTAGATTGTTTGACTGTTGTTGTATCATCTGGACATGCAGGACCCATAGGAAAGTGACTACTGAACTCAGTCTTACAGGGTTCCTGCTTGATGAAGAGTCTACGAGACTTTCTGCAGGACAAAGAAAAATGACTGACAGACTGCCAATGCAGATGGACAGTTTGAAATTTCCTGCTTTGCTGAGAAGTGTTCCAGACACATTGTGGCCTATGGGCTGAAGATGGATGCCCCAACGTTACAGAGGAACTTCGGGTGACCCCCAGGCAGTAAGATGTCTCTGTCAATCCTAGTGTTTATATATTATCCTTCTGTGGTCTTTGATGGAGTTGAAGACAGATACTTATAATTATAGTTTTCCTTAGTTATGATAAGAGATAAGCTACATATAGAACTTTAGACTCACAAGGATGGGATGGATGATATTTTCTTTAAATCTTGCTAAATGTTGATAGACAAAATATTGTAACTGTATTCTTACTTGATAACTGTTCTGTTATATATGATTTGACTATGTTAAAGTTAAGACCTTTCTTTTTGTTTAAACAGAAAAGAGGAGATGTTGGGGGAAGTCCTGTGCATTTGTCAATAAAGTACTGTTGAGCCTATAGGAAACCTAGATAGGAGGGACTAGGAGTCGAGGAGGATTCTGGGAAAGAGAAAGACAAGAGAGTTCGAGATGTAACCGCATGGGGTAGGAAGCCGGGAACTATTCTCCGGTAAGAAACATACTCAGATTAACAATTATGGGGTAATTACTTAAGTCAGAGCTAGCCAGTTAGAAACAAGCAAGGCCAGCAGCTTCATAATTAATATAGCCTCCTGTGTGTTTATTTGGGACTCAAGCGGCTCTGGAACCAGGCTGGCGGGAAGGCTCCTCTCAAGAAAAAGCTTCTCTTAACATTTGATAATGACACAAATTCAAAATGTTGGATATTTATTTTTAGGTGACATGGATTTAAATTGACTGTTTTTGCTTAACATTAAGCCAAACTATGAGCTTAACAAAATACAATAATATTTTACAATTGAACTGAACACTGAAATCAATGCCAAATACATGTTTATTGCTATTTTGAAAATACTAACTTACCTGTAGACATCACTATTTTACTTGGCTCCATAGAAGACATACTAGATGAGGAGCTTCTTCTCATCAGTGAACTGAGAGAAGCTGAAGATGTAGAAGACACAACTGGAATACACTTTTCCTGTTTTTTTAAAAAAAGGAATAAAGAATGCAAGTATATGTACTTTTTAAAAGCTTCTAGATTAGAAAAAATGGTAGACATCACTGGGTTACAAAATCATCAATTAACAAAAAACGTTGAAAACCTTCTGGATACAAAGAACTGCAGTGCTTTGGAAACTGAACTCAGACCCACAAGCTGTTCAGGTGCTAGAGAAAGGGGCCAAAAGGCTAAGTAGGATTCCCTATCCTATCTTCTGATGATACCTGAGTCAAATTAGTTAACTGTGTAAAACCTGTCAACCTCAAAATATTCGAGGTTACATGCAAGACATTTTTTAAAATCACTGTTAATTATATAAATCTCTTTTCTTAAATAAGCAAAAATAACATCAGCAAGTCAGAGGGCTTTATTATACACTTTGCTTCCTTTATTCATTTTTGTTGTAGTGGTTCCAAATATCCTATCTTTGTTTTTCGAGACAGGGTTTCTCTGTAGCTTTGGAGCCTGTCCTGGAATTCACACTGTAGACCAGGCTGGCCTCGAACTCACAAATATTTACCTGCCTCTCCCTCCTGAGTGCTGGGATTAAAGGTGTGTGCCGCCACTGCCTGGCTATGGCTTTTGAGGGATTATTTGAATACTTAAAATTCTATTTTAATTACTTCCTTGGAATTTTAGTTATCACTTATTTCTTTATATTATGACTAGAGGCTCATCCATAACTACATAATTTTCAAATAAAAATCCATACTGTACCATTTCATATAAAATATTTAAACTAAAATTATATAGATCCTTATCCTCCACATTCAGGCTTTCATAATGTAAATTATTTATGTATTTATATCTGTCTGTGATAAACTGTACTGGACTAGAAATGAGTATAAGGAAAAATTTTCCTCAGTACTTTCTTGCCCCAATCTATCCCTTCCTGGCTTCCTCCTGACTAATTACACAAATGAAGGAAATCTCAACTTAATGTCTTTCTCGATATTTTAAATTCTGTATCAGTTTTTCAGATTGGATAGTTTCTATTCTATTCTCCAATTCATTTACTCTGTTCTTTCACCACCAATAAATAGTAGCTAATTCTGTCCAATGAATAATTTAGATGTTACTTTTGCTACACCCCCAAACTCAGTTCTCCTTCCTGCTTTGACTGCCTTTGATGATGAACTGTGATATAGAAGTATAAGTTCCTCATAAGTTACATTTGTTCATCACAATAGAAAACCTAAGACAAAAAGAGCCTTATACATTTAAAACAGTCCTAAAAACTTCAGCATAGTCTTAGTAAATTGCTAACTTGCATGTTAAAAATAATGACCCAATACAAAGACTTTACAATACAAATTAGCAAGAGATATGACTAACCTTTTTTCCTGACTGTCCACCTTTTTTATTTGGTTCGACAAGCTTAGCAGTAATGACTTTCTTAGTAGCTGAAGTATCTCCAGTTGGCTTAGTTTGTCCTGATTTCTTGCTTTTCTTTGACACTGGTGTCACAATAGTTGTTTTCCGTGGAGACTTCTTTGAAGATCGAGCCCCTTTGGAGGTGGAAGATTTTGGTTGTTCATCAGAGGAAGGCGGTGTGTTCTCTGTACTTTTCACTGAAAGAGCTGAGAAAAGAGCTTAACAACAAAAATTAAAGAAAATGATATAGCAAAAACACTATCACATGACTAAAAAGTTTAAGCTTATCTTCAAAACATCCCAAAGGTTACTTATGAAAATTATTTTAAACAAGATCCAAATTAGCAAAACTAGAGATGAAAAGAACAGTACACCACATACTAAGAAAATTAAGAGAATCATAAAGGAATACTTCTTTTGTTTTTGTTTTTTGTTTTTGAGGTAGGGTTTCTCTGTATTGCTTTGGAGCTTGTCCTAGAATGCTCTCTGTTGACCAGGCTGGCTTCGAACTCACAGAGATCTGCCTGCCTCTGCCTTCTGAGTGCTGGGATTAAAGGTGTGAGCCACCAACACCCAGCTAGGAATACTTAAAAATTTCTGTATTCTACTAAACTGAAAAGCCTAAAAGAAATAAATTTCTTAAAATATGCGATCTATCAATGTTAAACCAAGATAAAGTAAATGTAATTTAACCCCTATTAAGATAGAAACAGTAACTAAAAATCTCCTAACTAAAAAAAGCCCAGGGACAGATGCTTCAGCATATAACTCTACTAGGTATCCAAAAGAAAATTAATGACAACAGTCTTAAAATTATTCTGTAAAATAAAATCTGAAGAAACATTCCTACATTCTTCTTAAAAGGCCATTATCACCCTGATACCAAAACCACACAAAGACCCAACAAAAAAGAAAATAGGCCAATATCCATCATTAATATAGATTAAAAAACAATAAAATATTACGAACCAAATTCAAGAATGCATCAAAAAGATTATCCACCATCAAGTCAGCTTCATCCCAGAGATGCAGAGATGATTCAACATATGCAAATCAAAAACATAATCCACAACATAAATAGACCAAAGGACAGAAGAAACCACATGATAATCTCATAAGGATAGAGAAAAGGCCTTTGACAAAATTCAACATTGCTAATAAAAGTCATGAGGAGATCAGGAATATTTGGGACATACCTCAAGAAAATAAAGGCAATTTTTAACATCTCACACATCAACATTCCTTCTAAATGGGGATAAACAAAAAAAAACTAAAAAAAATCCAAAACCTAAAACAAAACAAACAAACAAAAAAATCATTTAATAGACTCTTTCCATACCTGTTCAATATAGTGTCTAACTCTTAGCTAGATCACTAAGCAATAGAGGGTATCATTGGGCTACATATAGGCAAGAAATAAATCAAAGTGTTGTCATCTGGAGATGATATGATTTTATACATTAAAGACTTCAAAGACTATACCAGGAATCTTCTATAGCTAATATCTTCAACAAAATATCAGGTTATAAAATTAACACAAAAATAAGTAGCTTTACTATATACAAATGACAAATCAGGGAAGCAAATCACACCGCAAAGCAACATCACACAATTTCACAATTGCTTCAACAATATATTGGAATCACTAAAATTAAGCAAATGAAAGACTTGTACAATAAAATTTAAGAAACCAAAGACATCAAAAGATGCAAAGATTCCCCATGCTCATGTATTGGGT
This sequence comes from Mesocricetus auratus, assembly GCF_017639785.1. Lineage (NCBI taxonomy): Eukaryota > Metazoa > Chordata > Mammalia > Rodentia > Cricetidae > Mesocricetus > Mesocricetus auratus. The sequence continues at coordinate 19,666,017 of NW_024429188.1, forward strand.
AAGGCTAATATTGAGAAAATGGCCATTGTACCAAAATAAATCTACAGATTAAATGCAATTTTCATCACAATTGCAACACAATCCTTCACAGAAATGTAATAAACAGCCTTCACTTTCATATGGAAACACACAAAATCAGGATAGCTAAAATAATCACAAACAATAAGAGAACTGCTGAAGTTATTACCCTTCCTGACTTTTAAGTTTTACTGAAGAGCTATATTAAAACAAACAGCATAATGTTGGCTTAAAAATAGATACACTGAATAATGGAATAGAGTTAAAGACCTGGCCATAACCTACAGACACCTGATTTTTGTCAAAGAAACAAAAATACGTACTGGAAAAAAGACAGATAGGTAGCTAAAGAGCGACCAGGGAGAAGACAGTATCCCCCAAGGAGCAGGAAATAGAATATAGTGTTATAAAATGAATATTAGAAAAATAGAATTAAAGGGGGTGAGGTATGAGAGGGAAGCGTAGAGGAGGGAACACGGGTAGGGAAAATTAATTTTAAAAAACTGTCAAAGAAGCCAAATGGAAACCTATTACAATGCAGGCTTCCTGAAATATAAATAAATACAAAATGAGTTCAAGTGGAATGACCTTATAAAGGAGGGACAACATACCAACTCTACAGCACAAGCTACCAAAGCCCAACTCTATACCAGGAATGGGTTACCACTTTTTGAGGTGTTGGTCAAAGGGGTCCCACAGATCCCACTACAGGGCATTGCCAATGCTACTTGTTGCCCTCTACAACTTGAGGGTAAGAATATCAAAGTAGTTTTAATTTGTTGAATATACCACATACTATGACAAGAAACATGGAAAAACACAGCTGGTATGAAAATGGATGCTTCACTTCTACTGGCTATGGTTCATAGTGTGAAAAATACGTTATATATGTTATACATGTTACCAGAAAAGCAACCATCAATCTCAACAAGCTACAAACTGAACAAGCTACAATAACCACCTGATTATAAGATATACCCACTGGCACAATAGTAGCAGCAATTTTTTTGGAGTAACCAACCAGTTTTTGATTGGATTTAAGGCCCACTCCATGATATGGAACCCAAAACTGATACTGATAATGAGGCAAAAACCTCCCTGTTACAATATAGGCCAAATGTACTAGGAGAATTCTTATTAGTATAATTCTGGTAAGTGGTCATAATAATAAAATGACTCCTAAATAAATGACATACTCTTATTGATTTCTAATCATCACTAATCACTGATCAATGATTCACTAAACCATCATCAGAGAAGCTTCTTACAGTAGTTGGTAATTAACAAAGAGACCTACAACTGAACCACCTACAGGGAATGAGAAACTTTGGAGTGCTCAACCCTCAACGACATATCTTTATCACTCCCACCCCTTCAATAGTCAGTTATCTATGTGGAAAAGCAGACAGAAAGATTCTAACCAATAGGGGCAAAATTACTTTGATGAGAGAGAATTTTCCAGAAACAACAGAAAAGACACACATCCAAACTCAGAAAGAACATGACAAAACGCACAGGACATGGCTCAAGCCAGAAAAACAAATTCAGGATGGATAAGGTGAAGTAGATATAAAGTATCAGTCCTTAGCTTACAATCTATATTCAAAACTTACAGCTGCTGTAAAAGAAAAATCAGTTTTCTTCAATAGAGTGACATGGTATATATAAGCCACTCTAGGGCAGTCAGTATTCAGTATTATGTGAACACAATTTAGACACATATTTTTTGTAAGTTTTGCTTTCTTCTGGTTAAGAAATAGAAGGTACATAATATCCTATAGAAAGGAAGGTGAGGGAAGACATTGGAAGAGTTGTGGGAGAGGACACAATCAGATAAAAATGTTATAAATTTTAGAACAATAAAATCATTAAAAATAAAATATTGTTTAAACAAGGATACCACAGAAATTAAACTTTAGATACATTAAATTTTCATAATCAGAAAACAACTTTTTCTTTAAAAAGATGAACTTGTTAGAATAACCAACAAATCTTATTTAGCACAGTGAAAATTGTATCAATTTATCATTATGTTACTTCTTGTATTAGATTTCTTCAAACAAAAACTGTCTTTCTGAAAGAATATGCTATTATTTAATTTTGAGAAAAAAAATCTTGTAAAGCAATAGAGAAAAATAAGGCAAAGGAATCACCTGGAATTGCTTCTTCATCTTCCAAAAGTTTGGCTTGCTCTTTCCAAAATTTGCTGGCTCTTTTGCGCTTACGTTTTTGCTCAGCTTTGTTGAAGTATGAAATGAAAAACAAAAATCATGCACATTTAAAGCTGGAACACATTATGTTCCAGTATGCATATTAAATAATAAAGCATCTAATGCAGCATAGTCACGTATCTTATTATAGTGAAAATTTCTATGAATTTATCACTATGGTGCTTATACTTGTTTCCTTAAAAGTGAAAAACATGCCAAAATGCTGTGTTCAGCTTAATGTAAGGGAGAGGGGCTTGGTTCTACCCCAACCTAAGGGAGCTCTTTTTGTTGAGGAGGAGTGGACTGGGGGTGGGCTTGGGGGGGTGGTAGCAGGAGGAGTGGTGGGAAGGAAAACTGTGGGTGTAATGTAAAATGAAATTTAAAAGAATAAATGAATTATAAGAAAGTGAAAAACAGTATTGACTTCTAAAAACTCTGCACTGTTATTCAAAACATGGCAAATGTCTTGTCAATGAGTATGGATTTAAAAAAAAATCAACAAAGCAATCACCTTGGGCTGCTTCTTCATCTTCAAAAGGTCTGCCTTGGTCTTTCCAACGTTTGGTGACTGTCTTGCCCTTGTATTTTTTCTCAGCTTTGTTAAGGTGTGAAATGAAAAGCAAATGTTATGGACATTTAAAGCTGGAACATGTTGTGCTCCAGTATGAATGTTAAATAATAAAGATTCTAATGCAGAATAGTCATGAAAAGGTTACCACCATACTCACATGACTTTTAACAATACACAACATGGCATAATAACGCTAAAATACAGTAGCAGCATGCATACCTTGGCAGTAACTAAATAACCTTTACTTGGATTCCAGATCCATTCAACACAATGGAAACCATGGCTGGTACTGAAAACCCAGCTAAAAATTCTGAGCTAGAGAAGTAATGGTTATTGGAGGACAATCTGCAACAAAAATTTAACTAAATCATTATAGGCCCCAACAACTAACTATAAACATTTGTCTTTATAACCACAGATAATAGTAGTCTTCAATCTTCATCAAGAAAACATTGGTTTGCCACAAACATGGACCATTACAAAAAAAAAAAAAAAGAAACCAATCAAATCAAAGAGTTTTGGAGCCACGTCAGAATGGACACATCTACGGACCACTCCCACACATAAGATAAGGCCCAGGAACACTGCCCAAGAGGAGGTAGAAAGATTATAAAGAGCCAGAGGGTGAGGGAATTTGCTCTAAGACTGTGTCTCCTAGTAATATCAGGAGAAAAACACATCTTATGATCATCACTGCCCAAACATGAGCTGAATAAGAATGACATATAAAAACTGGAGAAAGAAAATCCTACAAGGCCTAAACCCTAAACAAAAGAACTATAGAAAACTAAAGAAACCGGGAAAAGGAGAAATGGGAATCCCCAGGTAAAAGTATATCAATTAACTATCTGCTGTGAAAAAACAGCAATGAAAACATACATACAGTTACTATTACAGAGACAGAACAAGTTATATTCAGGGCTATATGTGCACATAGATACTCTTGAATGCAAGTATTAACAATTACTGAGAAAAGAGGCCACACATTTGGACAAGAGAAGAAGGCATAGATTGGAGGTTTAGGGGAAGGAAAGGGTAAGGAGAAAGGTTGAATTTAATTATTATCTCAAAAATAGACTTCTAACATAAAAAACTATAATCAGGAAAAATCTAATTCTCCAAAAGGATAAATTTATTACAATAGGAAACACATTTGACTTACCACACTGAAAATTTCTATCAAACTTTCATTATGCTATTTCTTTTCTTCTAAACACATTACACCATTATTCAATATATGGCAAACATGAGAAAAAGTATAGATTGAAATAAAACACCATCAAAAACCAAAACAAAATAAAGGAATCACCTGGGCCTGCTTCTTCGTCTTCAAAAAACCTGGATAGGTCTTTCCATTGTTTGGTGGCTGTTTTACCCTTGCGTTTTTTCCCAGCTTTATTGTCGTATGAAATGAAAAACAAATAATATTTAAAGCAAGAACACATTATGTTTAATCCTCTATGTTTTCTAAATAATAAAACATTCAATACTAATGCGAATGCTCTAATATAGCCTTGTCACAAAGAAAGCTACCATCATACTGTTGTGATGTGTAACAATGCCATTCATGGAATGATAACTCTAAGTATGCAGCAGTAGCATACCTTCTTTGTAAAAAACAGATCTTTAATTGGAAGTAAGACTCAATCAAAAAGAGGGAGAGCATGGCTGGCACTGGAAAACCAATAAAAATTCTGTGTTGGTGAAATGATGGTTATCGGAAAAGGATCTACAACAACTAATATACTAATTAAAATCACTAACAACAATTTGTAAGCATTGTACTTATACCTGAAGATAACTATATTCGTTACTCGTTATCAAGGGAATTTTTGTTTGCAACAGATAAAGACCATTACAAAAACCCAGGACCAATGAAAGCAAGGAGTGGTAGAGCCCAATCTGAATGGATAAATCTACAAAGCATTTCTACACACATGATAAGGCGCAGTGAACACTGCCCAAAAGAGTGTAGTAAGATCTTAACAGACAGAGGATAAGAAACTTTGATCTAAGACTGTCTCCTAGTAATATCAAAATAAATAGTAATATCAGAAGAAATTGCTAACATCACTGCTCAAACGAGAGAGCTGAACAAGAGACTCTAATACATATACAAAATGGAAAGAAAGAATCCCAGGAGGCCTAAATCCTACAAGAAAGAAATATAGAAAACAGAAGAAAGGTGGGAAAGGGAGAGGTGGAAATCCCCACATCAGACCACACCAGTTCTCTGTCTGGGGTTAAAAAGACAGGCATGAAAACTTACATACAGGTATTATTATAGAAACTGAACAAGCTATATTCAGAATATATATATATACACATATATATACATATATATATTCTTGAATGTAAGTACTAACAATTAGTGAGTAAAGGGATCATACATGTGGCAGATAGGGGAGGTACATAGAAAATTTGGAGGGAGGAAAAGGTAGGGAGAAACGTTGAAATTAATTATCTCAAACTAAAACAGAATTTTCAGGTTAAAAACATGAAAAAAGCTAGCATCAATGAACAATCTAAATGTCGAAAAGGATGAACTTACATAACAACTCTGAACAATCACAATGAAAATTTCTATGAATTTATCACTGAGATACTTGTTATATTTATAAAACATAAAAAATTTTCTTTATGAAAACATCACACCATAATTCAATATATGGCAAAAACATTGTGAATCAATATATTACATGACAAACAACATATATATATATATATACACACACATATGTATATGTATAGTAGGAATATATATATACACACAGGTGTTTGCAATACACTTAATTTATGTGTATTCATATAAACTTAATATTTATAAATTATTTGTATTTATAATATAACACACATACATACACACAAACACCAAAAGCAATCACCTGGGCTTGCTTCATCTTCAAAAAGTTTGGCTTTATCTTTCCATAGTTTAGTGACTGTTTTGCCCTTGCGTTTTTTCTCAGCTTTATTGAGGTATGGAATGAAAAACAAAGATTATGGACATTTAAAGCTAGAACACATTATGTTTAATCCTCCATGTTTCCCCCAAATAATTAAAGCCTCCAATACAAATGCATATGCTTTACTACAGTCATGTCGTGAAAAAGGCTACCATCATGCTCTAGTGATATGTAACAATGTCCCTCATGGCATGATAACTCTAAGTATGCAGCAGTGTAACACATACCGCCTTTGTTACCAGAACTCTTTACTTGGACATAGGACTCACTCAATACCAGGGAGAGCATGCCTGGTACTAAAAACCAGCTAAAAACTCTGTGCTGGTGAAATGATGACTACTGGAGAAGAATCTACAACCACTAATATACTAACACAGCATAATCCCTAACAACAATCTACAACCTTTGTTCTTAAATCTGAAGATAACTGCAACCTTTACTCTTCATCAAGGCAACTTTTGTTGCAACATCCAGAGATGATTGCAGAAATCGACAATCAATCAGAACAGAGAATGCTGGAGACCAATCAGAATGCATACATCTACAGAATACTCCTGCATAAAAGATAAGGCTCAGGGAAAACTACCAAGGAGGAGGTTAAATATCACAGGCAGAGGATGTGGAATTTGCTCTAACACTGTATCTCCTCTTCTATGAACATCAGGAGAGACACCTATAAAATGTCATGACCATTACTGCCCAAACATGACAAGACCAAGAATGGTAATAATATATACACAAACAGGACAGAGAAGACCCATGAGGCTTCATCCCTACTCAAAGGACCATAGAAAATTAAAAGAAATGGGAACAGGAGAGGAGGGAATACCTAGGGAAGTATACACCAATTCATGTCTGGTGCCAAAAGGTCAGTCAGAAAAACATATGCATAAAGGTACCACTAAAGACTGTACAGAACATTCAGGTGTGTGTGTGTGTGTGTGTGTGTAGATATTCTCAAGACAATCAATAACAATTAGTTTAAAAAGAGGCCACAGATATTGACATACACAATTGGAGATTATGGAGGGATGAAAGTTTATTGAGAATGGTTGAAATTAAATGATAATCTATTAAGAAATGGGATCATTCACCATGAAAACATAAAGAAATTGCAATCCAGAAGCAATGTAATTCCCCCAAAGTATAGACTCATTATAATAAGGGAAAATTTGACTTATTGCAGTGAAAATTTCTATAAATCTAGCATTGTGGAACTTACACTTGTTTCCTTAAAAGTTAAAACAGTAGGGTCTTCTAAAAGTATTACACCATTATTCAATATACTGTAAATATCATGTGAATCAATATACACACAAAAAAGCCATCACCTGGGCCTGCTTTTTCATCTTCAAGAAAACCAGCTTGCTCTTTCCATGGCTTAGTGACTATTTTTCCCTTGTGTTTTTAATCAGCTTTATTGAGGTATGAAATGAGAAAAAATTATGGACATTTAAAGCTAGAGCATATTATTTAATTCCCTATGCTCTCCAAAATACTAACACATATGCTCTAAAATAGCCTTGTCATAAAGAAGGCTACCATCATGCTCTGGTGATGCGGAGTAATGACCATTGTGACATGATAACTATGCGACAATGGAAAATACACCTTCTTTATAACCAACACTTATTTACTTGAAATCAATACTTGCTCAACAAGAGGAAGAATTTGCCTGGCACTGGAAAACCAGATAATAACTCTTTGATCATGAAATGAAGAATACTGGATAAGTTTTTACAACCACTAATTTACTAACACAGCATAATCCCTAACAACAATCTACAAACTTTTTCTTACATCTGAAAATAAACATAGCCTTCACTCTTCATCAAGGCAACTTTTATTTGCAACAGCCAGAGATCACTGCAGTAATCTACATCCAATCAGTACAGAGAGTGGTGGAGACCAATCATCCCAATCTACAGGACACTCTTGAATATAAGATAAGGTTCTGGAGGCTGCTGGTGGTGATGAATGCCTTTAATCTCATCACTCAGTAGGCAGAGGTAGGTGGTTACCTGTGAGTAACCCTGAGTAACTGAGTAATCCTGTCCTAAAGGAAAAAAAGAGAGATAGGATTCTGGGAACAACTGAATTTGGGCTGAAAGAGCATCAGATCCAGAGTGTGAATAATTTGTACTAAGACTGAGTCCCTTAGTAAACACACATATAATCTAACAAGCATCATTGCCCAAACATGACTTGAACCAAAATGGAACAAATACTTGCAAAAACTGGACAGAGAAAAGCCCACGAGGTTTCAACCATATATAAAGGATGATATAAAACTGAAGGTGACTGAAAATAGGATACATGAGAATTCCAAGGGAAGAAAACACCAAATAACTCTCTGTTGCCAAAAAAATCGAACCATGAGAAAAAAAATAGTACACACACACACACACACACACTATACAGACTGAATAAGTTATAGTAAGGAATGTGTGTATGTGTGTTTGTGTATTCTTAAATACAATCACTAACAATTACTGGGAAAAGTGATCAAAAGTGGTCATGAATTTTGGCCTAGAGAAGGGGGGTTTAAAGGGGAGGTTTTGGACAGATAAAAGAGTATGCAGAAAGGTTGAAATTATGACAATCTCACATATAAGGATACCAATCTCCTTGAAAACATGAAAAGAACCTGCAATCAAGAAGCAATCTAATTCTCCAAAAAGAATGAACATACTATAAGGAGAGACAAATTTGACTTATCAGTGAAAACATCTATGAATTTACCACAGCAGTACTAATACTTGTTTCCTTAAGTGAAAAACAGTGTTGCATTCTAGAAATAATACATCATTAATGAATACACTAAAAACACCATGTGAAACAATATACAAATGAACAAAACAAAACAATCACCTGGGCCTGCTTCTGCATCTTCAAAAAGTCCAACTTGGCCTTTCCATTGTTTGGTGACTGTTTTCCCCTTGCGTTTCTTCTCAGCTATATTGAGGCATGTAATGAAAAACAAAGATTATGGACCTTTAAAGCTACAAAACATTATGTCGAATCCAAGTGATTTCTCTTAAATAATAAAGCTTCCATTACTAATGTATATGCTCTAATATACTCTTGTCATAAAGGTTATCATTATGCTCACATGAAGTGACACAATGCCCCTCATAGCATGATAACACTAAGTATGCAGAGTGAATACATATCACCTTTGTTATCAGAACTCTTTACTTGGACATAGGACTCACTCAATACCAGGGAGAGCATGCCTGGTACTGAAAACCAGCTAAAAACTATGTGCTGGTGAAATGATGACTACTGGAGAAGAATCTACAACGACTAATTTACTAACACAGCATAATCCCTAACAACAATCTATAATCATTCCTCTTATACCTGAAGATAACTGTAGACTTTACTCTTCATCAAAGCAATTTTTGTTTGTAACAGTCTGAGACCCTTTCAGAAATCCACATCCATTCAAAAGAGATTGCTGGACACCAATCAGAATGATTACATCTACAGATACCTACAGAACATTCCTGTATATAAGAAAAGGCTCAGAGAACCTCAGAAAACACTACACAAGAGAAGGCTGGAAGATCATTAGAGCCAGCGGCTGGGATAATTTGCTTTAAGTCCTTGTCTCCTAGTAATATTAGGAGAAACACACATAAATTATCACAAACATCACTTCCCTGACCTGAAAAAGAATGGCACCAATAGTTACACAATGTGGACAGAGAAAAGCTCTTCAGGCTTTATCCCTACTCAAAAGACCAGAGAAAACTGAAGGAAAATGGGAACAGGGGGGTGGAAATACTCATTGAATAAAACACTAATTCATGTCTGGTGCCTAAGCCAGCCATGAGAAGATAAATGAAGGTAGTATTATATAGACTGGACAGGTTATAGTAAGGAATATGTGTGTGCGTGTGTATGTATGTAGATATGCTTAAATACAATCAATAAAATTAGTGAAAAGAGTGAACAGAAATTTTGGCATGAAGGCCAGGGTTGAAATGGGAGGTTTTGGATGGATAGAAGGGTATGAAGAAACGTGGAAATTAAATGATAATCTCACATATAAGCAAAATATCTCCTTGAAAACATGAAAAGAATTTGCAATCAAGAAGCAATCAAATTCTCTAAATGGATGAACATATTATGAGACAAATATTTGACTTATCAGTGAAATTTTCTATGAATTTAGTATGGTGGTACTTACACTTGTTTCCTTAAAAGTTAAGAGTGCTGTCTTCTAAAAATATTACACCGCTATTTAGTATACTGTAAAAATCATGTGAATCAATATAGACAAAAAAACAAAACAAAGTCACCTGGGCCTGCTTCTGCATCTTCAAAAAGTCCAGCTTGGTCTTTCCATGTTTTGGTGACTGTTTTGCCCTTGCGTTTTTTCTCAGCTTTATTGAGGTATGAAATGAAAAACAAAGATTGTGGACATGAAATGCCAGAACAAATTTTGTTTAATCTCCCAAGTTACACCAAAATAATAAAGCATGGAATACTAACATATATGTTCCAATATAGCCTTGATATAAAGAAGGCTACCATCATGCTCTAGTGATGTGTAACTATGTCCCTTATAGCATGATAATTCTATGTATACAGCAGTGTAACACATATCACCTTTGAAACCACCAATACTTTACTTGGACTTAAGACTCACTCAACAACAGTGACAGCATGCCTGGCACAGAAAACCTGCTGCAAAAATAGACAGGTAGACCAATGGAACTGAATTGAACCCCCTGATAATAACCCACACACCTACGAACACTTGATTTTTGACAAAGAAGCTAAAATTATACATTGGAAAAAGAATCTTCAAAAAATGGTGCTAGCATAACTGGATATTGGCATGCAGAAGACTGCAGATAGATCCATGCCTATCACCTTGCACAAAACTTAAGTCAAAATGGATCAAAGACCTCAACATAAATCCAGCCACACTGAACCTCTTAGAAGAGAAAGTGGGAGGCACTCTTGAACGAATTGGTACAGAACACTGCATCCTGAACATAACACCAGTAGTACAGACACAGAGATCAACAATAAATGGGACCTCCTGTAACTGAGAATCGTCTTTAAGGCAAAGGACACAGGCAACAAGACAAAAAGGCAGCCCACAGAATGGGAACAGATATTCATTAACCCCACATCTGACAGGGGACTGATCTCCAAAATTTACAAAGAAACCAAGAAGCAAGCCTCTGAAACACCAAAGGATTCAATTCAAAAGTGGGCTACAGAACTAAATAGAGAATTCTCCATAGAGGAGTTTAAAATGGCTTAGAGATACTTGAGAAAGTGCTCAACATCCTTAGCTACCAGGGAAATGCAAATCAAAACAACATTGAGATACCGTCTTACTCCTGTCAGAATGGCTAACATCAAAAACACCAATGACAATTTATACTGGAGAGGATGGGCAGAGAGAGCAACACTCCTCCACTGCTGGTGGAAGCCACTTTGTACAGCCATTTTGGAAATCAGTATGGAGATTCCTCAGAAAAATGGAATCAATCTACCACAAGATCCAGCAATTCCATTCTTAAGCATATTTCCAAAAGATGAACATTCAAACAACAATGACATCTGTTTAACTATGTACATAGCAGCATTATCTGTAATAGCTAAACCTGAAAGCAACCTAGATGCCCCTGAACTGAAGAGTGGATAGAGAAAATGTGGTACATTTACACAATGGAGTACTACTTAGGTGGAAAAAAAGACAATGGAATCTTGAAATTTCCCGGCAAATGGATGGCACTACAAGAAACCATCCTGAGTGAGGTAATCCAGTCACAAAAAGACAAACATGGTATGTACTCACTCCTATATGGATTTTAGGCACGAAACAGGGGAGTGCCACCCTACAATCCCACTGCCAGAGAGTCTGGGAAACAGGATGGACCCTAAGAGAGATATGCATGGTAAACCAGAGAAGGGAAACAGGACAGAATCTTATGAGAGGACTGGAAGCAAGGGGTAGGGGCAGGAAGCTGGGAGAAAGAAAGGGGATGAAGAAGAGGGGAGAGGAGGACATGGGGGAGCAGAAAAGTTGAGTCGGGAGAAGAATAGCGAAGAGAAGGATGAGAGATATCATAATTGAAGGAGCCATTATAAGTTTGAAGAGATATCGGGCACTAGTGAGACTTCCAGAGGTCCACAAGGATGACACCAACTGGCAACCTAACCAATAGTGGAGAGGCTGTCTTAAATGCCCTTCTCTGATAATGTGATTGAGGACTTCCTTGTATGCCATCCTAGAGCCTTCATCCAGTGGCTGAAGGAAGCAGAGGAAGACACCCATAGCTAAAGACTGAACTGGACTCCTGGAACCCAGTTGCAGAGAGGGAGGAGTGATGAGCAAAGGGCTTGAGACATGACAGATGAAACCCACAGAAACAGGTGACCTGAACAAGGGGGAGCTTATAGACCCCAGATTGATAGCTGAGAGGCAAGCATGGGACTGATGCAGACCCCCTGAAAGTGGGTATCAGTGAGGAGTCCTTAGCATTCTCTGTGACCTCGGGCAATAGGTCAGCATTCAGCCCTGTCATACAGATGGACTTTGGGAGCCCATTCCACGTGGAGGGATGCTTTCTCCACCTGGACACTTGCAGACTTTGAGATTCCCCATGAAGCTCCTCACACTCTTTGGAGAGTGAAGTGGGGTTTGGGGGAGGGGTTGCAGGAAGATTGAAGGGGGACGGGAGAGGAAGGGAGGGAGGGGGAGCTGGGATTGACAGGTGAAGCAAACTTGTTTCTAATTTAAACTAAATTAAAAAAAAAAGGAAAAGAAAAAACTCTGTGCTGATGAAATGATTACTGGAGAAGAATCTACAATCACTAACTTATTAACACGGCATACTCCCTAAAAACAATCTACAAACTTTGTTCTTATATCTTAAGATAACTGTGACCTTTCCTCTTCAGGAAGGCAAATTTTGTTGCGACAACCATAGATGACTGATGAAATACACAACCAATCAGAAAAGAGTGGTAGCCACAATCAGAATGCATACACCTACAGACATATACTGAACACTCCTGAATATAAAGTTCAGGGAACACAACCCAAGATTATCAGAGCCAGAGTGTGAGGAATTTGCTCTAAGATTGTGTCTTCTAGGAACATCAGGAAAGACACCTATAAAATCTCATGACAGTCATTGCCGAAACATGACCTCAACAGGAATGACACGAATACGTACACAAACAGGACTGAGAAAGCCCCTCAGGATTCGCTCCTATTCAAAGGCTGACAGAAAACTGAAGGAAAATGGGAGAGGACAGGAGGGAATATCCAGGGGAAAATATACCAATTTCTGTCTGGGGACAAAGAATCAGTAAGGAAAACACACACACACACACACACACACACACACACACACACACACACACACACACACACACACACACACAATTAAGGAGACTGAATAGGTTTTATTAAGGAGGGTGGGGAGGGAGGGAAGAGAGAGAGAATAAACATTCTGAAAAGCAATTGCTAATCATTAGTATCAAAAAAGACCATGAACTTTGGCATAGAGAAGGGGGTTGAAATGGGAGGTTTTTAGAGGGAAGAAAAGGTATGGAGAAAGGTTAAAATTAAAAAATCATCTATTAAAAATAAGAACATTCTCCTTGAAACCATGAAAAGAATCTGGAATGAAGAAGCAGTCTAATTCTCCAAAAGGAAGAACTCATTATAAAAACAGATAAATTTGACTTATTACAGTGAAAATTTCTATGAATTTTTCATTTTGGAACTTACACATGGTTCCTTAAAGTGAAAAAAAACAGTGTTAGCTTTTCAAAACATTACACCATTAATCAATATACTGTAAAGTCATGTGAATCAATATACACAAGAACAAACAAAACAAATAATCACCTGAACCTGCTTCTTCAAAAAGTCCAGCTTGGTCTTTCCATGTTTTGGTGACTGTTTTGCCCTTGCGTTTTTTCTCAGCTTTATTGAGGTATGGAATGAAAAACAACAATTATGGGCATTTAAAGCTAGAACACATTATGTTTAATCCTCCATGTTTCCCCCAAATAATAAAGCCTCCAATACAAATGCATATGCTCTACTACAGTCATATTGTGAACAAGGCTACCATCATGCTCTAGTGATGTGAAACAATGTCGCTCATAGCATGATAACACTTAAGTATGCAGCAGTGTAACACATACCATCTTTGTTACCAGAACTCTTTATTTGGACTTAGGACTCACTCAATACCAGGGAGAGCATGCCTGGTACTGAAAACCAGCTAAAACCTCTGTGCTGGTGAAATGATGACTACTGGAGAAGAACCTAGAAACACTAACTTACTAACGCAGCATAATCCCTAACAACAATCTACAACCTTTCTTCTTATATCTGAAGATAACTGCAACCTTTACTCTCCATCAAGGCAATTTCTGATGCAACATCTAGAGACAGGAATTTGCGCTAAGACTGTGTCATCCCTTCTAGGAACATCAGAAGAAACACCTATAAATTCTCATGACCATCATTGCCCAAAAATAACCTGGATAAGAACTGCAGGAATAGATACACCAGGAAGACAGTGAAATCCCATTAGGCTGCAACCCTACACAAAGAACTAGAGAAAACCGAAGGAAAGTGGGAGTAGGAGAGGAGGGAATACCAACGAAAGTATATATAAATTCATGTCTGGTGCCAAATTCAGTCAGGAATATATACATGTACACATATATACATATACAGATATTATTAAACAAACTAAATAGATTAAATTAAAGAGAAAAAGGGAGAGAATGTAAAGACATTCTTAAATACAATCATTAATAATTAGTGTGAAAAAAGCCAGGAATTTTAGGTATAGAGAGGGAGGTTGAAAAGGGAGGTTTTAGAGGAATAAAATGTACGGAGAAAGGTTGAAAATAAATAATCATCTAAGCTAAGCAATAGGGGTGAGACCACCTCGAATGCCCATTCCTGATAATGAACTTGATGTGTATAACCATCCTGGAGCCTTCATCCAGTGACTGATGGAAGCAGAGGCAAACACCCACAGTTAAACACTGAACTGAACCCAAGGAACCCAGTGACAGAGAGAGAGGAGTGATGAGCAAATTGGCAAAGAATGGGCTGGCAAAACCAGCAGAGACAGCTGATCTGAACAGGGGAGAGCTCTTGGACCCCAGACCAACAGTGGGGAGGCCAGCATGGGACTGATCTGGACCCCCCCTGAATGTGAGTGTCAGTGAGAAGGCCTGGGCAACCTATGGAGCCCTGGGCAGTGGATCAGTGTTTATCCCTGGCATACAAACAGATACCGTGTGTCCATAACACAAAGAGGGATGCTCTCTCAGCCTGGACTCTTAGAGGAGTGCCTGGACCCTGCCCTGAGTGAAATGACAGACTCCAGATATCCCCTATGTAGAAGGAAGTGGCAATAGGGTGGGAGGCTGGGGGCGATGTTGGGGGGCGTGCGGGAGGAGGGGAGGGAGAGGGAACTGGGATTGACATGTGAAGCAAGCTATTTAAAATTAAAATAAAAAATTAAAAAACTTAATAAAGAAAGAAACTGGGTTTTGAGAGAACAATTTCTAATTGTACAGAGTAGAGAAGTTATAATTTACTTTTATTACTTCATTGTCACTTAATTATTTGTTATTTATGGACTGGGCAACATCCAATGTATGAAACAGAAGGAAAGATGGTGAGATGACTCATCAGGTAAAGGCATTTCCTGCTGCCTCACTGACAAATGGATTTCAGTTTCTGGAAACCACATACTAGAAGAGGAGAATCAATTTCCAGAAGTTGTCCTCTGACTTCCATATACACACATGCCCACACAATACAAAGAAAAGGTATGGAGAAAAGTTGAAATTAAAAAATCATCTATTAAAAATGAGATGACTCTCCTTGAAATCATTAAAAGAATCTTCAATCAAGAAGCAATCTAGTTCTCCAAAAGGAGGAACTCATTATAAAAACAGACAAATTTGACTGATCACAGTGAAAATTTCTATGAATTTATCATTGTGGAACTTACATGTTTCCTAAAATATGAAAAACAGTGTTGTCTCCTCAAAACATGCCACCACTATTCAATATATTCGAAACAATATGAAAATCGATATACACAAAAGCAATCACTCACCTGGACCTGCTTCTTCATCTTCAGAAAGTCCAGCTTGGTCTTTCCATGTTTTAGTGACTGTTTTGCCCCTGCGTTTCTTCTCAGCTTTATTGAGGTATGGAATAAAAAACAAAGATTATGAACATTTAAAGCTAGAACACATTATGTTTAGTACCCTGTGTTTCCCCCAAATAATAAAGTCTCCAATACTAATGCATATGATCTAGTGTAGCCTTGTCATGAAGAAGGCTACCATCATGCTCTAGTGATATGTAGCATTGTCTATCATAGCATGATAACTCTAAGTATGCAGCAGTGTATCACATACCTTCTCTGTAACTAAAAATTCTTTACTTGGAAGTAAGACTCACTCAACAAGAGGGAGAGCATGCCTGGCACTGAAAACCTGCTAAAAACTCGGTGCTGGTGAAATGATGGCTACTGGAGAAGAATCCAGAAACACTAACTTACTAAAGCAGCATAATCCCTAAGAACAATCTAAAAACTTTGTTTCATATCTGAAGATAACTATAGCTTTTATTCTTCATCAAGGCAACTTTTGTTGTAATAGCCAGACACCATTGCAGCAATCAACAACACAGAGTGGTGGTGACTAATCAGAATGCATAGAGCTACACAACACTCCTGCATATAAATAAGTCTCAGGGAACACTACCAAAGAGGGGTTAGAGAGATTGTCATAGCCAGATGGTGAGGAATTTGCTCTAAGGCTGTCTTCTCTTATAGGAACATCAGGTGAAACACCTATAAAATCTCATGGCAATCATTGCCCAAACATGACCTGAACAAGAACGGCATGAATACATACACAAACAGGACAGAGAAAAATCCATCAGGTGTTCATCCCTACTCAAAGAACCATAGAAAATAGAAGGAAACTGGGGAAAGGAGAGGAGGGAATACCCACTTAAGAATATACAACTTCAAGCTTTGTATCAAAAAGCCAGCCACAGAAACATATAAAGGTAGTATTAAAAGGACTGAACCGGTTATATTAAGGAATATGTGTGTGTGTTTGTGTGGGAGGTTATAGGTATTCTTAAATACAATCACTAAAAAATAGTGGGAAAAGTGGTGATGAATTTTGGCATTTAGAGAAGGGGGTTGAAATGGGAGTTTTTAGAGGGAAGAAAAGGTATTGAGAAAGGCTGAATTTAAATGATCATCTTTTAAAAATGAGATCATTCTTGAAATCATGAAAGATCCTGCAATCAAGAATCAATCTAATTCTCCAAAAGAATGAACACATTACAAAAAAGAGACAAATTTGACTTATCACAGTGAAAATTTCTATAAATTTATCATTTTGGTACTTACTCTTGTTGGCTTAATAATGAAAAACAGTGCTGTTTTCTAAGAACATTATACCATTAATCAATACACTGTAAATATCTTGTGAATCAATATACAACGAAAACAAAAGAAAGCAATCACCTGGACCTGCTTCTTCATCTTCAAAAAGTCCAGCTTGATCTTTCCATAGTTTAGTGACTGTTTTGCCCTTGCGTTTTTTCTCAGCTTTATTGAGGTATGGAATGAAAAACAACAATTATGGGCATTTAAAGCTAGAACACATTATGTTTAATCCTCCATGTTTCCCCCAAATAATAAAGCCTCCAATACAAATGCATATGGCTCCACTACAGTCGAGTCATGAAGAAGGTTACTATCATGCTCTAGTGATGTGAAAAAATGCCCCTCATAGCATGATAACTCTAAATATGCATCAGTGTAACACATACCACCTTTGTTACAAGAACTCTTTACATGGACTTGCTCAATACCAGGGAGAGCATGCCTGGTACTGAAAACCAGCTAAAACCTCTGTGCTGGTGAAATGATGATTGCTGGAGAAGAATCTAGAAACACTAACTTACTAACACAGCATAATCCCTAACAACAATCTACAACCTTTGTTCTTAAATCTGAAGGTAACTTCAGCCTCTACTCTTTATCAAGGCAACTTTTGTTGCAATATTCAGAGATGATTGGAGAAATTGACAGCCAATAAGAACAGAGAATGGTGGATACCAATCAGAATGCAAACACCTACAAAATAATTCTTCATATAAATAATGCTTAGGGAATACTACCAAAGAGGAGGCTAAAATCTTCACAGTAAGAGGGTGAGGTATTTGCTCTAAGATCCTGTCTTCTCTTCTAGGAACATCAGGAGAAACATCTAGAAAATCTCATGACTATCACTGCCCAAACATGATCTGAACATGAATGGCACCAATAGTTACACAGACAAGACAGTGAAAAGCCCTTCAGGGCTTCATTCCTTGTTAAAGGACCATAGTAAACTTAAGGAAATTGCTACAAGAGAGGAGGGAATACCCAGTGAAGAATACACCAATTCATGTCTGGTTCTAAAAAGCCATAACTAAGAAAAACTATGGCTATAATTATCTAGTCTTCAATAATTAATATAGATTCCTAAAATTAGCCTTCTACCATAAACTTATAGTCAGCTATGATTTCTAGATATAAATAAATATATATATGTATATATATCAGCTAGATATGTATACTTCAAACATTTCAAAGATCTACAGAATTTAAAATGTTTTAATAGCTTAGACTTTTCACGACAGTGAGACACTTCTGCTCCTGATAGCACCCATATACTCCAGAAAAGATGATGTGCATCAAAACTCCATATGTAGTATATTTTTCATATGGCAAAAGCTAGACATGTGGGCAAAGAAACTGCCCTTACCTCAATTTCTGACAGTTACTATCTAAACTCAACCAGGACACAAGAAAGTGACTGCCAAGCTTTGCCAAGACAAGGCAGGCAAGTCCTTCAAAATTCCCTGTTTCATAGGTATGCTAGGCATTTAGATAAAAGGTGGATGCCCCAACATTACAGAAAAACCTTGATGACTGTCCATGCAGTCAGCTTTTTCTCTCATTTCTCACATGTTTTAGAAGTCACTTGCCTACATTTCCTTCTTGTTCAGATGATATTATCAACATTCTTCTTATACCTGAAGATAACTCTAGTCCTTACTCTTCATCAAGGAAACTTTTGTTTGCAACAGCCAGAGACCACTACAGAAATTCACATCCAATCAAGAGAGAGAGGAGTGGAGCCCAATCAGAATGCATACATCTATGTAACACCACTGCACATAAAACAAGGTTCAGGAAACACTACCCTAGAGGGGGCTGAAAGATCATAAGAGACAGAGGGTGAGATAATTTGCTTTAACTGTGTCTCCTTGTAATACCAGGAAAAACACACATAAAATGTCACAAATATCTCTGCCAAAGCATGACCTGAACAAGAATGGCACCAATACATACACAAATTAGATAGACAAAAGCCCATCAGGCTTCAATCATACTTAAAGGATTATAGAAAACTGAAGGAAACTGGAAACAGGAGATGTAGGAATACCCGGGGAAGAATACACCAATTCACTGTCTGATAACAAAAAGCCACAAAACCATAATAGAGGTACTATTATAGACACTGAACAGGTGATAGTAAGGTGTATGTGTGTGTGTGTGTATTCTTTTTTTCCATATATTGTTTATTTAACTTTTTAATGCATGTCACTTTCAGTTCCCTCAACTCCACTCCTTCCCCATCCCCCCATCACCACCACTTCACCCCTCCTCTGCTCCCCAAGGGCCTCCATGAGGGATTTTCAGTAACCACTAACAACTAGTGCAAAAAGTTGACCATGAATTTTGGCATAGAGAAGAGAGTTGAAATGGGAAGTTATGGAGGTATTAAAGGGTATGGAGAAAGGTGTCAATTAAATGATAATCCCATAAAAATGAGATCATTTTCCATGAAAACATGAAAAGAATTTGCAATGAAGAAGAAATCTAATTCTCCTAAAGGATGCAGTTACTTTTATAAGAGACAATTTGACTATCGCAGGGAAGATTTCTGTGTGTTTATCATTTTTATACTTATACTTGTTCCTTAAATGTGAAAAACAGTGTTGCCTCCTAAAAAATTGTATCATTATTCAATATACTGTAAATATCGTGTGAATCAATATATACAAAACAAAACAAAGCAATCACTTGGGCCTGATTCTGCATCTTCAAAAATTCCAGTTTGGTCTATCTATGGTTTGGCGACTGTTTTTTCCTTGTGTTTTTTCTCACCTTTTTTTGAGGTATGGAATGAAAATCAGATTATGCACAATGAAATCTAGAACCTATTATGTTTAATGCACTATACTTTCCAAATAAGAAAGTTTCAGATACTAATGCATATGCTCTAAAGAAGGCTGCCATTATGCTCATGTGATGTCTAACAATGGCCATTATGTCATAATAAATCTAAGCATGCTGCAATGACATGCATACTTTCTTTGTAATCAACAGCTCTTTGCTTAATTTAAGACTTATTCAACAAGAGGGAGAGCATGACTGACATTGGAAATCCAGCTAAAATCTCTGCTGGTGAGATAATTACTGGGAAAGACTCTACCACCACTAATTTTTGTAAGCAATATAATCCCAAGAACAAATTATAAACATTTGCCCTCATATCCTAAGGGAATAATATTCTGCAATCTTCCTCAAGGCAACTTGTTTCTGCAAAAGGCAGACTAGACACCAGTACAGCAGTCTACAACTATTCAAACCACAGAGACATCGAGCTAAATCACAATGGATCCATCTATAAAACACTCCTGAACCTAAGGTAAGGCTCAGGGAAGACTGCGCAAGAGGGGGGAGAAAGATTTTAAGGGAACTTGGTGTAAGACTGTGTCACTTAGTAATCTCAGAAACAATACCTATAAAGTCTCACCAGTATGACTGCTCATATGTGAACTATCAAGAATGACACCAATACATATGCAACTGGTAAGAGAAATGCCCACTGGGACTCACACATTTACAAAGAAGTATAGAAAACTGAGGAAAGCGGGGAACGGGAGATCTAGTTTTCCCCAAGAATGAATACACCAATTGGTTGTCTTGTGCTAAAAAGCCAGCCCTAAAAACATCCATACAGGTACTATTATACAGAATTAACATGTTATATTTAGGACTATTTATGCATGTGTGTGTGTGTATAGCGTGTGTTCACACAAACATGTGCGTATACACACACCCGTATGCATGCAGTATAATTAGTGAGAAAAAGAGGCCATGGATTTTCCAGATAGTAAAGGTTTTTTTTTTTTGAGACAGGGTTTCTCTGTATTGTTTTGGAGGCTGTCCTGGAACTCACTCTGTAGACCAGGCTGACCTCGAACTCACAGAGATCTGCCTGCCTCTGCCTCCCGAGAGCTGGGATTAAAGGAGTGTGCCACCAATGCCCAGCAGTAAAGGGGTTTTATGTGAGGTTTTTGAGGGAGGAAGGAAAGTGAGAAAGGTTTAAATTAAATTATGATGTCAAAACAGAACTTTCTTGTGTAAAACATTCTAATTTTCCAAAAGAACGAACTTATTAGAATAACAAGCAAGTTTGACATAATACAGTGAAAATTGCTATCCATTAGCCAATGTACTATTGCTTGTATTTTTTAAACAGAGAAACAATAGCATCGTCTAAAAATATTACACCATTATTCAATATGCAGGAACCTTCTTGTGACTCAGTGTGGAAAACAAAGCAAAGCAATCACTTGGAGTTGCTGCTTCATCTTCAAAAGGTGTGGTTTGATCTATCCAAAGTTTGGTGAATAATTTGCCCTTTTGTTTTTTTCTCAGTTTTGTTGAGGTAAGAAATAAAAAACAAAATTAATGTATATTTAAAGATGGCACACACTATGTTCCATTCAATATATATATGTCAACTAATAGATTCTAATACTAATGCATACTTTCTAATACAGTGTTGTTATCAAATAGGCTACCATCATGTTCATGTGATGTGTGTAACAATGCCCATCATGGCATTATAACCCTAAGGATGCAGTAGTAGCGCACATGCCTTGACACTAACTAACAGCTCTTTACTTGAGCTTAAGAGCCACTCAATAATAGGGAGGTACTGGAAACCTAGCTAAAGCATTGGTGCTAGTAAAGTCATGATTACAGGGAACAATCTATAACTACTATTTCAGTAAACCAGCCTAACTCCTAACTATAATCTATAAATATTCTGTCTTTGTCAGGAAAACTTTTCCTTGCAACAGACAGAAATCACTACAGAAAACCACAACCAATCAAAAAGTAGATTGGTGGAGTCTAGTCCCAATGTGTAAATCTAAAGAACACTCCTGCACCTAAAGTAAGGCAGAAGGAACACTACCCATGATGTGATGGATAGAGTCTACAAGCCAGAGGATCAGAGAATTTTCTATAAGACCATGTCTCCTAGTAATATCAGAAACCACACCCATAAAGTCTCACCAACCTAACTGCTCATACATGAACTGAACAAATGACATACATATGCAAATAGGACAGAGAAAAGCCCACGAGTCCACAACCCTATACTAACAACATTATACCATTATTAAAAGCACAGGAATCATATTGCAAATCAATGTAGATAATTTTTTCTCAGTGTTACTAAGGTATGAAATGAAAATAAAAATATGTACATTTAAAGTGAGACGGCATTATGTTCCATTTAGTTTGTATACCCCCCAAAAGTTTCTACTACAGTATAGTCACGAAAAGGCTGCCATCTTGATCACTTGATATGTCACATGACCATCATGGCATGATAACCCTAAGGATGCATTAGAGACACACATACCTTGGCAGTAACCAATAGCACTTTAATTGAACTTAAGACCTACTCAACAAGAGGGAGACTATGTCTGTTTTTGAAACCCAGCTAAAATATTTGTGCTACTGAAGTGAAAGTCATTGGAAGAGAATCTAGAATCACTAATTTGCTAAACCAGCATAATCTCTTAACAAAAATCTATAAACATCTGTCTCTACACTCATAGATATTTGTTGTGTTCACTATTTGTATGCCAAGCTGGAAAGAGAAAAGCCCACAATGCATCAAACCTATACAGTGAACTATAGGCAACTGAAGAAAGCTGGAAATTAAAGAAGTAGCCTTCCTAAAGTAACAGCACAATTGATTGTCTGGTACCAAAAGGCCAGTCTTGGAAATGTACATATAAGCATCATACAGACTGGATAGGTTATATTTTAAAATATATTATATATGTACATACACATGCATGCAGTAACAATTACTAAGAAAAGATGGCATGGCATGAATTTGGACAACAGGAGGGTATATGGCAGGGTTTAGAGAGAGGAAAAGGACATGAAAAGGTTGAAATTAAATTATAATCTCAAAAAAGAATTTTCTTTTTTAAATTAAAAGAGTTTATAATCAGAAAACATCTAATTCTCTAAGGATGAACTTACTAGAATATCTAATTTGAATTAGCAGAGTGAAATTGTCTATCAATTTATTATTGTGTTACTTTTACATTTTGTTTTCTTAAAATGAAAGTCTTTCCTTCTGAAAACAGTACACTATTATTCAATACACAGGAATCACCTTGAGAGTCACTATAACTAAAGCAACACAATCACTTTGGGAAGCTGCTTCATCTTAAAAAGGTATGGCCTGTTCTTTCCAAGGTTTGGTGACTTTCTTACTCGTGGGTTTTTTTATCAACTTTGTTGTGTTATGAAATTAAAAACAAAAGGTATAAACATTTAAAGCCAGAACATATTATATTTATTATGTCTGAAAAATTATAAAGGTTCTAATTGTAACATATACACTCTAATACAGTGTTGTCTTGAAAAGGCTCAGGTGATACACAGCTTCCTAACATGCTTATGTGATATGCAGCTTTCAGTTACCTGGCAGCCCAATTTAGACAATTTTAATATTTTGGATGAAGACTGATTGCTAGGCTAATTTTACTATGTTCCCATCAATCAATCAATCAATAAATAAATAGATAAAATATAAACCAATGAAATAGTTCAGTATCAACACCTTAACAACTTATTAATAATGAAGTTTGCATAGTAAAATCTATTAATTCTAAATAAACATGCTTTTGAAGGAGAGACAAACTATAAACATATTCAAAGCTCAACTACATTTTTGTGGAATGTTTTACTTTATAAATTTGAAGAGTAGTCAGTCTACTGCTTTGCTTTTTCCATACTCAAAGATGATATAATATGCATACAATAAACTTGTGAAAACAAGTATCAAAATTTTCTGCAGCTCTGATATCCTACTTTTACTTTTCATCAAAAAGAGACAGTCTATACTCAGCTACCAAGGCAGAAATAACATCATTTTACTGCCACTATAACTTTCCTCCTCACTTATAACTTGTTCACCTATTTACAACCAGCTTCATCTTGTTTCATTTTAAACAACTACCTTCCACTACAGATTTAAGATTTACTGGTTACAGTCTATATACCATGACACCAAGAATCTTAAGTTAGTTTTAATCTGATGAAAACATTACACATGTGTGTCATGCCTCAATGAGAAATGTATCTGATGCTCAACTGCAAGCCTCAGTACTACTCACTATATTTCATGTTGCTAAGCAGTGCTATAAATACTACCACAGAAGAAAAGTAATTGCCAGTCATTGGTGGCACAGGCCTTTAGCCCAAACACTTGGGAGGCAGAGGCAGGTGGATCTCTGTGATTTTGAGGCCAGCCTATTTTACAAGCGAGTGCCAGGATAGGCTCCAAAGCTACATAGAGAAACCCTGTCTCAAAAAAAATCAAAAAGGAAAAAAGAAAAGAAGAAGAAAAGTAATCATCAAGAGACAGTTCTATTATCCCTTGGAGCTACAACAACCAGCTTTCTCTAAAACACGCCTACTGGCACAATAATAGCACAATTATAGAACTAACATACTTTCTGATTGAATTTAAGGTCCACTCCATAAGATCTAACTCGTACCTGACACTTAATGAGGCCAAGAACCTGTGACAAGATGTCACATTTTGAAGGAGAAATCCTATTAACAAGATTCTACTAATGGAATAAAACAATCCTGATAGCATATTGCTATACTCATTGATTAATTTATCAAACATCTTTAATTGGATAGTAATTAGCAAAGTGTTCTACAATTGAAAAATGTTCAGAGAATCAGAGACTTTGGGGTGTCCAATCTTAAATTCTATGTCTGTATCATATGTTTTCCCTCAAAGCTCAGGTAACTATGCGGAAAAGCAGGTAGAAATTTCTAGGCAGTGGCAGAAAACCACTTTACAAGATAACATTTTTCAGAAACAACAGATGAATATAAGGACTCAGAAAGACTGTGACAGGGTGCGCATATCTTATATAATCTCAAGCCTCAAAACTCCCAGTATGGGGGAGCTCTGAGAGGTAATCACAATTCCCAGTCCTAGCCAAGAATTCATAAGTGCTAGAAAACGGGAAATCAATTAAGTATCCACATACCCAGGCAGGCCACATGGTCAGAAATAGTTAACACAAACCAGACTCCCATTCTGTGTGTTTTTCATTTTTTTCAAGATAAAAAGAAAATGAAGTTGGACAGATAGGGACATGGAGCACAATTTGAAAGGGGAAAGAATATGATCAAAGTAAGTTGAATGAAATTAAAAAATAAATAAAAGCATTAAAGAAAAAAACTTTTAAGCAAAGATGCAACATAATTAAAGTATAATATACATTATAATTTCATATAATTAAGAAATAGCCTAATGCCTCACTACCACAAAAAAAGGCTTCTATGAGAACAACCAGCAACTTTGAATTAGCACAGTGAAAATTCCTAGCAGTTTATCACCGGGCTACTTTCTGCATTTGTTTGCTTGAAACAGAAGAGTCTTTCCTTCTGAAACACAACACCATTATTCAAAACAGAGGAATTACATGCAAATCAACAAATCAATATAGAAAAGCAAAGCAATTACCTGGGGCTGTTTGAACATCTTTCCCTGGTCTGAATTCACCTTCCCTAGGTTTGGGGAGTCCTCTGCCCTTGGGTCTTTTCCCAGCTTTGTTGAGGTATGAAATGAAAAAATAAAAATAATATACATTTGCATCTACAACTCATTGTGTCCTGTATGTATGCCAAATAATAAAGCTTCCTATCATAAAATATAGATTCTCTTCCTACAAAGCTGTCATGAAAAGGCTACAATCATGTTCACATGATACACAGCTTCCAGTTACCTACTCGTTCAGTTTAGATTATTTTAGTATTTTCTGTGAAGATAACTTCCTGGTTATTTGTGCTAAGTGTTCAGAATTAAAAGAGATATATCAGCATCAATGCCTTCAAGTTTAGGTTATTATGAAAAATGACTTTTACCTAGCAAACACTACTAATTATAATTACAAATGCTTTGTAGGTAGATATGAAATACACACACTTGTATGTGTGTGCAAATACTAACATTTTGAGGACTTTTTAAAATTTTTATTTAAAATAAAAAAATCTTATTTTACATTTCAATCCCAGTTCCCTCTTCCATTTTTATGTGTGTTTTATTTTTTAAGAGATAGAAAGATCATGAAACTGGACAAGACAATATTGGAGGAGGTGGGAGAGGGGAAGAATATGATTAAAATTAACTACATGAAATTTACAATGATTAAATAAAAGAATTAAATGAAGAAAAATAAAATTTTTTCAACAAAAAATACAACAAAATTCAATTTCTCATACAATAGATTTTCATATAATCAAGAAATAGTCTAATTCTCCACAAGGAGGCTTTTCTTAGAACAACCAGAAATATGGGACTAGCACAATGAAAATTTCCAGCAGTTAATTACTGTGCTACTTTCTGCATTTGTTTTCTTAAAACAGAGGAGTCTTTCCTTTTGAAACACAAACCATTATTTAATATTGAGGAATTATCTTGCAAATCAACAGATCAATATAGAAAAGTACAGCAATTACCGGGGGCTGTTTTAACATCTTTTCCTGGTCTGGATTCACCTTCCCAATGTTTGGAGAGTCCTCTGCCCTTGGGATTTTTCGCAACTTTGTTGAGGTATGAAATGAAAAATGAAAATTATGTATATTTACAGAAAGAACTCATTATGTCATGTATGTGTGCCAAATAAGAAAGCTTCTTATTAGCATGAAAAGGTTACACTCATGCTCGTGTGACATGCAGCCTGGTAGTCTAATTCAGAAAACTTTCGTATTTTGTGTGAAGACTACTTGCCAGGTTATTTGTGTCTATGTTGAACAGTAAAGAAAGTAAGAGGGAGGGGAGGGATGGAGGCAGAAACACACACAAAGAGAGATATTAGTATCAATGACTTTGTAATTTAGTTATTAGATACACAAATTTTACATAGCAAAATATTACTGGGCTGGTTGTTGGTGGCACACGCCTTGAATTGCAGCACTTGGGAGGCAGAGGCAGGCGGTTCTCAGTGAGTTCGAGGCCAGCCTGGTCTACAGAGCCAGTTCCAGGACAGGCTCCAAAACAATACAGAGAAACCCTGTCTTGAAAAATCCATACCAAACCAAACCAAACGAAACCAATAATTACTGAATTTAAGTACAAATTATTTGTAAGTAGAGCTATGAAACATGTATGCATGCACGCACACGCGCGCGTGCACACACACACACATATCCATGTCCAAAGCTCAATTGCTTTTATTTTAGGGCTTTGAGTTCAAACAGTCTATTGTTTCACTTGTCTCTTTTCCAAAGAACATGGATATGCATAAACAGGGCTTGTGATAGCAAATATCCCATTTTTTCTATAGCCTTTTTAGGCATTATTTGTTAATTACTAAAAAGGAAGTACTCTATCCTCAGTTACTAAGGAAAATTTAAGATCACTTAACTGTGGCCATTAACTTTATACATTTACAACTAATTCAACTTAAATATATTTGACTCTACTCACTTATTTTTACAAACTGCCTTACAATTCATGTTGAAAACTCCCATTTTAAAAGAACTCTAGTAATATTACTCATGCCTGTCATCATTATCAGGATCAGACAACTGATACATCATCACAATGACATTATTGCTAAAGATTCCAGTAACCCTAAAATAGTTATTTTTGGCAATTTTTGGATCTTTTCTATCCCAAAGACAACCATGTCCCTTTGTCCACCTACAACTCCCTTACTTCCTATCTTTAGTTTCAGACCCAAAGATCATGTTTCTCACTCTCATTGCAAAGTTTAGAAAATACATTCAAAGTCATCCAACTCCTTCTGGATTTGGTCTATTTCTGATGCAACTTGTACAACTGTCTACCTCTACCAATACTTCTAAAATAAAGTATCCCTTCCTTTAACACTCCTAAGCAGCGAGTCAGCTTTTACTTCCAAGTCATTTGTCTTTAACTTCTAGCAGAATCAACAGGATAGAGATTAGTAATCTTGTTCTGTAAAGATCTAGACACTTGTAAATAGTAAATATTCTGAAAGCTATATACAGCCTCTGTCACATAAACTTATTTTTGTACTTTCTGTTAAAAATAAAACCAATGAATATAAAAACCAACATTATATAAAAATTACATGGGCTTGATAAAGCTCTCTGAAAAGTTCACACTAATCTCTAAGGAGGAGTCACTCTTGTAATTGATTTTTAAGTATATACTCATTCTGTAGTGTTTTCTTCTGCTTAAGTTACTAGCTCTATATTTCTCTGCTCCATGCAGCAAATGATTCAACCCTCCAATTTTTATGAAGACTAACATCTTTTTTGTGAATGACCTTAACTATTCCACCACACTATCTTAAAACATTCCTGGGGGTTGAAGGGATGGTTCAGTAGTTAAGAGAACAAGATGCTGCCTTTACAAAGGACCAGAGTTGATTTCCAACACTCATATCAAGTGGTTCACAATTGCCTGTAACTACAGTTCTAGAGGACCTGTCTGTAACTACAGTTCCTGAGGACCTAATGTCCTATTTGTCCTCTGACGATATTACATGTAAGTATACAAACATACATGCAGACAAACATACAGATGATTAAAAGAAATACTGTTTTTTTAGTTCCTAACTCCTTCACAATGAAATCCAAAAACAATGAAATAGTAGAAATATAGGATAAATAATTCAAAAGTCTAGTTTTAAGGATGACTAATGACCCCAAATTGGATTAGAATGAAGAGATAAAAATTCAAGCAGTTAGTTCCGTGATGAGAACCTTAGCATCTGGCATAGAAAACAGAACATAGTGATTCTGAATATCTATGCAAAGAAAACTCATTAAATCAAAATTTAAAATTCAATAGGCCACTATTCCCAAGTAGGGAGGAGGAGAAGATATAGGCCTGAAGATGGTGAGTATGGAAGACCAGACAGGGACTGAGAGTGCCACATCTCCTCTCCTTCAGGAGGAATTACCAGTTGCATAGCATATATGTAAGTAATGAAAATAATCTGCAACAAATTGAATGGCCATAGGCACATTTATAAGATTAACCATATAGGACAAACTAAAAAAATATAGAGATTAAAGTTGTGGGAGAAGGGAGTAAATATCAGTTAGGAAAGTGGAGAGAAATGTCTAACAGAAAAGCCTTTCAAAACACCCATATGAAAACTTACTATAGGAGAAGCTTCCTGAAACATAAATATTTGTACACATATATAGAAAGTTTAAGTGAAATGATCACATAATAGAGGGATACAACCCCACCTAGATCACCACAATGCTTAACCCTCTTTAGAGAAGTTTCTTGCAGTGTATGGTAATTAACACAGGGACCAATCTGAAACGGGACATTTGTATGACTCTGCATCCCTCAAGGCTCAGGGATCTATGTGGAAGAGAAGGCAGACAGCCAGAGGTTGAAAAGGACTTCCACCAGACAACATTTTCCAAAAATAACAGAATAGACAAACTCATGAAATCAGAAAGATTGTAACAGAATGTGCAAGATGAGTAGAAGTTCAAACATGCCAGATTCTTAGCATGGATGAGGGGAAGTAGGCACAAATTCCCAGTCCTGGCAAACTGATTCACCATTGATAGCTGCTGAGAAAGGGAAAATCAGTTTTCTTCAACAGAGTACCACTAGGTAGGTGCATCAGCCACACTCCAAGGCAGGTCACATGTTCAGGAATAGTTGGCTAACACAAGTTAGACTCCCAATTTTTTAAAGTGATTTTCATTTTTTAAGAGAGAGAAAGAACATGAAGTTTAAAGAATAAGGTGGTGGTAGATGATTTGAAACGAGTTATGAGAGGGGAAAGAATATGATCAAAATAATTGCATGAAATTTGCAAAGAATAAATAAAAGCATAAAACACAAAAAAATTCTAACCCAAAATGACACAAAAAAATCAAAGTTGTAAATACAATACAATTGCACATAATCAATAAATAGTTTCATTCTCTAAAATGAAGGAAATGGTCTAATTCTTCAAAGAGGAGTAGCACAGTGAATATTTCTATATTTGTTTCTTTAAGGCAGGAAAGAGTCTTTCCTTCTAAAACACTACACCATTATTATCAAAATAGAAAAATAAAGCAATTACCTTGAGCTGCTTGGTTATCTTTTCCAGGTCTGACTTCATCTTTCCCAGGTTTGGTGAATCCTCTGCCCTTGGGTTTTTTCCAACCTTTGTTGAGATATAAAATGAAAAGAAAAATGGTGTACATTTTAAGCAATAACACATTATATGGATGTCAAATAAAGCTCCCTATAATAAAATATAGACTCCCTTATAATGTTGTCATGAAAAGGTTTCATCATGCTCACATGATATACAGCTTTCAGTTACCTGGTAACCTAATTTTGACAATTTAAACGGTGTGTGTTAAAAATATCTGCCATGGTCAGGCAGTTGTGGCGCACGCCTTTAATCCCAGCACTCAAGAGGCAGAGGCAGGCGGATCTCTGTGAGTTCGAGGCCGGGCTGGACCAACAGCCTCAAAAACAATACAGAGACACCCTGTCTCATAAAACCAAAAAAAAATCTGCCACGTACTTTGTGTCAATGTTCACACTTTTTACAAACAAGATATTTCAATATCTACACCTTTGCAATTTTGTTATCAGATAAAAAGGATTTTACATAGCAAATGTATCAATTCTAAATAGATATAAAACACACATAAACATATACATGCACACACACTAATATAACTGTTTTCAAATATTAACTACTCTAATCTTAAGGGCTTTATCTTATAACTTAAATCAACCTACAGTTTTAAATTTTCTGTGCTCAAAGGTACTCATAAATAGGACCAGGTATAGAAGCTATCCCATCTTTTTGGAGCATTTTTATTCGACTTCTACTCACCAAAATGGATGTAATCTATCCTTAGCTATCAGGGAAAATAATAGGATCATATAACTGCCACCAAAACTCTATACTTCATTTAAAACTAATTTCACTTATATACATCAGACTCTACTTATTTCATTTTCAAGTTTTTCTTTAATTTAAATTATAAACAAGTTTGCTTCACAGGTCAATCTCAGCTCCCACTCCCTCCCTTCTTCTCCCAGGCCCCCCCTTCAACCCTCCCACAACACCTCCCCCAAACCCCACTCCACTCTTCAATGAGGGTGAGGAGCTTATGGGGGATCTCAAAAGTCTGTCATATGATCGGGGGCAGGGCCTAGACCCTCCCTCATGTGTCCAGGTGGACACAGCATCCCTCCACTTGGAATAGGCTCCTAAAGTCCATCTGTATGACAGGGCTAAATGCTGATCTATTGCCTGAGGTCCCAAAGAATGCTGAAGCCTCCTCACTGACACCCACGTTCAGGGGGTCTGGATCAATCCCATGCTAGCGTCTCAGCTATCAGTCTGGGGTCTATGAGCTCCCCCTTGTTCAGGTCAGCTGTTTCTATGGGTTTCTTAACAACTACTTTACTTATTTTCCAGGTTCAAACCTCTCAATTTAAAGAACTCTAGTAATGTTACTCATATTACCTTTTCTTTTCATAGTCTCCCTGTCATCAATTTCAGGGGTTGACCAGGACCATACCACTGATGCCTCATATTAACATCACCAATAAAGATTTCAGATAACAACCTGAAATGGTCATTCTTGGCAATTTCTGGATCTCTTCTATCTTCAAGACAATAGTGTCTCTTTGTCTACCCTCCTGATCATGTTTTACACTCTCATTGCAAAATTTAGTCACAGTTCTCTTATTTTCATCCAATCCATTAGGTTTCTTTTGGCTTTACTCTACTCCTGATGCAAAAGAACTCAACTGTCCACCTTCATCAATACCTCTAAATGAATTATTTCTTCCTTCTATAATCTTGAGCAGTGAGTCAGCTCTCACTTCCAAGCCATTTGTCATCAACTTTTTCTAGTCAGAAACAACAGCCTAAAGGTTAACAATCTAGTTTTGTAGACAGACAGACAGGAATCATTGTGACAGCTACATATGACCTCTCCCATACATTCTTCGGTTGCTTTTTAACAAAAACAAACAAAGGAATATAAAACCAATCTTATATTGGTACAAGGGATGGATTTGGCCTGCTCTGCAACACCCAAGATAATCTCAATAGAAGAGTTGTTGCTGTAATTTATTTATAAATAGATTCCTAAAATGTTTTTACTCTGGTTAAGTTCCCACCCCTGTTAGTATTTAGGCATTTGTACTGCCCTGCCTTTGGAGTTCTGAAAGGAGATGCCCTCAGCTGCTGGCCCTAAGAGCACCACCTGTGCCTATTCAATATGTTCCCTTTTAAATGGTCCCTGACCACCTTCCATCTCTCTCCTCTCCTCTCTCCTTTCTCTCCCAGGATCTGTTTCTCCATCCCCCCACCATGGCTGTTCCTGTCCATGGAGGCCAATCTACCTGGTCCCTTTTACTCTTTTTACAATCCTTTCTCCTAGTACAAAACCCCTCTGCTTGAACTCTTTAACATGGTGTCTTTCTCGAGCAACTTTTTAAAAATTACAACTCTTATTTCTCTCTGCTCCATTCAGCAAAGCATTCAACACCCACTTTCTATGATAGTAGATTAAAGGCTATCTTTATATATATATATATATATATATATATATATCACCTTAAAACTATGCTTGAGGCTGAGGACAGGGTTCAAAAGGCAATAGTACTTATTGTTTCCCTTGCAGAAGACCAGAGTCAAATTTCTAACACCATACCAAGTGGATCACAAGTTCCTGTAATTCTAGTGACAGAATTCAATGCCCTCTTCTATCCTCTGGGGACACCTCCATGCATGTGCAAAAACACAGGCAGACACACATACAGATAGATAATAGATAAAAATTCTAAAGCTTCTAACTCGCCAATAACCAAAGATAAAGAATCCAGAATTCCAATTTTAAAGATGATTAATGAATCCAAATTGGATTAAAATGAACATAAAAGTAATTCAGGCAGTCCATTCAGAGATAGGATGAAAAACATAGCAACTTGCATAGAAAAGCTAAGCACAGAAAAACAAATTAAAATTTAAAACTCAATTTGCCACTGGCCCCAGGCAGGGATGAAGAAGAGAGATAGACCCAAAGACTCTGAGTGTGACAGGACAAACAAGCACTTTGAGTGTAATACCTCACCTTCTCAGGGGGAATCACAGGTTCATAGCTAATCTATGAATAAGATAAAGAACGTGCAACAAACTGAATAGCCATAGGCATACTTACAAAGATTATTCATACAGACTAAAAAGATTTACACGTATTAAATGGGGTGAGAAATTGAAGAATAAAGATGAAATTGTGGGGAAGGATATCTAACAAGGAAAGTCTTTCAAAAGGGCAATAAAGAAACCTATTGTAATAGAAATTCCCTGAAATAAGTATATTAAAAAAGTTACAGTCGAGTGGTCATGTAATAGAGAGATACTTGCTTCCTCAAAGTAGACACCACTTGTTACCTAATAAAAGCACATTTTAGAAATGGGATGTCACTTTTTGACATTCTGGCCAAAGGTGTCTCATAGACCCCTACCCTTCTACACTACAGGCTATTTTGGTAATGCTATTGGTTATCCTCTAAAACTTGACAGTAAGATCTTAAGGTAGTTTTAATTTGTGGAATGCACCACCAACTTATTATGTCTTGGAACATAGAAAAACCTAGCTGGTACTGAAATGGAAGCTTCACTATTACTGGCTAGGTTTCATAATGCCAAAAGGTGCTACACACACTACCAACAGGGCAAAGAAATTATCAATCTGGCCCATGTACTAACCTAGTGATGTACAAAATTGATCTTTCTGTAAAACACACTGATGCAAAGATAGTATAAATGCTATGGGAGTAACAAAGCACTGTTTAATTGGATTTAAAACCCCCTCCATTAAATGGACCCCATACTTGACACTGTTAATCAGGGTAGGAACTTGATATTAGACAGATCACAAGCCTTAGGGCAAATCCTTCTAATATGATTCTTCTGAATGGACATAGAGATAAAATGACTCCATAACAGGTTGTTATACTCACTGAACAGTGCATCACTCAAGCATCATCAGAGAAGCTCCTTACATTGCATGATAATTAAAACAGTACTTATAAGTGGATTACATGCACAGAGCAAGAGACTGCAGTGTTCAACCCTAAGTGGGATGTCTGTATCACATCCCTATAATCTCAAGCCTGGAAAAATCCCAACACAGAGAAGGGGAAATAGGTATACAAATTCTAGTCCTATCCAAGAATTAAAGCTGTTAGAAATGGAAAATGCATTTTCTTCAATGGAATAACACTAATTATATCAACCACACACAAAGCCAAGTGATATGTTCAGGAATAGTTGGCTAACACAAATCTGACTCTCATTTTTTAGGTGTTTTTCATGTTTGTTTAAGAGAAAGTAAGAACATAAAGTCCAGAGGATAAAGACATGGAGGACAATTTGAGAAGAGTCAGGAGAGGGGAAGGAATAAGAACAAAATAAAATGTATGAAAATTATAACACAATAATTTAAATCAAAGTTGCTATATAAATGAAGATGTACATACAGAAGAGTTTCATATAATCAGAAAGTAGTGTAAAAGGATGCATTAATTTAAAACAAACAGAAACTTTGAACTGGACCACTAAAAATTT
Organism: Mesocricetus auratus; assembly: GCF_017639785.1. Classification (NCBI taxonomy): domain Eukaryota; kingdom Metazoa; phylum Chordata; class Mammalia; order Rodentia; family Cricetidae; genus Mesocricetus; species Mesocricetus auratus. The sequence continues at coordinate 19,700,847 of NW_024429188.1, forward strand.
CTAGCAATTTATCACTGGGCTCCTTTTTATAGATTTTCTTAAAACAGAAAAGTTTTTCCTTCTGAAACACTATACCATTATTCACTGTGCAGGAATTATCTTCAAATGAATATGGAAAGTTAAAGCAATCACCTGGGGCTGTTTGGTCATCTTTCACAGGTCTGTCTTCATCCACAAAAGGGTTAGTGAATACACTGCCCTTGGATTTTTCTGCAGCTTCTGGGAGGTATGAGACAAAAACAATAGTGAAGTACATTAAAAGCAGGAACATACTACGTTCCTATATGTATGCCAAGTAATAAATCCTCCTATAATAAAACATAGAATCTCCTATAGTGTTGTCAATAAAAGGCTACCATCATGCTCAGGTGGTATGTGGCTTCCAACAGTCCATTTCTGATAAAACATTAATATTAACTGTGAGGAATAACTGCCAGGTCATTTGTGTCTATGTTAAAAGTTTGACAACAGAAAAAGTTTACAACCAATTCCTTCACAATTTGGTTACTAGAAAAATAAATTTTACTTAGTAAAAAGTAGTATTTCTAAATAAATTTCTTTGTATGCAGAGATCTGAAAGATACACATACAAATCACACAAATATATGTTTTCAAAGCTCAGTTATACTTTTTTGAGGGCTTGTGTCATAATGTGAAACAGTCTACAGAATTGCTTCTTCTGGGTCAAAAGACCATACATATACATAAACAGGACATGTGAAAACAAATGCCCCATCTTTAAAGAACCTTTTTATGTCACATCTTCTGTTCACAGAAAAGGATACCACCTATTTTTAGCTACCAGGGAAAATAACATATTTTAAAGACTATTTAATTAAATTTAATTGCTGCCATAGCTTCACCCTTCATTCACAATTAATTTAACGTTATTCACCAGACTCTCATTTCGCTTTTAACAACTGCCTCACACTCCACGTTTAAAAATAAAGGTCTTTCAAAACATTCATATGAAAACCAGTGGCAATATGATTATATCAACACACAAAGCAGTCCATATGTTCAAAAGTAGTCAGCTGACACAAATCAGACTACAAGTTATTATGTGTTTTGCCACATTTATTTAAGAGAGATTAAAAACATGAAGTCCACAGGATGGAGAGGTGGCAGACAATTTGGGAGGAGTTGAAGGGTAAGGAGTGTGATAAAAATAAATTGTATGAAATTCTCAAAGAATAAATAAAAGTATTAGCAGAAAAATAATTTTAAACAAGGATGCCACATAAATGAAGATTTATATACTTTAAATTTTCATATAATCAGGAAATAGTCTAACTATCCAAAAAGAAGGCAATGTTCTATTTCTCTTACAAGTAAACTTTTATTAAAACAAAAACACAAGACTAGCAAAGCTAACACTATTATCACTGTATCATTCTGTATTTGTTTTCCTAAAACAGAAAAGAAGTTTTCCTTCAATTTTCATTCAGTGTACAGGAATTATCTTGCAAATCAATATAAAAAATAAAGCAATGACCTGGGGATGCTTGGTCATCTTTCACAGGTCTGCCTTCAACCTCCAAAGGGTTGGTGAATATCCTGTCCTTGGGTTATTTGCAGCTTTTGAAGGTTTGAAATAAAAAAGTGATACAAATTTACAAGAAGACTTAGTTGTGGTTGATATAATCAGTGTATTCTATTGTGTTCCTGTATGTACACCAAACAATACAGCTTCTTAATTACAAAATATAGACACTTCTATAGTGTTATCATTAAAAGGCTACCATCATGCTCATGTGATATGTAGCTTCCAGTTGCTTGGTAGCCAAATTCAGGTAATTTTCATATTTTGTGAAAATTACCTCCCGGGTTACTTGTGTCTATGTTTACAATTAAAAATGAGAAATATTTCAGAACTAACTCCTTCAGAATTTGATTATTTCAGGGTAAGTATTTTATATAGCAAAACTATTAATTCTAAATAAAAAACCTTTTCTAGGATATATGTGAAACATATACACCACTCATAAATATCCTTGCATTTAAAGCACAACAGTTCTCATTCTGAGGCCTTTGTAAGTTTAAATAGTCTATTACTTACTTCTTCCTTACCCAAAGAACTTCTTCCTTACCCAAAGATCATACAGTTTGCATAAACAAGACCTGTGATAGCAAATATCCCATTTTCTGTAGCCTTCTTATTTTAGTTCTACTAATCACTGAATAGAAATAGTCTATCCTCAGCTACCAAGGCTGATTAAAATCATTTAATTATTAACATAACTTAACCCTCCATTTACAACTAATTCACCCATATAAGCCAGATTCCTATTACACTCTTGGTTCAATGTGTCCCCTATTTTTTAAAGAAATCTAGTGACGTTACATTACTTTTTTTAACATTGTCTCTCTGTCATCACTTTCAGGATTTGACTAGTATCAGAGTATCACATTGACATTTTCAATAAAGATTCCAACTAAGGTCCTGGAAATGAATATTCCTGTCAATTTCTGGAACTCTTTTATCTCCAAGACAACAGTGTCCCATTGTCCACCCCTAAACTCCCTTATTTGCTATCTCTGGTTTCAGACCAACTGATCCTGTTTTATACTCCCATTGCAAAGTTTATCCATAGCTCCTTCTATTTTCATTCAATCCATTATGTTTCTTCTGGCTTTGCTCTATACCTCATGTTAAGTCCACCAAATCTTCTATAATTAAGTATCCCTTCACTCTTAAGCATTGAGTCCGCTCTTGCCTCTGAGTCTCATTCTCATCTACTTTCTCTAGTCAGAAAAAAAGCTTATCAATTTTGTTTTGTAAGGAGCTAGACAGCAAATATTCTGATGGACACAGAGATACATATAATCTCTGTGCCTGCCACATTCTTTGTGCACTTTAAAGAAAAACAAAACTAACCAAAGAACATAAAAATCAATCTTGTCACACAGCCACATGAGCTGGATATGGCCCTCTGCAATGTCCACTCTAACCTCTATGAAAGAATCACTGTTGCAATTTATTTTAAGCATATTCTGTTACAATATTTTATCTCTGTGCTCCATTCAACAAATGTTCCAACCGTCTACTTTATATGAAGTTTAAAGGCCATCTCTGGAAGTGAGCTTACATATTCTATTATACCATCTTAAAGCTCTTTTTAGGCCTGAAAAAAAACGAGTCGGCAATTCAAAGTATTTTCTGCTGCTCTTCCATAGAACCTGAGTTCAGTTTCCAACACCCACATCAAGTGGTTCACAAGTGCCTGTAACGGCAGCTGCTGAGTATTCAACGCCTTCTTCTGTCTGTGTACCTGCATGTATATGCAAAAACACATGCACACAGAGATGTATATATATCTTATATATTTATTTATATAAATTATTCCCAAGTCCTATATAACCAAATCAAAGATATTGAAATGGCAAAAATTTTGGACAAGGAATTCAAAAGTCTACTTTTACAGGTGATTTAAATGAAGAGGTAAATTTAGCCAGGCAGTTCAGAGATAGGATGAGATACCTCAACAACTATGATACAAAATCTATCAAAGAGTTAGAGGTTCTGCAAAAGAAAAAGAAAAAAAGAAAAAGATTCAGGCAAAGAAAAACTGAGTAAATCAAAATTTGAAATCAATAGTGGCAAGAATGTTGTAGAATGAACTATTTTTTCAGTGGATGAAAGGCTAAAAATCTGTAACTGACACTGCCAATGAGACCAATAACCTGTGACAAGATAGGTCTTAGGGCCTTGTGGGAAAATATACCATTATTATTCTGTTAATTACAATAAAATGACTCCTAATGGCATATTCATTGATCTGGGCATCACTAAACCCTTATCAGAAAAGCCTCATGCAGTGGATGGCAATTAACATAGATACCTACAAGTGGACCACCTGAAGAAAGTTAGACTTTGAAATACTCAACCTTACACGGATGTCAGAATCAAATCCCTACTGTCAAGGCTCATGGATCTATGTGGAAGTGAAGACAAAAAAGATTGGAAAACCAGAGATGTTAGAAGTCTTCAAGGAGACAGGGTTTCGAAGACCTAACAGGACAGATGAAGAAAGGAATTCAAAAAGACTGAAACAGAATGTATGATACTTGAATAAGCTTGAGCCTGACAAAATCCTAGGATGGAGGAGAAGTAGGAACACAGTCCCAGCCCTAGCCAAGAAATAATTTACAACTGAGAACTGCTGGATAAGAGAAGATAAGATTTTTTCATTGGAATGACACTGGGTATCATTCCAAGGTAGGCCCCACGTTCAAGATAGGCTGAAAACATATATCGAACTCAAATATTTTATGTGCTTCACTTCTCCTTTTTAATAGTATAGAAACAGGAATTCAAGTGGATAGGGAGGTATGGGAAGATCCTGAGGAACAGGGGGCAGGGAAAACATATGATCAAAATAAATTATATGAAATTCTCAAAGAAAAGCATTAAAATTAAAACTAAAAATGTTTTTGAAGGTGTCACTTAAATGGAAATTTTAAGCCCATTAGAATTTCATGTAGCTGGAAAAGAAGTCTAAGCATCATTGATTTATGACAGTGAAAATTTTTAGCAATTTAACATTGATCTACTTTTTGTATTTGTTTTCTTAAAGCAGAAAAGAGCCTTTCCTTCTGAAACACTAAACTATTATTCAATGTACAGGAATCATCTTGCAGATTAATGTAGGAAAACAAATCAATCACCTGGGGCTGCTCCTTCAGTCTCCAAAGCTGTGGCTCCATCTTTCCAAGGTCTAGTTGCTCCTCTGCTCTTTGGTTTCTTTTCAGCTTTTTTGAGAAATAAAATGAAAAAAAATTAGATGTACTTAAAAGCTAGAACACTTTAGGTTCCTGTATGCATGCCAAATATAAAAGCTCTAATAATAATTTATGCATTCTAATATAGTGTCATAAAAAGACATTCATTCACATGTGATATACAGTTTCTAGTTATCTGATAGCCTAATTCATACAATTCTAATATTGTATGTGATGATAACAGATAAATTGTGTCTATGTTCATTTTAAAAATAGAGATATTTCAGTAATCATGCCTTGAAAATTTCCTTAGTATGAAAACTAGTTTATGCAGCAAACATTATTGATTTTAAAATTGCATTTTGGCTGGCAGACATCACACACACACACACACACACACATTCTGATATAAAGATGGAATTTTATAGCTAAGAATGCATTGAAATCAGATATCACAATAACCTAATGATACATCTAAAGGTTTTAGAAGACTAAAAAATCCCAAACTAAAAATTCCTAGAAGAGAAAAAGACTAGCCCAAAAATTAATGTAATGGAAACCAAAACAAAAAAATAATTGCTTTTATGAAAGATAAATAAGGCTTATAAATCCTTAAGCTAACCAAATCAAACACCCAAATTAGTAAAGTGGGATATAAATGGTAATGTTACAATAATAAAGCACTAAAATCCATAGGATTTAAAAATATGGAATTAAGTAATGAGGGTAAATACTTTTTATGTTCAAATTTGAGGACACTTACATGCAAGCCTCAAAGGAATGCATAAAGTAGTGTTGAAAATAAGCACCAATGTGTTCTCAGTAAGCCGATGTTTCGGGGATTTAGTTTTCTTCAATTTTATTGAAATGTTCATTTTGTTTGACTTCAAAGTAATGACTTTGAGTAAAAATATCTGAAGTTTTCAAATTTTACAGGTTAAATATGCATTCAAGCAAAAAACTGCATCTAATATTTGAAGGAGTGCTTTCTAACAAATTTCTTGGTTCTTTTTTATTTCTTAGAGAAAGAATGCCCACTAATCATAATAATAAAATATCTAAGTAAATAGAAACAAATCAATTCTATATACATGAAGATAATACAATACATGCTCTGTAAGATGTCTGCAGTTGGTCTCTATGAGTACTGGCAATTAACAGTCCAAGTTTTAATAAAAATATCCTAAAGCTTATATACAAAATTATTAGCAATCATTATTTCTAGAAGGGAAGAATACATGCAATTTTAGGTTATCTTCTGACCACTGTTATATTTTCTGAATGTTCTGTAATAAATATCAATTTGCTATTAAAAATATAAAGTGGTTCACAAAAGATAAACAATATAGCAACTTCTGTAAATAACAGAATCAGCTATCTAAAAAATTGATAAAGTATAACATTACACTTAATTAGTCATATAGCTGACTCTATAGTAAATCTATAGATTTGACCACCGATGGATAGATAATGCTGAGAAAAAAATCTGTATCACTACTGAACATATACAGATTTGTCATTATTTCTTAAATGATACAACTATTTATGTATCACTTCTATTGAACCAAGTGATGATTTAAAATATAAAAGACAGTATAAATAGGCAATACACAAACACTCCACCATTTTATATAGGATTTAGTCACCCTTGGATTTTGCCGTCTCTATTGGTCACGGAACCAATCCCCTAAGGATACTGAGGAATGACTGACTATGAATGAACTAAAAATAAAAGGTATACTTTTACAGTTCCACTGCATGTCAGCAGTGATCTTTAGAGTTTTCAGAAATAATACACAATAATATATAGCTCAGTATCAAGCAATCACAGAACTCAAGTATACATTAATTATCTTAGGCAGAAGTCCTTCAAAAAAACCTGACTTGGCATTCCATGAAGGAAAAGGCTTCTCTGTTCTACAGGTAGTTGAATCCTAGAAACACACAATGCTACCTGTATTCACAAGAGTAGGCATTCTCTGTTATGTTTTAGCCATCCATCCACAGGTTTCCACTTATAATTCTTCCTGTATCATCACCTAATCTAGATATCACTTTCCACTGTCATCCATCCACAGGTTTCCACTTATAATTCTTCCTGTATCATCACCTAATCTAGATATCACTTTCCACTGTCATCCTTCCACAGGTTTCCACTTATAATTCTTCCTGTATCATCACCTAATCTAGATACCACTTTCCACTGTCTTCTACCTTTCCACAGTGCCCCTAACAAGAAAAAACGTTTTTTGTTCCCTTTATTTACAAACTGATTGTTAAAAGGAAAAAGAACAGGCTACACTGGAAGAAAACTTTCCTAAAATTTAGTGGTAACTGTCCCTGTTTTTATTTTAAAACCTGGTGGGTCATGTATCAATTGCTCAATTCTGATCTGAAGATTTTTACTAATTGTCCATTTATCTATCACCCACACTCTAAGACCCTAATAGATATTAACAAGTCTGAACCTTAGCTCCTCCATCCTCCTTGTTGAGTCTCTTTGATAACCCGAATGGATTTCTCTCTAGGAGTCAACAACACATTTTTAGTACTAAAAATATACAAACATATAATAAAAGGTGACTCTTATCTACAAGGAAATGATTCTCTTAGAAAACCAAGGATTCATCCTTTGGAAGGTGTCAAATATAGCAGTAACATGCCATCCCTAAGAGCTGTTAATAACTAAACCAACAATAAACTATATTTAAGGGTTCTAAATATAACTTTGATTCAATTATATTTTAAAAATTAGCTCACAAATTAAAGTTATTTTTATTAAATTTTTTCAGTGTACATATCAACCCCAGTTCCCCCACCCATCCCTTCTATCCCCCATTCAGGCCACAGAGGGGATAAGGCCTTCCTTAGGGAGTTCAAAGTCTGGCATAGTTGGTATATCATATTTAAGTTATTTTTAAAGGTTACAAACAGGAAAAATTAGAATGGTTATTGAGACATATAATCCCAGTACTTGGGAGAGGGAGGCAGGAAAACTGCTGTGAGTTCAAGTCTAGCCTATATTACAGAGTGAGATCTTGTCTTTGAAAAACAAAGAGTGTCTTTTCCTCCTTGGTATACATTCTATGCTAAAATAAAATTAGATCTAACAACATTTAAATGCTTTTCCAGTCCAGTTATATAGTTGTATCTCATAAATATTCAGCCTAGGAAAGAAGTAAAAAAATCAATAAGCAAGAAATCGCATTCAGAATTTATATGGGCTTTAGAGTAATATTTAAAAAGTATATATGCTTTTTGCTTGTGGATCACAGAAGCACTGTAAACTATTCCCTTCAGTTTTCTGAGGAATATTTTCCATGATGACTATTTTACAACTGCTACTAATATATACTTGACAGTATCAAAAAGTACAATATCTATAATCTTTAATATTTTCAGAAGAAACTGCACACAAAGGAGCAATTATAGAACAATTTGAACAATATAAGCTTAAAAAATCACTTGACTTTTAAATCATAGTATATTTTTCCTTCTGAATAATTTCTAACAGTGACTTACACATTATGCTGTTCAAAATAATCACAGCAGACACTAATTTTCACAAACAACATTTAAATTTTTTGATGTAATTATCAGCAAAATGTTATTCATATTCCATAGAATAAAGTTGTTTTAGTAAGTCTCATTCAATGTTAGTGGAAAATTATTTATGGTCATATTCCTAAAACCTAAGAGAAAAATTATAATGCTTTCATTATAAACTGGTCAACTAAATAATTAAAAATTCTTAGATTGTTCCTTGTTTTTAAAATTACAAATATTCATCTTATGATAGAAATAAACAAAGACTGAATTTTTCTTCATGTCTTTAAAAAAACCTTTGAAAGTGACTATTCAAATAATAGTGCTAAAAGTTTTAAAAAGTAATATTTACAACACGACAGTCTAACTAAAGTCTTTGGTATACATAGTGCACACAAACTAACAAAGCAGACAATAGATTTTTTATCCAGAATTTAACTACAATATAAAGCTAATTCCTACCTTTATAAATACTCCAGAGAGACAAGCTGCTGCTGTATTTATCATTAAGCTGACTTAGGTTCCACTTCATAGCCTTATTCTTCCTAGCCAGAATTAAAACTGAATTTCTGGAGAAAAGGACTCAACAACAAAGCCCATGTTGCCTGAACAAGCCTGAATTTCTAGCAAATGGGGACAGAGCTATTTGCATTGTTGATTTAAGGAGGGAGGAGTGAAGGGAACAGATAAAGGGGGCTGGTAATGTAATTTGTATATTGTCTGTGAGCTGTTGAGACAGGGATCATCAGTCACCTGCTCAAGCTCCCTTCATTTCACCCTCAAAGAAGGAACAAAGGTTACCCTGGGTCAGAGAATTTGGAAAGAAATGAAAAGACAGGCAAAATCTAACTACCAACCCATTGTGTCTCTAGAGAAAGTTATCCATGCTGAACCACATGTTCCTTTAACCAGGGCATTCTTAATAGCCTTAAGAGAACCCTGCAAAAATAAATCATAGCACAGAACCAAGAATGATTTAAAAGCCTAGGCACTGCTTGTAATTATCTTAATACTTAGCAAGAAATATTTAGATCAGAGAAAAAGACTATTTATTCCAAGCTACTTCTTTGTATCATAATAGCTTTCTCCCTCACACAAGTGAAACACTTATCCAAGCTGTTTATATACGACAGAAAATATATTTTAGATTTCATGCCTTTTTGGATTGACAGCATTTCTAGAAATTTCATTCATACCTAACCAAAAAAATGTTCAATGTACTAAGTATATTAAACTATACTGCATTGCAAATCACATCAAGAGCAAAAATCTAAATGAATATTTGAACGTCAGTCAGCAAGACTGACACACTTACTTTAAATTTCGTTTAAACTTTTTCTGAGAATTTTATATGTGCATATAAGGTATTATGATCAAATCTATCTTGAACTCTTTATAGCCTTCATTATAAGCACATGTATCATTATCTGATCCATCAGACAAAAAACTACTTTATGTAGTTTTTAGATAAGCACACACAGTCCTACAATAATAAAGTTGGTAAAGAGATGTTTTAAAACATACAAAATCTTAATTTTGAAATTTAGAGAGGAAAAGCATAAGTTGTAGAACATACATACTTCTTTGAACAAAGAAAACAGCAGACATAATTTATACAGTTTTGGTGTGGGGGTAATAAAGAAGTGGAAAATAAAGCTGTTTCTTATTTGCAAATTAAAGATGTGAAGCTGGGCAGTGGTGGTGCACGCCTTTAATCCCAGCACTTGGGAAGCAGAGCCAGGCGGATCTCTGTGAGTTCGAGGCCAGGCTGGACCGACAGCCTCCAAAACAATACAGAGAAACCCTGTCTCATAAAAACCAAAAAAAAAATTTTAAAGATGTGAAATACTTCCCAAGAGACACACTTTGGAACAGGATAAGGAGAAAACTGCTAAATGCTACTTTTCCAAAATAAAGAAAGACTACATAAAAGAATCAGTTACACATTTTTAGAGGAACCTCCATGAAAGCATAAAATAAAGATTCAAAGAAATGGCAAATAATACAAAGATAATTGTGATTAAGATTGATTTTTCTTTTAACCTTGAGTGCAAATGAAGTAACAATGCATAGCTCCACATTACTGAATCTAGGTATGCTCTCCTCCACAGTTCTTTAGACAGAAGGAATTCCTTCATACCCTAGAGATCCTGCAGTTTTAGACTCAAATCACCGGAAAGTTTGCTTTTTGCTAGTCTATAATGTTATAGTTTGTCACTCAGCCCAGAAGACCGGAGAGAAAACAGAAAGGGGGAAAAACGTCCAAAAAGCATCCACCCAGTAAAGAATAAACTCAAAACTCAGCACCTAAAGTGATAATAACCCCAAACCCATATGACTAGTAGGCCAGCATGAAAACACAGTCAGCAACCCAGGGCAATATGGCATCACTAGAGCCCAGCTATCCTACTCCAGTAAACACAGCAGAAGCATGAGAAAATGACTTTAAATCCATTCTTATGAAGATAATAGAGGCACTTAAGGAGGAAAGGAACAAATCCCTTTAAAAAGGCAAGGAAAACACAAACCGGTGAAGGAAATGAATATAATGATTGAAGAGTCCGAGTGAAAGATATATTCACATTAACTGAAGATAGTTACTAAAATCAGTATTATAATTATGCACTTAATTATAAAAATCCACAGTTTTAAAAATTATTTAAGTTCAATTTAATTTATATATTTCATGATTAAAATACTTAAGGATTGTTAAAGTAAAGTAAAACATTTACAATAGAACTAGTTTTTGAAGACTAAATATCGCATAATCTTAGGAAAATTACTGGGGCAAAATTGTAATTATTTATTTTATGTGTATGTTTTGCCTGCATATATGTCTATGCAACTATGTGTGCCATGTATGGTGCCCTTCAGAAGACCTAAGAAGCTGTCAGGTACCCTGGGACTGCAGATTCAGGAGACTGTGAGCTCATACACAGGTGCTAGGAATAAAACTCAAGTCCTCTGGAAAAGCAGCCAGTGCTCTTCGCCATTGAGTCATTTCTCCAGCCCCTGGGGGGCACTTTTTAAAACGGAATCTTATTCTTCTGAATGTCTCAAATGACAAATGTATATCTTCATCCAAATAAAAAAAGAAAAATATGTTCGCACATTAAAAAAAAAGGGTCACTCCAGTTACGATCCTAAATTACTGGAATATATCCTGTTTGTTCCTTTCTGCATTATATATTTGTAATGACTGGCTAAACTCCTATAACATTCTGGAGACATGGGGAAAGCAATATGAGAAAAATAAATAGTATATAGGGAATCGTTAAATTTCTATCACTATATAAGTAGTCGAAAGGGAATTGAGATTTACAAAGAAGACATGGGAGTGGGTAAAACTGCAAAAGAAGCAATATCAAAGAAATTGTTAAAAGAAAATCTGCAATAAGACCTGTTTTCAATTATGCGACCCTCTCCTCCAAGTTGCTAAGGACATAGTAACACATATGCAGTTCTGATCCTTCTTCACTATGCACACTGTATTAACAGTCTTGGAAAGAAATTTGATCAGTTGTGACATCACAGAGAGTTTTAAAAGAGCACAGGGTCATAAAAAGAGGTTGGGTAAGAAAATGTGGATAAATTTTAAAAGTACAGATTTCTCTACCCCTGTGAAGCCTAATTACAAACTTCATTATTTCTGATCATATAAGTGTTTGTAAAAAAAAAAAAATAGAAGTTGTAAAGCAAATGAAAATTCATTCTCCTAATTTAGTAGCATTCATGTCTCACTATACTTTTCTAAAAACTGGAAATATATTGTTTTTATTGATTATTTTTATAAACCTTTAAGTGTATGAAAAAGCAATTCTTTATAAATTGAAAAATATTTCTACTACATTTAAGAAATACTCAAAATCAATATAAAATTTTAACTTATGAAATATGATTAACTTAACACTCATGATACCCTTGAAAGAACTGGTACAGGATCCAGCTTCCTGAACATAACACCAGTAGCAGACAGTGAGATCAAAAATTAATAAATGGGACCTCCTGAAACTGAGAAGCTTCTGTAAGGCAAAGGAAACAGTCAGCAAGACAAAAAGGCAGCCCACAGAATGGGAAAAAAATATTCACTAACCCCACATCTGACAGAGGGCTGATCTCCAAAATTTACAAAGAACTCAAGAAGCAAGTCTCCAAAACACCAAAGGATCCAATTAAAAAGTGGGCTGCAGAACTAAATAGAGAATTCTCAATAGAGGAGTCTAAAATGGCTAAGAGGCACTTGAGAAAGTGCTCAACATCCTTAGCCATCCAGGAAATACAAATCAAAACAACTCTGAGATACCATCTCACTCCTGTCAGAATGGCGAAAATCAAAAACACCAACAACAATTTATGCTGGAAAGGATGTGGTGAAAGGGGAACACTGCTCCACTGCTGGTGGGAGTGTCAACTTGTACAGCCACTCTGGAAATCAGTATGGAGATTCCTCAGAAAAATGGGAATAAACCTACCACAAGACCCAGCAATTCCACTCTTAGGCATATATCCAAAAGATGGCCATTCATACAACAAGGATGTCTGTTCCACTATATTCATAGCACCATTATTTGTAATAGTCAGAACTTGGAAACAACCTAGATGCCCCCAACTGAAGAGTGGATAGAGAAAATGTGGTACATTTACACAATGGAGTACTATTCAGCAGAAAAAAACAATGGAATCCTGAAATTTGCAGGCAAATGGATGGCACTAGAAGAAACCATCCTGAGCGAGGTAACACAGTCAAAAAAAGAGAAACATGGCATGTATTCTCTCATATATGGATTTTAGACATAGATCTGGGGAGTGCCAGCCTACAATCCCAGGGCCAGAGAGTCTGGGAAATAGAACCTTCATTCAGTGGCTGATGGAAGCAGAAGCAGACTCCCACGGCTAAGCACTGAGCTGAACTCAAGAAATCCAGTGACAGAGAAGGAGGACGGATGACCAAAGACATTAAGACTGGGCTGGTTTAACCCCCAGAAACAGCTGGCCTGACAAGGGTTAGCTCTTGAATCCCAGGGTGATGCCTGGGAATCCAGCATGGGACTGATCAAGACCCCCTGAATGTGGGTGTCAGTGAGGAGGCCTAGGTAATCTATTGAGCCTTGGGTAGTAGATCAGTATTTATCCCGGGTATACAAATGGACTTTGGACTCCCATCCAACAATGTGAGATGCACTCTCACCCTGGACTCTTGGGGGAGGATCTAGGCCCTGCCCTGCATGAAATGACAGACTATGCACACCCCCATGGAGGGCCTCACCCTCCCTGGGGAAATGAGGGGATATTGGGGGCTTGGTGGGAGGGTGTGGGAGGAGGGGAGGGAAATGGAGAGGGACCTGGAATTGACATGTGAAGTGAACCTTGTTTCTAATTTAAATTTAAAAATAATATATACATAAAATTATGAATAATAAAAACAAAAGAAAAAGCAAAAAATTTACTCGCATATACATTTTACTTGAGAATATCAAATGTTATCTTTAAAATATAAACAGAACCACTTAAAATGTATTTTGATACTTATTATGTCCAGATGTGACTAATGAAATACCATGTGCAAATTATTTTTAAAAGGTGTCAAGAACAGAATTCGGGGCCCAGTACATGCTATGCACTCATTCTACACTGAGCTATATCCCCAGAACTCATGCATGCATTTTAATTGAGGTAATTACAAACATAATTTTAAATATTAACTACCACCTATACACATTCGATGACTATAACAACAGGGTACCAACATTCCAAATGTGACTTTTGGCTTTGCTGATATGCTTAGCATGAGCTCTAGCTCATAAGACATAAGATGTCTGGAGTGCAATCAAGAATTCTAATTATCCTAGGCCTAAAGAGATGGCTAAGAGCACTGCCTGCTCTTTGAGAGGACCTGGGTTCAATTCCCAGCATCCATATGGCAGGTCACAACTGCCTGTAACTCCTGTTCCAGGGAATTCAACAGCCTTGCACCAACATACATGCAGGCAAAACACCAATGTACATACAATACAAATAAAAATTATTTAAAAAAGAATTCTAATTATCTTAATTTGAACCTTTCATAAACTCTGGTACCTAGACTAAAGAATGTTATTTACTTGTCTACCTGAAATTCTAATTTGACATCAAGTCCTATTATCACCACTACTAAACACAATGCCACCAAAATAAGATCTAAAATAACAAAACATAGATAATAATAATAATAATTAGATATTATCTTACCAGTATTTCCTGGTGGCTGCAATACATCTCCTGTGAGGCAACACCATCCAACTGGGAAGATGTCCCGGGAGTCATATTTGCACCAGTAATCAAATGTTCCACTCCATCCATCAAAAGTAACATGAATTTGATCTCCTTTGACAGCTCCAATTGTGGCAGGGCAGATCAGATATGGATTTTTTCTATCGACAGCTTCAATCTTCATCCCCACTTTAAAATTATTTAGGGGTGGTGGTGGTGGTTCCTATAAAAACATTTTTTAAATTTTTCACAGTTAAGATATATTAAGAATTATCTTTTCAGTGTGTTCTTTTATAATCCTTAGTAAGAAAAATAGGCTTAATATTTATCAGGAAGAAAGGTATTCTTAAAAATCACAAACTATTCCTTGAATATTTCACTTTTTTCTTGTAGAGCCAAAGACCTAGAAGGAAACAAAACTAGCCTGATCCATGCACTCATACAAAAAGTATGTTCTGTCATGTGGCAGAAATTTAAGATTAACTGGCAAAAATATTAAATATTGCTTCTAGGGAAATATCACTTTAAAGGGTTTCTCCTCTGACTCCAGGAAAGAAGAGTCAGAATATCAAAGGATAGATTTTATTCTGAAGAGATAAAAATAGGAAAGGCTCTGAAGTCTGTCAAAAAACAGTAAGACTGTTGACAAGCATGATGACACAGAAAGACTATGCAAGGAAATGTAGGAAGCATTAGAAGTACTGTCTGCACCTTCATGTCAGACTTCTAATCTCCAGAACTGATGTTTAAATAAATCTAGCTATCTACAGTGACAAATTTAAAACACCAGAGGAAAAAAATGAAGATGACACAAGAAAGGGAGACCTTCACATGGAATGGTAGTATTAATATTATGAAAATGGTTATCCTATCAAAAACAATCTACAGATTTAATGCAATCTCTACCAATATTCCAAAAACATTTTACAGAAACTGAAAATTCAATCTTAAAATGCATATGGAAGCCCAAAGTAATACACTAGATAGCCAAAGCAATTGTGAAGAATAAAACAAACAAAAAAACTACTGGTGGGGATATCACTATCCCTGATTTCAAGTTACACTATAGAGCCATAGTAGTAAAACCAGCATGGTACCAGGACAAAAAGAGACACTATGATCAATGGAAGAGCATTGAGGACCCAGGCAAGACTACATATACCTACAACTACCTGATTTCTGACGAAGGTACCAAAAACATACACTAGAGACAAGACGGCTATTTAAACAAATTGTATCAAGAAATCTAGCTATATACATATAGAAGAATGAAATTTGATCCTTCTGTCTCAGCCTGCACCCAAATCAATGCCAAATAAATAAAAAAATCAATGATAAATCTGAAATTACAAAACTTCTAGAATAAAGAGTAGGGAATATACTTCAGTATATTGGCTGAGGTAAGGACTTTCTGATTAGGATTCCAATCACCCTGGAGTAAATGCAACAATCAACAATTTTGACTGTATGGAATTAAAAAGACTCTGTACTACAAAGGAAACTGTTAATCAACTGGTCATGGCGCAGAGGATAAATGTTCTCAGCTATGAAAGGGATAGCCGTATCATACCATCCCACTACCACAACACTCAGGAGTGAGCCATCATGGGAAAAAAAGGCAGGAAGATTCTAAGAGCCAGAGGTCAGGGAGAAACAGCAAAAACAATCTTTCTGGGTGTGACAGGATTATTAGACTAATGAATTCATAGCAACTACCCTAAATTTCTGTTCAAGTACTACCAATATGAATACATTTGAAAACAGAGCCTTAATCCAGTTTGACTAGTATGATGTAATAAGAGGAAGAGACCCACTGGGTGTATACACAAAGAGAAGAGGCCCTAAAAGGACACAAGGAGGTAGTCAGCTATAAAGCAACCTTCAAGGCACCCTAGTTTTGTTCTTCTAGCCTGAAAATTGTGGAAAAACTTTTTTTATTATGTAAGGCACTCCACTTTGTTACAGTGGCCCTAACAAACTAACTAGGCATTGAAAAAAAAAAGTCCGTGTTGGAAATGACAAAGTATTGCGCATTCCCATTAAAAAAATAAAATCATGTGCTAGAGGACAGAAATTTCTTCTAATGCTTTTCTTACCTTCTTAAAGAATACTGCAGGTGCCAGTTCAGATCCAGTTAGTGTTCGTAGTAAGAACATGGGCCAAGATGAAACTTTCATTCTGTACCCTGTTTTATAAATTAGGTATCATGAAAAACATGTGAAACTATGGTAATATAGAACAAATGAGTTATATTAACATATCCCCTTCAGAGAATTACTTTCTAAAGATTTGAGTAAAAGGAGATGAATCTTCTTGTAGCTACAGCCATCGCTCTGATGTCTGGCAACAATGTCAAAGTGGAACTAGAAATTTTCATTTTAAGAAGCCATTGGCTAGGTTTTGCCAACCAACACATTTATGTTGGGGACAAGCCATAATAATACAGTTAATACAAACCACAGCCTAGAAAGCTTTCATTTTTCCACCCAAATCCATGCAAGCATAGGAAAAGGTTGCAAAAGGCTTCAAGCCCTTTTCCTTGGAGCCTCTGACTTTCAAAAAGACCATTTATGTTGAACCTCGCAAATGTACATATACAAAATGCATCTTATTTTAAAATTTTAAAGATGAAAAGCAATGAATATGTATTCTAGTAAACAATATGTATGCTTAAATACTTAACGGAAGTATATTAACATCAATAACTATTCTGGGATACATAAAAATAAGATGGATGAACAGATAAATAATAAAACAATATGGTAAAATAATGAAGTAGTGAGTCTATGAATGTTCATTGTAAAAATTTTTACATTTTGTATATGACTAAAACTTTTCATAAAATATTAGGAAAAAGACTTCCTTTAGCAATTCTTATACATACTAGACATAATCTTAAAATTTATAACAGAAGTTACCAAAATAGCTATGTTTAGAAATTTTACCAACTTAAATCAGCATTTTACATTTGCAGCAGGGAGTATAAGTTTGCTAGTTTTACTGTTTTCTGGGGCAACCATTCTCACTCAAAACCTGCCTCCCCCAATGCTAGAACTGAAAAAAGGTTTCTGTGCACTCTTGATGAATTCATTCACTAAGAGAGGGGTGCATGTGAATCACTGGCAACAGAGCTATCAATAGGCAACATATGCAAAACATGTTAAGATAGACCAAGTCATCCTCAAATAATCTTTTACTGATATTCCCTAAAATATAACTAGGAAAACACATGGTGATAGTGGAAATGGATGGAATGCTTGTTATTCAATGCTTATTGCCAAGCCTGACCACCTGAATTTGACAATTAGAGCCCACATGGTACAAGGAAGACAAATGATTTCCCCAGGCTGTATTCTGACTTTCACATGTATTCTGTGTCCCATGTGTATACATACACATACACATACAATAAATAAGTGTTAAAGAAAAGGCAAAAATAGATCTTTTTGTGCAGTGACACATACCTATAATCTCAGCACTTGGGAAGCTGAAAGAGGAAGATCAATACTTCAAGGCCAACCTGAACTATGTATATATAACTATGATCCAGTCTCAGAAAAGAAAGAAAAGGCAAATCTACCTCTGACCGGTTTAAAAATCAATGAAGGGGGGCTGCTAAGCAAGAACCTTGCCACTAAGCTTCACTGCATCCCCTTTAAAATTACTTTAAAATAATTTTTGGTAATTAGAATTTAGTATAGTTCTTCATGAATGCTAAGTATATGCTCTTTTCACTGGGCTACACCCCAACCCTTAAACTAAATCAATTTTAATAAACAAAACTTTAAAAGATATTACCAAAGTAATTATTTTCAGTGTTCTGGTTCTTGGGAAATACTTCATTAATAGGAAAAAAATCCATTCTGAGTTTTACATTAATTCTTATTTTAAGCATTATAAAGAACATGAAAACACCTGAAATCATTGAAAATGAAAAATGATGATGAAATAAATGAATCACTGATTTTCTACACATTATACAGATATTCTTCGATTCTAAAAAGATTTTTTCCAAAATATGTCATAAACTTTTCACATTTAAAAAACATGGCTCAGCCAAACACTACATGCACTTAAACGTAAACCCTTGGCTAAAATGTATACTCTTTCACTTTTCCTATGTCTAACAGTATCTAGGTTCCTTGGTATCTAATGGTTAGCACTGAAAGAACTCTCTCAATGACGAAAAATTGCTGGTTCTTGTACTACTCTCATAATCTTACATTCTTCCTGTCCTTATCCTCATACCAAAACTGTTGAATGGCTCAATAGCCAGTATCAAGAGGTGTTTCACTCATATGAAATATTACAGACTTCTTCTCTAGAAGAGTTTCTAGAAGCGTAAGAAAGCTTTTTGGGTATTTTAACTTTGAAAATTACTGTAACATTTGCTCAAAAGTGAGACTTTTCAGCACACTCGTGCAGTATGTATACAAGTGACATAGTATGGAGTTCCTCTCCAATCACATATCCTCTACAGTAACTCCCTGACCATATACTTAGAAATAAGGTCAAAGTGGTTTTCAAAAGGACATTTCAAACCATCTCTAGTGAATAGCTTATTAGTAAGAATATGTTATTTCAGGCACTGTTTATCCTTACCCAGTGGAGGTTGAAGTAAATCTCCTTCCTGTTCACATGTCCCAACAGGCTGTATGTCTGATGAATCAACAAGTCTCCAAAAATCATTCTTATTGTCACTACCATCCAGTCGTAAACGTAATCTGGCCCCAGTAGTTGCAATAACAGAAGCAACACACACTGAACCAATATTGCGAGGGTCACGGGCTTCCAATTTCATACCAACTTGGAATTCATTAGTTGGTGGAGTCTGAGACTATATATAAATAACATTGTGTTAAGTGCATGAACTCTAAGAAAAACAGATGGCAAACTATGGTACCAGAATACTTAAAAGGTGTTTATTAGGTAAAGTCACAGCAGGTGAATGAGGTCAGTGTTACTAAGGCTCAAGGCAAAACCTCCCTTTTGACTGACATGCAGCATAAAAACGCTAGCTATCACTAGTCTCACTCAACTGCATATCCAGAAAACCCAAATAGAGCCTAAAAATACACCCTGAAAAACTTAAAAAATAAGAATTCCATTAAGCTTTGAAATGAGCAACCTAGAAATCCTATTAAAGTCTATGATGAAGTTAAACTATCCAGCATACTTCAAACACCCTACACATCTTTAGCCTTCATCCCATATGTGCCTCTATCCACCTTGCACTCCAGCTACTTTGTGCCATAGTTTGATATTTAAATAATTTTGGATGTTTTCTTTCTTCTCCTTCTGATAATCTTAAATAACATCTGTTTCATGAGCCCTCTCAGTACAGGGTTATCACATTTCTCATATTTGTTATTTCTGTCTTTGCCTCTAGATGGGCAATTTTAAGAGCTTAGTATATCTAACAAAATTACTGCAAATAGATCATTTGGTTTTGAGTGGCAGAAACATAATCCTACTTTCTCCTAATAATACCAGAACCCTGAAACTACGATACCATTCCACAAGATAATTCTGTACATTACTGTATAGTCTGAATGGAATTTTGGCATACCTGTCTGAAGTATTCTGAAGGAGCACGTACAGAACCAGTCTCTTTCAAATACTTGTCCCAGTCAAAATAATCTGGAAAAAATACAAAATAAGTTGGGTTTGGAGTATACAGTAAGATTTTCTTCTGACTGAATTAAGTTTTAATCCATATGTAGGACAAGAGTTTTGAAGGGAGGAAAGGGAAGAGTAAAGTATTATAATTACATTATAATCTCAAAAATTAAAAAAGAGAAACAATACTTTCTACAAATCAGGTTATAACTTCTCAAGGTACATTCAATTATGCACAGAAATAGAAGCAACTTACTGATAATAATTGTTCTAATGAAAATTATAACCCATATTGTCGTAATGAATTGTGAACTTAAAGCAGAATGATTTTGAAGGATGGGCTGGGATGTGAAGCAAAAGTAGAGGCCCAAGGCTCAATATTTTACAATACAAAAAAGAAGTGTGCACACTAGAAACAACCAGGAAAAGTTTATAGACTAGAAAATCTACGCATATGCGTCAAATATACATTTGCTTTAAACTTTTGCTGAAACTGTATCATTCCATTAATATGAAGGCACTTTGCTTTTTATGGGGAGCTAAAGGTGTTTAATATATATTCTAACAGAATTTTTAACACTGTGATGTTTTATAAAAAGAAAATTCTGAGAACCAGAGTAGTTCTTACTGGACTATTCAATTTCCACCCATAGTATCAAAAATATGGTGTTAAGACAGAGCAGTAAACATGTGGACAGTGCAGTCAGTGAAACATTATTTTAGTGATGCCCATGTGCTATGTATTCTTGCCATGCTTCATGTAGTCTTCATGATATAGCGCAGTGCAATCAGAAAGCAGCACACTCTGCCTGGCTTAAATACTCTTGTTATGCTAACCAGACTGTCAAGACCCTTGACAGACTGACCGAAAATACTAACAAATTATATATTCATATATAGAGTTGGATTTTCAGCAAACACAATGTTTTTGATATTCTTGTTAAACTCTATAAAATTTTTTTGACTTCTCTTCCCTGAGTGAATCTGAATTACAAGTTTCTGATGCACAATGGTACTTCTTTATCCTCAGCTTCCCTTATTATGATTTCAATTATCTTGATTCAATTTCTTTCCAAAATATTAAAGGGAAAATTTCAGAGATAATTCATAAGTTTTAAATTGTACAGTTGCTGTAAGCAGTGTGATGAAATCTCACATAGTCACACTCTGCCCCAATCAAGAGGCTTATGCCATGAACACAACCAGCCTGTTAAATCACATAGTAACAAATTTGTCATCAAACTGCCTGCTAAGGTAAGAGACAGTGTTCAAATGTCTTATCTTACTTTCAACAATGATCACAAAGTACAAGAATACTGATGCTGGCAATTCAGATGACAGGGAGAAACCAAAAAGGTCTACTCTTTCATTAAATGGAAATGTGAAAGCTCTCAACAATGAAAGAAAAACTATTTTGAGGTTCATGATATTTATGCTAATAGCTGCCAATCTCTCATTGTGCCTTATTTATAAATAAAAAATTATCATACATTTGTATGTAAAGCACATATTACTATCTAGTTTCAAGCATCTAACAGAGTAGAATCTTAGGGAATTACAGATATGTTCAACAAACTCTTAGAAACATAAGTTGTAAATATTCTATCTTAGTTTGTATCTGAACTGGCTATAATCTGAATTACCAACTCCTATCCAGTATTGCTCTATTAGCATTATTTCTATCATATTGTTAGCCAATGACAATCTATAATATATATACAAGAGACTTACTTTGTCTTAACAAAACTCTTTTTGGCTTCCCATGTGAAGATCACTACCATTAACACAATGAAAATACACATGGATCCAATATTTATGGTTTAGATTTTACACACCTAATACCTACATCGACATCACCGTTGGAATTCCTAACCAGAAACCAACAGTCAACCTGAAGTTGTTTTTCTACCTTTGTGTCATGTTCTCATTAGAATAGGAGAGGCTGAGGTCATTTTCTCTTGGAGAAGATATCTGGAAACATATATATCTCTTCAAAAGATGGGTGCACATACATGATTGTGTGATCTGACTATTGTACACACACAAATTCATGGAGTCCTTCTTCATATTATCCTGTACTCCATTCTAATTTATAAATTAGGTCTAATACATTGTGGCACAGGGAATATAATCTCTATCAAACTCAATGATTTTCTCTGGAGTGAATCACAATTATAATGTCTTTTACCAATGCCAGACGTGGTTTCATATGTTATGTGAAGATGGTGAGAGGGGATATCTTAGATAAAGTTTCTTAAATTTAATGAACAGCACACATTATTTCATAGGATTTGTTACAACTATAATTAGGTATTTACTATCTACCAGCCCACTTAAGATCCGAGAAAGCAGAAATTGTATCTGTCTTGTTTGGGCCATAATATGTGTCATGCATCCTAAGTATAACAGATGCATCAGCCAAAATATAAAAAAATAAAAATAAATAAACACACTATCTCTAACAGTCACTCACTGGTTACTAAAGTGAAATGCTAGGGTCTAAATCCTGAAAATATATTCATATAATTGCCTAGTTGATTAGGTACTTTCATTTCTAAATAAAAAGTCTGATAATTTTAAGTGACAATTTTCTAATAAAAATTGGAAAAATTTATACTTAAAAATGTAGTTGCAATTTCATGTAAACTTTATCAATTCATCTTTAAATGAAATTAAAGTTAAAATGTCGCAGTAAAATTTTGACCCTATGACTAAGATTTTATGGAATTGGAAGTTAGCACACCATACTAACATGAGCTCATTATAACACTGAATGAGGAAGAAAAATGATGTATTAAATTACTTTAAAACATACTTACTGCTTTCCACAGTAGATGTACTTGAATGAGTAGTTTTTTCTTGATTGTCCTTCTTGACATCCATTGATTCTAAACAAAGGGGAAAAAATAACATTGGAATAGTCTGAACAAGCACTTCAAAATTATAAAATTAATTTAATTTTAATGGGAACTTGTTTAAAATTTATAATAATCTTCATTTTCTGTGTGTCTCAAAAATTTCTGATGTATGCTATACTTTATAACTTACTTGTACATTTTGTTTACTGAATTTTTCACTACTAAAATAAGAGCTTCATAAAAGCAGGTATTTAATTTTGTCTGTCTTGCTAAGTAATATATGCTTACAAAATAGTTCATGATCTGGAATATAGAATGGTCTCAAACATTTGATAAATGAATGTGCCAATAATCTAAATGAACTATTGATGGATCCTTAAACTGCTTAAAACGATTTCCTAGACCAGAATTGGACGGAACCAAGCCCTCTGAATGTGGGTGCCAGCTAGTCGGCCAAGACAGTCTATGGAACCTCTAACAGTGGAGTCAGTGTTTATTCCTAAGTCACAAATGGACTTTGGGAGTCCATTCCCTATGGAGGGATACTATTGCAGCCCAGATATGGAAAGGAGGGCCTGGGCCCTCCCCGAAATGATGTGATGGACTTTGATGATCCCCCATAGAGGGTTTCACTATCCCTAGGGAATGGGTGGGAGGTGGGTTGGGGGTCAGTGGGAAGCATGGGAGGATGGGAGGACGAGGGAAGGGGTGATGTATATGTAAGAGTGTTTCTAAAATAAAAAAATAATTTCCTAGAAACAGAGTGATGCTTTAAAACATCACATGCAATCTAGAATAGAGTATAATATACTTCAATGAACTATTCTGGTTTTCATGTATGCTAAACTAAATAATTCAACAAAAGAACTCAAACTTCTTGAGATGTCACCAAAACTAAAATATATCATTTCACTCAAACAAATTAGAGTATGTATGAAAGAAATAAATATAAATTATAATGCTAAAAAGTTCTTTATTTTTATTCTTTAAATTTTTATTTAAATTAAAAACAATCTTATTTTACATACCAATCCCTGTCCCTTCTCCCTCCCACTTCCATCCCCCCATTCCCTCATCCACTTCTCAGGGAGGGTGATGCCTCTCATGGGGGATCATCTAAGTCTGTCACATCATTTGGGACAGGACCTAGATCCTCCCCTGTGTATCTAGGCTGAGAGAGTATATCTCCACAAGGAATGGGCTCCCAAAACCCATTCATACGTGAGAAATAAATACTGGTTCCACTGCCAGTGGCCCCATAGACTGTCCAAGTCCCCCAACTGACACAAACATTCAGGGGGCTTGGTTTAGTCTTATGCTGGTTCCCCAGCTGTCAGTCTGGGGGTCCTTGAGCTCCTATTGGTCAGGTCAGCTGTTTCTGTGAGTTTCCTCAGCATGGTCTTGACCCCTTTGCTCATCATTCCTCCCTCATTATGACTGGATTCCAGGAGTTCAGCTCAGTGCTTAGCTGTGGGTACCTGTTTCTACTTCCATCAGCTACTGGATGAAGGCTCTAAGATAGCATTTAAGGTAGTCATTAATCTCATTATACGGGAAGGACATTTAAGGTAGATTCTCCACTATTGCTTACATTCTTAGTTGGGGTCATCCTTGTGGATTCCTGGAGATTTTCCTTGTGCCAGATTTCTCCATAAGTTCATAATGGCTCCTTCTATTAAGGCATCTCTTTCCTTGCTGTCTTTCTCTGTTTTTCCCCCAACTCCACCTTCCTGATCCCTCATGTTCTCCTCCCTGTTCGCCTTTTCTGCTACTCTTTCTCTTGCTTCCCTTCCTCCATTAACCTAAGTTCTTAATATCATCAAATAATCAACAGTATCCTGCCTTCATTATTATAAGTGTGAATGCTTGAATCTCGGGACTCAGAGTTCCCATATAGCAATAATTGATATGTCTTTCAGATTTTGATTAAGAAATTCTTCAGTGTACATGAATACTTTAGAGAAATACATAGCCATCTTCTGTTAAAATTGTATGAAGAAATCACACACTCATAAAATTTACTAAAGAGTTCTTTAGTAAGGAAATTCTAAGACAAAGATACAATGGCATTGGTCTTTTTTCAGGTAAATCAGTAATCTATTTATAAATACTACTTCAATGTGAACAAACAAACTAAACAAAATGAAAGGACAACATTCAGAACTCAACATGTAATCAGAAAAAAGGCAGTCAGATAATACAAGACTTGAACAAGGAGGCAAATGTGTGAAGAAAACATTATAGCAAATAAAGCACAACAAAGTATAGACAGGTGTGGCATATTAATGAGTCCTTAAGAAGCAGACTTCTTCATACAGAAAGACAGAATGAAAGAATTATTCATTCATATTAGAATTCAGTATATATTAAGGTACTTGTTATAAACAACTAAAAACAATCTTTACATAGGCAAATCTTACCTTCATTCACTGTTTGTCCCATGATATCCTCTTCTGCTTTATTTTCCTACAAAGAAAAACATATATGCCTTACTTTAAGTACCGTAAATTTCTAAGAGGTAATAGTAGCAAAAATGAGTTTCAGAGTCAGATCACCTCAATAAAATGGTAAGGTAGCTGTTAACTAGAAAAAAGAGTGTATGAGTAGTAAATGTTAATGGAACATGGGTAAGTATAGGACTCTCATTTAGGGTATCAAAAATGAAAGGGAAAATCAGAGCAGATGGTAGGTTGGCAGTCACTGAATTTCAATTTAAGGCCTATACCAGAGTCCACATAATATTGGTGAGAAGTAGAAAAACCATGAATGCAATGAAAAGTTCCACAATCAAACCTCCTAACAAGAATTACTTGTTAAGAGCTGAGTAAGTCCTGTGGTACAGGCCTATAATATCAGCACTCAGGAAGCTGAGGCAGGTGGATCTTAAATTTAAACTCATCCAGGATTGCATAGTGAGATTCTGTCTCAAAATTCAAGTAAATTAATTTTAGGGGCAAACTGCTTGTTAGAAGGCCTTTATAGATTTAAACCACTATTAACTGGTTTGATTGTTTTCCTGCATGTCCTCAAAATATCCCATACTCTAAAACAAATATATTTATTAGACTGTCCTTCTACCAGAAGAGCTTAATCCTAGCCAAAAATTGATGTACTAATAAAACACAGACTAAATATTATAAAAAAAATATCATGTGCATAGAAAATCTCAATACAGGATGCCAACGCTGTATGCCTGCTGTTAAGATGTGATGGTGTATAGACTGAATGCAATTTGGTAAATAAGGGAATATACTTATGAAATTGCCCAGAAAGACATCTGCATCTCTAACCTATGAGACTTACTTGTATTTTAAACCTCAACTCACCTAACTTTGCTTCTTCTGATAGTTTGCTCTTCACCAATACCAATACTTTTCTCAATACTTAGCTGTACATCTGTTCTTTCACTCAGTGGCCAACAATAGACTACACTCCTAATTTTCCTTTCCCTTGACACTCACTGGTCTATACTTTCATTCAGTTCTACCTGCTATAGTAACACAGCTGTTCAACTTGTTTTGCCATTGATGTACTTTTCTAATGTAATAATACATAATGTCAGATAAAGTCTGGGCTGTTTTCCTCCAAACAGGAGGCTGTTACCCTCCTGTTTCAACTGGCTATGCAATTAAGAAAAAAAAAATCCAAGGCCAGGCGTTGGCGCACACCTTTAATCCCAGCACTCGGGAGGCAGGGGCAGGTGGAACTCTTTGACTTCAAGGCCAGCCTGGTCTACAGAGCAAGTTCCAGGACAGCCACCAAAACAATACAGAGAAACCCTGTCTCGAAAAAAAAAACACAAAAAAAGAATAAAAGGAAAAAAATCCAGAACTTTCTATGGGTTAACACTAAGATTCTCCACAATTTCTAAACCACCAGACATATCAATCAAACACACCCTATACACCAACCCCAAAAGATTTTTGTTTCAGTGGCTCCTCTCTTGTTTTGACTATATAGAATACCCTCTTCTGCTTCTTGGAATACTACCAGTACTTTGAGATCATCAATAAATTCAACCTATTTCATGAAAGTTTTCCTGTTTCTTTATTCAATACAAATATTTGACTCCAGATTTGGTTTATTCATTCACTTAACAAATATTGATTTAATTCCTATGATGTGCTTGGTCTTATGTGGGTAGAGGATACACACTCTATAGAGTTTTCAGTGGAGAACATGACTATAATCCTAGCATTTAGGAGGCACAAATAGGAGACTAGTGAATTTGAAGCCAGTTTTAATACCCAGTAAGACCTGTAACTGAAGGTAGAAAAGAATAGGGGAAAAGATACACAGTTTATTACATAAAAGCTGGGAATTTTGTGCTAGAGAGATGGCTCAGTAGCTAATAGTTATTACATTGGCCTGGAGTTCAGTTCCCAGAAAACAAGTTGGAGAGCTCACAGATGCTGTAACTACAGTTTCAGAGGATTAGAAACCATCTTCTGAACTCCAAGAGCATAAGACAGACAAAAGCACAAGCACAAAACATGGGTAATAGACAGACAGGCAAGCAGGCAGGCAGGCAGGCAGGCATGCATGCATGCACTGTTTTTAAAAGCTGAGTGCTGTGAAATAGTATTTTAAGTAGGCAAAGATGTGTTACATTTATGTTGTTGAATATCACTTTAACTGTGTAAAAGTGTGTTACTTTTGTTTACATTGCATTTGTTTAAGGGGCTAAACATGTGTGTTTAATTATTTAAAGATATGTTGCATTTGCTTCACCTTGCCTGCCTAAGTCACCTGATTGGTCTAATAAAGAGCTGAACAGCCAGTAGCTGGGAAGAGAAAGGCTAGGCAGGGCTAGCAGGCAAATAAATGGGAGAAAACTCTTGACTCAAGAGAAGAAAAACAAAAGACAGAGAAGAGAATGCTTGCATCCTTAAACAAATGCTTGAATGTGTGGAAAACTTCAGATTTAAGAGAATGATGGCTATAAAGAAGATACTAAGAGGAGAAAGGATTGAGTGACCCACATTTAAGTTTCATGAGTTTATATTTGCCTGTGCACGAATACTGTATGTGTGTGGGGTTGGAGTGAGTCATTCAACGGACAGAGAAAAAACAAAGTTGAATGTGAGACTGAAGACACAAAAGCAGCTCCTGTATCTGCCACTAGCTTTATGAAATCTGAAATCCATTGTTGATCAAGCTTCTTCTTGGTCCTCAATTCCTTCTATATTCTCTCAGAGATCATGACTTCAGGAGGTACCCATACACACACAACTCATAAAACATTACTCATCTCTCTGACTTAACCTCTAAAAGTCAGACTATGATAATCAATTGGGCAGACTATTTGGTATCAGCTGCAACTGCAAGGTGCATGAGTCCAGAAGACAATAAAGGAAGATTCAAGGCTGTATAGATGGCTCAGAGGTTTTCCAATGTTAAATTATATGCAACATTCCTTACACTATACCATGTAGCCATGAAAATGAGATATAGCCATGTAAGTATAGTACTCAATCTAGAGTCTTGAACAAGTGTGGCCCCAAAGACAGAAACAAAATAAGTGATGTAAATTAAATATATAGGTTTATAATGATCAGATATTTTCATTGCCAAAAGAGAAGCCATTCTCTACTAATTATCAGAGAAATGGTCTAGTAAATCCCAAACTAACGTCACCTTGTACTGAGTAACTCTGAGATAAGTATTCACAAATATTTTTTTTCCTTTGAGTTAACCCTGAAAAAAGTTTTTGACCCACACTGGGCCAGGCTTGTGTATTCCCAGGAACTGAATTTTATTTTCTTTAAAAAAATTAATCATCAAACAATTTGTCCTCAAAATTATTACACAGATAAGTAAATGTGAGGGTGAAAACCGACCTATAAGCTCACTACCAAGAACTGCATGTTGTTATCCATCTGTTGTTTATCCTTTAAATTAAAAATAACATACATATGGACCCATAAACATAAATTTGAAAGTATGTATTTTATATACATTTTAAAATTCCATATACAAATAATCTTCCAATTAAATTCTATCTATGCATATTATAAATTTATAAAGCCAACATTTTCAGCTAAATCAAAACCCTTTGTCCACACTGTAGTATGCAAGAAGGCAAAATAAGTTAAAGCACAAAACACACTTAAAGTTTTTCATTTGACTTGAAACAAGTGTTCATTTAATTCAAGTATATTATAGCAACATGCTTCTCTCTAACAAAAGCACTCTTATAACTAAGATTTTTGCAGTGCTGACGGCTATCCAAAAAAAAAGGACAGTAAAGGTGTATATACCCATGTTACTTGTTGGCGTGACCATGATTCATCATGTTAAGACTTTACAATTATGGATTTAATTCACCCAGGTTATTAAAATAATCAAAAGTCCCACTTTTATACCTAAATGAAAGAAACTATAAAAAAATCCTACATTACATAATATTGAAAATAGCCAGGCATGGTGACACAGTACATGAGAAGCTATGTCAAGAAGACTGCAAATAGGAAGAGTGTCTCAAAATAAAAATATTACTAAGAATAAAATAAAGTAACAATCCCATTAGCGACTAACCAATATTTATATTATGGTAGTAAGGATTTGCAATCAAATTGAATCTTCCAACAAAAATAAAGTTTTCTATAGGAAAGATTTTAGCAATCTTTTAGAAAGATCTACCCCCAACGAATTAGAAATTAGCCTTTTTGTTTGTCAAAACAAATCCAACATGGAATATTGGAGACAGGAGGATAATGAGTTCAAGGTCAGTCTGAGCTACATGAGATCCTGGCTCAAAAAAAACAAGGAAGGAAGGAAGGAAGGAAGGAAGGAAGGAAGGAAGGAAGGAAGGAAGGAAGGAAGGAAGGAAGGAAGGAAGGAATTAAGAACAAATACAAGAAAATCATATTTTAAGTTATTTAAATTTATAGCTTACAAGTTAAAGAATAACTTGCCATTTTAAAATTAAATGTGGAAGTTCTGTATATAGTTAGCATTTTCTGTCAGAAAATAGATGAATGAAATACAAGTCAAGGGTTGCCAAAATTCTAGCTTACAGTTGTAAATTCCTAAGGTTTTAAAGCACAGCCACAAGCTAATTGCCCAAAAACCTGCTGCCCACCGACATTTGTGAAGGGCTAGAGTTAATGGCATGGCATGTCAATTTACTACAGGCAGTTCATGGTGTTATACTTTGACAAAAGAAGTAGATCAAGTTACAGCCTGCTTCTATTATCAGTGCAGCCTAGATTTATGGTTTCTAACACAAGTCTGACAAGAAATAATGGAAATGATGACAACAGTGCCTACTAAACAACCGAATGTAGAAAAGCATGCAATAAACTACAATCTAAAGTGACTAGAAAACTAAACATCCCTGACAATACTTCAAACATAGCAGGTATCAGCAAACTACTCATTTATATATCTCTATAACTTCTAAAATCTAAACATGAAAAAAACTGATCATAAACTAATCTAAAGCTAAGTAACACACACATGTATTTATCACTAATGGCTATTTTATCTTGATAATGACTACAAGACTGTTTTGTCTGAGCATATTTATGAAACTCTACCAACATAGTTAAAAATTGAATATGAACATTATTTTGCAGTAACTTTCTAATGAAAAACATTCCAAATAATACCCTTTAATTTTTTTCAAAGAAAAAAATAAAACAGTTCTACAGCAAGAAAGATATTTGTGTTCAATAGAAAGATAACTTAAATACATTTGGATTACTGTTTGAATTTAAGTTCATGTAAATCAAAATAAAAGCTAGCCAAAACTCATAAAAAGTATCAAAAGTGACCACATATTAAAATCAAGGACTTTGACAGTGTTCATTCTTAAATAACTACTAAAGGCTGCAAGGTACATATCAAAAAGAGTTGTTTATGTCTGGAATTCTGTACTAATCCTTTTGAGAAACAAAAATTGTGAAAACTGTGATATGTATTCTGAAGACAATAAGCAAAACACACAAACTTTTTCCCAAGAAATGAAAGTATCCCCAAGTATATCATAGAACTGCATTGTGTCTATCCCTTTGGAAGTTTACAATGGCAAATTACTACAAAAGGTGAGCACTCTCTTTCCGCTCTTAGAACAATTTGGTCCTATAAACTTAGGAAGGGGCAGAACCACAGCCATAAACACAAGTCACAAGTAGGGGAGTTAAGTGTTCTCTATCTTCAAATATTTCCCAGCTCTTTACTCACACAAAAATTCAACAAGTTTACTCCACTTTCTAACTCTTTAAAGAACTCACCTAGTCTAGAAAACATCAAATCCAGCTGCCATGTGAAAAGAAAATCAGTTAACTTTTCACAAATATGTTATCCTCATTTCTTGTTAAAAACATCCCACCACATGACCCAAAACAAAAGTGAGAGAAAGACGTAGGGACATTATGTTTAATAGAAATCACAATATAAACACCATCTCTATTATTTCTATTACTACCAAGGTTTACTGATATGAGATAACAAAGACAAAATAACCAAAAATGGCTTATTCATAAAAACCAAACAATACATACCAATTTCAAATCTTAGGTGTTTTCTCAAATTTATAAATAGATATTAAATAACTATCATTTTTGTTAAACTTTTGCAAAAGAGACATCAGAGGTAAAGGCATTTCTATGCCTCAAGTAACCAAAACCCAAGCTACCAAGTATGGAAAACGTATTTAACACTATTATATTCCTATATTTATAAAATT
Source organism: Mesocricetus auratus (assembly GCF_017639785.1). Classification (NCBI taxonomy): domain Eukaryota; kingdom Metazoa; phylum Chordata; class Mammalia; order Rodentia; family Cricetidae; genus Mesocricetus; species Mesocricetus auratus. The sequence goes on from NW_024429188.1 coordinate 19,732,533, forward strand.
AAATAAGTAAATTATACCACTTTGGATTTAAGACAAATGAAATTGGCATTCCTCTATATCCCTCAGGATAAAAGATTAAAGGGTATCAAGACCTTCTATGAAAGGTAAACTTTTAAAATCACCAACATTGACTTCTGTCAAATTTCTAGGTTTTCTATTTCTACAAACACTTCTACTCTGAAGATCCCATGTACTAACTCTATGACATTAATAATGACTTAATTTCTAAAAGTTGACTAGTAGCTCAAAGAACAGAGGATCCTCTTGCATCCACCCCAGTATTCCACTTAATCTAAAGACAGGGGCAATAAACAATCTCAAATAAAATACCCCCCCATAAGGATTCAAAGTAAAAATTTGTATTTGGAACTAACTTATAATGGAACAAGGGAATACGTCATTTTCATTCAAAAGACCTAGTATTTACTCGGTCTTTTTAAGGCACTTTACCATCATCAATTATTTCTTAGTGAGACAGCCCAGGATTACCCAGACCATTTCACTAATGCGGAAACAGACACCAACAGAAGAGAACAGGGGCAGGAAAAGGGGTGATAGGAAGCATCTGGGAGGAACAGGCACTCAGCTAAAAAGGAACAACTCAAAAAAAATGAGTCACATATAGCCTGTAACTGACCATCATAATCCCATTATTTGGTTTTAATGAAATTTAAGATATATTTTCAAATAAGAAAAGCACATTTTAAGTCTAGTTATAACCTAAGCTACTTGGTCATAAATGTGCAATTGCTCAGCATTTAAAAATATCCAATTTCCAATGTGCATACTGATTTAAACTAATACTAGCAAAATACCCCTCTCTAGGAGGCCTCATCAGAAATAATTCTCGGTTAAAACCAGAATGTAAAGAACAGTGGTAAAAACACTCAAGTTTGTCTGTTAGGCAAAGAAATAGTTGTTCTGTATCAATTTTTAATTTCTTAACAACCTTGAAATATACAAGAATATACTGGTGAGTTGGTTGCCTTAAACACCCAGAAACTGAACAAAACATAATGGGCTTTGAATTAATATACCTTAAACTGGGTGAATTCCATAAAACAAAACAGCACAGGTGCTTAATGAAGACCTGTTAACTCAGCCATACATCAAAAGGGCTGACCAAATGCCTCATGGTAAATAAGAATAGATGCTTAAGAACAACTGTGTATATTTATGACATCATCACTTTTAACACAGTCTCATATACATAGTGCAGTACCAGTAACAGCATTCTATTTCCCCTAACTAAAATTCTGAAGTAAAGCAGTTCCCTGGAGTAAACAGGCACACAGAAATTTGCATGGTTAGAGAATAAACAGGTATTCAAAATTTTCAGATGTTTTAAATGATTTGACTAAGTCATTTTATAAATATCAAACTATCTATAGATAAGGCTATAGATCAATGAAAGGTAACAGATTCACTGTCTTCTCAAAATCTTAACTATGCTCACTTTCAAAAGCTTATTTTCATATTATTTGCATTAAATACAGAAAACCACAAATAGCTTAAAAGAACATCCATTGTTACAAATATGTTATTTAATGAAGAAAATAAAAGAATGTCAAAAATTACAACCGCCATTACAACCTAACAATTAGGTTAGGAACATTTCAATGCAATTATTATAAAGAATTAACTATATGCCAATGAACTACTATAAAAAAGCTATTAAAAAGCCACCTTGTACTCAAGTACATCTTCCAATATTCTTCCCTCAAACTGAAAATAATAATCATGTCCCTGGAAGCATTGAAGTTGCAATAGCTAATGCTCTCTGAGGAAAAAAGCATCTCCAATACTTTGGAAAACCATACACCAAAAGATATTTCCCTGCCTCAGTTTCCCTTGATAACTAATCTATTTACTTTCAAAAGGCAAGCTAAAGTCACCCTAAAGCTAAGCCATAAAGATTAATGTTCTCATCTTCAAAAATAGAGACATTTCAAATTGTAATCATACTTTCTGAAGAATGACAAGTGTTTAACAACCTTCTTTAAAATATTAACACTCTCAGATGGGAACCTGTAAGTAAATATGCGAGCTGCCCACATACAATACAGGGCTGGATGGGAGATGTGCAATATAGCTTAAGAAACCAGGGGGGAAAAAGAGTCGGGTAAAACTCCAAATTTTCCTAATATCTCATATCTCTTTTTGGACTCTTGGAGTACAAGTACTATTCAGGTAAAATAAAAAAGTCAATAAAGGAGAGGAACCTTTTCAGGCTGTTTTAAAATGAAAGGAACAGTGGTCACTAGACTTCAACCCTGACCGAGTCCATCCCCTCACCGAAACCATTCCAAGAGGAGTCTGTCCATGCATTCCCATCCATCTTCATGCTGGAGGCATCCACTGTTGCTGGCTAACGCCGCAATCCCCTCTCCCCCGTGAGGAGCCCCAAAGCACACACCTGGCACCAGACCCGCGCGGGCTCCAGGCCACAGGCGCATCTTTCCAGGCTGACGTCCCCTCCCAAAATCCAAATTACCTCCTAAAACTTAGTCTGAGTCCAAACCTTTCGAAGTCATCGCAACCTCTCAACCCTACCAACCACCCGCAAAGCCCCCAGGCTTCAGCCTGGTCCCACCTACCCTGAGGAGAATTGCAGAGGGCGCTGTCGGCACTGCAGGAGAGGGGCCCCTCTGAGGGAGCTGGGCCAGGGGCCGGAATGCCTCCAGCAAGACCGGCCAGGGAAAGGGCTCCGAGCAAGTGTGAAGGGCAGCACTGCGTGCTAGCAGCCGAGGTGGCCCACAGAGAACACTAAGTGAAACAAGGCAGCCGTGGCATCTGGGGTAAAGCGTCCAGGGGTGTGAGACGGGTGTCGGGACAAACTGAGGCGGGACGCTGGCGCGGCAGTAAGGGGGCGTTCCCAGCGCAGGACTTGCCCCTAAGGCTCCCCACCACCCACCCTGCAGACAGCCATCAGGACTCCAAAACCAGGACTTAGTCTCCACTCCCCATGGGGGGCCGGGGGCTCCACGCACCTCGGGTCTCCTCCACCCTAGCAACAAAACTTCTGTCATGCTAGTTCCTGGAGCAGACACCAGAGTTCACACTGCCGCCGCCATTTTTGAGAAGCCGCGCGCAGAGCCGCGCATGCCCCAAAACCGACATAGCCACCCCGCCCTCCCACAACAGGCTGTGTGCCCTGTGGTCGCTACAAACACGTCTTAAACCTTAAGACTGCTGTGGCGGTGAACCTTGAGCCCTGAACCCAGAAACCTTGCTAGGGCGCGTTCAAGCAGTGGCCACCATGGAGATATGGCCAGCCTGAGAAAGCCTTTTGGCAGATTTTTCCTTATCAGCCAGAATCAAAAATCCTAACAGCAGCCCTTGCACCCAAGACCCCTGGAGTCTACCATCTAGTTCCATCCTGAACACTCATTACCATTACCAGACTCCTGACAAACTCCTACTTTGTCCACTGACCCAAAAAAGTAAATGCTTCCCTAGGAAATCAAGTCCAAGGAGCAAGGAAAACTCAGCCAAACTCCTATACAGGAATTTGAACAAAGTCACTCCTCCCTCCTTCTGTGCTTCCAACACTTTCAGCTTTATCTCTTCACCACTGGTTTTTGGCACCAATGCCCTCCCTGTCCCACTTTCTGGATTTTGTTGTTCTTCATAATTTATGCTTAAACTAAAAAACACTATACTAGCCCAGTGACAGAAATCATTTGCTCACATTTGATAGTGCCCAGAAGTGTCACACAAAGTAAATTTGGAATTGCCCCTTCACATGCTTCCTGACATGGGAGGAACCTGTAGCTTAAGTGAAGATCCCTCTGAAGAGAGGTAGAAAAAAATGCCTTAAAACAGCCCATCAATCTGCACCAAATACATCACACAGAAATCCAGAGAACATATGTGCCTCTAGTTCTGAGTTTATTATAAGCGGATTTCAAAGTTTTGCTTGAAAAGTATACAATGTGCCATGTTAGCCAAAAGTAAACTATTGATAGGTCTTCTCTTTCTACAACTCTTTCAAAAATTGAGTGTAGGGCCGGGCGGTGGTGGCACACGCCTTTAATCCCAGCACTCGGGAGGCAGAGGCAGGCGGATCTCTGTGAGTTCGAGGCCGGGCTGGACTGATAGCCTCTGAAACAATACAGAGAAAGCCTGTCTCATAAAAACAAAAAAAAAGATCTGTTGAAAGGACCTCTTATCTCATCCTTCATGTATCAGTTTGAAATGGAATCATATCACGGAATACTGTATAGAATGGAAAAGCAGTTTGTCACCTGAAAAGTAATCCTTTAAAGATAAAAACAAAACAAAACATATAAAACACTACTTTTGATTTCATACTTTTTCTTCTCCAGTGAGTCATCATCCCCTGCTTTCTTCTAGGACCTAGAAAATATCTTCATGATTCCTCCTAGTAAAAAATACCCTTCCAACTCAAATAATATTATTCTCATTTATGTCACTTTGGATCAGTTTTACTTCTTCTTGATATCTTACATGAACATATACACAGTTTTCTTTTTAAAATGTATATTGGTGTGTGTGTGTGTGTGTGTGTTACTGCTTGTCTGTATGTGTACCACATGTGTGTTGTACCCAAAGAGGCCAGAAGATAGCATCAAATCTAATGAACTGGAGTTGCAGGATGCTATGAGCTACTTGACATGGGTATTGGGAACCAAACTTCTGTCTTCTGCAAAAGCAGCAACTGCTCTTAACTGTTGAGAGCCCTTCTGCCACCCACTGTGTTTGTCTTCCTTTCACTCAACAACTAGCATTCAAATTTCTCCCTACTGGTAAAGCACCATGCTCATTCTTGGCAAGTGCTACAGATAACTTGACTATATCCCTATCCCACAAGATGTGATTTGGACTGAACTTATTGGAATTTGTCTTTTTTATTTTAGCAAAAATCTTATTTTGCTTTACCAAACCCCCATTCCCTCCAATTTGTCTTCTAACTAATGTTATTTTCTGATAATTATCTGAGGCTCCAGCTACACTCTGATCTCCAGCTACACTAAACATTAGCTATCTTAGGTATCTTTGGAGCTTTGCTTATTCATAGTCAAGGGCAGGTATCATTTTTTACTTAGATAGGGTAGTATATAAGTCAACTAGTAACCTTTTTGTTCCTTAAGAATTCACTGTCTGTCTTAGGAGAGGCCTTAGTCTTTGCTGATTTGACATTCTCACTTTCTTGAAATATTTAAGTAAGGAGTTGAAAAGTAAATATGTAATCAACATCACTTCAGTAGCAAAAACACAACATAAGTTCAAACTGAAAGATTTACCATTTAAAAGTACTCAGAAATTCCAGGTTAAGTTACAGATGCATTCAAAGTATCCCTCACTGAAATTCACAAGTAATTTTTTTAAATGGACACCTCATGACAATGTTGATTTAATAAGCAAAAGGATGAATAGCATGGGCAATGTTTTAGCCATATTGGTATTTGAATACTTAGATTAAGAACTACAGCTAAAATTGAAAAAAACTATACACATATTATACCAGTACCTTTCATCCAATGTGCATTATTTTTGAACATTTAGGATCTCCCATGAGACTAGCGAGACAAAGCAGAAGCAGTTAAAGTAGGCACTGCTCCTTTCTGGAATTGTGACTGATCCAAAATAAACCAAACTTTAAACTGCATAGTAAACAATCCCACCAGACTTTAGCATTTCCCAGGCAGTATAAACCAACTGAGCTAAAACCAGATCCAACTCTGTAATGCATCGGCATGGAATGTGATGCATATTCACTTTTTTATTCAAGTAGTAGTAGTAGTTGCTGAGCCTACCATGGTCCAATACCTGTATTAAATAAATGTTCCAGACAAATAAACAAGTGATTGTGGTGGGGCAGGTATACGAGAAATCAAATCCAGGGGTTCAGGCATGTGAAGCTAGTGTTTTAGTTATCACTGAGTCATAAACATCCTTAATAAGATATTTCAATGGTACGTTCTCAATTAAATCAGTATATTGCTTATAGATACAAATAGGGACTCGGTTGTTTAGCAAGAAGACTGTTAAAGTAAATAAAAACAGCCTTTCATGCAAAACAGTACTTTTAATGTAAATATAATAACATTAGATAAGCTAACATGAAATTCATAGAGAAAACATTTTCCTTAAAGATTTTTGTTCCTTTAATTTTAGAAGTTTCAAAAAATAAAAAATAAATTCTCCTACAGAAACCCCGCAGTAAGTTGTTTTTCTGAACCTTGACTCTAGGCAGCTAGAGTCACTCAGCCACCTACATAGCCTAGATATTGGGGTCTCACCAGCATTGAATAGAACATTATTCCATATTTTCCCCTCCAGTAGTAGGAACTTTCAAACCATACGACTGAGAAAAGATGGAAATTTGTTTCTTTGTGGGATGCTTTGTATAAACCCACAGTGTGAAAACCTTTTTTGTTATGCAGTGCCAGCTAATAAAGGGAAAGAAAAACATACCAAGCTGAAGTCTGCAAGCTTCCAAAGTACAACATATTAAAGGTTTAATATCAAGAACAATCAGGTTCTTGTTATCTAATATTTGCTAGCACAGTTTCCACAAATAATGGGCAAGTACTAGAGTTTTATAAAATGTTTTGGCAGTGTAGGATGAGCCAACTTTCTGGAGTTCTCTCTAATGAAATGACTGCAAATGTTTTTGGTGTGAACAACCTAAATAGTTTAAATCCATGATAAACAAAGTGACCAACCCTCTTAAGTATGTTTTACTATTTCTTAACTGAATATTCAGGATTACTATTATTATTATTTTGGGGAGGTGGGTTCAAGACAGGATTTCTCTGTGTAACTTAGGGGCCTGTCCTAGAGCTTGCTCTGTAGACCAGGCTGGCCTTGAACTCAGAGATCCACCAGCCTCTGCCTCCTGAGTGCTGGAATTAAAGGAGTACCCAGCCGACGCCACCACCCTGTCTGTGTTTATGATTATTTTAGGATAAATTTTTTTCAATAATAATAATTAACATAAATGAACTATCCTATTTTATTTACCCTCTGTAGAAGTCAAACAAAACAGAATGAACCTATAATGCTTCCTCCTTGGAAGGCACAAGGAAAATGATTACAGGCCAACTGCATCAACTACATAGCCATTTGAAGCCTGCCCTGGAGAAATAAAAAGGACCCTAATTGAAAATAGCATGGAAGCCGGGTGGTGGTGGCGCACGCCTTTAATCCCAGCACTCGGGAGGCAGAGGCAGGTGGATCTTTGTGCGTTCGAGGCCAGGCTGGACCGATAGCCTCCGAAACAATACAGAGAAACCCTGTCAAGTAAAAACCAAAAAAAAAAAAGAAAAAGAAAAAAGAAAATAGCATGGAAATTATACGACTGTTACTCTGGCAAGCTTGCAGGAGTATTTATGCTACATAAGAACAGACAGACACACACACACTGGGGGGGGGGGGGGGTGAGAGAGACACACACGTTAAAATTGCTATCAAATACACACACAATTCAAATCCAAAATTAAGAGACTCATTATTAATGTTCGTGGGATCACAAACCAATAACATACTCAGATGGCAAAACTATGAAACAATAAAAATCCATAATTGCTAAGTGCTACATAACAATAAAGTTTAACAAAAATCTTTTATATATTCATCTACATAAAAATTAATAGTAATTATTAAATGTGATTCACAGAATATCACAAATGGCAACAGAAATGCCATCCAATCCACTAATTCAATTCCTTACATGTGCCCTAGGAATACATTCATCAACATGTACATAAATTTGCAGGACCAATAAACACAAGACAAAGACTGAAAACACCAAAAAGAAAAGAAAAAAAGCATGGAGAAGACAGTGAAAAAATATACTGCATGGTGGTGGAAAGGAAAAATTCACACATTCACAAACACACACATGCACACACACACAGAGTGAGAGAGAGAGAGAGAGACAGACAGACAGACACAGAGACAGAACGAACGAACTAAAATCAAACAGGAACACGACATGGGCAACAAAAGAGAAGAAGAGGCAGAAATGGAGAAAATACAAGCCCATGATGCACATAAGTAACACACACCCAAAGGGATCATACCAGATGACACAGGAATCACAAACATAGCCTCTCAGAATAAGAAGACCCTCCTTCTCAGGATCTGAAGTTACCACCTTTAGGTCTTGACTCTAGGTCATTACTGGCCTTGTCAAGCATGTAAGTGGTTTTAGACCAGGAAATAAGTTCCTTCCCCTCACGTTTATGCCTCAGAGAAAGTCACAGACAGGCAAAACGCCATAACTCATTCTAAAGAGGAAACATCAAATAAGATACAACAGTAATATTCATAAATATATGCTGGGCTTGAAATCAACAGGAGAAGGAAGAAGAGGCCAGGGGTCATAAAGGGAAGAGGGTTGACTATCTCTCAAGTACTGTGAATATATGCTATTTGTGAGACTCCGTGTGTGGGATTGTGTGTGTGTGTGTGTGTGTGTGTGTGTATGCATAATTACATCCAAATATATCTTTAAACTACCCATATAAGGTATAAAATATTTGTTTTAATGTCCAAACTATCAAAAAACTCATTCGGCACACCCTGTGACTTAGAAAACATGACGGAAACTGAAAGGAAACCTGAAATCAGGGAATATCAAAGGACCCTGTCAAAGATGCCAGAAATACTGAAGGCTCACAAGGGTAGATGGCATAAGCGCAGGAATTTAAGACCTAATCTGAGAAACCTAAAGAGACTGCTCCCAAGAAAAAATGAGGGGACATGATTTTCAAGAAACAGAGGTAGCCATGAAGGGTCCCACACTCCAGAGAAACTCCTTTTCCAAAAATCAACCAGCTAAACTATTCTCCTCTCTCCTGCCCATTTTGGTAGAATTCTGCAAAAATCTGTTTTTGCATGGCCTTCTTTATCTATTAACCCTGGCTTTCCTGGAAACATGATGAGTTCTTTCAGTATCACAAAGAAGATATCTGCTTCTATTTTCAGGGGGGTGAACTCCTATTGGCACAGTGTATTCATTTACAAAACTAACCACTCATAACACATGGGTAACAGGCAGTCTAAGGCTGCAAGAACAAGGCATATGAAAACCATGATAAACACCATTCACGAACCAAGAACTAAGAGGGTGATGCAAGGAAGAGAGGGAAATACAAGTAGCAGCTTGGGTGGTAAATAAAGAAAAAAGTAAAGAAATTTTCAGAATAAGAAATCAAAATATAGGTAGCTAAGAAGGCATCACTTGTGAGCATTCAGGTATTGTACTTGCTTGCTCTTGGGGTTCTGACAAGATAAGCCCTCAGCTGCTGCAACCTGTGTATATTCACTTTGTTCCCTTTTAATGGGGCCCTGACCACTTCCCATTCCCATTCCCATCTCCCTTTCACTTCCTTCCTCCCTCTGTCTGTTAATCTACCTCTCTCTCCTCTCTCTCTCTTCCTTAACCCCTCTTTCCTTTCTTCTGGCTCCTACTAATCCTATCTCCAGAGGCTGGTATTCTCCCTTCCCTTTCCCCCTTTTATGATCCCTTTCCCTAATTAAAAACCCCTCTGATTGAAACCTGTCCCATTGCCTCTTTCTCTTAAGCACCAGTATTGTTAAATTACTAGCATAGTATTTTACAACATCACTGACAAGAGGCTTAGGAAATAAGAAAGGCCAAAAACTAATGGGCCAACACTCTGTTCAATTCACAAAACACAGATAGAAGAAATGCAGGACATATATAGGAACAACTGGAAGGCACTGCCACTGTCAAAGAAATGGAAAAAAAGACTAGACACGAGCAGTGTGAAACTCTGGTTGCTGAAAAATAAGCACACGTGAGCCTGATATAATGAGCTCTCCAACTTCTACATAGCTATGAACCACATGATGATTCTGCTAACCTGTACAATTCCTAGCTTTTAATAACAGACATGACTGATTCACAAAGTCATTCAGTTTATCACACTGGAACTGGAAGGGTCATGAAATACCTATGACAAACCCATCACTATATAGGGTTCACAAAGACCTATATCCACATGGTAAACCTTCTCCTGGAACCTAGCACATGCAGTATGACTGGTACTTTGGGTGCAATAATATATTTTTTCAATGGGCTATCATGTTTGGTCTACTATTTCTTGCAGCATTTGCACGTATTTTCAATATGCATCTAAGGGAACAATTCCTCCATCATCTAAAGACAACCAAAACTCACACACAATGACATATGCTACCATGATGGGGTGGACAACTAAAAGTAATATTTTGGTTTTTAAAAACACATGAACAGTACTATAATCCTACAGGAAAGGGGCCAAAAAATATCTCCAAAGTGTCAAGGAGACCTCATCTTACTTAGGGGGAAACTATTTACAGACACGTAGCGAATACCTTCTTGGTAATAACATATATAAAATAACAATACACTGACCTCCAAAAATGAGCACGAAAAGCCAAGAAAACTTAACGAAACATGATGGGTAGAAGGCCTACAAGAGTTCCAATGACGAGGGTGAAAAACGGCATGAAAAGGTATTTCTGAGAGATGAGGCCCAAAACTAAAATCCTAGCACTAGAGAAGATGAAGCAGGTAGATCATGAGCTCAGGACAGCACAGCACTGGTGCCACATTCTAAAATATATTCTTTTGGGTAAACAAATTGTCACCTTTCAGCCAAGCATCCCACAGGGAAAGGCACAGGGATCGCTGTTGGAAAGACACACTGGGGATTGTCAAGAACATGCAGGGCAGAGAGGAAGGAGGGGCACACAGGGACAGGGAATAGACAGTGAGAGAGAGAGGCTCAGACAGGGAGAGAAGCAAATCGGGGGCAGAGAACCTGGGGGGGGGGGCAATGATGACAGAACTGTGAGGGAGGAAGGCCCTGGGAACCACTGATAGAGCTTGAAATAGACACAGTGGAGGGGAGGGGGAGAGAGGTGTGAGAAAGATGCCGGGAAGTGAGGAAAGCGAAGGTAGGGAGAAAAAGGAGAAGCCCTCCAGGGACGACCCACCAGTCGGCAATAACGTTTAAAATCTACGGAGGAAGGGACGGCTGGTTATAAAATAAAAACCTCAAATAACATAATAAGAATGTCCGTTTCAAATCTACGGAGGAAGGGACGGCTGGTTATAAAACAAAAACCTCAAATAACGTAATAAAAATGTCCATGGGGAAAGACGCCACCGAGATCGACTCGTGGGGTTACAGGAAAAATACCGAAGTCAGAAAGTTCTAGAAGACCCTCGACTGACTACCTTCAAGTGAAATGCCTGAGACGAAACCCTGGACTAGGTTTGAGGTTGTGTAGCTCCGTTCGTTTCAGATTACACTACACAGGTTTTTGAGGATATCAGAGGAAAACCAAATCAAATACATACTATGGGTCTAAGCTGTTTTTGTCAAGATAGACAACATAAGTCCATCTGTATGCAAGGTATTTGGACATGTTGGGGAATATTTTGTCTCTAAACTCTCAACTCTGTGTTCCAAATTTTTTAATTAATTGAAACATTTTCAGGGAACTAAAGTCAGACTACTTTCTCAGTGCTTTAGTGATATACTCCAAGTACTAGAATAAGGGAGGCAAAGACAACATGTGAGGGAAGAGAAAGAACCCTTTAAAATCGCTCTGTCCTATGTTATTATACTTCCAATCCTTCTGCCCCTTCCTTCTGGCATTCCCTCTGGCCTGGTGTCTTTGATGTTTCTCTATATTATGGCCATACTTACTCCTACTCCTCCTCCTCCTCCTCCTCCTCCTCCTCCTCCTCCTGTAGTCTTGGGTTCATGTGCAACAACTAGTTGTCTGAGCCCAGCAGGTTGTTTTGCAGTGCCAGGATCCTGAGAGATGACCAGGGAATGAGTAGTTAGAGAAGATAAGGAAAGTTTGGTATCAGGTGTACATATGCAAGCTGACTGCTGATGCAGGCATCTTCATGAGGAAATTCTGCATCCTACATAATTTTCCTGAGAGGAAAACTAGGACAGTGTCTGTAGAAATCCTCATACACGAGACGGAGTAAGCAGGAAGACGATGATGCACATAGGCAACACAGAAAATCTCAAGTGAGAACTGAAGTGAGCACAACAGAGAACACAGGAATCATACACATAACCTCTCAGGGGGCAAACACCCTCGTTCTCTGGATCCAAAGTTACCACCCCCTTTAGGGCCTGACTCCATGCCATTACTGGATTTGTCAAGCATGTAAGTGGTTTCAGACCAGGATATCAGTTTCTTCTACACATATCTGTGCCTGAAAAAAGTACAGAGACAGGTCAAGAGCCACAACTCATTCTCAACAGGAAACATCAACTAAGATACAACACAAATATTCATAAAGATATGCTGGGCCTGAAATTCTTGAAATCAAGAGAAGGAGGAAGAGCCCAGGGGTCAAAAGAGAAGGATGTTGAGTATCTGTCACGTACTGCGAATACATGCTATTTGTGAGACTCAGTATGTGTGTGTGTATAAATAAACATATATGAGTAAGTACATCAAAATATATCATTTAACTCCCAACACAAATCATAAAATACTTACTGTAAATGACCACACTCTCAAACCAGCTTCTTTATAATAGAATTCGACAAAGGTTTCAAAGACAAAATCACACAGCACAACACAGGCAAAAGGTGGTAAATGGAAATGCTTGGAATGAGAAAGAGGTTATTTGTAAAGAGGCAATGTTGGGGAAGTCCTGTGTATATGTTAATAAACCACTGTTGGCCAGTAGGGAAGCAAGATATGTGGGACTAGGATTCGAGGAGTACTCTGGGTAGGAGAAACACAGAGAGTCAAGATGTAACCACCATAGGTATAAGAAGCCCGGAAACTTCTCCGGTAAGAGAAATGCTTACATTAACAATTATGGGATGAATACTTAAGTCAGAGCTAGCCATTAAGAAACAAGCAAGGCCAACAGCTTAATAATTAATACAGCGTCTTGTGTGCTATTTGAGGACTACAACACGGCAGAGCCCAGGCAACTGGTGGGGAAAAACCAAGCGGTGGCAAGGAAAAGGCTTCTCTTCACAAGGCAGGACAAAAGAGAGAGTTAAGTTTGCAAATGCGGCCCACAGAGGAACTGGGTAAGAAAGTAGTATAGGTATCAAAAGGGAAGAAATCGGGGGAGAAGGAGGAATGGACCATGGAAGCCAGGAAGGCTGTGAATGTGAACAAGCCTGGGTGAAGGGTAAAAGGAGAAGGAACATGGGACACACAGAGAAGAGGCCAAAAGGAAGGAAAGAAGCTGGGAATGCAGAAACAGACAGAAGGAGAATCAGGGTGAAAGGAGGAACATGCGCAAAGATCTGTGACGGGAGAAACTTGTGCGGTTTCTAAAATTAGTCATCTGGACACGGTGCTAGCCCAGGACTGTAATCCCTGGCCTCGTGAAGCTGAAATAGGAGGATCTCGAGTTCCAGTCCACCCTGATCTACACAGTGAGTTCCAGAAAACCCAGTAGCACATGGACAGGCAGTATAGGCAAAGGAAATGAAAGTAATCACCATCATCAGAATAAGGAGGAAGACGATGATGATGTCTATATCAGTAATAATTACAGAAATAAAATAATGGAAACCTAATGAAGGCTGTGGAGCCAAGAAAGGTAGAGAAAGCTGGAACGTGGTGATAAAGGATACTTGACTTAAAAGGGAAAGTGGATAGGGAGTTTTTTTTAAATGGAAGGAGAGGAATAACATGGTAAATGGTGGGAAAAATTAAAAAGTGTGAAGGGATAAATGAAAGGGGGCTTAGACTAAAGAACAAGAGTTGGAAATTTGGAAAGGGATGTAAAGATAACAGGGGAAGGGAAGAACAGGGAGAGGATATGGGAAAGTAGAAGTTAGAAGAAGAGGCAGAAATGGGGGAGATGCAGGCCAAAAGACACAGATATAGACAGAGCAACAAGCAATAAGAAAAGATCAGGAGGGGATACAGAAGGACAAGGGAAGAGGATGTGTAGAAGCCAAGGTTAAGGAAGAAACAGAGAAAGACACTGAAAATACAAACTCAGAGTAATTTAAACCCTGCTATCTCGTGCCATCCAGCTCTTGGGAGGCAGCCATCAACAAGGAGAAAGGAAAGTCATGAGTTCTGGGCAAACAGGAAGAATGAACAAATGAACAATGGAACGAACAAATGAGTGAAGAATAAACAAAGGGTTTCACTGGGACAAGGAGCATAAGGAACTGTACAAACCAGTGATAATGACTCAAATTGATGCAGCATGCACATGTTATACTCACTGTCAAAGATTCTGATGTTCAAAAAATCATTTGTGAAAAGGTCTCCAGTAGACAAAACTTACTAGTCTGACAGCACTAAGAGTTGACAAGAATACAAACAGAATCTTTTAGAAGGTTGTCTCTCAGAAATAGAACCTCAGTTCTATTTTAACCCTACCCTATACAAGAGGTAGTCACTCAGAAATATAGCTCTCAGAAACAATCACATGTATTATTTACCGTGAAGTATGTATTTGAAAAAAAAAACCAGGTAAGAAAGTAACAGACCTCAACAAGTTATCAAGGATCCTCACAAAAGGGATTTTATGATCTAATTAGGTAGCCATTCTCGGGACACTATCTTTGTACGGCTGTTTTTCAACATCAATACTTTACACAGAGCAGACCAAAAAAGGATGATTCTGTGCAGGTTAGCATTATTTAAATGCCCACAAATGCAAATACCCGAAACAGCCTTCTTTCCTTTCATCACAGGCACCACTGATTGGATATGATCTGGGGCTGCTGTCACAGGCCTCTACTCCAGCCAGCTGCCTGAAAGTTTTCAGGAGAGCAGATTACTACTTTGAAATGAACCTAGTGACGCAACAGTCACAAACCTGTCCTAGGCCACTTCCAAGAATATTGTTTCAATGTTAAAAATGGAATGATACACAAGAATGGTGATTTTCTTCATGGAAAAGTCCTGGATATGCTGGACAAGGTTGGAGTTTATTAAGTATCAGACCTATCTGGGGCTTCATTCTCAGAGGCCTAAAATATGTAGAAATAACTGAGTTCTTCTCTAAAACCAGGTACCTAATATAGAGCGAAGGATCAATTTAGGGAATCTCATGCGGCAACTAAGACAAAAAATAGACATATTCAAAATCCTATTCCTGTGAGGCATCATGAAGCAAAAGTAATTCAAGACCTGAAGCTGCTTCCTCATCTCAGTCCCTCTTCTCCCTGTTGATTAGAAGTTTAAGTCCTGTGTGTTTGAGAGTACACTAAACAGGTACTTACTCCTCTTCCTCCTGCTCCATCTCCTGTAGTCTTGGGGTCATGTTCAGCAATCAGTTGTTCCAATTCAGCAGGTTGTTTTACAGTGCCAGGACCCTGAGAGAGATGACCAGGGGAGGAATAGTTAGAGAAGACAGGGAAACTTTGGGATTGGGCGAACTTCTGCAATCTGACTACTGATGCAGGCATCTTTATGAGGAAATTCTGCATCCTATATATTTTTCCTGATATGAAAAATGGGACAGCGTCAGTAGAAATTCTCATATATGAGACAGAGTAAGCAGGGAGATGATGACGCACATAGGTAACACAGAATACCTAAAGTGAGACCCAAAGGGAGCACACCAGAGCACACAGGAATCATAAACATAGCCTCTCAGGATGCAAAGATCTTCATTCTCAAGATCAAAAGATATTGCCCCCTTTAGGGCCTGACTCTAGGCCATCACTGGACTTGTCAAGCATGTAAGTGGTTTCACACCAGGATATAAGTTCTTTCTCCACACGTCTGAGTCTCAGAGAAGTACGCAGACAGATCAAGAGACACAAATCATTCTCAACAGAAAACATCAAATAAGATACAACAGAAATATTCATAAAGATATATTGGGCCCGAAATCCTGGAAATCAACAGGAGAAACAGCCCAAGGGTCCCAAAAGGGTAGAGGGATGACTATCTCTCAAGCACTGTGAATAAATGCTATTGTTGAAACAGTGTGTCTGTTCATGTGCGTATGTGTGTGTGTTTGTATAAACAAACATAAATAAACATGTACATCAAAATATATCTTTTAACTACCCTGACAAGGCATAAAATAGTCACTGTAAACAACCACATTCTACTTTGTAGTAGAATTTGACAAAGGTCTGAAAGAAATAGTTACTCAGCACAACCTGAGATGTAGAAAACATGATCCAACCTCTCTTCTACTCCATTCCATATAAACTGAGAGGAAATCTGAAATCAGGGAATGGCAAAGGACCCTGTCAAAGATCCCAGAATTATGGAAGGCTCATGAGGGAAGATGGCTTAAGTGCAGATAGTTAATGTGTAACCTGGGAACCTAAAGAGACCTATCAACAAGGATGAAAAAAAGACATGGTTTTCAAGTCACAAGGGTAGCTATGATGAATCTCCTAACTTGTACAATTCCTAGGTTTTAATAACAGACATGACTGATTCACACGGTTTTCCAGTTTATTACAGAGGCACTGGAATCCCCATCAAATACCTATTACATTTCCATCTCTATATTGTTTAAACAAAACCCAATACCCTGACTGTACACTGTGAAGGGAAATGGGACACACAGAGTAGAGGCACAAAAGGATGCATATGAGTAGGGAATGGCAGAAGACAGCAAAAGGGGGTGGCATGCAGAAAGGATTATGAAAGGAGAAATGGGAGCTGATTTTAAAAATGGACATCTGGCCAGGATGCTAGTACAGGATTCTAAATCCTGGCCTGCTGAAGCTGAATTAGCAGGGTATCTTGCAATCCAGTCCACTCTGTTCTGCACAATGAGTTGCACAAAATCCAGGAGCACATGGGTGTACTGGCTCTATAGGCAAAGACAAATTAAAGCAATTGTTGTCGTCGTCGTCATCATCATCATAACCAAGAGGATGACTAGGCCAATGATGATATCAGTAACAATTACAACAACAAAAATAATGGAAACCTAATGCAGGATCGAATAGCATAAAAGTTTAGCAAAGGGGGAAAGCAGTGATGAAGGATCTCCTGCCTTGAAAGGGGAAAACCATGTGGGGGTTTTTAATTGGGAGGGGAGAAATACCAAGGTAAATGGGGAAAAGTAAAAAGTGGGAAGAGACAAAAGGAAGGGGGCTTAGACTAGAGGAAGCGAGTAGGAAGTTTGGAAAGGGATGTAATGATTATAGAGGAAGGGAAGAACAGGGAGAGGACATGGGCAAAGAGAGTTAGAAGAGGAGGCAGAAGGGGAGGAGGTGCAGGTCGAAAGACACAGGTGCAGGACTGGGCAGTAGGCAAAAGAAAAAAGAGGAAAAGGATACAGAAGGGGAAGGGAAGCAAAGTGAATGTGGAGAAGCCAAGGTCAAGCAAAAAAGAGTAAGAGAGTGAAAATGCAATATGGAGAGAAATTCTAACGCTCCTAGCTTGTGCCGTCTAGCTCTTGGCAGGCAATCAGCAGCAGGCAGAAAGGAAAGTCATGATTTCTAGATAGGCAGGAGGAATGAACAAATGAACAATGGAAAGAACAAATGAGTGAAGGATATACAAAGGGTTTGCTGGGAGGAGGGGCACCAGGAACTGTACAAAGCTGTTATAATGACTCAAAGTGATGCTATACACACATGAACACTATCAAAGACTCAGATGTTCAAAAAATCCCTTATGAAAGACTCTCCAATAGGCAAAACATAATAGTCTGACAGCATTAAGAGTTGACAAAAATACATACCAACAGAAATTCTTACATGGTCTTCTCTGGGATAAATATATCCTCACTTTAGAACATGTGTTAACCCTATGCCATACAAGAAACAATCACTTGTAAATACAGCTCTCAGAAACAGTCACATGTGATTTCTATGTTCAGGTGCCTATTCTCAAAGCAGCAAATAACAAAGTAACAGACCACTACAAGTTATCAGGGATTCTCACAAAAGGGTTTTTATGATCTAACTACACAGCCATTCTTGGGACACTATCTTTTTAAGGTTATTTTTCAGTGTCAATAAATTACACACACCAGACCAAAGAAGGATGATTCTGTACAGGTTAACATTATCTAAAAGCCCACAAATGCAAATATCAGAAACAGCCTTCTTTCATTTTGTAACAGTCACCACTGATTCAAAGGAAGAAAGGATAGGATCAGGGGTTCCAGCACAGGACTCTACTCCAGGTAACTGTCTGAGACTCAGCAGGGCACACCACCACTTGCAAACCAACCTAGTGACATGACAGTCACAAAGCTGGCAGCATCAGGATTCAGAGTTAAAATGGAAAGATGCACAAGAATGATGATTTTGTTCAGGAAGTCCTGAATACCCCGGACTAGATTGGAGGTTATTAAGGGATAGCAGTGTCTGGGGCTTCATTCCTTGTGACCCTGATATATGCAGAAATAACATAGGTTCCTTTCTTTCTTTCTTTCTTTTTTTTTTTTTTTTTTTTTTTGGTTTTTCGAGACAGGGTTTCTCTGTATTGTTTTGGAGGCTGTCGGTCCAGCCTGGCCTCGAACTCACAGAGATCCGCCTACCTCTGCCTCTGCCTCTGCCTCCCAAGTGCTGGGATTAAAGGCGTGCGCCACCGCCGCCCGGCCATAGGTTCCTTTCTAAAACCAGGTTTATACTATATAGCTAAGGGCCAGCTTAAGGGATTTCATAACTCTACTAATAAATTAAAAAATACTCATATTCAAAGTTCTTGTCCTTTGAGGCATCATGAAGCAAAATTATTAAAGACTAGATGCTGCTTCCTTATCCAGAGTCCCTATTCTTTGTGTTGTTTGGAACTTTAATTCCTATCTTGTGTATCTCTGTTTTTTTCAGATTACAATGACCAGATTTTTTAGGGTATTAGGGTACAACAAAATCATATACATACTATGGGTCTAAGCAATCTTTTATCAACATAGACAGCATAAGCCCATCCATATGAAAGTCTTTTGGGCCTGTTAAGGAATATTTTAACTCTAAAATCTCAACTCTGTGTTCCCATTTCTTTAATTTCATTGAAACATTTTGAGGGAAACAAAGGAAGACTTCTTGAATGAAAGTAAAGACTCATTCTTAGTGCTTTAGTGGTCTAATACAAGTACTAGAATAAGGGAGAAAGAGCTATTTGGAATAGCTCTGTTCTACAATACTATACTCCCAATCCTTCTGCACCTTCCTTCTGACATTGCCTCTGGCCTGCCTTCTCTCATTTTTCTCTGTATTATGGCCATACTTACTCCTGCTCTTCCTGAATCTTCTCCTCTTCTTGTACTCTTGGGTTCATGTTCAGCCACCAGTTGTCCTAGTCCAGCAAGTTGTTTTGCAGTGCCAGGATCCTGAGAGAGATGATCATGAGATGAGTAGTTAGAGAATATAGGGAGTTTGGGATCAGGTGTACTTCCGCAAGCGGACTCATGATGCAAGCATGTTTATGAGGAAATTCTGCTTCCTATATAGTTTTCCTGAGATGAAACATGGGAGATGAGTAGAAATCCTTACACAAGAGACGGAGTAACCAGTAAGCCAATGATGCACATAGGTAACATAGAATATCTCAAGTGAGAACAAAAGTGAATACACCAAAGAACACTGATGCCATGTCATTACTGGACTTGTCAAGCATGTAAATGGTTTCAGTCCATGATATAAGTTCCTTCTCCACATGCCTGTGCCTCAGAGAAATACACAGACAGGTCAAGTGTCAGAACATGTTCTCAAGAGGAAACATAAAATGAGATACAATATTCATATACATATTCATAAAGATGTTCGGCTTGGAATTCTGTAAATCTAGAGAAGGAAGAAGAGCCCAGGGCTTGAAAAGGGAAAAGGTTTGCCTATCTTTAAAGCACTGCGAATACATGCTATTTGTAAGACTTGGTGTGTGTGTGTGTGTGTGTGTGTGTGTGTGTGTGTGTGTGTGTGTGTGCTTGTAAAAAAAACATATATGAACACGAACATCAAAATATATCTTTTAACTACCAAGACAGGCATGAAATAGTTACTGTAAATGACCACACTCTCAAACCAGCTTCCTTGTTTTAGAATTTGACATAAGTCTCTATGAAAAGACCACTCAGCACAACCTACCAGTTAGAAAACATAACCAAAGTGCTCTTTTACTCCGTTCCATATAAACTGAAAGAAATTGTGAAATCATGGAATGTCAAAGACCCTGTCAAAGATCCAAGAAATACAGAGGGCTCACGAGGGAAGATGGCTCAAGCGCAGGAATGTAAGGCCCAACTGGGAAACCTAAAGAGACCTGTAACCAATGACAAAATGGGGGGAAAAGTTTCCAAGTCACAAGGGTAGCTATGAAAGGTCCTAAACTTCAGAGATACTCCTGTTCCAAAACTCAACAAGCTGAACTATCCCCCTCATCTCCTGACCATTTTGCCGTAATTCTTCAAAATCCTCTGTGACTGGAGGCCGTCTCTATGTCTTATGCCCTGGCTTTCCAGGAAATAATGATGACTTCTTTAAGTATCACAAAAAGATACCTGCTTCTAATTTCAACAGGTAAACTATTGTTGGCAAAGTGTATTTTTACATACCAAACCTATTATAAGGCATGGGTAACAGGCAGTCAAAGTTTGCAAGAGGAAGGCATACGAAAACCATGACAAACAACATTCACCAACCAAGAACCAAGAGACTGAAGCAAGGGGGGTGGTAAATACAGAAAAAAGTAAAGATGTTTTCAGATTAAACAATTGAAATATATGTAGGTAAGCAGGCATCACTTGTGAGCATTCAGGCATCTGTACCGGCCTGCCCTTGGGGTTCTGACAGGGTAAGCCCACAGGTAAATCCACTAAGAGCACAACCTGTGCATACTCATTATGTGCCCCTTTAAGAGGGCCCTGCCACTCACATTCTCTTCTCTCTCTGTCTCTCCCCCTCTCTGACTCGCTCTGTGTACCTCCCTCTGCCTCTCCCTCTCTAGCTTCCTTTGACTGTCTCTGTCTATCTCTCAGTCAATTCTGCCCTCCATCTGTCTGTTCCTCTCCCTCTCTCTCTTCTCCCCATCTTTCTTCTCTCCTCTGATTTCCATTTAACCACACTTTCATCTCCCCTGCTACTCCTGTCTACATAGGCTGGTTTAACCCACTTTTATGATCCCTTTGCCTTTCTGAAAACCTCTCAGCTCAAACCCTGTCCGAAGGCCTTTCTCTCAAGGGCCTCTATTCTTAAATTTAAAAAAATCACTAGAATAATTCTTTACAACATCACAGACATGGTACAACAGTCTTAGGAAATAAAAAAGGCCAAAAACTAATGAACCAACTCTCTGTCCAATTCACAAAACACAGAACAAACACAGGACATGTACAGGAACAACTCGAAGGAACTGCCACTGTCAAAGAAATGAAAAACAGAGAATAGACATGAACAATGTAGAGAAATGGTTACAGGAAAACAAGCACACAGGAGCCTTATCTGATGTACTCTCCACCTACAATATATCTATGAACCACATGATGAATCTGCTGACTTGTGCAATTCCTAGTTGTAATAACCAACACAACGGATTCACACAGTCATCAAGTTTATCACACTGGAACAGGAATGGCCATGAAAAACATATTATACTTCTATTGCTATATAGTGTTCACAAAGCCCTATATTCTGACTGTACACCTTCTCCTGGCATCTAACTCATGTAGGCTGACTGGTACTTTGGGTGGAATAGTATTTCCTATCAATGGACTGTCTTGTTTGGTCTACTATTTCATGCAGCATCTACATGTATTATTAAGATGCATCTTAGGGAACCATTCCTCCATTATCTACAGACAACCAAAATTCATACACAATGACACATGCCATCAAGATAGGGCAGACTACTAAAAGTAATGTTATGGTTGCCAAAAATATTGCACACTTCTAGGATCCTACAGAAGAAGGACCAAAAGAGAATACCTCAGAAGTGTCAAGGAAACCATATCTTACTTAGGCAGAAACTATTTACAGACATATACTGAACGCCTTCTTGGTGATAACATAAATAAAACAACAATATAAAATATACACTGATAAAAATGATCACGAAAAGCCAAAGAAGTTAACAAAACATGATGGGTAAAAGGCCTGCAAGAGTTCCAATGACGAGGGTGAAAAACAGCATGAAAAGGTATTTCTGGGAGATGAAGCCCAAACCTACAATCATAGTAGCACTACGGAAGATGAAGCAGGTGGATCATGAGCTCAGGACAGCCCAGCACTGGTGCCATATTCTAAACAAAGTGTTACCTTTCATCATGGCACCCGAAAGAGAGAGGCACAAGGATCTCCGTGATTTTGAGGCCTGCCTGCACTACAAAGCAACTTCCAGCGTAGCCAGGACTGTTAATCTAGAGAGAAACTTTTTTCCAAAAAAAAAAAAGGAGAACAAACACACACAAACAAGTAATGTTCCGCAGCGGGCAGGGTGCTACATTCCTGATATCACAGCACTGCTGAGATAGTGGAAAGTGCATAGAGATTCACAGTCTACCCAAGGACACAGTACCACAATGTTCCATGTCCTGGCTAGGGAGGAATTCGAAGGCCGACATGCCTTATTTCTGAAGAACTTGATTCAAAATTCAAATGTAAAACAGCAACACATTAATTCAGTCAAGCATGTAAGAACATATATACTCCTTAAAGGTAACTGCAAATGTAACAATACAAAATGATACTTCATGGTGGCATATGCATAAATAGGCATGTTACAAAACACAGAAAACAGGATCAATCGAAAAATTAAATTGTGCATTGACATAAACAGCTCCAGGAAGCTGTCATTGGAAATGTAATGCCTGCTGTAAATAAAAAAAGACTTGCATCTGCAGGAACAGAGACATACAAGGAATACTAAACTTACTCACTCTCACATGCATACAAATACACTCTCATACAAACACACATACACACACAGAGATAGAAAGAGACAGACAGAAAGACAGAGAGACAGAGAAACTGAGAGAGACAGAGAGAGAACATGTGCGCAATGGAGGGAGGGAGAAAGGGAGAAAGAAAGACACAGACATTCAATATAAAACTAAACATGAGATTTATCATTAATAATATTGGTCTCTCAAGGTAATACCACAATGAAAAACAATGAGATATCTATATACAACACATGAAATCTGAAGCTACCCAGGCAATGCCATAAGAATACACATCAAAATAATCCCTTACATAATGAGGTAAGTGAAAACTGATACAACAACACCCAATCCACCCACTGTCATCAACAGCACCACATTATATATTCTCTAGTACACAATTTTTACCCCCAAACAAACCCGGGAAAACACGGAAGTCTAAGCATGGGGGAAAATGTGGAGGAAAGCAGAGGTAAGAAATGGACAGAACTGTGAGAAAGGAGGTGCAAAGAGCCTGGAATGAAAGAAGGGAGCTGGAAATGCAGACAGGAAACAAGATGGAAAAGTGTAGGAAAGAGGAAATGGTTTGGGAAAGCAGAGAAAAACTATGAAAAGGAGAGGTGTGGATAGAAAGACAGGGGTGGAGAAGCCAGAAAGCAAAGAAAAGGAGAAAGGGAAGGAAAGAGGATATGGGGAAAGCGGTTGCAAAAGATTAAGATTGGGAAAGGACACCAACCCATCAACCAATCTCCAAACCAGCACACCACCACCAATAAAATGAATGAATAAATAAACACAGGCTAGAATAGGTGGAAAGAGAAGAAGGGAAAATGAATTTTGAAGGGTTGGACAAGAGAAAGGGTTTAGTAAAGGAAATGGTATACAAAAGGGTTGGAGTCCCAGTGTAAAAGCAAAAAAAAAAAAAAAAACAGGGATGGAAAAGGAGAAGACACAGGAAATGGATGGGGAGAGTTAAGGGAACAGGGAAAGATGTGGAAAGGGGAAAGGGGTGATGGTTTTCTGACAGGATAGAATTGGGGAAACTGGAAACGGGTGGTGGTATTTCAGAGGAGGTTGGAGCAGGAAAGAGAATGAAAAGTTCAAAAGGAACAAGGTAAAGGGGTTAGAAAGAGGAGCAGGATGAAAGTGTTAGAAACAGGAACTGGTAAGGGGGGGGGTGTGGGAAGAAAAGCAATGGGAATACTGGAAACGGGCAGGTACTCCAAAGGAGGGAAAATGAGTGGGAACACACGTAAAGGAGCTGACACCTCCAAAGTCAGATGTGCAACAGGACAGGAAGCTGGGAAAGGGAGGAAGAGATGGGACAGTCCTGGAAAGCAAGAAAAAGAGAAAAGTTCAGGTCCAAGGACAGGGGCTGTTGGACAGACACACTAGAACATGCAGGGCAGAGAGGAAGGAGGGGCACACAGGGACAGGGAATAGACAGTGAGAGAGAGAGAGGCTCAGACAGGGAGAGAAGCAAATCAGGGGCAGAGAACCGGGTGGGGGGGCAATGATGACAGAACTGTGAGGGAGGAAGGCCCTGGGAACCACTGATAGAGCTTGAAATAGACACAGTGGAGGGGAGGGGAGAGAGGTGTGAGAAAGATGGCGGGAAGTGAGGAAGGGGAAGGTGGGGGGAAAAGGAAAAGAAACCCTCCAGGGACGTCCCACTAGTCGGCAATAACGTTTAAAATCTACGGAGGAAGGGACGGCTGGTTATAAAATAAAAACCTCAAATAACGTAATAAAAATGCCCATGGGGAAACACGCCACCGAGATCGACTCGTGGGGTTACGGGACAAATAAAGACGTCAGAAGGTTCTAGAAGGCCCTCGAGGGACGACGTCCAAGTGACACGCCTGGGACAAAACAGAGGTGTTGGCATGGACGAATCTCCACAAAGGGTCTACTCACTGCCATGGTGAGCAGAGGGCTCCACTGAGCGGGAACCAGCACTTGGCATCCAAGAAGAAGGCCCACAACTCAGAGAAAGTCCACAAGCCGGCCGAGAAGAAGCCCGGAACAGGCCTGAGGGCCTCGGCGCCGAAGCAGCACGCCCAATGCCCCGCCCCGAACACGGGACCCCAGGGCATTCTGGGAACAGGAAGTGCGCGCCCTCCTACATCGCCCCCTAGCGGCAGCGCGGAAATGGGGGCCTGTTCCCCAAGGTCACAGCCAGCTTTGCAGAAGCTGGCCCCTCCAGCTTGCTAAGCAGAGGCAAATGGCGGGGTTGGAACTCAACCCAAGTAGGGACCTAGCACTGGGGAAGCAGGGATACTGGAAGAACTTAGGCAGGATTTATCACTGAGGCTTAGGTGAGAAGAAGCCCAGTGGATCCCCTGGACAGAGACTGAAGACGAAGGAATGTCCATAACGCTTCTCTTGGGGGCAGTTTAATAAGAACTCTCTACTTCCAAAGGGACTGGGGAAGGGGAGAAACCACAACACGGGAAAACGGCTGTGAAGGGAATCCCTTGGAACGAGAACGAGGACATTTGTAAAGAGGCAGGACAAAGGAGACACTTGCTTTTGCAAATGCGGCCCACAGAGGAACTGGGTGAGAAAATAGCACAGGTATCAAAAGGGAAGAAATCGGGGGAGAAGGAGGAATGGACCATGGAAGCCAGGAAGGCTGTGAATGTGAACAAGCCTGGGTGAAGGGTAAAAGGAGAAGGAACATGGGACACACAGAGAAGAGGCCAAAAGGAAGGAAAGAAGCTGGGAATGCAGAAACAGACAGAAGGAGAATCAGGGTGAAGGGAGGAACATGTGCAAAGATCTGTGACGGGAGAAACCTGTGCGGTTTCTAAAATTAGTCATCTGGACACGTTGCTAGCCCAGGACTGTAATCCCTGGCCTCCTTAATATGAAATAGGAGGATCTCAAGTTCCAGTCCACCGTGGTCTACACAGTGAGGTCCAGAAAACCCAGGAGCGCATGGACAGGCAGTATGGGCAAAGGAAATGACAGTAATCATCATCATCATAAAAAGGAAGATGATGCCGATAGTGATATCAGTAATAATTCAACAAAAAATAATGGAACCCTAACACAGGATAGGAATGTAAAAAAGAAACAGAAAGGGGGAAGCAATGATGAAGGATCTCCTGCCTTAAAATGGGAAAATGGATTATTTTTTAATAGGAGGAGAGAAATACCATGGCATAGGCAGGGAAAAGTAAAAAGTGGGAAGGGACAAATGAAAGGGAGCTTAGACTAGAGAAACAGAGTAGAAAATTTAGAAAGGGATGTAATGACTACAGGGGAAGGGAAGAACAGGGAGAGGACGTGGGCAAAGAGAGTTAGAAGAGGAGGTAGAAGAGGGGGAGATGCAGGTCGAAAGACACAGGCGTAGAACCGGGCAATAGGTAAAAAGAAAGAATGGGCATGGGATACGGGCAGGGCATATGGGAAGGAAGGGGAAGGGAGGGGAGGGCAGGGCAGGACAGGGAAGGGGAGAGGAGGAGAGGGGATGGGAGGGGAGGGAAGGGAATGTGGAGAAGCCAAGGCTAAGTAAAAAAGGAAAGACACTGAAAATACAAACTCAAGGGAAATTCTAATGCTCCTAGCTTGTGCCATCCAGCTCTTGGGAGGCAGCCATCATCAAGTAAAGAAGAAAGTCGTGAATTCTGGACAATGAACAAATGAACAATGGAAGGAACAAATGAGTGAAGGCTATACAAAGGGTTTGCTGGTACGAGGAGCATCAGGAAGCTGGGATAATGACTCAAAGTGATGCTACATGCACATGTAGCACTGTCAAAGATACTGATGTTCAAAAAAATCACTTACAAAAAGCACTGCAATAGGCAAAACTTAATAGTCTGACAGCATTAAGAGTTGACAAGAATATATGCCAAAAGAATCTTTTACATGGTCTTCTCTCAGAGAAATAGAACCTCATTTAACAGCCTCCCTTCATTTCATCACAGACACCACTGAATAAAAGGAAGAATGGATGGGATCTGGAGCTGCTGTGACAGGCCTCTACTCCAGGCAGCTGTCTGATACTCAACAGAGCACACCACCACTTCCAAACCGACCTAGTGACATGGCAGTCACAAAGCTGGCCTGGGCCACTGGCAACAACAGAATTCAGAGTTAAAAATAGAAAGATGCATAAGAATGGTGTTTTTGTTCATGGAAATGTTCTGAATAACCTGGACTAGATAAGACATTATTAAGGGCTAGCACTGTGTGGGGCTTCATTCCCTGTGTCCCTAATATATGCAGAAATAACATAGGTTCTTTTCTAAAACCAGGTACTTAATATAGAGCTAAGGGCCAGCTTAAGGAATTTCATAAGTCTACTAATAAATTAAAAATTACTCATATTCAAAGTCCTTGTCCTCTGAGGCATCATGAAGCTAAATGATTAAAGACTTGGAGCTGCTTCCTCATCCTCAGTCCCACTTCTCTCTGTTGACTAGAACTCTGATTCCTATTTTGTGTAGCCCTGTTTCTTTCAGATTATACTGACCAGATTTTTACAGGTATTAAGAGAACAAAATCATATACATACTATGGGTCTAAGGAAATCTCATGTCAACATAGACAGCATAAGCCCATCTGTATGAAAGTCTTTTAGGCCTAATAGGGAGTATTTTGTCTCTAAACTCTCAACTCTGTGTTCCCCTGTCTTTAAATTCATTGAAACATTTTCATGGAACCAAGGACAGTCTTCTTGAATAAAAGTGAAAACTCTTTCTAAGCGCTTTAGCGATATACTACAAGCACTAGAATGAGGGCGGCAAAAGGCAACATGTGAGGGAAGAGAAAGAGCTCTTTGGAATTGCTTTCCTATGTTATTTTATTCCCAATCCTTCTGCCCCTTCCTTCTGGCATTCCCTCTGACCTGCCTTCTCTGATGTTTCTCTATATTATCTCCATACTTACTCCTCCTGCTCCTGCATCTCCTCTTCCTTCTCCTCCACTGTTGGGTTCATGTTCAGCAATCAGTTGTCCGAGTCCAGCAGGTTGTTTTGCAGTGCCAGGATCCTGAGAGAGATGACCAGGGGACGATTTATTAGAGAAGATAGGGAAAGTTTACTATTGGGTGAACTTCTGCAAGCTGACTCCTGATGCCAGCATGTTTGTGAGGAAATTCTGCATCTTATATAGTTTTCCTGATGTGAAAAAATGGGACAGTGTCCTTAGAAATCCTCATACAAGAGACGGAGTAAGCAGGAAGACGATGATGCACATAGGCAACCAAGTAAGAACCAATGTGAGCACACCAGAACACAAAGGACTCACAAAAAGCTCTCCAATAGGCAAAATGTAATAGTCTCACAGCATGAAGTGTTGGCAAGAATACAGACCAACAGAAACTTTTACATGGTATTCTCTGGGATAACTGGAACCTCACTTTTAGACTATGTTTTAACCCTATGAGATACAAGAGACAGTCTCTCATAAATACAGCTCTCAGAAATAGTCACATGTGATTTCTATGGTCAGGTGCCTATTTTTAAAGCAGCAATGAACAGAGTAACAAACCTCTACAAGGTATTATGGATCCTCACAGAGGGGTTTTTATGACTAAGTAGGCAGTCATTCTCCACACGTTATCTTTTTAAGACTGTTTTCAACATCAATAAATTACAGACAGCAGACCAAAGAAGGGTGATTCTATACAGGTTAACATTATTTAAAAGCACACAAATGCAAATATCAGAAACAGCCTTCTTTCATTTCCACACAGACACCACTGATTAAAACTGATGAATGGAAAGTATCTGGGGCTGCAGGCACAGGCTTGTACTCCAGGCAGCTGTATGAGACTCAGCAGAGCAAAATCACCTAGTGACATGACAGTCACAAAGCAGGCCTGGGCAACTGGGAACAACTGAATTCAGAGTTAAAAATGGAAAGATTCACAAGAATGGTGATTTTGTTCATGGAGAAATCCTGAATATCCTGGACTAGGTTGGAGCTAGCACTTTCGGGGCTTCATTCCCTGTGACCCTGATATATGCAGAAATAACATAGCTTCTTTTCTAAAAGCAGACACATACTATGGAACTAAGGGACAATTTAGATGGTTTTCTAAATCTACTAATATATAAAAATAGATATATTCAAAGTCCTTGTCCTCTGAGGCATCATGAAGACAATTATTAAAAACCCGAATCTGCTTCTTCATCCTCAGTCCCTCTTTGCTCTGTTGATTAGAACTCTACTTCCTATCTTGTGTAGCCTCATTTCTTTCAGATTGCACTGATCAGAGTTTTGAGGGTATCAGAGGACAACAAATCATATACACACGATGGGTCTAAGCAAAATCTCATCAACATGGACTACGTAAGACCATTTGTATGAAACTCATTTGGCCCTGTTAGGGAATATTTTGTCTCTAAATTCTCAACTCTATGTGCCCATGTCTTTAAATTCACTGAAACGTTTTCAGGGAATCAAAGGCAGTCTTCTTGAATGAAAGCAAA
Source organism: Mesocricetus auratus (assembly GCF_017639785.1). Taxonomy (NCBI): domain Eukaryota; kingdom Metazoa; phylum Chordata; class Mammalia; order Rodentia; family Cricetidae; genus Mesocricetus; species Mesocricetus auratus. The sequence goes on from NW_024429188.1 coordinate 19,761,786, forward strand.
GACGCTTTTTCAGTGGTTTATCGGTATAGTCCAAGTAATAGAATAAGGGAGGCAAAAACACCACTTGAGGGAAGAGAAAGAGCTCTTTAGAATCATTCTGTCCTAAGTTATTTTACTTCCAATCCTTCTGCCCCTTCCTTCTGGCATTCTCTCTGGCCTGGCTTCTCTGATGTTTCTCTATATTATGGCCATACTTACTCCTGCTCCTCCTGCATCTCCTCCTCCTTCTGCAGTCTTGGGTTCATGTGCAACAACCAGTTGTCCGAGTCCAGCAGGTTGTTTTGCAGTGCCAGGATCCTGAGAGAGATGACCAGGGGATGAGTAGTTACAGAAGATAGGGAAAGTTTGGGATCGGGTGAACTGCTTCAAGCTGACTCCTAACGCAAGCATGTTTATGAGGAAATTCTGCATCCTATGCTGTTTTTCTGAGAAGAAAACTGGGACAGTGTCAGTATGAGGATACAAGAGATGGAGTAAGCAGGAAGACGATGATGCACAAGGTAACATAGAATATCTCAAGTGAGAATACCAGAGCACACAGGAATCATAAACAGCCTGTCATATTACAAAGATCTTCATTCTCAGGATCCAAAGATATCGCCCCCTTTAGTGCCTGATTCCAGGCCATTACTGGATTATCAAGCATGTAAGTGGTTTTAGACCAGGCTCCTTCTGCACAAGTCTGTATCGCAGAGAAGTACACAGACAGATCAAGTGCCACAACTGCTTCTTAAGAGGAAACATCAAATAAATTATAACAGAAATATTCATAAAGATATGTTGGGCCTGAAATCCTGGAAATCAACAGGAGAAGGAAGAGGCCAGTTGTCATGAAGGGAAAAGGGTTGACTATCTCTCAAGCACTGTGCATACATGCTACATGTGAAACTGTGTGTATGTGTGTGTAAATAATCATTATGAACATGTACATCATGATATATCTATTAGTACACTACAAAGCATGAATTAGTTACTCTAAATGGTCACATTCTCAAACCAGATTATTTTGGTACAATTTGACACAGGTCTCAAAGAAATGGTCACTCAGCACAACCCGAGACTTAGAAAACATGATCAAACCCCTCTTCTACTCAATTCCATTTAAAATGAAAGTAATCCTGAAGTCAAGGAATGTCAAAGGACCCTGTCAAAGATCCCAGATATACAGAAGGCTCAGGAGGGTAGATGGCTTAAGTGCAAGAATTTAAGGCATAACTTGGGAAACAAAAGAGACCTATCACCGAGGACAAAAAAATGACATGGTTTTCAAGTCACATGGCTAATGGGTACATTTCCTAGGTTTTAGTAACAGACATGACTGATTAACACGGTCGTCAACTTTATCACAGAGGAACTGGAAGCACCAAATACCTATTACATTTCCATTTTTATGTTGGGTAAACAAAATCCCATATCCTGACTGTACAACATGAAGGGAAACGGGACACACAGAGAAGGGGCACAAAAGGAAGAAAAGGAGTAGGGAATGGAGAAACAGGCAGAAGAGAGACAAAGGGGGGGATATGCGGAAAGGATTGTGAAAGGAGAAACGGGAGCCAGTTATAATAATGGCCATCTGGCCAGGAGCTAGCACGGGATTCTAATCCATGGCCTCTTGAATCCGAAATAGCAGGATCCGTTTTGTTACAGTCCACTCTGGTCTGCACAATGAGTTGCACAAAATCCGGGAGCACATGGGTGTACTGGCTCTATAGGCAAAGGCAAATGAAACTAATCATCATCTTCATCATCATCATCATCAGAACCAAGAGAAAGAAAAGGCCAAAGGTGATATCCATAATAATTACATCAACAAAGAATAATGGAAACTTAATGGAGGATGGGATGGCAAAAAAATGTAAAGGAAGGAGGAATGCAGTGATGAAGGATCTCCTGCCTTGAAAGAGCAAAACAGATTGGGGGTTTGTAAATGGAAGGAGAGAAATAGCAAGGTAAATGGAGGGAAAAGCAAAAAGTGTGAAGGGTCAAATGGAAGGGACTTAGACTAGAAAACGGGAGTTTGAAATTCGTAAGGGATGTAATGATTTCAGGGGAAGGGAAGAACAGGGAGAGGACATGGGTAAAGAGAGTTAGAAGAGGAGGCAGAAGGGGAGGGGATGCAGGTCGAAAGACACAGTTGCAGGACTGGGCAGTAGGCAAAAGGAGAGGATGGGAAAGGAATACAGAAGGGGAAGGGAAAGGAAAAATGTGGAGAAGTCAAGGATAAATAAAAAGAGAAAGAGAGTGAAAATGCAGTATGAAGAGAAATTCTGATGCTCCTAGCTTTTGCCATCCAGCTACTGGCGGGAAGTAATCAGCAGGCAGAAAGGAAAGATGTGAGTTCTAGGCAGGCAGGAGGAATGCACGAATGAACAATGGGACCGACAATTGAGTGAAGAATATACAAAGGGTTTCGCTGTGACGAGGGGCATCAGGAAGTGTATAAAGGAGTGAAAATAACTTAAACTGATGCTCTGCACACAAATGGAGCTATCAAAGACTCTGATGTGCAGGAAAAAAATCACTTGAGAAAAGCTCTCCAACAGGAAAAATGTAATAGTCTCACAGCATGAAGCATTGACAAGAATACAGACCAACAGAAACTTTTACATGGTATTCTCTGGGATAAATAGAAACTCACTTTAGAATATGTTTTAACCATATGAGATGAGAGACAGTCTCGCATAAATACAGCTCTCAAAAAGTCACATGTGATTACTATGGTCAGGTGCCTATTCTCAAAGTACCAAGTAACCAAATAACAAACCTCTATAAGTTATCAAGGATCCTCCCAAAAGGGTTTTATGATCTAATAGGAAGCCATTCTCGGGACAATGTCTATTTCAGGCTGTTTTTCAACATCAATAAATTACACACAGCAGACCAATGAAGGATGATTCTGTACAGGTTAGCACTATCTAAATGCCCACAAATGCAAATCTTGGAAACAGCCTTCTTTCCTTTCATCAAAGACATCATTGTCTAAAGGGAAGAACAGATATGGTCTGGGGCTCCTCTCACAGGCCTCTACTCCAGGCAGCTGTCTGAGACTCACAGACTACAGCAACACTTCCAATTTGACCTAGTGACACAAAAGATCCAGACTGGCCTGGGGCACTGGCAACAACAGGATTCTGGTGACAACAGAAAGATCCACAAGAATGGTGATTTTGTTCATGGAGAAATCCTGTTTACTCTGGATTAGGTTGGAGGTTATTAACGGGTTACACTGTCTGGGGATTCGTTCCCTGTGGCCCTGATATATGCAGAAATAACATAGATTCTTGTCTAAAAGCAGGTACATACTATGGAGGTAAAGGTCAACTTAGGGGACTTCATAAGTCTACTAATACATTAAAAATAGGCATATTCAAAGTCCTTGTCCTCTGAGGCATCATGGAGCAAAATAATTAAAGACATGTACCTACTTCCTCATCACACTCACTCTTCTCTCTGTTGTTTAGAAGTTCAATTCCTATCTTGTGTAGCCCCGTTTGTTTCAGATTTTACTGAACAGATATTTGAGGATATCAGAGGATGATAAAATAATTTTCATAGGATAGGTCTAAGCATTCTCGTGTCAAGATATCATAATCCATCCCTAAACTCAACTCTGTCTTCCCACTTCTTTAATTTCATTAAACATTTTCAGGGAACTAAAGGCAGTCTTCTTGAATAAAAGTAAAGACTTTCTGAGTGCTTTAGTGGTATATTCCAAGTACTAGAATACAGGAGGCAAAGGCAACACACGTGAAGGAAAAGAAACAACTCTTCACAATCGCTCTGTCCTATGTTATTTTACTCCCAAATCTTCTGCCCCTTCCTTCTGGTATTCCCTCTGGCCTGGTTTCTCTGATTTTCTCTATATTATGGCTGTACTTACTCCTCCTCCTCCTCCAGTCTTGAGGTCATGCTCAGCAACCAGTTGTCCAAGTCCAGCAGGTTGTTTTGCAGGGCCAGGATCCTGAGAGAGATAACCAGGGGACCAGTAATTAGAGAACATAGGGAAAGTTTGGGATCAGGTGTGCATACGAAAGCTGAGTGCTGATGCAGACATCTTTATGAGGAAATTCTGCATCTTATATAGATTTCCTGAGAGGAAAACTGGGACAGTGTCAGTAGAAATCCTCATACAAGAGACAGAGTAAGCAGGTAGACAATGATACGCATAGAATACATCCAATGAGACCCAAAGTGAGCATACTAGGGGACACCGGAATGATAAACATAGCCTCCCAGGGTATGAAGACCCTCATTCTCAAGATCCGAAGTTAGTGCCCCCTTTAGGGCCTTACTCCAGGCCATTACTGGACAGGTCAAGACGCACAACACATTCTCAAGATGAAACATCAACTAAAATACAACAGAAATATTCATAAAGTTATTTTGGGCATGTAATCCTTGATCTCGGGAGGAAAAGGAAGAAGAGGTTTTAAAAGGAATAGGATTGACTATCCCTCAAGCACTGTGAATACATGCTATTTCTGAGACTCTGTGTGTGTATGTGTTTTGTGTTTTTAAATAAATATATATGTACATGTACATCAAACTATATATTCTAACTACCAAGGCAAGGAATAAAATTGTTACTGTAAATGACCACTCTCAAACCAGCTTCTTTGTAGTCGAATTTGACACATGTCTCAAAGAAAAGGTCAATCAGCACAACTTGACACTTAGAAAACATAACCAAAGCTGTCTTTTACTCCATTCCATATATATTGAAAGGAATACTGAAATCAGGGAATGACAATGGACCTTGTCAAAGATCCCAGAAATATGGAAGGCTCATGAGGGAAGATGACATGAGCACAGGAATTTAAGTCCTAACTTGGGAAACCTAAAAAGACCTGTCAAAAAGGATTAAAGCGGGGACAATGTTTTCAAATAACAAGGGTATCTATGAAGGGTCTCACACTCCAGAGACAGCCCTTTTCCAAAACTCAACAAGCTGAATTCATCTCCTGACAATTTTGCCAGAGTTCTACGAAATCCTATTTGTTTGGATAGACTTCTAGATCTCTGATGCCCTGGCTATCTGGGAATCATGATGACTCCTTTCAGTATCACAAGGAAGAAATCTGCTTGTACTTTCAACAGGTTAACCACTGTTGGCACAGTGTATTCATTTACAAAACAAACGTGTAATAAGGCATAGGTAACACGCAGTCTAAGGCTGCAAGAACAAGGCATATGAAAACCATCACAATACCATTCACCTAGCAAGAACCAAGAGGCTGATGCAAGGGAGAGGGAAACACAAGCAGCTACTTGGGTGGTTAATAAATAGGAAAATGTAAAGATGTTTTCAGAATAAGACATCGAAATATAGGTAGGTGAGCAGGCGTCACTTGTGAGCATTCAGGCATCTGTACCGGCCTGCCCTTGGGGTTCTGACAGGATAAGCCCACAAGTAAAGCCACTAAGAGCACCAATGCGCATACTCAATACGTGCCCTTTTAATAGGGCCCTGCCACTAACATTCTACACTCCCCTCCCACTCTGTGTCCCTACCTGCCCCTCTCCCTCACTATCTCTCTCTGTCTCGCTCACCCTCCCATCCTTCCTCCCTCTGTCTGTTCCTCTAACTCTCTCTCCTCCTCTAACACTGTTTCCTCTCTCCTCTGCCTCCCATTCAACCCCCCTTTCTCTCATCTCTCCTGATTCTCCTGTCTACATATGCTGGTCATCCCCCTTCCTTTCCCACTTTTATGATCCATTTCCTTAACTGAAACTCCCCTCTGCTAGAACTCTCTTCTATATCCTCTTTCTCTTGGGGGACACTATTCTTAAATTATAATATCACTAGAGTAATTCTGTACATCACAACTGGCATGAAAACAGGCTTCAGATATAAGAAAACAAAAACTAATGGGCCAATTCTCTGTCCAATTTGCAAAACCCAGATAGAGCAAGTGCAGGAACAACAGGAAGGCACTGCCACTATCAAAGAAATGAAAAACACAGAGGAGACATGAGCACTTTGGACCTCTGTCTTCTGGAAAATAAGCACAGGTGAATGAGATCTGATGAGCTCTCTACCTACAACATGTCTATGGACCTAATGATGATTCTGCTAATCTGTACAAGTCCTAGTTTCAATAACCAACATGACTGATTCACATTGTTATCCAGTTTATCACAGTGGAACAGGAAGGGCCATGAAAAACTTTTTACACTTTCATTGCTAGATAGTGTTCACAAAGCCCTATATCCTGACTGTACACCTTCTCCTGGCATCTAGCACATGCAGCCTGACTGGTACTTTGGGTAGAATACTATTTCCTTTCAGTGGACTGTCTTGCTTGGTCTACTATTTCTTGCAGCATCTACATGTATTCTTAATATACATTTTAGGGAACCATTCCTTCATCATCTGTAGACAACCAAAACTCACACACAATGACATATGCCAACCTAATAGGGCAGAATACTAAAAGTACTGTTTTGGCTCCCCAAAACACATGCACAGTTCTTGGATCCCACGGGAGAGGGACAAAACCAAAATAACTCTGAAGTGTCAAGGAGACCTCATCTTATTCATGCCTAAACTATTTATAGACATATACCGAATACCTTCTTGGTAATAACATATATGAAACAACAATATAAAATATATACTGACTGCCAAAAACGAGTACAAAAAGTCAAACAGCTTAACAAAACATGATGGGTAAAAGTACTGCAAGAGTTCCAATGACGAGGGTGGACAAACAGCATGAAAAGGTATTTCTGGGAAATAAGGCCCAAACCTAGAACCCTAGCACTCGGGAAGATGAAGCAGGTAGATCATGAGCTCAGGACAGCCCAGCATTGGTGGCACATTCTAAGATATACTCTTTTGGGTAAACAAAGTGTCACCATTCAACATGGCAACAGCGTGGGAGAGGCACGGGGCTCTCGGTATGAGGCCGGCCTGCACTACAAAGTAACTTCCAGCACAACCAAGACTGTTAATCTTGAGAAAATCTTTTCCAAAAAAAAAACCCAAAAAACGAACAAACAGACATAAAAAAGTAATGTTACACAGTGGAAAAGGTGCTACATTACTGATATCACAACACTGGTGATATAGGGGCAAGTGCATAAAGCCAAGGACACAGCAAAACACTGTCCCATATCTTGGATACAGAGCAATTTGAAGCCCTACATGGCTTCTTGACGAAGAACTTGATTCAAAATTCAAATGTAAAAAAAAAGCAGGACTTTAATTCGAACAAGCATGTAAGAACATGTTTACTCCTTAAAATTAAAAGCAATTTAAGGGAAAAAAAACCTCATAGGGAAAAATATGTAAATCTGCATATGTTACAAAACACAGAAAATAGGTTCAATCCAAAAATTATATTGTGGATTGGCAGAAAAAGCTCCAGGAATCTGTTATTGCAAATATATATGCCTGCAGTAAGCTAAAAAGACTTGCATTCCCAGGGACACAGACATACAGGAAACACTAAAATTACTCCTTCTCAATGCATACAAATACATACACTCTCTCATAAAACACAAACAGACAAAGAGAGAGAGAGAGAAAGAGACGGAAATTCAAACTAAAACAGGAGATTTATCATTAATAATATTGGTCTCTCAAGATAATACTACAATGAAACCAATGTGATATCTACTTACTAAAACACATGAAATCTAAAGCTACCGAGGCCCTGACATAAGAATACATTACATAAGAATCCTTAACATAATGCTGTAAGTGAAAACTGATAGGAAAATTAACACCCAATCCACAATCTATCATCAAATGCATCAGGTATGTCCTCTCTAAGACAGTATTTCTATCCGCACAATAAATCCTGGAAAACACAGAGGTCAAAGCATGGGGAAAATGTGGAGGAAAGCAGAGGTAAGAAATGGACAGAACTGTTAGAAAGGAGGTGCAAAGGGTCTGGAAGGAGAGAAGGGAGCTGGAAATGGAGACAGGAAACAAGATGGAAAAGTGTAGGAAAGAGGAAATGGTTTGGGAAAGCAGAGGAAAAGCTATGAAAAGGAGAGGTGTGGATAGAAAGACAGGGGTGGAGAAGCCAGAAAGCAAAGAAAAGGAGAAAGGGAAGGAAAGAGGATATGGGGAAAGTGGTTGCAAAAGATTAAGATTGGGAAAGGACACCAACCCATCAAACAATCTCCAAACAAGCACACCACCACCAATAAAATGAATGAATAAACAAACAAACAAACAAAAAACACAGGTTAGAAAACATAGACAGGGCTGAAGAGAAAATGAATTTTGAAGTGCTAGACAGGAGAAAGGTATACAAAACGGTTGGAGTCCTAGTGCAAAAACAAAGCAGGGATGGAAAAGGAGAAGACACAGGAAATGGATGGGAAGAAGAGAGTTAAGGGAACGGGGAAAATGTGGAAAGGGGAAAGGGGTGATGGTTTTCTGACAGGATAGAATTGGGGAAACTGGAAACGGGTGGTGGTATTTCAGAGGAGGTTGGAGCAGGAAAGAGAATGAAAAGATCAAAAGGAACAAGGAAAGGGGGTTAGAAAGAGGAGCAGGATGAAAGTGTTACAAACAGGAACTGGTAAGGGGGGGGTGTGGGAAGAAAAGCAATGGGAATACTGGAAACGGGCAGGTACTCCAAAGGAGGGAAAATGAGTGGGAACACACGTAAAGGAGCTGACACCTCCAAAGTCAGATGTGCAACAGGACAGGAAGCTGGGAAAGGGAGGAAGAGATGGGACAGTCCTGGAAAGCAAGAAAAAGAGAAAAGTTCAGGTCCAAGGACAGGGGCTGTTGGACAGACACACTAGAACATGCAGGGCAGAGAGGAAGGAGGGGCACACAGGGACAGGGAATAGACAGTGAGAGAGAGAGGCTCAGACAGGGAGAGAAGCAAATCAGGGGCAGAGAACCTGGGGGTGCAATGGTGACAGAACTGTGAGGGAGGAAGGCCCTGGGAACCACTGATAGAGCTTGAAATAGACACAGTGGAGGGGAGGGGAGAGAGGTGTGAGAAAGATGGCGGGAAGTGAGGAAGGGGAAGGTGGGGGGAAAAGGAAAAGAAACCCTCCAGGGACGTCCCACTAGTCGGCAATAACGTTTAAAATCTACAGAGGAAGAGACGGCTGGTTATAAAATAAAAACCTCAAATAACGTAATAAAAATGCCCATGGGGAAACACGCCACCGAGATCGACTCGTGGGGTTACGGGACAAATAAAGACGTCAGAAGGTTCTAGAAGGCCCTCGAGGGACGACGTCCAAGTGACACGCCTGGGACAAAACAGAGGTGTTGGCATGGACGAATCTCCACAAAGGGTCTACTCACTGCCATGGTGAGCAGAGGGCTCCACTGAGCGGGAACCAGCACTTGGCATCCAAGAAGAAGGCCCACAACTCAGAGAAAGTCCACAAGCCGGCCGAGAAGAAGCCCGGAACAGGCCTGAGGGCCTCGGCGCCGAAGCAGCACGCCCAATGCCCCGCCCCGAACACGGGACCCCAGGGCATTCTGGGAACAGGAAGTGCGCGCCCTCCTACATCGCCCCCTAGCGGCAGCGCGGAAATGGGGGCCTGTTCCCCAAGGTCACAGCCAGCTTTGCAGAAGCTGGCCCCTCCAGCTTGCTAAGCAGAGGCAAATGGCGGGGTTGGAACTCAACCCAAGTAGGGACCTAGCACTGGGGAAGCAGGGATACTGGAAGAACTTAGGCAGGATTTATCACTGAGGCTTAGGTGAGAAGAAGCCCAGTGGATCCCCTGGACAGAGACTGAAGACGAAGGAATGTCCATAACGCTTCTCTTGGGGGCAGTTTAATAAGAACTCTCTACTTCCAAAGGGACTGGGGAAGGGGAGAAACCACAACACGGGAAAACGGCTGTGAAGGGAATCCCTTGGAACGAGAACGAGGACATTTGTAAAGAGGCAGGACAAAGGAGACACTTGCTTTTGCAAATGCGGCCCACAGAGGAACTGGGTGAGAAAATAGCACAGGTATCAAAAGGGAAGAAATCGGGGGAGAAGGAGGAATGGACCATGGAAGCCAGGAAGGCTGTGAATGTGAACAAGCCTGGGTGAAGGGTAAAAGGAGAAGGAACATGGGACACACAGAGAAGAGGCCAAAAGGAAGGAAAGAAGCTGGGAATGCAGAAACAGACAGAAGGAGAATCAGGGTGAAGGGAGGAACATGCGCAAAGATCTGTGACGGGAGAAACCTGTGTGGTTTCTAAAATTAGTCATCTGGTCACGGTGCTAGCCCAGTACTGTAATCCCTGGCCTCCTGAAGCTAAAATAGTAGGATCTCGAGTTCCAGTCCACCCTGATCTACACAGTGAGGTCCAGGAAATCCAGGAGCGCATGGACAGGCAGTATAGGCAAAGGAAATGACAGTAATCATCATCATCATCATCATCATCAGTATAAGGAGGAAGACGATGATCATGTCTATATCAGTAATAATTACAGAAAGAAATTAATGGAAACCTAATGAATGCTATGGAGCCAAGAAAGGTAGAGAAAACTGGAACATGGAGATGAAGTATCTCCTCATTTAAAAGGGGAAAATGGATTAGGGTTTTTTTAATGGGAGGAGTGGAATGCCATGGCAAATTGTGGAAAAAGTAAAGAGTGGGAAGGGACAAATAGAAGGAAACTTAGGCTAGAGAAATGGAATTGCATATTCGGAAAGTGATGTAATGGTTACAGGGGAAGGGAAGAACAGGGAGAGGATATGGGATAGTATAAAGTTAAAGGAAGGAACAGATGTGGAAGAGATACAGGTGGAAAGACACAGGTGCAGGAGAGGGCAATGGGCAATAAGAAAAGATGGAGAGGAGATACAGAAGGGGAAGGGAAGAGAATGTGGAGAAGCCAAGGTTAAGGAAAAAACAGAGAAAGACACTGAAAATACAAACTCAGACAGAGAAATTGAAACCCTGCTATCTCGTGCCATCCAGTTCTTGGGAGGCAGCTATCATCAAGGCGAAAGGAAAGTCATGAGTTCTGGACAAGCAGGAGGAATGAACAAATGGACAATAGAATGAACAACTGAATGAAGGATATACAAAGGGTTTCACATGGAAGAGGAGCATCAGGAACTGTACAAACCAGGGATAACGACTCAAATTGATGCAGCATGCACATGTTACACTCACTGTCAAAGATTGTGATGTTCAAGAAAATCACTTAAGTTCTCAATTAAGCAAAACTTAATAGTCTGACAGCACTAAGAGTTGACAAGAATACAAACAGAATCTTTTACAAGGTTGTCTCTCAGAAATAGAACCTCAGTTTTCCGTATGTTTTAACCATATAGTATCCAAGAGATACTCACTCAGGAATATAGCTCTCAGAATCAATCATATGTGATTTCTACTGTGAGATATATATTTCCTAATAACCAATTAGAAAGTAACAGACGTCTATAGTCTTCAGGGATCCTCAAAAGAGGATTTTATGATCTAAATAGGCAGCCATTCTTATGACACTATCTTTTTAAGGCTATTTTCAACATCAATAAATTACACACAGCAGACCAAAGAAGGATGATGTACAGGTTAGCATTATCTGAATGGCCACAAATGCAAATATCAGAAACAGCCTTCTTTCATTTCATCACAGATACCACTAACTAAAAGGAATATTGGATATGATCTGGGGCTGGTGTGACAGGCCTGTACCCCAGCCAACTGTCTGAGATTTTCAAGAAAGCAGATTACTACTTTAAAATGGACCTAGTGATTCAAAAGTCACAAACCTGTCCTAGGTCACTTCCAAGAATATGTTTCAAAGTTAAAAATGGAATGTTACATGGTGATTTTGTTCATGGAAATGTCCTGAACACCCTGGACTAGTTTGGAGGTTATTGAGGGCTAGCAATGTCTGGGACTTCATTCCCTATGGCCCTGATACATGCAGAAATAACATAGGTTCTTGTCTAAAACCAGTACATACAATAGCACTATGGGCAAACTTAGGGGATTTCATAAGTCTATTAATACATTAAAGAAATAGACATATTCAAAGTCTGCGACCTGAGAGGCATCATGAAGCTAAATAATTAAAGACCTGAAGCTGCTTCCTCATCTCAATCCCTCTTCTCCCTGTTGATTAGAAGTTTAAGTCCTATCTCATGTAACCCTGTTTTTTTTTGAGATTACACTAAACATTTTTGATGGTATTAGAGCTCGATGAAATCATATTCATACTATGGATCGAAGAATCAAATAAATAACACAAGCCCATCCGCATGGAGGTCATTTGGTCCTATTAAGGAATATTTTGTGTCTAAATAGTCAACTCTATGATGTCATTTTTTTAATTTATTGAAACTATTTCAGTGAACCAAAGGCAGACATCTTGAATGAAAGTAAAGTCTCCTTCTCAGTCCTTTAGCAGTATACTCCATGTAATAGAATAAGAGAGGCAAAAGCAACATGTGAAGGAAAAGAAAGAGCTCTTTGGAATTGCTCTGTCCTATGTTATTTTACTCCCAATGCTTCTGCCCCTTCCTTCTGGCATTCTCTCTGGACAGCCTTCTCTGATGTCTCTCTTTACTATGGCCATACTTACTCCTGCTCCTCCTGCATCTCCTCCTCCTCCTCCTGTAGTCTTGGGGTCATGTTCAGCAACAAGTTGTCCAAGTCCAGCAGGTTGTTTAGCACTGCCAGGATCCTGAGAAGAGATGACCATGGAATGAGCAGTTAGAGAAGACAGCAAAAGTTTGGGATTGGGTGTACTTCCACAATCTGACTCCTGATGCAAGCATGTTTATGAGTACATTCTGCATCCTATATAATTTTACTGAGATGAAACATGGGGCAGTGGCAGTAGAAATCTGCACACATTGAGAAGGAGTAACCAGGTAGCCAATGATGATGCACATAGGTAACATCGAATATCTCAAGTGAGAACCAAAGTGAGCACACCATAGCACACAGTAATCATAAACATAGCCTCTCAGGGTGCTAAGACCCTCATTCTCAGGATCTGAAGTTACCGCCCCCTTTCATGCCTGACTCCATGCCATTACTGGACTTCTCAAGGATGTAAGTGGTTTCAGGCCTGGATATAAGTTCCTTCTCCACACATCTGTGCCTCAGAGAAATACACAGACAGGCCAAGAGCCATAACACATTCTCAAGAGGAAACATCAAATGAGTTACAACAGAAATATTCATAAGCATATGCTGGGCCTGAAATCATGGAAATTAAGAGAAGGAAGAGAGACCAGGAGCCAAAAAGGGAAGAGGTTCGACTATATCTCAAGCACTGTGATTACATACTATTTGTGAGACTTTGTGTGTGTGTGTGTGTGTATCTTTGTGTGTGTATCTTTGTGTGTGTATAAATATACATGAACATTTACATAAAAATATATCTTTCAACTACCAAGACAAGGCATGAAATAACTACTGTAAATGATCACACTCTCAAACCAGCTTTGTTATAGTAGAATCTGACACAAGTCTCAAAGAAAAGGTCACTGAGCACAACCTGAGAGTAAGAAAACATGACAGAAGCTCTCTTTTACTCCATTGCATATAAACTCAAAGGAATTGTGAAATCAAGTAATGTCAAAGATCCTGTCAAAAATCCCAGAAATATGGAGGGCTAACAAGAGAAGATTGCTTAAGTGCAGGGATTTAAGGCAAAACCTGGGAAACCTAAAGAGACCTGTCACCAAGGACTAAAGGGTGTTATGTTTTCAAGCCACAAGGGTAGCTATGAAGGGTCCCACTCGAGAGGCACTCTTTTTCCAAAACACAACAAGTTGAACTCTTCCCCTCATCTCCTACCATTTGCTAGAGTTCTGCAAAATCCTATATGTTAGGATGGCCATCTCTATATCTGAGGCCCTGGCTATCCAGGAAACATGATGAGTTCTTTCCATATCACAAAGAAGATATCTGCTTCTACTTTCAACAGGTAAACTCCTGTTGGCACAGTGTATTTTTACAAACCAAACCTATCATAAGGCATGGGTAACAGGCAGTCCTAGGTTGCAACAGCAATGCATAAGAAAACCATGGCAAACTATTCACCTAGCAAGAACCAAGAGGTTGATGCAAGGAAGACAGAGAAACACAAGAAGCAGCGTGGGTGGTAAAACAAGAAAAAATAATGATGTTTTCAGATTAAGATAATGAAATAATAACCACCGGAGACCTGAGGACTGTGCACAGCTAATCCCAGCCTGCCTGGATTCACTCTGCCCAGAGACTGCCAGCTTCCAATTCCCATTCTCCACCCACGGGACCTGTGAGGGTCCAGCCTACCCAGAGATTGCCAAGGCCCTGATACTAGGATGGCCTCCATCCACACAAGAGGAAAGCCATCAGGGTATTGGACCTGCTCCTACCCTTTAGAAAGAAAGGAACCATGGTAACATACTCAACAGGAAAAGAAGAGACTCCTTCCGCACCAAAAGGAAGAAATGATGGGAAGGAGACAATATAAAATCACACCCAGCATCAGAGAAACCAATATGACACTTCCAGAGACTAGAGACTCTACACCCTCAAGACGTGAACAGGCCATTGCAGATGAAGCAGATGAGAAAGACCTTAAAAACAACTTCATGAAAATGATAAATGCCCTCAAAGAGGATATGAGAAAATTCCTTAAAGAAATTGAAGAAAAAATGCAAGAAATGGAAGAAAAAACAAACCAAAAAATTCAAGAAATTGAAGAAAAGACAAACCAACGAAACCCAAAAACTGCAACAAAGAGAAGAAAAGGCAAAGCAAAAATTGCAAGAAACAATTCAAGCAGTGCAAGGGTTGAAAACTGAAATAGAGACAATAAAAACACAGTCTGAAGGAAAGCTGGAAATAGAAAAGCTGGGCAAACGGTCAGGTTCTACAGATGCAAGCATAACGAATAGAATACAAGAGATGGAAGAGAGACTCTCAGGTGTTGAATATACACTAGGGGAAATAGATTAATTGATCAAAGAAAATCTTAAGTCCAACAAATTCCTAACACAAAATTTCCAGGAAATATAGGAAACCATGAAAAGACCAAACCTAAGAATAATGAGTATAGAAGAAGGTAAAGAAAACCACCTCAAAGGGACAGAAAACATATTCAACAAAATCATAGAAGAAAAGTTTCCCAACCTAAAGAAAGACATGCCAATGAAAGTACAACAAGATTGCAGAACACCAAAGAGAGTGGACAACACAAGGAAGTCCCCTTGCCACATAATAGTAAAAACCCCGAACATACAGAATAAATAAAGAACATTAAGATCAGCAAAGGAAAAAGGCCAAGTAACATACAAAGGCAAACCTATCAGAATCACACATGACTTCTCCATGGAAACTCTGAAAGTCAGAAGGTTACACTATGTTCATAGCAGCATTATTTGTAATAGCCAGAACCTGGAAGCAGCCTAGATGACTCTCAACTGAATAGTGGATAGAGAAAATGTGGCACATTTACACAATGGAGTACTATTCAGCGAAAAAAAACAATGGAATCTTGGAATTTGCAGGAAAATTAAGGCACTAGAAGAAACCATCCTGATGAGGTAACACAGTCACAAAAAGAGAAACATGGCATGTACTCACTCATATATGGATTTTAGACTTGAATCAGGGGAGTGCCAGCATACAATCCCACTGCCAGAAAGAAAGGGAAAAAGAACGTTCGCCACGTGAATGATGGAAGCAGAGGCAGATACCCACAGACAAACACTGAACTGAACTAGTATCCAGTGTCAGCAAGAGACAAATGATGGGAGTTAAGAGTGGGCTGGTTTAACGAACAAAAACAGTTGGCCTGAACAAAGGGAGCTCGTGGACTCCAGATTGATGGCTGTGTGGAAAGCATGGGACTGACCCAGACCCCCTGTATGTGGGTGTCTGTGAGGAGGCCTAGGTAATCTATGGGGCCTTGGGTAGTATTTATCCCTGGTGTTTTAAAAGGACCCTGCCACTAACATTCTCCTCGTTCTCTGTTGTTCTCTCCCTCTCTGTCCACTAACATTCTCCTCTGTCTCTCTATGCCGACGTCTCTGACTCTTTCTGTGTCCCTGCCTCTCTCCCTTTGTAGCTCCCTCTGACTATCTCTGTCTCTCTTGCTCTCTTCATCCCTCCCTCAACCTGTTCCTCTCCCTTTCCTCTCTCTCCCTCTTGTTCCCCTCTCCTCTATCTATAATTTTCCCCCACTTTCATCTCTCCTGCTGCTCCTGTCTACATCGGCTGGTTTCCCATTTCCTTTCCCGTTTTAATGAACCCTTTCCCTAACTGAAAAATCCCTCTGCTTGAACCCTGTCCCATGCCCTCTTTCTCTTGGGGGCCACTATTCTTAAATTACAACATCACTAGCATACATCTTTACATCATCACTGGCATGGGTAAAGAGGCTTAGGTAATAAGAAAGGACAAAAACTAATGGGCAAACTCACTGTCCAATTCATAAAACACAGAACAAATTAAGGAAGTGTACAGGAACAATTCCAAGGAACTGCCACTATCAAAGAAATGAAAAACACAGAGCAGTCATGAGCACTGTGGACCTCTGTTTGCTGGAAAATAAGCAATGGTGAGCCTGATGTGATGAGCTCTCCACCTATAACATGTCTATGAAACACATGATGAATCTGCTAAACTGTACAACTCCTAGTTTTAATACCCAACATGACTGATTCACACAATCAAGTTTATCATAGTGGAACATAAAGGGCCATGAAAAACCTAATACACTTCCTTTGCTATATAGTGTTCCCAAAGCCCTATATCCTGACTGTACACTTTCTCCTGGTGTCTAGCACATGCAGTCTGGCTGGTACTTTGGCTGGAACAGTACTTCCTTTCAATAGGCTGCCTCGTTTGGACTACTATTCTTGCAACATCTGCACATATTCTTAATATGCATCTCAGGAACAATTCCTCCATCATCTATAGACAACCAAAACTCATACACAATGATATAAGTCACCATGATGGGGCACAGTTCCAGGATCCTACACAACAGAGACCTAAACAGAATACCTCGGAAGTGTCAAGGAGACCACATCGTACTTAGGCAGAAACTATTTACAGACATATACTGAATACCTTATTGGTAATAACATATATAAAACAGCATTATAAAATATACACTGACTGCCAAAAATGAGCATGAAAAGCAAAAGAGCTTAACAAACATGATGGGTAAAAGGCCTGCAGAAGTTCCAATGACGAGGGTGGAAAACAGCACGAAAAGGTATTTCTGGGAGATGAGGCCCAAACCTAAAATTTTGGCACTAGGGAAGATGAAGCAGGTAGATCATGAGCTCAGGACAGCCCAGCACTGGTGCCACATACTAAGAAATACTCTTTTGGGTAAACAAAGTGTTACCTTTCATCATGGCACCCGAGAGGGAGAGGCACGGGGACCTTGTGAGTATGAGGCATGCCTGCACTACAAAGCAACTTCCAGCACAGTCAGGAACTTTAATCTAGAGAGTAACTCTTCCAAAAACACATGAAAAACCTAATTCACAAACAAGTAACATTCCACAGTACACAGGGTGCTACATTTCTGATATCACAGTACTCCTGAGATAGCGGCAAGTGCATAGAGACTCTTGAGTTTACCAAGGGAAAAGTAAGACAATGTTCCATGTCCTGGCTAGAGAGCAATTTGAAGCCATATGTGGCTTATTTACAAAGAGCTTGATTCAAAATTCAAATATAAAAAAGCAGGACGTTAATACAGACAAACAAGGAAGAACATGTATACTCTCTCAAAGTAACTACAAATGAGACAAACAATACAAAAAATACTTCATGGGGACAAGTGCAAAAATATGCATGTTACAAAACACAGAAATTTTAATCCCAGCACTCGGGAGGCAGAGCTGCGCAGGCCGATCTCTGTGAGTTCGAGGCTAGGCTGGACTGACAGCCTCCAAAACAATACAGAGAAACCCTGTCTCATAAAAACAAAAAAAAAAACCAAAGAAAATACGTTCAATCCAAATATTACATTGTGGATTGACAGAAACAGCTCTAGGAAGCTGTCAATGTAAATATATACACCTTAAGTAACTAAAAAGATTTTCATGCCCAGGGACACAGACATAAAAAAAAAACACTGAGCATACGCTCTCACACATGTAGACAAATACTATCTGTCTCATACAAACAGAGAAAGACAGAGATTCCATCTAAAACTAGAACATAACATTTATCATTAATAACATTGGTCTCTCAAGATAATACCAAAATGAAAGCAATTGTGAAATTAGATCTAAAGCTATCCAGGCCTGAACATAACAATGTACATGAAAATAATCATTTGCAAGATTATCTCAAGATAATACCACAATGAAAACCCATGTGACATCTATACACTTCAACACATGAAATTAAATGCTGTTCAGGCATGTGCATAAGAATACACATCAAAATAATACTTTACATAACGCTGTAAGGGGAAACTGATAGGAAAATTAACACACAGTTTACCCAATATCATCAAATTAACCAGATATGTCCTCTCTAGTACACTATTACTTCCCCCACAGTAAGCCCTGGAAAACACAGAGGTCTAAGCATGAGGAAAAAATGTGGAGGAAAGCAGAGGTAAGAAATGCACAGAACTGTGAGAAAGGAGCTGGAAAGAGCCTGGAATGAAAGAAGGGAGCTGGAAAGGTAGACAGCAAACAAGATGGAAATGTATAGGAAAGAGGAATTGGTTCTGGAAGCAGAGAAAAACTAAGAGAAGGAGAGGTGTGGATAGAAAGACAGGGGTGGAGAAGCCAGAAAGCAAAGAAAAGGAGAAAGGGAAGGAAAGAGGATATGGGGAAAGTGGTTGCAAAAGACTAAGTGTTGGGAAAGGACACCAACCCATCAAACAATCTCCAAACCAGCACACCACCACCAATAAAATGAATGAATAAACAAACAAACAAAGAAACACAGGTTAGAAAACGTAGACAGGGCTGAAAAGAAAATGAATTTTGAAGGGTTGGACAGGAGAAAGGGTTTAGTAAAGGAAATGGTATAAAAAAGGGTTGGAGTCCTAGTGCAATAACAAAGCAGGGATGGAAAAGGAGAAGACACAGGAAATGGATGAGAAGAAGAGAGTTAAGGGAACGGGGAAAGATGCGGAAAGGGAAAAGGGGTGATGGTTTTCTGACAGGATAGAATTGGGGAAACTGGAAACGGGTGGTGGTATTTCAGAGGAGGTTGGAGCAGGACAGAGAATGAAAAGATCAAAAGGAACAAGGAAAGGGGGTTAGAAAGAGGAGCAGGATGAAAGTGTTACAAACAGGAACTGGTAAGGGGGGAGGTGGGAAGAAAAGCAATGGGAATGCCGGAAACGGGCAGATACTCCAAAGGAGGGAAAATGAGTGGGAACACAAGTAAAGGAGCTGACACCTCCAAAGTCAGATGTGCAACAGGACAGGAAGCTGGGAAAGGGAGGAAGAGATGGGACAGTCCTGGAAAGCAATGAGTTCCAGGAAACACACGAGCACATGGACAGGCAATAAAGGCAAAGGAAATGAAAGTAATCATCATTATCATCATAATGAGAAGACAATGATGATGATATTAGTAATAATTACAGCAACATAATATTGGAAACCTAATGAAGGCTGTGGAGCCAGGAAGGGTAGAGAAAGCTGGAAAGTGGTGATGAAGGATACTTGACTTAAAAGGGAAAGTGGATTGGGAGTTTTTTAAATGGGAAGAGAGAAATACCATGGTAAATGGAGGAAAAGCAAAGAAAGTGTGAAGGGATAAATGGAAGGGTGCTTAGACTAGAGAAACGGAATAGAAAATTCGGAAAGTGATGTAATGGTTACAGGGGAAGGGAAGAACAGGGAGAGGAAATGGGAAAGTAAGAGAAAGAGACAGACATGGGAGGAGACCCAGGTTGAAAGACACAGGTGCAGGAGAGGGCAAAAGGAAATAAGAAAACATGGGGAGGGGATACAGAAGGGAAGGGAAGAGAATGTGGAGGAGCCAGGTTAAGGAAAAAACACAGAAAGACACTGAAAAGACAAACTCGGATACAGGAATTCAAATACAGCCTGCCATTTTCATCCAGCTATTGGGAGGCAGCGTTCAGCAAGGAGAAAGGAAAGTTGTGAGTGCTGGACAAGCAGGAGGAATGAACAAATGAACAAAGGAATGAAAAAGAGGAGTGAAGGATATGCAAAGGGTTTCAATGGGACCACAGCACCAGGAACTGTACAAACCAGGGATGATGACACAAACTGATGCTATACTCACATACTGCTTTCATTATGAAAGACTCTGATGTTGGAAAAAAATCACTTAGGAAAATGTCTCCAATACGAAAACTTAATAGTCTGACAGCACTAAGAGTTGACAATAATATAAACAGAATCTTTTACAAGGTTGGCTCTCAGAAATAGAACCTCACATTACAATATATTTTCACCATAAACAACATGAGAGACAGTCACTCATGAATATAGCACTCTGAAACCATCCCATGATTTCTATGGTTAGGTGCATATTTTCAAAGAAACAAGTAAGAAAGTAACAGATCTCTACAAGTCATCAGGGATCCTCACTAGAAGGATTTTATGGTCTAATTAGGCAGCTATTCTCGTGAAACTGTCTTTTTGTGGCTGTTTTTCTTAGCCACCCGGGAAATACAAATCAAAATACTCTGAGATACCATCTTACTCCTATCAGAATGGCTAAAATCAAAAACACCAACGACAATTTATGCTGGAGAAGTTGTGGTGAAAGGGGAACGGAGTCCACTGCTGGTGGGAGTGCCAACTTGTATGGCCACTTTGGAAATCAGTATGGAGATTCCTAATAAAAATTGGAATGAATCTATCAACGTCGATAAATTACACATAGCAGATTAAAGAAGGGAGATTCTGTACATGTTAGCATTATCTAAAAGCCCAAAAATGCAAATATCAGAAACAGCCTTCTTTCATTTCATCACAGACATCACTGAATGAAAGGAAGAATGGATGGGATCTGGGGCTGCTGTTTCAGGCCTCTGCTCCAGGCAGCTGTCTGATAATCAGCAGAGCTCACCACCACTTCCAAACCGACGTAGTGACACAACAGTCTCAAAGGTGGTCTGTGCCACTGGCAACAACTACACTCACAGGTAAAAAAATGGAAAGATGCACAAGAATGGTGATTTTGGACACCCAGGACTAAGTTGGTGGTTGTTAAGGGCCAGTACTGTCTGGGGCTTCATTCTTGGTGGTGCTGATATACGCAGAAATAAAAAAGGTTCTATCTAAAATCTTATTGGAGATAAGGCCAATTTAGGGGATTTCATAAGTCTACTAATATATTAAAGAAATAGACATATCCAAAGTCTGTGTCCTCTGAGGCATCATGAAACGAAATATTAAAGACCTGAAGCTGCTTCCTCATCCTAAGTCCCTCTTCTCTCTGTTGATTAGAACTCTAATTCCTATCTTGTGTAGCCCCGTCTCTTTCATATTATAATGAAGAGATATTTGAGGATATCAGAGGACAATAAAATCATATACATACTATGGGTCTAAGCAAAATCTCAGCTATTAAAGAGCTCTTTAAAATCACTCTGTCCTAAGTCATTTTACTCGCAATTCATCTGACCCTTCCCTCGGTATTCCCTCTCGCCTAGCTTCTCAGATGCTTCTCTACATTATGGCCATATTTACTCCTCCTTCTCCTACTGCACCCTCTCCTTCTCCTCCTGAAATTTGGGTTCAAGTTCAGCAACCAGTTGTCCTAGTCCAGCAAGATGTTTTGCAGTGCCAGGATGCTGAGTGAGATGGCCAGGGGAAGAATAATTAGAGAAGATAGGGAGAGTTTGAGATCAGGTGTACATCCGCACCTGACTGAAGATGCAGGCATCCTTATGAGGAAACTCTGAATCTTATGTACATTTCCTGAGAGGAAAAATGGGACAGTGTCAGTAGAAATCATCATACAAGAGACAGAGTAAGTAGGGAGATGATGATGCACAAAGTAACACAGAATATCTCAAGTGAGACCCAAAGTGAGAATACCAGAGCACACAGGAATCATAAACAGCTTGTCAGTTGACAAAGACCTTCATTCTCAGGATCCAAAGATATCGCCCCCTTTAGTGCCTGACTCCAGGCCGTTACTGGATATTTCAAGCATGTAAGTGTTTTCAGACTAGGAAATAAGTTCCTTGTCCACACATCTGCATCTCAGAGAAGTACACACATAGGTCAAGAGCCACAACTGGTTCTCAAGACGAAACATCAAATAAGATACAACAGAAATATTCATAAGAATATGTTGGGCCTGGTCCTGGAAATTAACAGGAGAAGGAAGAGGCCAGTTTCATGAAGGGACGAGGGTTGACTATCTCTCAAGCACTGTGCATACATGTATATGTGAGATAGTGTCTGTGTGTGTGTGTGTGTATAATCATTATGAAAATGTACATCATGATATATCTATTAACTGCATTACAAAGCATGAATTAGTTAATGTAAATGGTCACACTCTCAAACCATATTCTTTTAGTAAACTTTGACACAGGCCTCAAAGAATTGGTCACTCAGCACAGCCTGAGACTTAGAAAACATGATCAAACCTCTCTTCTACTCCATTCCATATAAACTGAAAGGGATCCTGAAATCAGGGAAAATCAAAGGACCCTGTCAAAGATCCCAAAATTAATGAAGGCTCATGAGAGAAGATGGCATAATCACAGGAATTTGAGGCATAACTTGGGAACCTAAAGAGACCTATCACCAAGGATGAAAAAGGAAATGGTTTTCAAGAAATAAAAGGAAGCCGTGATGAATCTCCTAACCCGTGCAACTCCTAGGTTTTAATAACGGACAAGGCTGATTCACACAGTCATCCAGTTTATTACAGAGGAACTGGAAGTGCCATCAAATAAATAGCTATTACATTTCCATCTCTATATTGTGTGAACAAAATCCCCATCATGACTGTACACTGCGAAGGGAAACGGGACACACAGAGAAGGGGCACAAAAGGATGAAAGGGAGTAGGGAATGGAGAAACAGGCAGAAGAGAGAAAAAGGGGGGACATGTGAAAAGGATTGTGAAAGGAGAAATGGGAGCCAGTTTTAAAAATAGACATCTGACCAGGATGTGACCAAGGGATTCTAAACCCTGGCCTCCTGAAGCCGAAATAGCAGGATCACTTGCATTTTACTCCACACTGGTGTGCACAAGGATTTGCGTGAAATCCAGGAGCACATGGATAAGTAAAGGGAAAGGAAATAAATCAACATCATCATATCAGAACCAAGAGGAAGACGAGGCCAATGATGATATCCGTAATAATTACAACAACAAAAAACAGTGGAAACATAATGGAGGATGGGATGGCCAAAAAAAAAGGTAAAGGAAGGGGGAAGGCAGTGATGAAGGATGTCCTGCCTTGAAAGAGCAAAACGGATTAGGGGTTTGTAAATGGAAGGAGACAAATAGCAAGGTAAATGGAGGGAAAAGTAAAAAGTGTGAAGGGTCAAATGGAAGGGACTTAGACTAGAAAACGGGAGTTTGAAATTCGTAAGGGATGTAATGATTTCAGGGGAAGGGAAGAACAGGGAGAGGACATGGGTAAAGAGAGTTAGAAGAGGAGGCAGAAGGGGAGGGGATGCAGGTCGAAAGACACAGGTGCATAACAGGGCAGTAGGCAAAAGGAAAGGATGGGAAAGGGATACAGAAGGGGGAGGGAAGGGAAGAGAATGTAGAGAAGTCAAGGATAAGTAAAAAGAGAAAGAGTGAAAATGCAATATGGAGAGAAATTCTGATGCTCCTAGCTTTTGCCATCCAGTTCCAGGCAGGAATTAATCACCAGGCAGAAAGAAAGATTTGAGTTCTGTACAGGCAGGTGGAATGCACGAATGAACAATGGAACCAACAATTGGGTGAAGGATATACAAAGGGTTTCGCTGGGACGATGGGTATCAGGAAAGCAATGAAAATGACTTAAATTGATGCTCCAGACACATATGGAACTATCAAAGACACTGATGTTGAGAAAAAAAATCACTTGAGAAAATCTCTCCAACAGGCAAAACGCAATAGTCTCACAGCATGAAGCATTGACAAGAATACAGACCAACAGAAACTTTTACATGGTATTCTCTGGGATAAATAGAACCTCACTTTAGAATATGTTCTAACCCTATGAGATACAAGAGACAGTTTTGCATAAATCCAGCTCTCAGAACCAGTCACATGTCATTACTATGCTCAGGTGCCTATTCTCAAAGCACCAAGTAACCAAGTAACAAACCTCTACAAGTTATCATGGATCCTCCTAAAGGGGTCATTATGATCTAAGTACTCAGTCATTCTCAGGACACTGTCTTTTTCAGGCTGTTTTTCAACCTCAATATATTACACAGAGCAGACCAAAGAAGAATGATTCTGTACAGGTTAACATTATCTAAAAGCCCACAAATGCAAATATCAGAAACAGCCTTCTTTCATTTTATAACAGTCACCACTGACTCACAGGAAGAAAGGATAGGATCAGGGGTTCCAGCACAGGACTCTACTCCAGGCAGCTGTCTGGGACTCAGCAGGGCACACCACTTCCAAACCAACCTAGTGGCATGACAGTCACAAACCTGGCCTGGGCCACTGACAACAGCAGGATTCAGAGTTAAAAATGGAAAGATGCATAAGAATGGTGATTTTGTTCACGAAAACTCCTGAATAACCAGGACTAGGTAAGACATTACTAAGGCGTAACACCGTCTGAGTTTCATTCCATGTGGCCCCGATATATGCAGAAATAACATAGGTTCTTGTCTAAAACCAGTTACATACTATGGAGATAAGGGACAATTTATGGGATGTTATAAGTCTATTAATACATAAAAGAAATAGACATATTCATATGCTTCTCTTCTGAGGCATCATGAAGCAAAATAAATAAAGACATAAAAAATCTTCCTCATCATCATTCCCTCTTCTCCCTGTTGAGTAGAAGTTAATCTAATCTATTTTGTGTACCCCCGTTTGTTTCAGATTAAAATGAAAAGGTTATTAAGTGTATCAGAGGACAATAAAATCATATACATAGTATGGGTCGAAGGAATTTCATATCACCATAATCAGCATAAGCCCATCCACATTAAAGTCATTTGGCCCATTCAGGGAATATTTTGTTTCTAAACTTTCAACTCTATGTTCCCTTGTCTTTAAATTCATCGAAACATTTGCATGGAACCAACGGCAGATTTTGGAATGAAAGGAAAGACTCTTTCTAATTGCTTTAGCAATATCCTCCAAGTACTAGAATAAGGGAGACAAAAGCAACATGTGAGAGAAGAGAAAGACCCGTTTAGATTTGCTCTGTCCTATGTTATTTTATTCCCAAAACTTCTGGCATTCCCTCTGGCCTGGTTTCTCAAAAAATGTCCATGGGGAAACACGCCACCGAGTTCAACTCAGAATCACACATGATTTCTACATGGAAATTCTCATAATCAGAAGTTCCTGGATAGATATTCTACCAACACTAAGAGACCTAGGATGCCAACCGAGACTACTATACCAAGCAAAGCTTTCAATCAATATAGACAGAGAAAACAAGATATTCCATGACAAAACCAGATTGAAACTATACATATCCACTACCCCAGCCCTGCAGAAAGTTATGGGAATAAAACCCAA